>NW_022103896.1:24100407-24174115 GCF_000313985.2 Echinops telfairi
CTACTGCAGCCTGGCTTTGATTGGACGCTCCGATTTCCTCTACGGTTCCTCATCTCCAAATCTTTACTCACCTGGGATCTTTTGCAAAATGTAAGGCCAGTTGAGAGATTTATAAAGCATTCGTTTTTCCTACGTTTTTTAAAAAAGCATTCTTAGTCTTTATGTCAATCCACACTTAGTCATAGAGACTTTTTCGGGGAACTGCGGAGACCAAGATTTCTGATAGTTCAAAGTCTACTTACTAGCGGAGACATTATTGAGGATTGTGCCTCATGGATTCCTAATCAGAAAGCTCTGTATCTAATATATATGTATATGATCATATGTGTACATATAATAAACATAAGTCATAGGCCCTAAATCACAATTTAAATTACAGTTCAGTCGTCTGATGAGCACACACAGAGCCTCTTTGGAGTGATGGAGGTTTCTACTCTGCATTTGCTTGGTCTGGGAAGGGAGGCCTTTATATTTGTCTTAAATTTTGAATTTCGAGACAAATACTATCTGACCAAGTTCCTACTTCAATTAATTCTTCTTTTACAACTCCACATGGAATTTTCTTCCAGAAGCCCGTAGGACGAACGCCTTACTGTGAAACATGCTTTTCAGTAGAACCACAGTGCACTTCGAATTACAAGAAGTATTTGTCAAGAAGGGAACTTTATGGATTCGTGTAATTTATGTCCGACCGATCCATTTACGCCCCCCCACTCATTTCTATCTCAAAGACTGCTGAGTGTGTAGCATCAAGTAAAGAAAATAAGTCGATATATAACTCTAGAATGTGAGGTGGTCATGTAGACTTGTAGATGAGGAATCTACCGTGTTAATTTGAAAATATCAACTAAGGACAAGGAAATGCAGGTTGTTTAAACTCAGCTGAATTTGTAGTAGTCTAGGAAGGAGAAGTTTTGTGTTTGTATTTTTTTAGGCTGGTAAGACATGGTATAAAGCTGGAGATAAACCATATAAAAAACAAGACAGCTGAAAAAACTTATCACAGTAAATCTGCAGAA
The DNA here is from genome assembly GCF_000313985.2 of Echinops telfairi. NCBI lineage: Eukaryota > Metazoa > Chordata > Mammalia > Afrosoricida > Tenrecidae > Echinops > Echinops telfairi. The sequence continues at coordinate 24,101,427 of NW_022103896.1, forward strand.
AATTTTTAAAATCATAAATTTATGATAAAGACATCACCAATAAACGCCATTTCTTAAGAAGGACTGTTCTGTTCTCAAATTTCGTAATTAAATGGTTGCCCTATTAAGGCAGGGGTCCTGTCACAGTACTGGAAATATTGCCTGCAACAGGGAAATAATGATGATTTTTGAGCCCATCCTATGTTTTCCTCATGGGTACGGATGTTCAAAAAATGTGTGCCTTATTACTTTAAACCTATGGGGTTTTCGGGGTTATATACATATATAAATTTTTTTAGTTTTTGCGGTTTTCTATTATTTGAGATCTTTGGAATCTGTCCAAGCTTATTTGTTCTCCAGCTATATCCCGTGCAATTAAAATAAAGAAGACAAAGCATTCCAGTGTCTCCCGCTACAGAGATTGTCTGGAATAGAGGCTTCTATCAGGCTGCCTTTAGCAGATCAATAGGTTGTAGCTCTGCTTTCTTTTCTGTGGTGTGGCTTTGTTGGAACAAACTCAGAATTAAAATAATTCTTGAAACTTCTCCAGCCCCCGGTCTTTCCCATCACCTAGGATTTTTTTTTTTGAAGGAGGGGGGATCAATTTAGATAGTATATGTGAAACAGGTTTGGTGAATGCCAAAGGGCTGTGTGAATGCTTATTATAATAATAATTATGCTCAGTATTATCTTTTTAATCTTTTTATTTCCATAAAGCCGTAATTATGGGGGTGCTCATTAGAGTCTGCTCAAAATGGCGTTTCTAAGGCTTTATTTTATCTTTCATTAAAAAAAAGAGAAAATAAAAGCCTGCTACACACAGAGTTGAACAATCTGAGGAGTCTAGCTGCTGGGAAGAGTGGCTTCACGTTATTCCAAAGCACTAGTTTATGTCCTTCCCTTGGTTGACTGTACCAGATTCTGCCATGGGGTCAGTGCGGACTCACAGTGACTCCCTGTGGATTTCTGAGGCTGTCGCTGTTTGCGGGACAGGGAAGTCCAGCCTTTCTCCTTCGACATGTGCCTTAACCCATCTGTGTCCTTCCATGTGGGCTTCTGTTACATAAGCCGCAGTGTTCAAGGGGACTCGGCTCACAGCTACTCTGGATGGTAGGAACATTTTGGGTTATTTTATTACCTTTCCCCTTTATGTTCATGCTAGGGCTTGTTAATGAACAGCGTTTTTATTTTAAGCCGTATTTGCATTAGTGCTGAATTTTACTGTGTGGCTTTGCAATGGCCAGGGGCTTCCTCCATAGCTTACGCTTTTGGTATGAGTTTCATGGTCTCTCAGAGAAGCCTGGTAAAGTTTCCCTTTAGACTCAGTTCCTTTCTCAGTTTGTCCACAGTTGTAGCCACTTCGTCAGGGCCCATCCATTCCTTTTGCCTAAGGAGTCATGTCCCAGAGATAAGACTTGGTGATTCTCTATGGAAATATAGCTCTTAAAAAAAAAAAGGCTGGCTTGTCACTATTGTCACTATTGTGGACGCCATTTTTCCTGCAGCGTCTCATCCAGACTGTGATTCCCTTACACTGTAGGCTCTCCCGATAGCCGAGTGACCCACGGGCATCAGTTATAATAACAGCTCCCAAATTTTCAAGCTGGGCACACACACACACACACACACACACACACACACATAGACATATCCATGTGCGCACACATGTGCCCACATAATGCGTGCCTACTTTGTTTTTCAAAATTACATATTTATAAGACATATCTATTAGAAAAGCAGCCGTGTGATTATAATGAATGAACTCTTTAAAAAGTACACGGCCAGAAAGGGACACATGGTCTCAAAACATGAGAGTGAAACTAGTCACACAATTCGAAGTCCGTCATCAGAATCACGACATGGTACACGCAGAAGCTGTTCAAACAACAGCGTAGGAAACAACCTACGCAAAGCACACACCGTTTCAACACCACCAGGCTGGCTTTTATTAGAAAGACCGGAAATAACCAGTGTTGGTGAAGATGTGGAGAAATGGAAACCCTCCTCCGTGGCTGGTGAGCTTGTCGAAGAGGGCATAAGCGGTGTGAGCAGCGTGGCTGGTCCTCCGGAAGCGAACTGTAGCGTTAACATGCAATCCAGCGAGCTCCGCACCAGACTGTACTCCAAAGACTTGAATCCCGCAAGTCAAAGGGGTGCCCGTGCCTCGGTCGGTGCACACGCAAAATAACCAAAAGGTGGAAGCACCTGGACAGATGAATGAACAAAGAAAACAGGGCAGATAGAAAATCAGAATGTTATCCAGCCATAAAGAGAAATGAAGCCCTGACGCATGTTACAGCATGGAAGCATGGATAAATCTGGAAAGCCTTATGGGAGATATACTTTATGATTGTATTTGGGTTTTTTTGTTTTTGTTTTGCCCCCCCACCCCCACCCCTGCCCTATGATTGTATTTGTACGAACTGCTTAGCATGGACACACACAGAGATGGGTGCTTATTTGTGGCCACCGGGCATGTGCATAGGGCACAGGGCAACTGTGAGTTGAACGAACTCGACCCCAGCCAACAACAGTAACAACCACCAGGGATGTTTGGAGGGAGGTACAGAACAGTTGTTATTTCAGAGGCAGTGAGTTTCTGTTCAGGGCAAGGAAGAAATTTAGAGATGGGATAGATAGCATGGTGAATACAGTTAATGTCACTGAAATCGACACATACACATGGTTAAAATGACATGCTTTGATACTATGTGTCTTCCAACCATAAACAAATTAAATATCAGTCAAACTAATACATAGCAAATCCTATAGGGCCAGAGGAGCCATATTGATGTGATGGGCTGCTGACCACCAAGTCAGTAGTCCGACCAGCTGTGCTGTGGGAGAAACGTAGCTTTCTGCTCCTGTAAAGAGTTACAGTCTCAAAACCCAAAGGGGGCCAGTCTAGGTCCCATAGGTCTCAATGAGTCTACATGGACTTGACGGCTGTGAGGGGGAAGCAAAAGGAACACATGGTAGTATTCACATTGTCTAAGGGCAATGAGGATGAGCATTGGGATTTTCTATTGATAGGAAAAGGGTTCTCTAATGAGAACACTGAAATGTTTTCTTGGGCGCTGCAGTTGGTTGTATTTGGAGTGCAAAGTAACCCGGAGAAGGCAGAGTTAATGGATGAGTGACTGGCGTTTCCCTTTGGTCTAATCGAGATCGATGTGCAAAGAAGGTAGGGAGTCCTAGAAATTGCTGCAGAATTTCCGAAATGAGACTTGCAGAGGCTCTGAAGGATATCTCTTTTGTCATTTTGGCGAATACCTTATGTTTGCTAAGAAAGTCAGTTGCGTATTATATATGTATATATCATTTAATTCAAAACAAATCACAGACATGCTTGTATTCTCAGACCTTGGAAATTAGGGAAACTGAAAAATGGAACCTTCCATCTCTCCATCACGACTATTTTTCCATGTGAAATTTCAGGCACAGGGAGCCATTGCTGCAGGAGGGTAATTCGATAACTTATTTTGAAATGCATTCGTTGAGCTCATTATAATTCCCTGTGCATCTAACAAAAGGCGTGTGACCGTGGAGGTCGAAAGAATGAACTGTGGTTGGTCCCACCGGCGAGCCCCCTGCCCCTTTTGGACAATCTTTAACCCGGCACCCACTGGTGTTTTAGCTAAAGTGGAGTTTTGTGAAATTTAAATGATGTCACATCTGAAATCGATGCCAAGAACCAATGTGGCAGTTGCTAAATTTTGTGAAGCTAAAATCCCTGGTTACGAAAAAGAGTACATGTCACAGATGAGTAGTTAGTAATGACTTCAGTTTAGCAGGAAAAGAGCAATTCCCATATGCTGATTCTAGTCTTCTAACAAAGAATGTTATAGAAAGATTGCACAGTATTTAACAAGCTGTGAGTTAATGTGACAGTGTCAGAGTATCTGGTTCCAGAAGGATAATCACTTTACCATATTCCTTCAAAAATATTTTAAGTCATATTACAAAACAGAAAAACTCGCCACACATGAATCCAGACTGCTCTCCCCGGCATTGCGCCTCCCGCTTCCCGAGTTTAGTTGAACAACTGAAAATTGCTAGAGATGCTTGATCCTAAATACCTGCGCAAATGAGTCGCATTGTTAGACTGACGGACTTCCTGTGTAAGGGCGAGTGGGTGGAAGCAAGAATGCTGCTGCTGCTGGTTTCCAAGACAGAGTTTGCCGTTGATCAGTTTGAAGCTCACTGCTATCCATTTTCAGTTTGAACATTAACTACATCCTTTAAACTTTATGGGCACCTGAGACATCCAGAAAATGAGCTAAAACTGTATTGCTCCCAACGTTTTGGAAGACACGCTGTGTTCAGACTTTGGCATTATTAAAAAAATCAATAAACAAAAAAAAAACCAGAGCGGTTGCTATCCAGTTGATTTTGGCGCATGGTGAGCCCTTGGGTGTCAGCACAGGACTGTAGTTGGACTTTTCAGTAGTTGGACTTTAGGAGATCCATCACCAGGGCTTTCTTTTCAGGATCAGCTGGGTGGACCCAAACCACTGGCCTTTGAGTTCTAGCAGAGCTGATCCACTGTTTGTACCACCTGGACCTCCTGTTGGGACCGTCATCTGGATAATAATCAACAAGCGGGGCTCACTCTTTCTCCACGACTTAGTCTCTCCTGCATCTTCGTCTTAGCACTCTGATTTCCTGCCTCCTAAGAATGCTGACGAAAGTGGTGCATTTAATGTAAGAATTGAAGGCTTTCTGCTCTTTTGCTAAAGCTTCGAACTCACTGAGCATCATTTTGCTACTGAAAAAGTTATTAAACGCAGGGGTGGGCGTATTTAAAAAAGAAAGGTCGTAAACTTAGAGTAGAATATTGTATCCTTGGACTGTTCAAGTAATTTTCTAGTTTAAGTAGATAGCTGTATTGTAGAGATCTGATGGCAGTAAAGAGAGGAACAGAATGCATGGTGGGACACATGAATTTCTAGAAGATGCCTTTTCGATAAAGTAATTTGAAAGTTGATAATTAAATGAGATGCAAACATGGCTATGTTTTGAGATTATTTTCTCATCTTCCATTTGCTTAAGACAATCCCTGGAAATCAATTAAGCAGTTCTGATGCCTGTCAAACCACCAGAGGAGCATATATGTTAAGCCTATCAAATACTAGGTACTTTAGGAAGTTTCCATAACGATGACATTCTTTGGGACCAAATGGGACAGTTCTAGCCTGTCCTGGAGGATAGCTGCACATTGCAATCGACTCAATGGCAATGGAATAGCTCGTTCAAATAGATAGTGGTGCTCTTGTATTAGTGCGTCCTTCATTAAGTTGTCGTAGGCAAAGGATCGTCTACTGCTACCACTTGATTTATGGTATCCTCAGTGTACAATTCTGTTTTAAGAGAAATGTCCATTTAAAGCAGAAAAGTCTGTAGTGACTTTCTGTTTTTAAGTGAGAACAATTCAGTGAAATTAGCTGTTCTTTTACTACCTGAACATGATGTTTAGCGGTGCCGGAAGTACAAGCTCTTGCCTCCCCGTGAATCTCAGTCCTCATTCAGCATATACTGAGCGCCTGCTGTGCGTGCTGTGTGCTGCCTTCTAGGCGTTTACAATCTAACTGGGGAAGCGTGAGAGAGCCATACACCAATGATTAGAGCACACTGTCTTTTTACACCATACTCCAGGTCGTATCATCTTAATTTGTACCCTCTTCTATTTTCATTCCTTTTAAGAGATAACGGTAAAATATGCAAATTACACATATTATAGGAAAATACAGGTAAGTACAAAGGAGAGGGTAAAAGTCTGACCCCAAAGCACTGCTGCTTATGCCTCCATCATCCTTACAGTTTGTACGTGGTGTGTGTGTGTGTGTGTGTGTGTGTGTGTGTGTGTGTGTTTGCTTGAGGGTGCAAGCACATACACACTTTTCCTTGGATTTATTCTGTTCAATTTTCGAAAAAACAAAACCAAACCAGTTTTGCCGCAATTTGCTTTTGGAAGTACAATGAGCTCTCCACCCACAATTCTTTGAAAGACTTATTACCACAAACTATTTTGGCTAAAAAGTCTATGTTGGCGTGTGCCTAAAGTTACCTTCTTGGCTGTAACCAAAAACTCAAATTAACATGTTTGACTTCCTGTGCTTATGCCTTTAGCTACTCCAATGTAGAGCCCCAATGCATTCCTCTTTGGAATGGACTAATTCCTGCCTAAAAGTGACCTGGGTTTGAAATACTTCAAGAACGAATTCCCTGTGGGTGGGGTGCAGTCGGGGGACTGGAGTACACCTCAGGTATTGGCGACTCATTATCTGGTGTTCCATATTTATGACAACACTAACAAGTCTCCTAGCCAACTATTTGGGCGTCATTGATGCCTATCTGTGAGTAACGAACACCTATGTCCTTGATGGGATCTCTGGCTAGCAGGGTGGAGAGAAGGCTAGGGTGGGGTTTATGGGGGTCGGGGCTGAAGCAGAGGCAGGCAACCAACGTCTTCAGGGTGGGCTACCTACCCTGGTGCCTGGGAGGAAACAGAACTCCAAGGTCTAGTCCTAGCTCCCAGTCTTAGAGGGACGGACAGGGTTGTGGTCAGAAGGGACCTTCTCTTTGGACCCTAATGGAGCCTAATGATAAGTAAAGAGTAGTTATATTCCTATAAAATGGAATTTTAGATGAAATCTTATTACCTAGATCTGAAGTCTGCCCAGTCGGCCATTACAGATCTGGCTTGAAACAAAGGCGTGTGTTGACTGAGGTTTTCCTGGCCATTATTGTAACTACCGACATGGATCAGAATGTGCTAGTGGGATCATCACTGAGTTTTTGACTAAATTCTGAGCGAATGCCCAGTGGGTTAGAAAGACTGGTCCTTTTGGAAGGCTACTTCAGTTTTCAAGTTACTCTGAACACTGTATGACATTCTGCACATTTTGTAAGAAAAGAGTTCAAATGATTCTTAATAAACAGAGCTAACAGGCACTCAGCAGAAAGGAAGAGATAAAGGTACCCCATTCCTGACTTGTTGATGTGGTTAGGTTCCAGAAATCACCTCGTTATGGGACAGCTTATGGGAAAATGGACGATGACCACATCAGATCATGAAATGGAGAATGAGTGTGTCCTGATATAGCTACCAAATCACACCACTCCTATATTACTGCCAGATTTCATCGGGATATAACCGCCAGCTTACTAAGAGTCGTGGCCCAGCCAAGTTGACAGATGATGACCTTAACCATAACAGCCAACGCCACTCTGCCTCCATTCTTAGATTTCATTACTTAGCTTTTGTTACTGCCAGATGTATGTTGTTACTGCACACAATAGTCAGGCTTTTTATTAGTCATAAGTGTGAAATGTCAGATAATGAGATAGTCAGTGTGGAGTAGATTTAGTATATAAGTCAATAGATTTATTTTTGTCTTTGAGATAAACTTTAAAAATGTTCACTGAGAATTATTTCCTAAGCAAGACTTACACACTTACTATACTGGTCTTGAGGATACCATTATGAATGACTATAGCCAGACAGGAATACCAATATCAGAATAGATAACTACAGTACTCTTCACCACAACGATAGCTTGACAACCAAACCAAAACTCATTGCCATCGAGTCAATGCCGACTGACTCATAGCGACCTTCCAGGACAGGCTAGTACTGTCCCTTTGAGTTTTCAAGACTGTAACTCTTTGCAGGAGTAGACAGCCTCATCTTTCTCCATAAACAACATATCATAAATGCTCAAATAATCTATATTAATGTACAAGCTAACAAACCTAAATCATTAACCATCTCTTCTCGACTGCAAAGCATATATGAGGTTTTTGAGTTCTTGATCTCAAGATTTTGAAATCTTACTGATTTTTGAAATATATAACTTCTCTTTATTTTTTAACTTTCTCTCTCTAAGTACACTCTTCACATCACCTTTTTATAGTCTCTTCTGTTTAGAAACCTTGAGGGGGGCAGCCTCATCAACTGGACTGCAAGGTTCTATCACACACACACTCACACACACACATACACATACACGCATTTGAAAGAGGATATCTGTGGACGTATATTTACTTTTGCATATCTGCCCATGAAATAAATGTGGTGGATTATCCAGGGGGCAAAGTAAAGTAATACAATTTTTTTTTAAAAAGACTTTCTCACTAACTTTTGCAACTATATATTAGACATGAAACATCTGTTTTAGGGACTCGGATTCTCCTCTCTCTCTTGAACGTATGTTTATATTGGACTTTAAATCCTTGGTTTCTTTCATTCCTCTCTCTGGGAAGCTTTTTTTCCTCTCTCTTTTCTCTACATTGCAGTAGTATAAAGAAGCCCATGTGGTGCTGTCAGGTTTGTGTTGGGCTGCCAACCACTAGGTTGGCAGTTCAAACCTACCAGTCCCGTCTCTGGAGAAAGATGAGGTTACGTCTCCCATAAAGCTTGATAACTTCAGACACTCTTTATTGGATGCTTTGCATCCATGCGGACTCACCGATGGTGGACGGGGTGCAAAAGCTGGTCACAGGAGCCCTGGTAGTGCAGTGGTGACAGAGCTTAGCTGCAACCTGAAAGTTCATTGCGTAGACCCCCCCAGCTGCTCCAAGGGAGAAATATGTGACTGTTTCTGTGAACATGATAGCCAGGGAAACCCCATGGGAAGGTCTGCTGTGTTCTCGAGGGTCACTATGAGGTGACATCCACTCAAGGACTGTGAGCTTGGTTGGTGTTGCGTTTTGTGGTTTTATAGCTGCTGTGTACGTCATACTTCTCCTTCAAGTTTATCATCTGATCTACTGTAGTTGTTCCCAATTGATCACATAGTCTTCTGTGATCTGTGGTCACATTGCCTTCTTTTATCAAGAAGGAAATAGCCTTCACCCCTGTCCTGTGGAGCCCTGATGGTTTGGACCATCAGCCTTTCTGTTATCTGCCCCAATGCTTAACCCACTGTGCTACCACCACTCCTTGTAGGAAAAGGGAAACTATTTACAAAATAATAGAAAATGTGAAATAGGTCTATTTTTCTTTCAGGGCGTTTATTGTTTGGCTACTACTAATGACAGTATTAATCTTGAGCTCTTCCTGCCTTGTGACATCACTAAGCTGCTTAGTGTCACTCTTGCATCTTGGACAAAAATGGCAAACTCCTTAGAAAGTAACGATTTCCTCTTAAAGTTTATTCTCCGCTTTTGTACCTAGCACACTGTTTTACATCTAGAAGACTTTATAAGTACATACTACCTGAATGAATTCATCGAATGGACGTTCTCTAAATATGAAAAATGGTCATAGAAGGTATGCATGGCATTCAGTGTTGGTTTGGCACTTGACTTTTCAGCCCGATGGTGAAAAGTGGTTTATGAAATCATTAATACTGGGCCTGTGAGAAGTTTAACACCAATGCAACTTTATCTGTTGTCTGTTGTCTCAAGTGAGAAACAGTGAGCATGATTCTGTTTGTGAGAGGAGAAACCTTGGTCCACTTCCTTACATAGATATAAAGGAACTCTGTCAGACAGAGGCAGAATCTGCCAAACTTCTTCCACAAAGCAGAAACTCCGTCTACCTTATAGCATATCCAGAATCTAGATGTGTGAAGCATGTGAACAGCCACAGGATCATTCCATTGGCTACTTTCCCCACCCCAACTCTGAGGAGCTCCAATGTTCTCATTTGTAAAGTGGGACTAACAACTCCCTTGCTGGCGTGTGGTGAGGATGAGATGAGGAAATTATGTAAGTCAGGAAACAAACGCCTGGTGCGTAGTAGGTGTTCGTCTGCTTCATGTAGCTTGCTTCTGTGTCAGACTTCACGCAGGCCATGATACTTCATCACTCCAGCTCGAGCCGTTGATCGATCTCTTTGCAGCAACAATGCCAAATTGGAATTAAGGACACGTCACTCCTCCCTCCCATTTCCTTGTCCCTTGATTATCTTTTCCCCTGCTAGGCTGTCTGCTGCTTCCTGCTTTGATTTTTGCATCTGCTCTCTCTTCAAACCTTCCACCCTTTCAGGTCCCTTTTGTCTGGGGCTCCTTGTTTTCTCTTCTCGAAGTCCCCTTTCCTCTCCTCGACCTCCTGATGCCTGCCTCGGCACATCCAGACTCAGAGGCGCTGCGGCGTGGTTTGGTGAGCTGGCTGCAGCGTTCCTCCCCGGGCCTTGAGTTCCTCAGCAAAACAGAGCAGCTGCTACGCTTTCTTCTCAGGTGTTTTTGACTCCTCCATGTGTTTTCTAGAGCCACCTCCGTTTCCATGAGAAACCATAACACTCACACACACACACACTCACACACACACACACACACACACACACACTTTTTAGCTGTAAAGTGCACAAAGTTACAAGCCATAATCAATGAATTCTTAGTAAAGAGACTCAGATGTGTAATTACCTCTCATATCAAGAAATAAACATCACTGATGCCCCTTCCTATTCTCAGCTTCCCCGTGTTGCCCCAGAATGAATTACTCAGTCTCTTGACGGCTAACACTTTAGATGGATGTTCCTTATATTTGAACTTACATGCATTAAAATCCATTCATTTGTATGCATTAAAATATGCATTTATGATGGTGCGTGGTGCCTTACGTTAATCACTGTGTATGTGTGAAGTTTTTTCATATTGTATATAGCTTGTTCGTTTTAATTGCCTCGTAGAGTTCAATTAAAGGACCACATACTACATTGTGTAGTCTTAAGCTGCAACTTACTTGTCTGGTGTATTGTTCATGTGCATTACGATTGTTCCATTTGGTCAGCTGAAATAATGATGGTGTTAGCATTCTGTGTGTGTGTGTGTGTGTGTGTGTGTGTGTATTTGCACCATTCCAGGCAACTGCAGTTCCTAGGTATCTGATACCTGCATTTTGAGGCTTTTTCTGTTGTTTCCCCCCAGTATATATCACCTATTTGTCTAAAAAGAAAAAAAATGCACATGTTTTTATAAGTTGCACTATTAGTACAAAACATTTTAAATTCTGGAATGTTAAGAAATTGTATAGTGAAAAATTTCACATGGAAATTTAAAGTGTTTACATGAAATGTTAATAGATATTTAAATAGTGTGATAAATTAATATAGTCATGCATCTATATATATGACTTTATAAAATTGAATTTTCTGATTAGAATATTTTCCTAGAGTTTTCAAACTTGTAGAGTGCTTGTATTTCTAATGAACCAAGCCTCTATGTGTGTAATTCAGTTGACAGATATTTTCAGTGTCCAAAATCAAGTAGACATCTATAGAGATCAAATCAAACCATCATAGTTATGATGCAGAGTTTTTGAAAAAAAAAAAGGGAAGAGCTCATTTTCTACTATCTGTGCTTTTAGATCTAGACTGTGCACCTAAAGCTATGATGATCTTGTTTCGTTCATTTCAACTGAAGTAGAGAGGATCTGTGCATTCAGTTACTGTGTGTTCTGATTTGGTCTGCTGATATGCTGATGAGACAGTTTTACCTTTGATTCTCCTGAGCCTAATTAATGTCAAGAGATTTGGGTGTTTCTTGAAGGGAAAACAATATGCAGAAATCTCCAAGTTCTAACATCTATTCATCTGATAAGGTTTTGATGTGTTCCTGCTCTATGGTTGGCTACTCTCTGCGGTAAAGGACCATGTCATTCTCACCCAGCGTTTTAAAATCCTACACGCCCCACTTCCCCCTTAGGTTGCTTTATTACTCTCTAGTTTGAAAATATCCTTCAACTGAATTACATAGAGGCAGAAATTACCATAGTGTGTCATAGATAATGACGAGTCAAGTATCATGTGTATTGCACCTGAGAAAAGATCAAGAATCATCATTCACACACACACACACACACACACACACACACACACACACACACGTTGTTTGGTATTGTTGGGTCAATTCTGACTGATCGTGACCCTGTATAACAGAGTAGAACTGCCTTAAAGGGTTTTCTACATAATTATATCTCTACTGAGTATATAGTAATATGGATGGGTATATGTGTTAGTCTGGGTAGACTAGAGAAACAAAATCATAGACACTCATACAAGAGCATTGAATATTGAGAAAATATCCCAGCCCAGGTCAGATCAAGTCCAGAAGTCCAATATTAGCCCTCATGTCCAATATCAATTCCTTTTCAGACTCATGAAACACATGCAATGACTCAGAATGCAGGGAGATCACAGACCAGTGGGAAGAAAGTCTTGTGGATCCAGTAGCAGTAAAGGCATCTCGGTGCTGGTGTGGCTCTCCAAGTGGCTCCTCCAGCTCCAGGACTCTGGCTGCATCAGCGTAGCTCCATCAGGCTCATTTTCAGTAATGTCTCACAGGGAATGAGTGTGTGTCCCACCTCCAACGAGATATTTGTCACCTTGGCAGCGGTTCTCAACCTGTGGGTCGCAACCCCTTGGGGGTTGAACAACCCTTTCACAGGGGTCGCTCGATTCATAACAGTAGCAAAATGACAGTGATGAAGTAGGAACAAAAATAATTTTATGGTTGGAGGGGGTCACCGTAAACATGGGGAACTATATGAAAAGGTCACGGCATTAGGAAGGTGGAGAACCACTGCCTGAGTGGCTCCAAATGAGGTCCTCAAGCTGCGACCTGATGGACAAGTTAAACTCCACCCCTTCACTCTTAAGTCTCAAATGGACAACAGGTTATGTAACAGGTTATGTAACCACAGTATATAGTGATGTTCATCATATTAATAATTATCCATCTGATCTGGAGGACTTTATACTCAAGAAGGGCAGCTGAGAACAAAAACACGTTGTTACAATGTGGCATGTGGCAGGGACACAGAGGCCTCAAGTACCACAGGTGAAGTGCCGCAGGTTTTGTAGTGAAGGAGACTGACTTTTGTCTGCAAGCCTTGTGACAGGTTTTGTGGAATTGGTAATTCTACACATGACATCCTTGTGAGTCAAGTGACACAGGGTAGACTCGTTTTTGATGACAATTTTTGTGAAATGTTTCCATACACAGAGTGGTCTCTTGTAAGTTTCTTCGAATGGGGCCCCCTTTCTATCTCTGTGTGCAGTCTTGAAATGTTATTCCTTCAGAAGACTCCAGAGAACCTGTGAGAAATGTTACAGGAAACCAAGGTTTGGACTCTTTCACACTGAACTCTTCCATGTGTTAGGTCTCTGCCTGAGGCATGGGATTTAACTTCTCCAAGCGGTAGGCACTTCATCCATAAAGTTTGAACAATAACAGTCCCCTTTTCAAAGGATCTAAATCAGCATTAAAATCAAATGAGAGTGAAAAAATCTCAAATGAGCACAGTGCCTGGCTCAGAGTAATGCTCCATGCACTCTTTATCACTTACCAATTAAGGGCAGATTCTCTAGCCCAGCTTCAAGATTGTGAGCCTTAAAAAAACAAGTTTAGCTATGATATTTAGCTTCTATCATCATTGCATTAAATTTTGAAAGAACTATTTGTATGACATCTAGAATCTGGAATCATAGCTATTTCCCCTGCCCCTCACTCAACGGTGCCAGGTGTCCATAACAAGATGGACCGAGAAATGAAATGACTAGTTCGGCAGCAAACGATGAGAAATCTTTTCTATAGGGTGTGTGTGTCTGGCTAGGGTCTTAAGGGTATATTCCAGTTGAAAGTGAAGGTTGCCGACGTTGCTGGTATAAATAAAATAGTTGTTTAATGTGAGCTTATTTCTGCCCCGACACAAGTTCTGCAGTTGTAGACGTCAAAAACAGACCACCAAGTCACTATTCTTTGTCTCATGTGTAAAAGTCCAGGTAGTACCTGTGGGACCCAGGAATTACCTGGACATATGGTTCTCTCTGTGGGCTTGGGCTTCACTGTGACCTCAACTTCTTATCTGACTTTGTGGTTCAACTTCATTCTGTGTTCTAGCTCGACTTTGGAAACTATCCAGTCTGTTTGGATTGTGTTGGTTTCTTTGTCATCTTTTGCTTTAATTCCTTTTCTACATTGTCCAGGAAGGTGAGTCAGAAAGACGTTAAGGTTGTAGACCATCCCACCAAACCAATACCACCAAACCCATCGGCCCTGAGGAGTTGATTCCAACTCCTAGTGGCCCCATAGGACACTGTAGAACTATCATTTGGGGTTTCCGAGTCTGTAAATCTCTATGGGACTAGAAAGCCTCATCTTTCTCTTTCAGAATACCTAGTGGGTTCGAACTGCTCATCTTGAATTTAGCAGTCCACAACATCACTTGTTATGCCACCTTGGCACCCAGACAGTATCACAAAGGCGGGGCAGAGGCAGGGAGGCGATTGTAATCTAGGTCCACAGGAAAATAGATACATAAAATCTAAATTGATTACTCTGGAATGGGTTGTAATGAACAGCAGTGATCCTATTAGCTTCACAATGAAACTGGGCTCCCAGGGAGGTCAATGGCTGTCACTTTCCTGAGAAACACAGCACAGGAGAGAAAGCTCCTAACTGCTAGTGGAAAGGGCGGTGCTTCGAGTCCGCTGGCTGCTCCTAAGGAGCAAGGTGTGACAGACAGTCTGCTTCCACAAGATTACAGACTGAGAAACTACACTGACGGTGTACTGAGAAACTACACTTATGGTGTAGTTCTACTTCGTTCTCAGTGACAGTCTTAAAGTCGTAATGGAGGTAGGTCACAAGCTGTTCTTTTCCCCTCTCAGGCCTTACTTCCTGAGTTTCCTCTCAGGTTAGCATTCTACCTGCCTTATTCGTGGAGCCAAACCTCGCGGCAGACCGAGACTGAGGAGGTTGGAGGAAATGGGACTTACAAATAACTAGGTAGAAGCCAATGAGCTGGATGTACGCTATTAGATAAGACGTTTGGCCATTTGAAAACTACTGATTGCAATTAAATATGTGAACTCTGGATCCCTCTTAGGTTTCGGAACTGCTTTTTGCAGTACTATATCTCGTGAAATACTTCAAAACATTAAATGACTATTCGCCCTCTTTCGGTTCCAGGCTTAATTAAAGAAAATACTATCTATGATTTTTAAAAATATAAACTTGATTCTAATCAGATAGAATTTTAAGTTATTGCAAAGATATGAGACACACTTGCTAGTGAGGGGTCTTATTTGATGAGCACAGAAATAATTGCCGCAAACAAAGTTGGGGTTTCTTCATACCACGATAGCTGCCTCTAGTGATTTAATCCAGGTAGGAAATCGGGTTTAGATCCCTAGGTGTGTAAGTTAGCACAGTTTGCACAGCTGCGATCATGATGCACATGGATGTTCATCTGCTGCCTTGTTGGCTGCCATTCTGCGCTGTTGCACATTTTGTAAAATGGTGGTTCTCACTCTTTCATGCAAATACATCCTGGGCTTCTTTTAATGCTGATAACCAGACTGAGAAATGACAACAGCATGCCTTGTAAAGATTCCACTTGGGAGTGAAGCATCTTGATTTTCCTGCCAGGTTAATAAGGATACTGTTTCTTTGAAAAATACCGCCCTTTGCTTTAAAACATTGGTTCTATTTCTTCCTTGGAAAGCACTGTTTAGCACACCATCTCCCTTCTGTGCTCAGCAGAACATTAGTTTTATTGGGTAAGTGGCATTATGTGACATGAAGCCAAATAAGATTGGGAAATTCCAATCCAAATTGAATAGACTTTCCCCCTTCTCTGCTGCCTAGAATTTCTCAGAATCTTAATCCTTAATATACTCTGTGGATATGTGAGGAGGGGGTATAATGTATACAGTTTCCACTAAACCTAATTTGACCATGGAACTGCCTTACATTTTTTCCCCCCGCTTGAGGCTAAGCTCATGAGAAGAACATTGAGAAAAATCTTGGGATTTCTTGTCATCTGTGCTTACACAATAACCAAAGTAAAATCCCAGACAGAGTTTAGCTAAATTTGGGAGGACCTAAGCAGAAAGTTCTGAATTAATGGGTTTGCTTTGTTTTGTTTCTAATGTTATTTTAATTTTAGGAAAAGCTTTCAGGTTGACTACCGACCCAAAATTGTGCAGCGATTTTGGGTGTTCTTCTTCTCCATGTATAAAACTTTCTCATTAGATGAAATAGGACGTTTCTTGTCTCTGGTCAAAAGTTGCCTTCCAGTATAGCTTTTCTTAGGAAAAAAATTTTAAAAGAAGAGTTCTTTTTGGGGGAAAAATACAATGGACTTACAAATACGAGAGAAAAAACGATCCCCATTCGTGTGTGTGTGTGTGTGTGATTTGTTTTTATAAGAGAAAAAAAATGAGGCTAGATTGGTTAAATCAGCAAGCAGTAAGTACTAAATAGGGTGGTAGACACACCAAATATCATGTCTGTTTTGTGTATTTATGATGTGTAGTAAAACATCGATCAGTGCTGTTCACTAATTTATATGCATGAAAATAAGTCTGAACACAGAACGAAGACGCCTGCCTTCTTGGCCCTTACTTCTATCGATGCTCTGAACGGCTGGCCGACTGGTTTCCCTCGCCTGGATTCAGGGGCTACTTCCTTGTGGTGGGTGAAAGCTTTGCTTGTTGCCTATCTAACTCTCCCGCCAAGGTTACTTGTCAGGCCCTTGGTCCATAGAAAGGTGCTGGAATCCGCTTGATGGCAGCTTGGGTAGTAGATTCAGTCTTGGGTACACGGATTCAGGGATGGTACATGGTTTATGACTTAGTTTGTGAGTTTCTGGGGTTTTTTTAAGGAGGAAAAGTAGCATACATACCTTCTTCCCTTTTATCCTTTGTATCTTTATATGTTAAAATACATTACCAGTCTAAGTTCTCAATTGGTGTATACAACACTTGTGTCCAGCGTGTTGTTCTTTAAAAAAGAACAGCAACCGCAATAAAACGAACGTAAACCTTGCCCGTATACTCAGTGTATGAGGGAAGACAGTGAGCACTCTCATGAAGTCGATTATCTTCGTGATGTGCTTCCTTTAGATTCAGTGTATTGTGTGTGGGTTCAAAGTGACCAAAAAAGGATTTGTGGTGGTCGATGTGGTTTTCTTATAGGAAGATTGAGCATTCATATTGGAATGGACATAAGAGTTGGGGTTTTCTTTCTTATGGAAGAACCAAAGAAACCCAAACCCACAGCCACTGAGTCAATTCTGACTCATAGCGACCCACTATAGGGTTTCCCAGATTGCCAGTCTGTAAGGGAGCAAGCTCATCTTTCTCTGGCTGGTGGGTTTGAACAACCAGCCTTGTGGTTAGCACCCCAATGCCTAGCCTCCAGGTGTCCTTTTCCAGTGAAATAGCAGATGGGAAGACAGACAAAGCAACGCCAGACATGATCTCCAGCTGCCACATAGTGACTTTACACTCAAAGCGTCCTGTGTGTGTGACAGCAGCATTGGCTTTTCCAGTGAGTGATCTTGGGAAGTAATTGCCACGTCTTTCTACTGAAGTGCTTCTGGGTGGACTTCACCCATTCACCTTTTGGTGAGCAGCCATGGGACCTTTTGCACCAACCAGGGGCTCCCTTTAATAAACAAAGATGTTTTTTCAGCAAATGCTCTTAAGAAATTCAAAGGCATTCCTACCAAGCATAGCAGTGGGGACTATTTTTGTTATCAGTGGAACCTAATTAACGTACAAATACAATGTCAATTCACATCATAACTATCAAGATAAATGGAGGCATTTATATTTTTCTATGGGCTACTCTTTTTGAACTTAAGTGTTATGTTTGGCCCTTGTCCCAGGGACCAGTTAAAATATTTGAAGTTTAACAATGAGTTGAGCCTGGCCCATGTGAAAATGCAAAAAATCAGCTGAGCTTGTTTGAATCAATAGTTGTCATTGTGGATTATTTAAAAAAATTTTTTGAGAGGAAAACCTATTCATGTATGGGGAAAATGAATAGTAACATTTCTCAATTTGCTTAGTGAAATTGCGATCTTATACAAATCAGAGTTTTCCATACATTTGCCTCCCACCTGTTATGAAAGGAAAGAGAGTCAGTTCTTCTTCCTTTTTGATAACGTATAATGAATACTTGCTTCATTTTAATTATCCCATTGATTTCTAGCATGAAGTCATTTGAAAGCAAAAGGTATTATAAGTTTCTTATAAATGTTATTTCATTTGAATAAAATCCTTTAACATATATGTGTATATGCATGTATATATAATATGTTTAACACACAATACCAATGTGTAATATAATAATATAGGATATATTAATACATATCCCAAATGAGTCTGCATATATTCATGTAGATTTGAAGACTCATTTGGGTCATGTGACATGATTACTTACCAGGCTATCTACTTTTCCTAGACAAGTACATTTGAAATGAGATAGCTAAAATATGGAGAGCATAGCTTGATGAAGTAAAAGCCTAATAAAATGTGTTTGGGCCAGCATCAGGCCTCTTTGAAATAGGATATCTAAATAGTGTGCATTTTAGAGAGGCTTGGGTGAGTCCAAGGGTCCAGATGACTATTAATGAGCTTCATGCTCTGAAGCATATGCTAATAGAAGTGATCATTTTGGATTAATTTGATGTGAATTAATAAGAGATTTATTTGAAGGGAGTTGTTTGAAGGTGATGACATTTAAATCTCAACAGGATTTACCATGTCCAAAAAAACCTTTAAAGATTCAGGAACAATCAATTCAGTGAGAGTAAATGAAATAGAACTGGATAGTAAAGAACAGGGTCTGACACTGGATTTATGAAGTTTGAAGCAATTTACAAAAAATGCAACTTACCATTGAAGTATTGCCCTGGAGTCTAAAGAAATAGAAAATGCTTAAACTCCTTCAGTAATTCTTGGGTTTGTGAATTGGATAAACAGTTTCCTTGCATTTTATAGTTCACTTAAGCAATCTGATTTTGATCTGTATATGTGGAGTAGACAAGATTCAAGCCACCCCCCCTCTTAACCCAATGAGCAAACACATATGTTCTTGAAAAATGGAACTTTATATGTTGTTCATATGGAAGCTATCTAGTTTGCTATAGGCCCAAGACTTGACCTTTCTTTTATTTTGCTATCACTTGCTTAATACTTGAAATTCTTTGTGGGGGACTTTTGATCAAAAGAAACAATTTGTGATTCCTTTTTTTTCTTTCTTTTAAATTAAAAAAAATAATTAAAGGGACGTGGAATGTGTAATTCATAACTCAGTGCCCTTTGGCCAGTGATATAAATAAGCATGGAAAAATAGCTTCATTAAGGAAAAGACCATCATGACTTCTTCTTTGGTACAAGCTTTGATTTCAAATACTTTGTTATCTAGAAAAACAAAAAGTCAACCTAGTATATATTATGAAAATAAGAACCGCTACTTATAATAAAAATCATGCTCAGCAGGATTGGAGACTGAGTTCAGATTACATGGCCTTCCTGCTCCATGACCCTAGCACACATACATGTGTTACAGTCTTGTCCAGAATATGTGTGCTTACAGTGTAATATATGTATGTATGCCAGACACTCATATCTATGCAAACATATTTGTTTCTTTTGCATAGAAGTTTTACTTTTCTCTGAGAAAGATGACTTCTGAATTATTTTGTGCGTGTGTGTTTTAAAAATATCCTTCTTTAGATGAGAATAACAGTGTGGCCATCTTGTTTGATGGGTTTGGCACGAGGCTGATGGCAAATATACACGTAGTGCCTGAATAAATGCTGAGAAGAACGAAGGACTGCATGAATGGCAGGCACCAGTGATTTAGGCCGACTTCACTTCTTGGTGGTTTAATATTTTATAGTCTTTTACATAATTGGATCAAGGTTTCCCAAGGTAACACAAAGTGCCTAAACCATTAACTAGAGCCATTGTAGAGTCACACAGGTTCAGAGGGCAGGTTAGAAATCATTTATTCTAAACCTCTTACTGTACAATGAAGACGTTAAGTCCAGAGAAGTGAAGGGACTTGCTTTTGGCACGAGATCTGAATCCGATCCAGAACCAGAGACTCAGGATTGCTTCACTCCTTTTTAGGCTTCTGCCACCTTTGGATTCTTTGTTTTCAGTTAAGCTACGAGAGCGAAGGCTTCCGGTTCTCATCTGAAGAAAACCCTCTGAGTTCTCGTCAGCGTTGAGTGGATGGATATGTTAGCTGCGCTCCTTTTTAAAATTAACTGATCGCTGATGATGGTTGAATAATTCATTTCACGATCTTGTTGCAAGGTTATTCAGAGTGATGTATGTAAATGTAATCGATCAATTATCTTATGTATATATGTGACATGAAACGAAATCATTAAGTGGTTAATTTGAGGCGATTTCAAAATATTCATGGGAAAGTTCCATTTTCTTCTAATTCCATTGTTTCCAAGAACATTTTGAAGCACCTTCGTGTCTAGCTAGGCGTTATTGGAAACATCAGCTCCTCTTTGATGTGGAAAGGAATACTGGTAGCACAGTGAGTTAAGCACTGAGTCATGGACCAAATGATGGGTCGTGGAGATCCAATATACAGGCCACCCTGCTCGGTCTCCCTCTTGTTCCTCTGTCTCAGTCCAGTGCTGAGCCTCAGCGCCATTTCATCTTGTCCAGGGTCTTACTCTGTTGTTTTTGACCCCCTGCTTTACCATGCATGATGTTCCTTTCCAAGGACTGCCACTGGCCTGATGGCAGTGAGAGAGTTAGTGGTCTCCTGGTGACCCCTACCGAGCAGTTCTACTCTGCCCTGTGGGGTTGCTATGTGTTGGAATTGACTCTGACAGTTGTTTGGTTGGGTTGTTGCTGGACAGTGCCACTGTGACGGCATGGTTACCGTCTCGGATAGATGTTAAAACACATTCTTAAGAAAAATAACATTGGTCACAGAATTAAGATCTAAGGTGATTGTTTCCATTACATACATCTTTTAAGTGACACTAGAGTATACTATCGTATGACTTCTTATAGTAATAAACTTTTTTCTAAGAGATCATAGTGGAGAGAAAATGTTTTGAGAATGAAGTACAAATGCGCTTTACACAATTGATGTGTGTATGGATTGTGATAAGAGTTGTATGAGCCCCTAATAAAATGTTAAAAAAAAAAGATTTTTAGATTCAGTTTTATCTTAGAAGAAATCTGGTTAGTTGAGAGTAGAAATACATGCTTTTTGCAGATGCACTGTCTTACATCTCAATATAATGAAAATGAATGCATATAGAGCATTTCCCATGGGCTGAATGTATTTAACACATTTAAATATCTTTGCCCTTAACACACTTGCAGTACATGATTTACTTAATCAGGTAAGTAAATACACAATTTTATATATAAATGGAAAGGAGCACTGACTATGAGTTTGACTGGTCAGGTAGAGGTCAGTGGTTCTAATCCACCAGCCACTCCACTGTGGACGCACTGTGGGGCTGTTCTGCTTTGTCCTCTAGGGACGTAGGGAGGAGATCGGACAAAATGGACGATGCAGATGAGGATGGTCTCAAAGTGGGAGGGGGCATAATCTCCATCCAGAGGGCAGTTTTGAATCTCACAATTAGAAGACTGAAATCAGCAAGGTCAAAGTTTGGGTTAGTTTACTGGGTGGTAATGGCTCCTAACCAGAAGGTGGGCTGTATGAGTCCACTCAGAGCAGAACTCTGCTGTGACCCATGTGGCATCACTGTGGGTTGCGTTTGACTCCTGAGCAACTGATGTGTGTGTGTGTGTGTGTGTGTGTGAATTCACATTTTGCTCTGTTATCTAAAATAGTTGCCTGTAGAGCACCTACATTGGCATTTCGAACTTAAATTTTTTTTTGTGTCGTTTGTATGAAGGATATTGCTATGCGAGGGAGGGATCCAGTTTAAAATGGAGTTGTCTAAACTGAAGACTAAGGCCCCTTGGTGTGTTTTAGGTGATGTGTGGTAGACTTTCCCCTAGCAGAGCCTTTGCGGATGTTCATGAATTGAGAGTTTGTGACTCCTACTTTCCACTGTAGGTAAGTATTGTAGCTACTAGAGTTGAGGGACGTGAGAGGTAAATAATTTCACCCGCACCACGGTCTGTCATCCGCAGAAATAAACACTTTCTATCACGATCCTGCTTCTGCTGCTTCCTTTAGGCCCCGGGGAGGGATGGGCTCCTGCCCAGGGCCCGTGCAGGCTTTTATCGGGTATCTTTGAAGCAGCTCAGTGTGCTGGGAGCTGAATGTCTTTTGGAGGTGGTAAACTGAAGCATGTTTGCACCATGTAGGAAGGCAATCTTTTTTTTCTCTTTGTTTTGCAGATGTGCAGATCAGCTCTCAAAAGGTCTTCTGAGTCGTCAGAGCTTCTCCTAAGACCATTGCATTAGCCTCCTGCTAGTTGACTAATAAATTAATAATTGTCAACAGCACTCTAAAGCCACATGCCTTATGAAGTCAATGCTGGGTATGATTTTACAAGTATGTGATCCATTTTTTTCAAGTGAAAATGTTAACTGGGAAAGTTCTTGGCACACAGTGAACTCTAGTGCAATCTGTTATTTGTCTTCGAGATAACAACTTGAGGGTGGCTATAGTCTTATAGCATCTAACTTATGACTTGCTCGGGGAGTTTCTTCCACTGAGAAGTATTGCAAATGTGCTTATATTTACATAATATGTCATTCTGAAAAATTATGGTGATATAATTCTAGTACATTTTTCCCTATAACGACTTCAAAGTATAGTCAACTAAATTAAGCGCATTAACAAACAACAACAAAAACAACAAAAAAGAACATTCTCTGCTCCCCTCCCAACAAAAAAATAAAACCCAATGACCTTTCTGATAGTTCTTTGAAGTTGTAGCAGTTGGACATTCTTTGTAATGTATATTATTAAAGGCTCTATTCAGCTTAAGGGGTCAATGAGTCATGTGTGTCCTTAAGTCTGCAGTAGGGTGGAAGAAGGAACTGCAATTTGCAAAGATAGTCATTTAATTATAATGCGATTTCTCATAGGCATTAAGGATGTTGATTGAGTAGTTATTAAACTATGGCCCATTGCATCTTTTGAGGATAACAATAAATTGGCCAGGTACACACTTTGTTTTGTTCTGAAAGATAGTGTATTGATTTTAATACCAATATATTTATATCTCTTCACTCTTAAAATATTTTGTCTAGGTTCCATTAATATAGGAACATTGCCAGTTTTCCAATCCCCATGGGCTTTAAGCAATAGATGACCATAACTATTACCTTTTCATTATGATGGAAGATGATCTAAATCAATTAGATGATTAATTCCTCATTTAGTCATGGAGTTTACAGTTTCCTGTAGGGTTTTAATCCTTTTTTTTTGGTAACCTTATTTATTTGGTGAAATAGTTTTATTCACAAGTGAAAAGGATGAAATATGAATAACACAGTTATTCAGCATTTGTCAAAGGCAAGATTCTTTTGTAACTGTTGGTGTGGACAGTATGTAAAATGGAAACAATAAACAAGAAATTCTGGAGGGAAAGGTAGAGTTGCTCGCCAAACGATCACATTTTTATGTGGATAGATATCTGTTATTGTTGTAGAATAGGAAGTCCTTTTCTGTAGGTAAAAACAGATAGTACTTCCTTTACTAAAATTCTTACTTTTATGATACCTAACTTTTTAAGCTTCCTCTCCTTTTTTTCTTTTCCCTTTGTTCATTATGGATAAAATTGCCCTCCAGTCTTCCCTAAGTTACTCCAAGTCCCGAGGTGCTTGGAGGGTAGAGAGCTCCTCAAAGGTAAACACTCACAAGGAAGACACTGGAATGCAACCGACATTAAAGAAGGAAATTGGTGCACCAGGTTGTTTTTTGTTTTGAAACGATTGTTACCTCCCTTAGTTCATTTGACAGCTTCATTACTTCAAGGGCTTCCTTGTCATTGGAACCTCAGTCTGGTGAATGTGTGTATTTTGTTGTTCCAAGAGTGAGCTTTTATAGCCAGTTGATTAATAGCATCAGCTGTGCCGAAGAGCAGTGTGCTTTCTTAAGGGCAATTATACGATATTTTTGATGTTACTCAGCCAATGAGAATTTTCACCCTGTGATCAATCTCACCTACTTTAGTGCAATTTTGTTTAGTCAGTGACTCATAGGATCGCAATTTTGCTTGGCCTGCTTTTCAGAAGCAAAGGTACACCCAGAGACCAAGAGCCAGTGTGGATTCTCTGCACTTGTGAGAGGTTATAGATGAAAACGAGCATACAGATGAAAACGAACAATGTGTGTGATTAATTTCGATTTTCTCAGGACATTTTGGCTAATCATGTGGTGCAATGAACTCTGTCGCCTGGGAGAGCTGGCTAGTGAAGAAGCCCGGTTTTGCTAGGCAGACCCAGATGAAGGCCGGGTTCCCGTAGACATTTGGGGTGATGACTTAGCACAGGGCAAGAGTTGCCCGGCTGATTCAGGAAGAAAGGCCACGAAAACCCAGTCCCCACGAGCCTTCACTTCTGCCATCTTTTATTGAAATAATAGAAGTTGCTTCTCTCTCTCTCTCTTTATCTTGTTTCTTCTTTCTCTTTTGAGTTCTGATTTATTACATACCGGGAGAGAAACTTGTCAAGAATTCTTATTTTGACCCTAGCCACGGTCAGTGAGCAGCTCACACAGTGAGCTGGCATGTAGAGGGCCGTTGGCGATACTTTACCATTTTGAATGACAAGAATGATGCCCAGGGCCTGCCTTCATGTTTTAAGTGGGTGAACATCCGGTACGTTGCGATGACACTTCAGCAGGTTGTGCTTGGGGGTTTAGAGGTAGTGTCTCTATCCTACTGGATGATAAGAACTCCAACACTAAAGCCACGACTGTGGAGCCTATTCCGACTCAAAGTGACCCCTGTCTAGGACCGAGGAGAGCAGCTCCAGTGGGTGTCTGACTCTGTGAATCCTTGTGCTGAAGGATTTTTCCCCACAGAGTGACGATACTTTGGATGATAACAAGGGAGATTTTCTGTCCCAGGAGAATTTCCTTGGGAAACTGTATCCCATCCCATCCAACCAACAGCCTCGGTCATGCCTCTTCAAACTTCTTTTTGTTCCTCGAACTCGCACATGATTCTAGCCCTCTGAGGATGTTAACATTGCCATTTGGAAGTGATGTAAATAGAATTGTGCAGAAGGGTTCCCACCAACCCCCGCCCCCCAACCAAGCCAAACTTCCTGCGGCCGAGTCACTTCCAACTCGCAGTAGCCCTAGACGACAGAACAAAGTTGGCCCTGTGGCTTTCTGAGAATGTAACACCTTACTTTCCAGGAGTAGAAAATCTCATGTCTCTCTGTCTGGCGGGGCAGCTGGTAGTTAGTAGAGAGAGAGAGAAATCGCACCATGAGAAGTGTGTAGACCTCGATAAAGGATGTGTCAAGAAACAGTTGCTTCCCACTTTTATATTTTTGTTTAATAAAGGTTGCTTGCATTCATAGTGATATTTTGAGACTCACCTTCATGTCTGTTGCATGCATTTTATATACTACCTGACATGTATGCATCTAGAGGCATATATGTATGTGACTATCACTGATGAGATACATTGGTCAGGATTCTAATTTGACAGGCAAGAATAATAGGTAGGAAGGATTAAGCTAATAAATCTGAACCCTTCAGTATTCTTAATCCCATTAGGAATAAAAATGATCCACTCTTTGGGACAAAAATATTTCTAACTGTATGTTATATGCTTTAGCCTCTAATTTTTGCAACGTTAAAAATGGGCTCCCCTCCACCCCCTGGAGGGATATTGTGTTACTCATATTGGAAAACATTGAATGGAATACATAAAATAGTTCGGAGTCGCTTACGTGCCGGTGACTTTCATGTGACCCTGTCTCTGCCTCTTCCTTCTGTTCGCACAGATATGGTCCGGAAGAAGAACCCCCCTCTGAGAAACGTTGCTAGTGAAGGCGAGGGCCAGGCCCTGGAGCCCGTAGGCACTGAAAGTAAAGTATCTGGAAGAAACCAAGAATTGTCTGCAGATCAGATGTCAGAAAATACGGATCAGAGTGACACTGCAGAACTAAATAATAAGGAGGAACCGAGCCTGCAAGTTCAAGATCCATCTTCTAGCAGGAAGAAGGACCAGAGAAGCTCAGTCGTGAGCGAGAAGGCTGGCTTCAACGATGAAAGCCCCAGTAAGGGAGGAAACCTCCCCTCCTTCCCACCGCATGATGCGGTGACAGACAGAAACATGCTGGCTTTCTCGTCTCCAGCTGCTGGGGAAGCCTGTGAGCCCTTGAAGTCTTCTCAAAGAACAGAGGCAGATGACCCTCAAGATATGGCTTGCCCCCCACCCGGGGATTCATTGGAGACAAAGGAGGATCCTAAGATGTCACCAAAGGCTACAGAGGAAACAGGGCAAGCGCAGAGTGGTCAAGCCAATTGTCAAGGCTCAAGCCCGGTTTTGGTGGCCTCAAAAAACCCACAAGTGCCTTCAGATGGGGGTGTGAGACTGAACAAATCCAAAACTGACTTACTGGTGAATGACAACCCAGACCCGGCACCTCTGTCTCCAGAGCTTCAGGACTTTAAATGCAATATCTGTGGATACGGTTACTATGGCAACGACCCCACAGATCTGATTAAGCACTTCCGAAAGTATCACTTAGGACTGCATAACCGCACCAGGCAGGATGCTGAGCTGGACAGCAAAATCTTGGCCCTTCATAACATGGTGCAGTTCAGCCATCCCAAAGACTTCCAGAAGGCCAACCGTTCCGTGCTTTCTGGTGTGCTGCAGGACATCAATTCAGCGAGGCCTGTTTTACTAAATGGGACCTACGATGTGCAGGTTTGTGCTTCGTATTGTGATCTCTGTGTACAGACAAAGTCATTAGTAATGAAGGGCGAGTTTGTGTGTGTGTGATCAACCCCATGTCCCCAACTCCAGAAAGGTCCTGTGCTAGATCCAGCAGAAGCGAGGGACACGTCCCGTGTCTCTTGCACTCAGGTGTGCTTTTATGTTGTTACTAACCTGTCATCATGAGAAACAGCCCCCACATTCCCATTAGATCGGCAGGACCTCTTTGGTAGACTTAGCTAGGCTTCCTAATTCTGGACATACTTCACAGCAATCTGGTGTTTTCACAGTCTTCCAAATATGGCACTGATTTATATGGTTCTCATGATAATAACATGCCTTGTTTTAATTTTAGATTATAAGGCTGGTCCCTCTGTCAGGGTCTTCCCTGTGTCTTGGTTTAGGATATGACTTTATACTCAGCTGGACACCAAATTGAACTAGATTTCAGTCACATTGAAGGTTAAAGAGAGAGAGACTCCTGAAAACAAACTAATTGCCGTTGCCCGTTTGGAAATGGAATGTTATATTGATTAGAAATAACTCCATGTGATGCTAAGCATTAAAGACAGAAGAATGACCTTGGTGCAGTCTAAGCAAACATTGTTTCCGCATTTCAAGAAGATGGCAATAATTTATTAAAGCATTTAATCATAATCAGATTTATGCTTTTATTAAAACTGACAAACTTTCTTGATCTACCTTTCAGTCTTTAGTTCACAGCACATGTAAAGTGGGCAAAAGAAAAAGACTCATTAGAATTTCAAAGAGAATGCAAAGTGGAATTGAGTCTAAAGAATATTCATTTAAGTTTAGTAATTTTAGTGTAGAAGAAACTCCAAGTTATCCTGAGAAAGTATATTTATTAGCTTCTGTAGCGGTCTAGATACCTTGCTGTATTTTTAGGCCGGCAGAATTCCAAACGTAGTAGGCTTAGGTTCATCTTCTGTAGGATAGATTAGAAGACGTATCGGAGGATTACTAAAGTCACAGCCCACACATTTGACCTACCAAATCTCTGACCATCTGAGTCCTATCATCAGCTCCATATGCAGCAGGTTTGTCTTAGACCTCCGCTGACCAAATGGCAGTAAAGAAATCCAGGCTGAGGAGTTGTGAAGGTGGTCCACTCACAGGTAGTGGACATACTTTGGTGATCCTGGTAGGGAGAATCCGAAGAGAACTTGCGGAGTCCCTCGAATGTCAGAATGGCCCTCTCTTCTCTTGGAGGGACTCTAGAGGAGAGCCCTGTAAAAGCCAGCTTCATCTTCATAAAGCTCTCCAAAAATTCCCTCGTACTCTGTGAATTTCCACAAATAGAATTCTTTCTGTGGAGCACCAACTTAAGCTAACATAGTTATTATGCACAAAGGCTGCCTGCTCTGAACTGCTGTCTTATTAAAGATCATTTCACTGTCGAATGTCAGATCCACTCTGCCGTCAGACTGTGATTGGAAAGCAAATACGTGTCTCAGATAAAAGGGTTGGAAGTGAATAATGTCAGCATGAGAAACGGTGTTTTATAATTAGCAAGGAGTATGATGTTAATACCTGGATTTCCGGCAGGAGTTTCAGCTTGCTCACTCTGGGGACAACATCTGAGGGGAGCTGAGCCAGCCTGTCAGGAAGGCTCTCACACAAAGATCATGGGGGCCTATATTTTGGAAGAATTCGGATTTTTAAATACACTTCCATTTCCCCCCAAACAGTTATTTGTTAGGTTCTTCTTGGTTATTTATAGTAAAGTTTATGTTTGGGCAGAACGAGCTGGACACTTTTCCTGGGCAGTGATTTTAGAAATAAAACAGATGTGTTGGGCTAGCTGAGCTTGAACTAATAGAAGTGGAAATAAAACAGCTGATCTTTGCTTGCACACCGCAAAGAAGGCGAAACGGTGGTAGGAGGCAGTGTGCTGGAAGGTAATCTTGTGAAGATCAATTTCTTTTCAAAGAGAAAGGACTGTTGACACAGAGAGGGAGAGAGAGAGAGCCATCTGTGGAAAAGTGGGTGACTGTTTTGGAGAACTGATTAGGTTTAGAAAACAAGTCTTTGCAAAGTTCGCTCTCTTAGACTTGGGAACGTTAAATAGACCTTCTGGGCCAAATGCTAATCTCAGACATTTTGAGCATGCACCAGATGTTGATTCAGAAACATGTCTGAAGATAAGTGAGGTATTAATACTTTTATGCCGACATGAATATTGAACAGCTTTTTAACACACGCACGCTGAATGAAAGGACATCTGAAAGTCCCCTCTCTACCCACAATGCGTGCATTCCGGAAATGCAATTTGGGAGGTTTTTTTCTCTGCCACTTGAACTGTGTGGAGGCTGAAAGCTGTTGGGAGATCCAGTGCTGACTATAGGATGGGTGTAATGCAGTTTGGTCAGAAGTTTATAGTGAGTTAATGGCTTGTGTGGATTCTGATGAAAAGATGTTGGTAGATACAAATAACCCAGACAAAATAAGCATTCAATCTCAGGACTTATTTTTATACATCTATAATTTAAATTAGTTAAAGGAATAGATGAGCAATTTGTTAATCTTTTTCATTTGATCTAGACCCCCCTCCCCCCCCTTTCTCTCTCTCTCTCTCACACACACACACACACACACACACACACACACACACACACTCAGGACAGTTTGTGGTTAATATGACATGTTAGGCCAGGAAAACAGGAACAAGAGTCAGAATAGAGGATTTAAAGAAATTTCTGGCTTTGATCTATGTAAATGTCTGAGCTGAATGGTTTCAGATAATTTTGGCTGATGACTGCAAATGTGAGATATGGAATCAGTGGGAGGGCAAAAAACCAATTTAAGCAAGAGTCTGAGTTCCAAGTATTGTCAATGGTTTGACATAGATGAGGGAAAACATTTGAAATTTAGACACCCTTGGATTACTAATATTTCCGTAGAAGGGGGATGGTGAAGCGTTGTCTCACCTAATTCAGACAGGTAACCGGAGGGACCAGTGAGGGGAAGTAAAAAAGGGCAGGACACTCTGTGAGACGAATTGGCACAGTGGCTAGCAATGGGTTGAGACACAGGAACAATTGTGAAGGTGGGGCCAGACAAGGCAGTGTTTCCCTTTGTTGGACATAGGGCCACTATGAGTCAGATTGGCACCATGTTACCAGAAGACGACAATAACAGCAACTTCTATGTAAATGGTGCTCCACTTCATTGAATCAAAGAATTAAATTTTATTAGTATTAGTGTCAGTGCGTGTGCGTGCGTGTGTGTGTGTGTGTGTGTGTGTGTGTGTGTATGCGAAATAGAGCCCTGAGTAAGGTAATGGAACTGAATTTAAGTGCCCATCCTGTAATCAGAATTGTCCTTTCTAAACCTATCAATTTAATCTCCCCCCTACTCACCTAGAGAATAGGGACAATTGGTGTGGCTTTGGTGCACACACCTTTATGTGGCTTGCACTGCTCTGAAATCAGAAAGTGTGTGTGTGTTCTTTGTCAAGAATAACAATAGATGACTAGCTCAGTGTCGGATTGATTTAATCAGGATCTTAGTTTTTCTGATTTTTGTTTTATTTTTCCTGCATGCTTTTTAGATGATTATACTTGAAAAGGGGGTGTGGCATGATTGGTAAGCCTTCCTGTAATGTTTATTACCTGTATTTTGCCTTTGAGGCTCACATACAGGCCAATAGTAGGACAAGAGCTTGAGGTTCTTCAAAAAATAATTACAGCTTCTTTCTTTTTAATCTGCTTTATTTTGCTTCTATTTAAACCATCACTGAATGGATTGTTCATTGTTGAATGTGAACTTCACTGTTTCATTAGGGCTTAATGTGCTGTGCGTTAGGGCCTTGCGTCATCTTTATGGGGGAACTCTTAGCCCTCAGATCAGGTTATAAAAGTAGGAGTTCTGTCAAGTGGTGCTTCCCACGGGAAAGTGTTTCAGCCATCCTGTGTTTATGAATGCTCACAATGTATATACTGCCCTTTCATATTAGTTAAACCTTTCCTATTATTAACGCGTTATTTAGGACACCAGGAAGATAGCCATTGAAATCCATCTGTTAAATTCATTTTGTCCCTTAATAAAATGCTCAGGATTAGAGAAGAATATCACTATTAATCTACTCACTAACTGTCTTGTATTTGAACTTGAAGTAAATCCTTGGTAGGTATTTTTATCAGAGTTGTCCAGCATGTCCATATTGGAAGAACAGATTGTGGAGATATGAAGTCATATTTTGTGTTTGTATTTCCAGAAATGTACACGAGCATGTTCATTTGAACAGGGGAGTTGAGTTTTATCTGAATGCAAAACCCAAGAAAAAACTCCGGGGACATTAATCTCATTGTGGTCTATTTTGACTTTTCTTGAATCTTACTTCCAAATATTTATTTGTCTGCCTTGGGGTTCCCTTTGATCTAGGAGAGGAGGGAAGCTGTAGATCGCAGCAGGTTCTGTTTCTTTGTTTCCCGAGTTGGGGATTGTTGTACTTCAGAAGAACTGGTGAATGAGACTTTAATCAATTCAAACTGTATAGAGTAGAGAATGTTTGGCATATGAACCCTTACATATATTTAGGATTGTGTCTCTTTAACAAGTAATAAAAGTGTGCAAAGTGAAACATATGCTTACCCTCAGGCCATAAAGCAAAGCCAGGTTCTGCATTCCCCAGGTCAGTTTCATCAGTGTCGATGGCTGAGCTGGATAATGCAGCCATCCCCGTTGGACCCCTTTGCCTGCACAGCAGTTACGTCTGCGTGACCTGGTGACATGACGGTCAGCAAAGTGGATGTCAACCGTTCTTTGATTTCTGTTTATTTGGTTTCCTGAAGATAACTTAGACTTCACGTTTTCGGATGTCTACGTTTCTCTAAAAGCTGAGTATTTAGAGAAGAAATCTTGGTTAGCATTGTGTCCCACCACATTTGGTAGGATTCAGCCCCTAACAAAAGTTTTCTTTGTCAGAGAGCAGTTCTGCTGACCATTTCCTGTCAGCAGGTTATCATCCAGAGCGTTCATTACTTCTGAGGCTGTTGTCATGCATCTCACATGCAGTGGCTGGGAACACAGATCTATAGGTAGTGCCCTACGTCGAGAACGTTGGCCGATTGGTTCCCTCTGGTTTTCTGATTTCTTTCCCAGAGTCCAGTTGTGAGAATCACAGCTTTCTTGAATTCTTGCTAATAATAGTTTGAGCATGGAAGTGTGACTTGCAAACCCAGAATATCAGAAAATTCTTATTTTTAACTTGAAGTAAAAAGTGAAATTTGTTTTGATTTATTATTTCCAATTTGATCCACACTCTTCTCCTCTACTCACTTACATAATCCAAATTACACATATCTTCTCTTTTTTTCCTCCCAATTTTGAATTCACTTCTAATCATAACTAACACTTGCTAAGTGTTTTTTTATGTGTTGAGGTGGACCTGAGTGCTCTTTCATGCTTAATCAGCTTTCATAAACCTCATTGAAGTAGACACTCGTTATGCCCATTTACAATATCACTAGGAAACTGAGACTTACAGGAGTCACATTAACCTGCCCAAGATCACAGTCGAGCAAAAGGAAATGGGTTGTCCCGTGACACTCGGCCTCACCAAAGTGTGTGGCAAATAGGAAAGGAATCATAGATGATAGGCCAATGTATATAATGGAGAGAAGATATTAGACGAGTCAGTCTGTCGGGGCTCTTGGACGCATACTCAGTGAATCACATCAAATGGGGGGATCTCATTGTTTGCTCTGAGGTGGCCATCTATTTCCCATCGTGAAATGCTACTTTGTTGGCATTGACTGGGATTGTAATTGAAATCATTGACATTCCCATTACTTTTGAAGATTTGTCATTTAAAAAATTCGATAGTTATTGAACGAGGGGTGAGTTTTATATCCATCAAGATGAGTGCACAGTTTTATCCTCAAATTCAGGGACTTTCCACCCATGCATTTGATTTAGTTCCTGTTCCGCTCAGTGAGAGGGCTTTGTTTTACAAACTTAAGATTTATTAAATAGACTGAGAGGGTCCTTCTGCTCTGTGAGTTATTCACAGTGTTGCCTGGTTTTCCTCCGAAGATTAAAGATTGAGGAGATGTACCCAGGCCCCTTTCTGTGTAATTGAAGCTTCCCGCTGCCCATGAACCAGCAAGTGCAGAAATGGGTGTTGAGACAGGGCAGGTCTGTCTACCTTTAGCTTGTCCAGAGTGACTGCACGTCGCAGCCAGGAGTGGAAGTATCTCTTTCTCTGGCTCCTGAACGTAAGTGAAGTGTGGTCCAGTGCGGTGTTTGGGGAATTCAAAAAGCATCTACTTGAGTAGCATTTCTCTTAGTATTTAGATGAACTGTTGACATACGATTAAAGAGCACCTGAATTCTCTCATGTGTCCAGTCACGTATTTGGGAATCTTACAAGGAACCATCGTTTGCTTTAAGACCTGTTTTTCCTGATGAAGAGCAGCTCCACCTTGGTATTCCACGGACACCTCAAAGTCAACATACGTTGTTAACTCCTTCCCCCAAAGGACCATTTTTGTCGACTCTAATCTCTGCTTCCATATTCAAATCCCCATCTGGTTCGAAATCTTAGCTAACCTGGGTTTCTTTCTAATATTTTTCTTTCTCCAAACCATTGAGTAGATTGTCTCATTGTTCCTCCCCCTCTCCTTGTTCACCCCCTCTACTCCCAATATTTACTTAGTGGATGGTTATTAGCACAAGGTTTTCAGTAGTACATGGTTATTAGTAGATGGTTATTAGCGCAGTGGTTCGCTTTGTGGGAGAAAGAGACGGCGTTCTGTGTCTGCAAAGATTACAGCCTTGGAAACCCCAGGGGGAGAGCCTTTTATCTCTCGTCCATGGTCACTATCAACTGGATTGTTGCCCACCCTCCACCCCCCACCCCGGCTTTCTTCCTTTCTCTTCTCACCTCCCTGGCCTCTCACCCTTCCCCTTTTCTATTTCTTTCTTCTCCTTTTTATTATTTTTATTCCCATCTTTCACCTTTAATTCTTCCTTCCCTCCTTTCCTTCCACTTTTTTCTCACTCCCTCCTTCTTTCCTTCAGTTTGTTTTTTTTCCCCTTCACATTTTCACATAAATTCGACTTACTGGTCTTTCTGTGTATTATAGGAGAGTGCGGCGGGTCCATCTTCCACTAATTTGTGTAATTCAATCACAAGACTCGCTGGTGAAGCATTACTTTCCCAACTTATCTCTCAGTGTCGCGTATGAGGGGTATGCATCGGACCACTCCCCTCAAGGTCAAGCTGTCTGAACCCACCAGCTCCTTCAAGGGAGAAAGATGAGGCTGTCAGCTCCAGTTAAGAATGAAAATCTCAGAAACCAAAAGAGGCAGTTTGAATTTGCCCTGTTGGGTA
This sequence comes from Echinops telfairi, assembly GCF_000313985.2. NCBI lineage: Eukaryota > Metazoa > Chordata > Mammalia > Afrosoricida > Tenrecidae > Echinops > Echinops telfairi. The sequence goes on from NW_022103896.1 coordinate 24,135,379, forward strand.
ACTGAGCAACTCACGTGGTTTACGTTCTAGATACTAGACCAGCGGTTCTCAACCTGTGGCATTAGGAAGGTTGAGAACCGCTGTTCTAGAAGGAATAATGGTGAGATAAAATGCTAGTGTGTGTGTGTGTGTGGTGTGTGTGTGTGTGTGTGTGTGTGTGTGTGTGTGTAGGAAGTCACACATACATAGCCGGGATCATATTGTAGCTGATTCCATTTGAAATTTGAAATCTAGCTTTTCCTGAGAGCAGCGGACACTACTTCACCCTCACTTTTATTTTTCGTTTGCTCATTTCCCCCACCTTCCCCACATGAACTACCTTTCTGTGATCACTGCCTTTGAGGCTCCTGTCCAGTGCTCCCTCGGCTGCCCACAGTTCACGGACACCTCCTCCCAGAAGCCCTTCCTGCTCTGTCACTCTGGGTGTGGTGCTCTCCCTCTTGGCTGGTACATCGCCGCAGAAGCACAGGTGGCACTGGCCTTGCTGTCTCTTGTGAGCTTTGTGCTCTAAACTGCAGGCATGTGGACTTGCGAGCTGTGCCACTGCTCAGCCTCAGTGGTTGGTGCACAGTGTAGGTAGGTGTGGGCAAAGCCTGCCCAGCTTAAGTGAAGCTTTTCCTTTTCAGTGATTAGGGACTCTGCTCCCGCTGAGGTCCCTTTAGAACCCACATGCGGTTTTGATGTACGTTCTTTAAGAGGCAGTGCCCGCGTTGGGCCCCCGTGAGAGAGGGGTGCTGTGGCTAATGTACTTTTTCACCCACTGGCACTGCACTTGTTGTTTTGTTTTCTGTTTGCTCGTTCAAAGGTTGTCTTCTAAATTATAGGGACGGACTTTTAGACTGATTAGTATTTTCTCAGCCCAAATGTCAGGTGACCAATGAGACATTCGTTCAGACCTATGATGCAGAAAAGGAGAAATCCGGCGTGGGCTCTGATAGATATGATTGTCATCCAAAAGGCAGTGTACAGGTGCATCATGAAGAATGTGCTGCGTCCCTTCACAGTTGACTCTCTGCTCCTTATCCTCATTCCAGTTTTCTCCCTCCTCAAAGTCAGCTGGTTCCCTGTCCTGGGTCCGCACAGAGCAGTGTTGCCTGGAGCTGGGACAGGGACCCAGGAAGGGTGGCGCTGTAGCCTGAGACACAGGGGATGGTCTTGACTTGGATTCCTTATCAAATCTTTTAAGCACAAAGTATATCCTAAGCTTCATTCTATCTTCCATGATGTTTTGGAAACCCTGTGCAATGCAGAAACATTCCATCTGCGGAGTTACAAAATGATTTCTAATGATAGTTATTTTCTACCGAGTTTGACCTTTTTATATTTCTTCAAGTTATTCGACACGTCAGTAGTGGAGCAGTGATTTTCAACAAGTTAAGCTTTTTATTTTTAACATTTTGCTTTTTTGACTATCAGCTCATAACAAGTCCTCTTAAATTAGTAGTTCATAATCATTTCTATTGTTATCAATTTTAGTACTTGAGAATGAAACATGTGTTCAGTTCAACCAAAACTTTTTGTTACATTGAAAGTAAGCACATATGCTAAAGTAGCGTTTTCAGAGGTTTGAGGGTTTACATTTTTTTTTTTTACAAAATGTTCTCCTCTGACCCGTTCTTTTAGATTTTATTGTCAGTAGCTTTGTGCTCTGTAGGAGGCAAAGAATAATTTTGAGGTTAAAGAACTTGAAAAGGATCCTTTTTTCAATGTTTAACTTGTTCATTCAAGTGATTTTGCAAAATCACATGTACATACATTAGGAATGAAAGCCATGAACAATAACACATATCAGGAACAGTTTGAAAGACTGGTATTCAGATCATAGTTCTCCATCGATGAAAACCAGCGTAAAACGCTCTTTTATTCTGCTGCAGTGGCTGTGTTCGTTCTTTTTTTTCTATTTAACTCTGATTCACAAGCAAAGAGCTGCATTGCCATTGGCTTTGGGAAGAAGGACACACTTGGTGCTTTTTTCGTGGGGAAGAAGGCCATCTATGTCAGCTAGAGCCTTTGTAATGAGGCCATGGAAATACAGAGCCTCATCTTTCTCCTGAGGAGTAGCTGGTGGTTTCAAACTGCCGACCTTGTGGATCACAGCCAACGTGTGACCACTGGGCCCCCAGGGCTCCTCTGCTTACTTCTAAAGATGACTTACTTCTTCAGTCAAAGAGAGGTATAAAATGAAGCATTAACTCAGTAGCAGTAGAACCCTTTGATTTATAGCAAACTCTAATGCAGTGGTGCTCAACCTTCCTAATGCCGCCAACCTTTAATACAGTTCCTAAAGTTGTGGTGACCGCCCCCAACCATAACTGTCATTTTGCTGCTGTTAGGAATCAGGCGGTCCCTGTGAAAGGGTCCTTCAACCCCAGAGGGGTTGCGACCCACAGGTTGAGAACCGCTGCTCTACTGGGAGTGACAAGTTTATGAGTTTATGTCACTTAGCGACTTTGCCACTTTCCCTTTATTTAGTCTGTTCATCCCATTGTCGGGTGGAATTCCAGGTTTACTACTTTATTAAATAACCATCCCACCCTTGTAAATCATACTGCAGAGGGTGCTCACGTCCACTATGGTAGCACCAGCTGCGCGTGGCTACTTATTACAAGAAATCCATTTTACAAATCACCTACACAAAAGGAAATGAAGTAAGAGAATCAGCTCTTCAATGACACTACTCTATTTCATCACCGTGGTTACTGGAGAAGACAGCGTGAGAGCGTTCCGAGGGAGTCCCAGATCCCTGCCTTCCCTCCATCCGCCCAATCATCCTCGGAAGTGGGGAGATTACTTACATTCATTTAGTTAAGAAAGCAGAGTCGCCAAGTGCAGTGACGTGCATTTCCCATGGAATTTAGCTTTGGAACTTCCCTTGGAAGTAAATGATGGAAGCGAAGATACATACAGATGGAAAAAGAAAAGATTTGTATGTGCAATTTTGGATATTAAAGTGTAAGTGTCTTGAAGGCAGAGATGTCGTTTAGTTTGTTCACAGGTGTGTCTGTGAACAGGGCTTGATGTCTGTCGTACAGGGCCTGGTACGAGCTAACTCCTCAGTAGTTGCTAATTACAGGAAGGAATAGATGTCATGTGGGGCCCAAGCAGAATTTGTGGTTTAATATACATCGTAGAGTGTGGATGCCCATATCAGAGGAACTGCTGGCTCAATGCGCTGTCATTAAAGTCTGGTTAACCAAAAGAAGGACTGAAAGCTGCATTCTGTATACTACTTGCGATCTCTCTTGCGTTACCACTAGGAAATGAACCTTTTCTTTTCCTGCTTCTAGGCACATTCACCCATTTCAAAATTGAGAACTCATTCTCTGAATGCGTAGGCACTATCTCCTGGCAATTCATTTCCATAAAATGCTGCTGCAAGCACTTATTGTGCCTAACTCTTCTCGCTCGGTGTGTCTGTATGTTTGGGGTGCATACACATTTCACCTAGGAAAGGATCATTTTAAGTGAATATCTGCGTCATGAAAATAGAAGATACGTGGTTCATAGTCAGATGTACTTTCCCTGAAACAATTACCGTATGTTTTATTTGACCATGGCTTAAAATGATCCACATCGGTTGTGCGTTTCTCACTGAAGTGCACATCAAGCATCATAGAAAGGATAAAAATGGCTCTGGATGTTTCTCCGCGGGTCAAAATCAAAACCGAGACACATGGCAGCCACCAGCAATGAGGGCCCCATGCAAGTTCCTGTGGTCGTTAAACGAATCAATTCCTAAGCACAATGGTTGCTGGCTCTTTTTTGTGCCAGGGCCTTGCTAGTTGTGGACATTGTTCATCTGGGTTCTCAGACGCTTGGAGTTGTTTTCAGACACTGGAGGCGGTGGCGTGATGCTTAGCAATAATTTAAATGCATTTCAAAATTTTATGTAGAGGGATTTCTTAGAAATATTCACGCTCCTTCTTTGATTTTTTTTGGTGTGGACAGAGAACACGAGGCCCGATGATTGCAAAAGCAGAGACATCGTGGTGATGTGTCATGGTTGCTCAGGAATCCCCGGTCTACAAGCAGAAGTTCAAAACATATTTTATTTTGGAAGCTTGGCAACCTGAGACCATGCGGTAGCTAAGACAGAGCAAATTTATGTCTCTGGATTGTGCACAGTTGCTGGCTTTGCCCAGTGGAGGAGAATGTGATGATTCTGAATCTGCCGTCCTTGAGGCAAGATAGGTTTCTGAGTTGGTGGCGTCTCACTGCAACGTTTACTTCATGGCAGTTAAGTTTTCTTCTCGCTTCTAGCCAATTAGGAAGTAGATGTAGCAGTGGCGCAGTGCTATTCATGACATGCCAATGCAGGTTTTAGTTGCTGTGGTCACTTAAGTGTTAAGGTAGAATGGCAATTAAACTGTCCTTGAGTGGTGTGGCGGTGACATCTCTCGCTCAAGGGATTGATGACCAAGGTTGATACCTGGGAAGGCATCCCATTTTTCACGTCTGGTCAGGTGATGCTCAGCTCTCATCAGTCTGCAAGCTGTGTGCTCGGTGTGGTGGATGAAGACATGTCTTAAGTGAAACCCTCTCATCCTTCAATTAAAGGTTGCTGGAGACCTTCATAAATTATCATCTTAATGTACAGTAAACGCTGAGTTCTTTATGTGTTAATGCATATTTCCTGGAACTATAGTACTGGAAATAAATTTAGAGGTTTTCCAAATTGAGGAAGCTGTTGACCAGAGAGGTTAAGTAACTTGATTACGGTCACACCTCTCTTTAAGTGGCAGAAGGAATACTTCAATCTCCATCTTCTACAATAGAAGTGCAAACACATTTCTCAGTGCATTAAAGGAATATTATTTGCATTTCAAGTAGGGCCTTTAGAATGGTTTTTGCGATGCCTGAGACTTTTCTCATGAAGTGATTAGGATATGAGCAGTGATCACACGTGTCATTTTTGAGCAGCTGTTGAAGAAGGCAGAACATGATTATGCCACTTGCTTAATGTATTACATCTGGTTGCTGGGAAAGTTAAAAAAAAAAATCTCTGATAGTTGCTCCCTCTTGGGAACGTTTCAGCTAAGATCCCTACTTTAAGTCATGCATTGTGGCAGCTTATCTGTACAGCCCACTGAGGTGCCTGCTGGAGTTGGGATATTATATAAAGGACCTTTTAAAGGTCTTCACAACCCTATGTTTTAGCTTCTTAGTGCCCTCTTAATAGCAATCCAAGTGCGCGATCTCCTACACAGAAATGTATTCTCTCCCAGTTTAGAAGACTCGAAGTTGAAATTCAGGGAGCCTACTCTAAGGCAAGGAGCCTCAGTGGTGTAGTGGTTACACGTTGTGCTGAGATCCTCATGGTTGGCAGTTCAAAACCACCAGCAGCTCCAAGGGAAGAAGACTGAGCTTTCTACTCCCATAAAGAGTTTTGGAAACCCACAGGGGTCACGTTGAGTCAGCATTGACTCGATGGCAGTGAGTTTGGAGTTTGAGATACTCTAGGGTAAGCTTATCTTTCTCTTTCAGCTATGGGCAAGGGCCTTCTGATCTGCTTGTGTACGTATCTGCCCCTCCATTTGAGTTTCCATCTGTTTCTCTGTACCTAACTGCTCGTCAGTGTCTCAGAGGTGATTGGTTTAAACTTAACATAGCTGTTAAGGTCTCACTCAGTTAACAACCTAAACCTTATTTCCAGATGTGGTTGCATCCATAAGTATGGGGGTTAGGATTTACAAGCCATATTTGGGGCTGGGAGAAGGACACATTTTAATCCGTAACACTCCACTACTTCGTGATTTCAGAGTAGCGAGGCTGTGGTGACTTTCACAGTGTTACTTTCATTTTGTCCTTTGGACATCCCCATCACCCCCATTAACGGAGGACTTGGGCCCTTTGTCATGAGAAAGAGCCAGAGTCACATAAGACCTGGGATGTTTTCTTCCTTTTGTTTCTCCGAGACTGGCAGACATATTAACCTGGCCAGACTGGCTCCCTTTCATCAAGTTTTCCTTCCCGTTCTATTCCATTTTTCCTTTGAGTTTACTTGTGATTGCTAGGGCTTCAGTGGCCACACGTTCTATGTGGTCATCTCAGCACCTTTATTTTTACCCAGAAGATCCAACAACTCATATTTGCCTGCAGGCTCGTTGCTCTCCGAACTGAACACCAGGTTCCTTGGAGAGTGTCTGCACGGAGGTCTGTGAGCACTGGACTCAGGGTTTGAGAGCCAGCCCTCAAGCTTGCTGAACAGAAAGCCCATGTGTGTTGGCTGCGTCCACCAGAATGAGAGCCAAGGGAAGAAATAGTCAAACCTACTCAGTTGAAACTAGTTTTCTCCTTTGATAAAGTAGATGTCATTAAATATCTTGAAATGTTTACGTTATTTTGGCCTACAATGTGTAACGTAATGTGTCTCTCTCTCCAAGGTAACTGGAGAAATGAGGAGTGAGTTTATTTGGCGCTGATTGCTCAACTGATTTCAAAATAGGTGCTATTGTGATTTTTTGATGTGGACTACGTGGAACTATCACACAGCCCACCCCCCACCCCATCCCCCCTTCCGAAGTCACTGAATGAATGACACTGAAAGTAACATGCATCTCTTCTGCACTAGGTCACTTCAGGTGGAACATTCATTGGCATTGGACGGAAAACACCGGATTGCCAAGGAAACACCAAGTACTTCCGTTGCAAATTCTGCAATTTCACATACATGGGCAACTCATCCACCGAACTAGAGCAGCACTTCCTGCAGACTCACCCGAACAAAATCAAGGCTTCCCTCCCCTCTTCCGAGGGTGGGAAACCTACGGAGAAAAACTCTAACAAAGCCCTCCCTGCGCTCCGATCCGGTGATTCTGGAGACTTGGGGAAGTGGCCGGACAAGATCACGGTCAAGGCCGGGGATGACACTCCCGTTGGCTACTCAGTGCCCATCAAGCCCCTCGATTCCTCGAGACAAAATGGTACAGATGCCACCAGTTACTACTGGTGTAAATTTTGTAGTTTCAGCTGCGAGTCATCGAGCTCTGTGAAACTACTGGAACATTACGGCAAACAGCACGGAGGAGCGCAGTCAGGCATCCTGCATCCAGAATTGAGCGATAAGCTTTCCAGGGGCTCTGTCATCAATCAGAATGATCTAGCCAAAAGTGCAGACGGGGAGTCGGTACCCAAGGCAGACAAGGGCTCGAGTGGCACTAAAAAGAAGGACTTCTCGAGCAAGGGAGCCGAGGATAACATGGTAACAAGCTACAATTGTCAGTTCTGTGACTTTCGATATTCTAAAAGCCATGGCCCCGATGTGATTGTGGTGGGGCCACTGCTCCGCCACTATCAGCAGCTCCACAACATTCACAAGTGCACCATTAAGCACTGCCCCTTCTGTCCCCGAGGCCTGTGCAGCCCCGAAAAGCACCTTGGAGAGATTACGTACCCGTTTGCTTGTCGAAAAAGTAATTGTTCCCACTGTGCGCTCTTGCTTTTGCACCTGTCTCCCGGAGCAACTGGCAGCTCGAGAGTGAAACACCAGTGCCACCAGTGCCCGTTCTCCACGCCGGACGTCGACGTGCTCCTCCTGCATTACGAGAGCGTGCACGAGTCACACGCATCGGACGTCAAACAAGAGGCGAACCCTCTGCCGGGATCGGATGGGCAGCAGGCTGTCAAGGAAAGCAAAGAACACACGTGTACCAAATGTGATTTTATTACCCAGGTGGAAGACGAGATTTCCCGACACTACAGGTAAGCCATCCTAGGGGACGGGGGTGCGAATCAAGACGATGACGTGGAAGGAGAAGGATGCCAGAAATGTGATCAAATAATTATGACCCGAGGAAGGGGCGTAACAAAATCACATTAAAGATCCTGAAATTTCAGGTTATCTGTAGATGTGTGATTGATCACCACCGACTATTATTTGGGTACTTATTTCAGACCTTTTGCTGTTAGGTTTCCTACCTGTCGTGTATCCCCCGTGGAGTGTATTTTAAAATTTGCAGTCATGCCAAGGTAGCTAAAGAGTTCAGAGACTCACCACCAGCCATGCGTTTGTCCCTGGGGAGTGTGGCTCTGCAGCCCCGAACTGGTGGCGGCACAACTCTGAGATCGAAGCCACCACTCTAATGTCATACTGTTAGCCACTCTTCCAAGTGGACACCAGTCTGGTTTTTCTTTTCAAATGAGCTGGGAACTTCTAGCTTTGAGTAACTGCACGTCATCCTTGTTTCGCATCTGAACAATAATCTGAAGGTGAGTATTCCTTCAGTTGTTTAATTGGATTTTCTGCACATTCACTTTTTCAAGTCAAAGAAAGCACTTACCATACATACTCGTGTATAACCAAGTTCTTAGCATATTTTTAATGCAGTTTTTGTCGTAAAATTAGGTGCGTCAGCTGATATTCAGGTCAGCTTATACTCGAGTATATACGGTAAGCTATTTTAGACTCATCACTAGAGCTAGGGTGGCTTATGGTTGGCTTCCTCCTTTCATCCCTTTTAATAAACCTCCATTTACTCAGATAAGCCTGCCTGTTTTCTAGAGTTGAATTTAGGATACACACCTTTATTTCATTTTGGCGATCACTGCTTACATAAATAAGTCACTGCAAAGTCACACGTTTTGCCAGGGATTGAATCTGCAAGAGAAATGAGACAGACATTCATTCCAGTGCCCTCATGGAACTTAAAGTTAGTGAAGACGTCAAAGACTTAACAGATCTTTACGAGAGTGGTACGTGTCCTAAACGATGAAGGCCGCCATGCTGTAGTTGCATCTGAGGACAACGCAGCTTAATCTGGTGCATTAGGAAACGCCTACCTGACTGAGCAAGGCACATTGAACCTGAGACTGGTGTTATAAAAATCGGCTACAGAGCGCTCCCACATGACTTGGTGCTTTCGTGTTAATATGACTCTGGGAACCAAAGTAAATCGCTGTCTTATGTTAAAGTGATTTTCTATATGCAGTCAATATACAAGGAGCCCCGATGGCACAATGGGTAAGCATTTGGCTGCTAACTGAAAGGTTCATGGTTCAAACCCACAACCACTCTTTGGTAGAAAGAAGTGTTGGTGTGCCTTTGTAAAGATTTAGTAACGGGTGCAGGGGACTTCAGTATTCTAGCTTAAAAATTGAATGTCAGTTTTCCTGCCCATATATATATATTAAGCACGCCCCGAGTCTCTGTAACATTGTGTTAGTCAGAGTGTGTGTATGTATGTGTGGTAAGTCACCAGTAATGAAGCAGTTCATGCCCGACGATGGCTAATAATGTTAGATGTTAATTTGAAGGGCATCCGAATGTTCACAGTGAATCAGAATGTTCAGAAAACACTTACTTGAGATTTACACTGTTTAATTTATAAGGTCAGCCCCAGGACAGACACAGTCCTGCAATCAAATATGTGTTCACACTTGGAGTGAGTGTTTCTGGCTCCTCTGATGGCAACTGCATGTTAATTTATCTCTGGGGCTAGCAGACATAGCTTTTCTCTGAGCTCTAAAGGCTTCGATGTGTGAGCATGTACATATTGTACATGTTCACTTGTTAGACGATGTAAAAACTAGATACTTCTTTTTTTTTTCAGAGTCACCTGCCTTTTTAACATGAGAAAAGTAGCTATACACACACACACACACACACACACACACACGAATTCTAAGATATCTATCTACCTGATCCTTGGACAAGTGACTTTTCTTGAGAAAGCTGAGGTCATTGCTTAAAAACCTGTCAAAATAAGCCTTCAGCATCTTTGAGGCAAACAAAACATCCCCCTAGAAATAGAACTCTCTGTCAGAATATTACTAAATAGCTTCAGAGTTTAGAAAATATTTCATAACGAAGTAAGTTCCAGAGGGAAGAGGCTGTTTTTGCTGTGAGTCACCACTGTCGTGGAGGAATATGACCAGAATGTGCCTTAGAAGTGCGGGAGGTGAAACTTCATCTCGCTTCCTTTGAACATCTTATCGGGAGGGACCAATCCGTAGAGAATAGACGTGCTTGGTAAAGTTGAAGGCCAGCAAAAAAAGAGGAAGCTCATCAATGAGATGGATTGACCCAGTGGTTCTCACAGTGGGCTCCAAAAAACCTGTTATGGGAGGACCGTGCAGGACAGGGCAGGGTTTGGTCTGTTGTATACGAGGTTGCTGTGAATTGGAGCCAACACAGCAGTATCTGAGGGTAACGTGCACCTGTACGGTTGATAGATGCGCAGTGAATGTTTCTATGTAAATACAATTCTTGTTGAGCATTTTCGTATACTGCAGGTATGTTCTAAGCTTAGATTTACGAAGTAAATTACCTTGTGATCTTTGACCCTTATATAACTTATCTGTTTAGATGCATTGAAACTTTTCGAAATACTGTACCTGGGAATTGACAGCAAATGATCACTATTAGTACCTTTTAAAATTTCACAGCCTTTGATTACATTTGTTTAAAAGGTGAACAGCATTATTCTTAGTGTATTAAAATTGCCTGTTTCTTATTCTTAAGAACTCAAGAAATTTTGATGATCCTTGAGCCTTTAAGGTGCTGTGTCATTTATCTTTAATCTGTCTTTAAGTTCCTGGAGAAATATTTGATATTTGAAGACACACCATTTCAGGGGTGGTAGTTTGGTAGGCAGCAAATCGAAACTCAGCTCAAAGCTGCCCAGCAATGGAGGCCCCAGAGCGATCAGGAAACGTTCCCGCGGAGGTTTGCGCGCGGAGGTTTGCGCGGGATCGGCTCTCAGAGCAGTTTCTCAAATCATGAAGGGAGAGTAAGAGGACAAGACTTCTGTAGCCCAGCAGCATCTGTCTCGTTATATTTATGTCTATTCTTGCGGGGACACGTCCTCCCTAATTTTGTTTTATAACTATGGAATATTTTTGATCTCGGAGTGCTTTTATATGCAAGGCTTTCAGTACAGCAACGTTTTAACATAAACTGTGAATTTTGCAAATGTGAACTCATGTAGCAGTAAAAAATAACTAAAGCCGGGAATTGATTTAGAGTGGTGGGTGAAAAAGCTCAGGAGAGGCCTTTCCATAAAAACTTTTCCTAAGAACCAGGTTTAACTTGAGTAACCTTAGTGACTGAGAACCAGGGTCAGTTCTCTTTTGCTAATGCTTTATTCTTACCTGCTGTGCACTTAGCTCGCATATTATATTCCCCGCATACACTTGTCCCCTAGCTCACATCATAGTGGAATTATTCCACTCAGGAAATTGCTTCTGTGAGTCCATTTAAATAAATCCTTTAATTAGACACTATGTACATTCTTTAATAAATTGCCGCACTCCTCATTAAAAAAAAAATCAGTGTCTAATTTGTTTCTGGTGTAAGCTGTATGGCGATCTTCTTACAGAACCACTGTCATATGTAAAACCTACTGTTTAATGCCTTACTAAATTTCCACGAATTAAAGGTAATTTCTAAAGCTCTCCTTCCCTTGTCATCAACCTGAGACTGGGGAGAAGTGAACAGCAAACAGGTGGTAACGTAAGGTCTCACTAGGGGCAAATATCTGTGTGATTGCGGCAGCTGAACGGGGCTGGAACTTGGTGACACCGGGAGCTGGGCACTTGAAGGTTCTCTCTCTGGCCCTGTCAAAAGTAAAACCAATACTCTCCATTGGATAGTAGGCTAATTTGGTCTCCATGGCCTCCATGAAGTAAGATAACTTTAAAATAATTATAATCACAGAAATGAATAAATCAGCATTTGTGAAATCTGTAGAAAGTAAAATCAATAAATTTAGATAACCAACAGATAAAGGAGACGGCAATAAAATAGTCACGGATAGTGAATGTTTCAAGAATTAAGCAGAGCAAGCAACAAGAGGCTAGAAATGTGTAGGGAAATTAAAGAAACAGCCATCTTTAAATTGAAAAGCACAATTGTTTAAGCTTAAAGCATATTGAAAAGGTTGAATAACATGAGAAAATTCCAAAGAATTGGGTTAGTCAGAAGTTAGATCTGAAGACATTATTCAGAATGTGCAAGAGATGGAGAAGGGGGAACACGGCACAGGTGAGTAGTGAGCTGTGAAGATGTTCTAAAACACATCTAGTCAGTGTCCCCTCGCACGAGCACAGAGAGACTGAAGAACAAGCGATCGATATTTAAAGAAGCATGTCTGATGATTTCCCAGAACTGACGAAAGGCCCAGCAACAAAAAGCATGGCATACACGAAGCACAAAGAATACAAATCGATTCAGTTATAGGCACATTGTAATAACAGTAAATAATGCCCACGCTTTATTACGCTCAGATTTTAAGACAAAACGTATAGGGGGAAGGATTTGTAATGATAAGAATTTTAGTTCATCAGGGAGTGAGAAAACAGTTATAAATTCATAAAATTTCATTATAAATATGCAGAGCAAAAATGGATTGTATAGTGAAATCTGATCAATTACAATCAAGTGGGACATTTAGAGAATGCTCCTTATATCTAAAAGAGCAAGTAGGCAAAAATAATATTCAGAAAAAGGCTTGAATAACGAATTAACAAACTTGATTTAAAGGGAATGTATAAAGTATGCACCTAACCATTAGAGAAAAAGCATGCTTTTGTAACAAACATGGACTGTTGATAAAAATTGGCATATTAAGCAGAAAAGAATTCAGATTTTGGAAAACTTAAGAACCATAAGGAATGATGTGTGTAGTTAAGTGAGATGTTAGTAAAAAGAGAGATCAGGAAGGCACATATGGCAAATACTAGTAAGGTCCCTTTAACCATCTCAGCAAATGTAGACTGTAAGACAAAAAGCATTGTGAGGGGTAAATGGAATCAGTTCATAAGGATTTTAGAAAGTGAACTTGGTAAATCCTGGCAGTCTGAGATGCTCATAGCCTCCATGTCTGCGAGATGCCTCTCCGCAGGAGAAATGAGTGCTAGGAAAGGCGTGCAGCAAGGAACACAGCAGCGATTCTTTGGTAAGAGCAAGATAAAACAAAAATTGACCAAAAGCAAAAAACAAAACAGAAACGAGTAGCTATCCATTTGAGATTGATTGAATAAAATGTAGAATTTTCACACAATGGAATCTTAGCAGTAATGAATTTGAACAAATAATGGTTAAATATAACACAGATGAAACTCACAAACATAATTTTGGTTGCATAAACAAACATATTTGAGCCAAATCTCTTTTAGGTAAGTTAAAAAACTAAACAAATGATAGATATCCACAGGTATATTCATCAGCATACAGTATGTGTGTCTGGAAGAAAAATAAGACGTGCTACTCTCATACAAAGATTTACAGTCTCAGAGCCCCCCGGGGGCAGTTCTACTCCATCCTACAGGTGGCTGTGAGCCGGAATTGACTCAATAGAAGTGAGTTTTGAGTGGCTTGAGAGAGAGAGAGAGAGAGAAACTTGGTAGCAAGGCACAGGGGTTAAGTGCTTGACAGCCAACAAAAGATCCATGGCTTCTGGAGGAAAGACCTGGTGATCTGTTTACATAAAAATTACAATATAAAACAAAGCCTATTGGCGAAGTTCTAGTTTCCATGCATCAGAATTAACTTGCAGGCACACAACAATCCTCTGTGTGTGTGGACTTCAAAATAGTGTGTAGAAAAATTCCATTATCTTTCCATTCTATTTTTCCACTAACTTTTTGAAGCCTTCTTTTACATAAATCTAGTGATGGCTCCAGAAAGATATTGCACACGCTATTCATTTCAAGATTGTGTACATTCTGGACTTTGCAGTCACTAGGATTTGAAAGAAGGGAATTGGAGGGGGCATACCTTACATGGTTATGTTCCAGTTTTCATTTTGTTTCAAAAACCTAGCTATGACATATATTTTGGTGTGTCATTAAATTACATGATACACTATAAAATATGAAAATGAGGAATTTGTTCACATCAGTATTCATGTGCAGTAAATATATAAACCAACGCTCAATATTATTGAAGACCAATAATGCAATTATTACCTAGCTGTGTGTATTGTGTTCATTCTCGGCCAGAATGTGAAAATAGGCATGTATTTTTTATGGCATATGTGATGACAATCACCTGTATCCTAGGAGAGTTATGAATACATTTTTAAACTTTTAAACAGTGTTGGTATCTTTCAGAACACCCTATAAACTCTCGCAGAAGGAACTAACAGTGACGATCGTAGGTGTAGGTGGTTAAACTGATGTGAGCTACTGCTCAGTCTCAATCTTAAAATAGCATTGGGAAAGAACATGGACTGTGTACGCTGCTAAGTCTGAATAGATTTGTGTGGTAAGCACTTAGTTATGAACATATCTGAAAATAAAAACACCCCAAAACCAAGTACACACACAATTCATTAGTACAGAGTTTCTAAAAGGTTTCATGCTGTTTCCAATAATATCTAATAAATCAGTTACTTATACTACTGTGAAATGGACTTAATAGTTCAAGTTGAAAATCCCCCATATTCCGACAGAAAGATACCTAAGCTCGTAGGGTGCATCAGGGAAACAGCGCACAATTGTATTACCTCTCTTTCATATGAAGAGTTCTTGTGGCACTCCAGTTAAGTGCTCAACTGCTAACCCAAAGATTGCTGATATGAATTCAACAGCTGCCCCTTGGGAGAAAGACAAGGCAGTCTGTTCTTCCAGAGAGCGTTGGGGTCAGGGGTCAGGTTGGTTTCAGCTCATAGGGACCCTCTGTACAACACAGAGCAAGGCACCAGCCTCACAGTTCTTATCTTAGAGCCGATTGCCGAAGCCAGAAGAGGTCAGTCATGTTGTCGTTGACCTTCCTCCTCTTCCATTGCTCCTCTGCTTCCCCGAGCGTGATGTCCTCTCCTGGCAACATGCCCCAAATGTGCAAGTCTCACCGTCCTTGCTCCTAAGGACCGTTGTGGCTGTACGTCTTCAAAGACCGGTCTGTTTGTTTGTTGGCGTCCATCACGCTGTCAATCTTCTTTACCGAGACAATCATTCAACTGCAGCGATGCTTCTTTGGGCTTCCTTATTCAGTGTCCAACTTTCACGTGCATCTGAGGGGATGGAAGATACCCTGGCTTGGGTCCGGTACACCTTAGCCCTCAAATTAATATCCTTGCTTTTCAACACGCTAACGAGGCCTTGAGCTGCAGATTTACTGAAGGCAGTGTATCCTTGTAGAGAGGATGTCCTTCGGGAACCCTCTTTGGCCGGCTCTGCTATGTCCTGGAGCGTCTGGGTGAGTTGGAATCAACTTTGATGGCAACGGCTTTGGTTTTTCGTTTGCCTTTTTTATAGGTGTTACAGTTTGTAGAATTTTCATATTTAATAATCAGAGCTAGTGATTAAACATCAGATAATGTTTTCTACAAGACACTGGTCAAATTAGAATTACAAAGATTTTAAAAATGATTTCTAATTCATCTTACTTTTTTAAGTTATTTCCCAATGCTTCCTGCTTTTATTTTGTGAGAAGACATATACCACTTTTGAAAATTTGGAAATTACATCTTTTTAATAAAGCATAAATGGATATTTGCCATATATTGCATTAGTACTTTTTTCTTCTACTATTGAAGATGAAAATATTCCCCCCTCAGAAAATAACGGACTCGAATGAGTGTTAATATTATTTCAGCATAAACGTGTGTAGGACAAGTGGACTCAACCGAATTTAACGTATTCAGAATGTCAGTTTCTCTATGTTTATGCTGACTGCTTTTATCCACTTAAAAAAAGCTATGCATTACACATACTCTGACAAACCCTCTTTTCTTATTAGGCAATAATTGTTTTTACCTTTTAAAAGCTTGATTGGATTATCCGGCAACAGTTTCCTTTGTTGATTTTGCCCCTTGAATATTCGCTTTGCTTGCTGTTCTCCACCATTCGGTAGTACCCACCATCTCAAGAGCCACGCAGTGTAGACTTTCATGCCCATAAAGTACCTAGTAAGAGTGACTAACGTTGTTGCGATTTCAGAGCCACCGAAAACCATATTTCATTTTAATCATCTCCATTCCCCCTTTTCTATGACAATCAATCTGTAGGTGTTGGAACTAAAGATGACTTTCAAAGTCTAATTGTGCACTTGTGATTTCTTTTGTCACTTTTGGGGATCCATTAAGTCGTCGCAGGAGTGAAAGTACAGGCGAAGTTACTGAATTATGCGCACAGAAAAAGTGAACTTCCCACATCACGGCATACGTCTCTGGTAGTTGTCATTTAAAAGAGGAAAACAGTGTCACTCAGAGCTGTCCTTCACATATACTGTGGGGGATGCTTCATTACGAACATAGAAATAGAAATATTATTAAACGAGTAGCATCTTTTAGTTGATGTTTTAGAAAGTGCTCCTCAGCCTTTCCTCGTAAACGAGGAAAACAGTTTATCGTAATCTCCACTGATGAATGAGATGCTGCTAGTAGGGGCACTACCACCGTGCCTTGAAATACAGATGGATCGGAACTAAGTGCTGCTTTAGACGCCCATGAAAATTCTAGAAAGTAGGTCAAGGAATAGAATAGCTGTTCTCACAGAAATTGTTAAGTCACTAGGATTAAGAACCATTCTGTCTTTTTAGCAACTTGATGTACTTTTGCCTGGAGACAAGGGATGATTTAGCTCTTTCACCAGCGTTTCCTGATGCTCACGTAACCAGTATCCCACAAATAGCATATCGGACAACGTGAGACTTTATGTAAGTATGTCTCCCGTATTGCATGGGACATACTTTCAGTACGCAATCATTTCTTCAGTCTGAAATTCACATTTAATTGATTTCCTTCTATTTTATGCTTATGTTCCCTATGCTAGGTACACAAGCTAGTCTTTTATGCTAGGGAGACCCAGAAATAATGGCCTTTCATCTGAGGTGGCAAGTCTGTGTTTGCTCTTCGGTTAGGAAAGAGCGAGAGGAGGTAACAGTAAGGCAAAGCTTAGTCTCCTCTAAGTGAGGCTCGCGTCGACGAGCCAGAAGTTCTCAGGGCTTTTAATTAATGAGGTTTTTCTACTGAGGGTGACTCAAGATATGCTACTTATGAACTACGTGTACCTTTACATTTTAATCTATTGCTGTATGACTTCATGTATTAAGTCCAGTATTCTGAACATCCTTTAGTGATTTAGTGGGTGGTACTTATCTGAATGTTCTGGAGGGATATAGAGATAAATGAGCTTTGATCTTGACAATTACACTATAGTTGGAAAAAACATGTTTAGCGCCTGAGTTAAACAAACTGACCGTGTGCGGAGACATCTCAAAAAGATGACAAAATTTCGGAGTAGCCCACACATGATAAGCTCCTTCTTGGATTGAGTTGTTTGCAAGCTCTTTTAGCAATGAAGGGTGGGTAAGTGGGTCTTAATGAATTCTATGAACCCTGCTGAGGCCTGAGGTTTTTTATATTAATGCTGATAAAATGAAATGCATTTAGCAGATTAGAGAGTCCAGCAATGTAATTTCACAATGATTCAGTGACTCAGTTTTTATTCTTGAGTAATTTTCCTATACCTGGGCTTGAAACAGTGCAGCTTTGTTTCTGATGGGCCTGGTGACATGTGAGCATCTTGTTAAGGGTCATGGAGAGGATGGCATATGGCAGAGCAAACCCTCCTCTCTCAGGAGCAAAGTAGGGGACATCCTGGCATCTGTATCCAAATGTGAGAAAGTCCTCATGGACAATATTAAAAATAATCCATTGTGTGCTCTCACTCTTTTATTTTTATTTATTTATTTATTTTATGTTTTAATCATTTTATTAGGGGCTCATACAACTCTTATCACAATCCATACATACATCAATTGTGTAAAGCACATTTGTACATTCATTGCCCTCATCATTCTCAAAGCATTTGCTCTCCACTACCCTCCCAGTATCACCACTGACACCACTGGTCCTGAAGGGATCATCCGCCCTGGATCCCCTGTGTTTCCAGTTCCTATCTGTACCAGTGTACATCCTCTGGTCTAGCCAGACTTGCAAGGTAGAATTCAGATCATGCAAGTCGGGGTGAGGGGGGGGGGTTTTAGGAACCGAGGAAAGTTGTATTTTTAATCCCTGCTACATCGCACCCTGTCTGGCTCATCTCCTCCCTGAGACTCCTCTGCAAGGGGACATCCAGTGGCCTACAAATGGGCTTTGGGTCTCCACTCCCGCACTCCCCCCTCATTCACCATGGTAAGATTTTTGTTTTGATGATGCCTGATACCTGATCCCTTCGACACCTCGTGATCACACAGGCTGGTGTGCTTCTTCCATGTGGGCTTTGTTGCTTCTGAGCTAGATGGCCTCTTGTTTACCTTCAAGCTTTTAAGACCCCAGACACCATCTCTTTTGATAGCTGGTGTGCTCTCTCTCTTATGTGATTAACTCATTTCTGCCTCAGTTTTTTGGGTTGTGGACGTGGGGGTTGGCATACTAAAAACACCCATTTTGTAACTACTGTGGAAAAATAGGTTATATCCAAACTAACTCTAATGGCTACTGGGAGGCCAATTCTCAAAATGATCATCGAGGGAACTACTGGGGTTTGGAGTCATGGTTGATAGTTTCATATGTATAATATTCGCTGATCCAGCTGTTCTTTTCGATTCTCTGAGTGATTTAAGAGGGAAATGGTGATGTTTACCCTAAAGCATTCATTTGGGAAAGCTCTATAAAGAAATGAGTCTATAGGGTAAGGCCGTTTCATGATCATTCATAACCATCTGAGAACTGTTCTGACCATTGTTGAGTGATCCTTGAACTTCAGATATGGTCTGAGGACCAACGGCCTCAGCTTCATCTGGGATCTTGTCGGACCAGTGTGCTTCATACAATTGGATGATGGATTGTTAAACGATTTGTAAGAGCTCCCCCTCCCCCCAATAAAATGATTAATAAAACAAACGCAGAACTCAGGGCCTCTCACTCCGGCACTTGTATGCAGAATCCTAACAGGATCGCCATGAGCCCTCTGCACAGTAAAGCCCGGGAAGCACGGCTTGAGATGTTGGCATACATCACTGAGTCATTTGTTCTTCTGTGGAGCAGTGCTTCTTTCAAATGTTTTGTGTCCTTCGTGGAGGATTGATACTGTAGGAAGAATGGAGTCCTTCCGTTCCCCAGGGCATGTAGCCACGTTACCTTTCGGCTGTACCCCGGTGGTGGTCAGTGCTCTCTAGGTCAGGGCAGGTTAGCATTTCACGGCTCACCTGCCGGTCTTCACGCTTCTTCATTCAGACCCATCGTCTTACCTACATTGGAATACAATGTTGGGAAGTAGGGGATGTCCGTTTTAGTTGATTCATTTAGTTGCTGTAGAAGCATAATCTGTCTGGTAACATGATTCGTACATGCCAGTCTCTCTGTGTCAGTGTCAGCTGAGGACTATGCTCAGAATTCATATTAAAAAAAATAATCACATTCTCAAATTATTCCCCGGGAATTTGAATCAGTAGGTCCAGGAGGAGGCTTTGTGATCTACCTTGCTAAGGAGTCCTCCACACTGCAGTGCTGCACACAGCCTGTTTTGGAAACCTTTGCTGTCAGCAGTCTCTGTTCTATTAGATTTCCTCTGCCTTCCATGTTTTTTTTTCTGTATTGTCAATCATACCTTTTATTATTTGTGTGTGTGTGTGTGTGTGTGTGTGTGAGTACAGAACTAAAACATTGGCTAGAAAAAACGAGCCATTGATCTCAAAGAGGAGCCCTGTTTCCTTTACTGGATGTTGACTAACAGGAGCAAGTCATTCCGTCTCCGTTTCACTCTCTGTAAAAAGGGGCGTATACTCAGTGGGATGTGAGATCATATGAGTGGATGCTTTGAACTCTTCAAAAGAAAAGGCGTGTGAATTGAGCTTGTTATTACAACCCTCTTTTAATATCCTTCCTGTTAAATTGTCTTTTCCTTTTTGCAGTAAAATCTGGTTCTCAATGAAAACTTCTCTCTGGAATGTCTACTCCCCATCCCCCATTTTTGTTTTACACCCATCCCCGCTGTTCTTTGCCTTCTGGTGGTTTCCAGCACCTGTCCCCTGGGCAGTTTTGTTGAGGTCATTCCGATCCAGAGCTCTTCTGTTGGGCAGATCAGAGCAGCTCTTGCTGAGACTTGTCAGGAACTGGGGAGTTGTCCACTGGGACAGGGATTTCAAACTAGAAAGTTTATGAGAGAGACACCTAGTCTCTTGTGATGAACTCACTGTTTGGTCTGGAGACCCCAGGGCCTTTCATATTTGAAGAAAGTATGAGTCAGCTTGGATAGAGGTGGATGCCTGGGCCTCTGTTTGGCAAAAGGCTGGAATTGGCTGATGGACATTTCTGGATTGCAGGTGAAGTAGATATTGAAACTCCAAAAACTTAAGGAAACCAATGATGTATTTCTAATTTAAAAAATATTCTTTCTAGTAATATCCTAAAGCAAAAGAGTTTTAGGAAATTAATTCATTTGGAATGATATTTGTCATTGTTCAGATACATGGGAGATAAGAAACAAAAGGAGCAAGAGATCAGTTTGCAGGTAAACCACTTAAAGCGTGTTGGATGGAGGACCACGCAAAAGAGCTTTGTTTTATATTTATCTTGGATTTATATTCATTAGTATTTGCAAGTGTTAGTTACAAAATATGGACAAGGAATTAATCAAAATGCACTATTTTTTTTCATCTTTTGAATGAGGAAGCTCAGCAGAAGTTCAGTGAATGGTCCCAAGTCACATTTCTTGTGACATAATAGAGCCAGGACAGAAACTCAGACCGTCGGTTTCTTGAGTCTAGATTATTTTGTATGACCCAGTTACTTCTCCAGTCAGGGCGCTGTGCTAGAGTTCTAGGAGCTTGCATTTCTTCTCTGTTCCAACTGACCTGCAGATTCTTAAAAGGCACAGTTACGAGTAGATCTTGCTAGTACATAGCGTGTAGTAGCTTTCAACATCGCTTTAACTTGTACAGTGTAATCTGGCACTTTAAGTTAGTAGCTCACAATACGTTCTACCGGTGTGTGAGCAAGAGTTTCAGGTGGTGTTTGTATAGAGGGCCAGACCACATTTTTAGAGTTAAAGAAAACAGGCCTCATTCCAAATCATTGTGTACCTTCCTGGTAGGCCTTTCATGATTCTGCCCCGTTCTTCTCTAGTAATCAAACACATGCCCTAATGCAGCATTCACTGTTCTCTCTTCAACAGCAGAGGATGTTAGGAGATTTGATAAGAACAACTCCTGATTTTAAGCCTTTTCTAAAGAAATCACACGCACAATTATTTATGCAAACATACCAGTTTATTGACCATATTCACATATCACGTATCATGCTTCCTGACACTCTCCAGTACTCAACTTGTTAGATGTGTATATGTCCTTATAGATTAAGAGAATTTCTTTAGGAAACGTGGATTTTAATATCTCATACTGACTGGGTTGTGTAGCACAATCAAGAAACATTTTATGGAGTTAGGTAGATTTGTTAGGTACAACTTATTTAAATCAATGAGAAGCCACACAAAAGACTTGGGCATTAAAAATGTTAGTGGGGGGAAATATGAAAAAGAAATCTTAATTTAGTTTAAACAGGAAGCAACAAGTCCACTGACTAAATGAGGCATACAATCAGATGAGTAGCTACTTCTATAAAGTAGAATTGCGCACATCCAATCAAGGTAAGATGAACAGATCAGGTCATTTGATAATGTAGCAAACCAACCAGTTATAATGTTCACCAGCTGGAGTGTGCACGTGCTGGTGTAGGTTCCGGAGTATTTATCCCTGTTACTTTTAATGAAAGGAAATTCGCATTCTTTATATAGAATCAAAAATACCAGTTAATTGCATTCTAATTTCTGAATGTTGGGTTCTGCGCTACTTATTATATCACATAAGGTACAATCAGGGACTTAAAGGAGGTTTTAAAAATTGAAACATAACACACACACACACACACACACACACCCTCACCTACACACACGCAAAACGTTCAGAATGCTAGATTTCCAACCCCTGTCTTCTTCTTCTCCAGGAGAACGCATGGCTGCTACAAGTGCCGTCAGTGCAGTGTCACAGCTGCGGACACCCAGTCACTACTAGAGCACTTCAACACTGCTCACTGCCAGGAGCCGGACATCACTACAGCCAACGGCGAGGAGGACAGCCATGCTGTGCCCGGCATCAAGGAGGAGCCCAAAATTGACCTCAAGGTCTACAGTCTGATCAATCCAGACTCTAAAATGGGAGAGCCAGTTGCCGAGAGTGTAGTGAAGAGGGAGAAGGTCGAAGACAAGGACGGCCTTAAAGAGAAAGTGTGGACGGAGAGTGCCAGCGAGGACCTTCGCAGCGCGACTTGGAGAGGGGCAGAGATCCTACGGGGTAGTCCATCGTATGCTCAAGCAAGCCTGGGGCTTCTGACCCCTGTGTCCGGCACCCAAGAGCAGACAAAGACGCTAAGGGATAGCCCTAACGTAGAAGCTGCCCATCTGGCGCGACCCATCTATGGCCTGGCTGTGGAGACCAAGGGATTCCTGCAGGGGGTGTCAGCTGGTGGCGAGAAGTCTGGGGCCCTCACCCAGCAGTATCCTGCATCGGGAGAAAGCAAGTCCAAGGATGAATCCCAATCCCTGTTACGGGTAGGAAGGTTTAATTTTTTTAAAAAAAAAATTAAAGTCTTTTGAAGGGGAAACACAGCACACATTTTCAAGATTTGGTATAGTTTCATGAAGGGAAATGAAATGGTCTGTATCAACCTGCTGGTTTACACTTAAAAAACCCACAGGGCAGAAAGGGGCTCATGGGCATGTATGTGCACTTGTAGTCACGTGCACATGCACACACGCGCACGGACACTCGCTCTACTGGGGTAGCCTGCCAATTGTTTGTCTTTGCTCTTAGCGCAGATTGAATTTTGGTGATTAATCACTCATGGTGATTATGGGAAACAGCCAGGCTGCATTTGGAGAAGGGAAGCTTAGCCTCCCTGAGAGTGTACCTTTGTTACATCAAAATAACGAAATGCCTTTCGACTTATAAGGTAATGTGACACTATGTGGTTCCTTGGGACATTATTGGAGATTTAAATTGCTAAGCACGTAAAGCCCGTTGAGAGGTTGATAGAGAAGTGCGGGGTTTTGTAAAACCCACAGTATAATTATGTACAAATGACAGTGCTTCTAGTTTGGTTGCCAAGAAAAGGGGGAGAAGGAGATAGAGCTAAATGTGAATGGTGTGAAGAACATCCATAAAAAAATAGGTACAGTAAAATTTATATTTATCAGACTTTTGGGGGGAAAACACAGTTCCATTTTGTGGAGAAGAACAACACAGAAAAAGAGCATCCGGAAATCTTTGGATAAAATAAGATCCTTTGTTGCGCATTTCTTGCTGTGTAGTGTCAGCATTGTCAATAGTTTAAGGTTTGAGAATTTGCGAGCTTCCCCAACGTGATGCCAGCTGTTTTGTCTAAGACATGTCTGCTTCAGCATTTCACATTTGACTCTTGAGAAAGTTTTGAACTTTCTGGGTGATGTGGAAGCTTTGAGTGTGCATGGAAAGTCGTGTAAGAGACTCGCGAACTTTTGTAGACAATCCAGTTAGAAAGTATAGTTCAGTCAGCCGGATGCCTTGACCTCCACGCCAGGGACCATTCAGGTCCCTCTGGGTGTTTCGTGGTGAGATTAAAAAAACCCCAAAAACCACGCTTCCCAGTGACACCCACCCCCTCTGCACTCATTACCTGTCGCCTGTCCAAAGCCTCTCCGGTACAGGCAGGCCCCCGGTTATGAACGTTCTGATTTATGAACAACTGCTTCCCTTCAATGCTGTGCTAGCTATGCCCTCGCTTGGAGAGCTTTGAAAGAGCCGCGGAGGCTCTGTCAGGTAAGCATTGCACTGCTTAGTGTGTGGTTGGACTACTAAGCAGCTGAGGCGGTTTGCTTCTGCAAAGACTCTCCTCCTCGGAAACCACATGCTCGGAGTTGGAATCGACTCTTGTCTGTGCAGCATTTAGATTCTTTGACAGACAGTGAGCATTTTCTGGCCCCGACCCAAAAAATCTCACTACCATCCATTCAATTCAGATTCATATTGACCTTGTAGAAACAGATAGAACGGTCCTTGTGGGCTTCTGAGGCATAACTCTACCGGAGTAGAAAGCCTCCTCTTTCTTCTGAGGCTGGTGGTTTTGAACTGCTGACCTTGCGGTCAGCAGCCCAATATTGAACCACGATGCCATCTAGGCAGCTTCTTGTGCTGAAGTAAGGCTGAAAACTCGATACACCTGTAGCTACAGATGTTCCTTAAATACACCCTTGAAGAGTGAATCTACATAACACCAGGTTTTGGAGGGACTGTCTGCGTTCTGTAATGCACTTGAGAAATGCTCCTTAGAGCAGCACTTATTATAAAAGTTGACACATTTGATCTTCTGTCTTGCCTAGAGTTGAGGGAAGGATGAAGAACAGTAGGGGTGCTTCCCCATGCACCCCCCCAAACAAAGAATCCTCCCTGCAGAACACACAGACTCGTTATGAGTAACGTTTGGAAGAAGATCCTGTGCCCTTCAATAGGCTGTTCAATCCAAGGAGCTCCCTTCCAGTGAAGAGATCTGCAGAGGCTGCAGGAGTTCGCCTTGTAAATACTCATTTTCTGAGCATGTCAAGACTCTTCTGGTTTTAAGTGGCTCAGATAGTTCCTGGCAATAAAGAAGGAATGCAGACTTGGGTGACAATACAGACACACCTATATGTGTGTGTGTATATCTATATATTTTTTTTCTCCCCCTACTTAAAATAGTTTGCATTCATGGCATTTTTATTCAATACAAAACTGTTTGACTCTTTTAGACCGTTTCTGGGGTGATCCCTTTTCTGCCTTCTTTTTTATACTCTAAAAATGTAGAATTATGAATCATTAAGCAATGAAGTCTAAAACCTAAGCAGGTAATAGTTGCTTTTGTTGAGCATGCTGAATGACGGCACATTTCTGAAAAGGTTGTTTTTCTTAGTCACTACGATTCTTCCATTCCCTGCCTTCAAAAGTTGGCTATTGCAGCTGTCTTTTCAGTACCTCCCCTCTGGCTGCCGAAGTAAGAAATCTGCAGCAGGGGACTCTAGCCATGCGGTACAGTGGATAGTCCATTTTCCAGCCCTGGGGTTGCCATACTTAAAAGATTATAATCTATTAAATGACAGAGTAGATAAGAGTGAATATATATGCAATGCACACACACACATACATCATCTATATATAGCCATATATGTGCATTTATATATGTGTAAATGTAGAGAGCGAGGACGTTGATTATTCTGTGATTTTGATGAAATTCAAATTGCAAAGAATTACATTTTGTTTGTGTTTGGGTAGTCTTTTTGAAAATTCACGAATTTTATTGGAGATTTTCCGTAAGCACGGTAGCTATTTTATAAAACCTTTGTGTGTGTGTGTGTGTGTGTGTTTATGCTATTTAACTGAAGTTTGCATTAATTAACAGAATTTAAGAGTTTTTTATGTGTACGTATTTTAGTTGGTCTGCTTCATAAGATGTCAAATCAATTTTGATGGATGGGTTTAACACACGTTGTACTTTGGTGCGAGAAATAGGTCTTCCGTAGTCACAGCATGTGTATCCTTCTCAGTTCATTACCCTGTTCTCTGTGAGGAAAAGCGTCCCTGCAGAATAGCCTCACCATGCTGACCAAAGGCAAAAACGATGCACTTTAATTTTGTAGTTGCAAAGGTCTAGTGATTAGTGAACTCTCTTGTGACAATTTATAAATGCACAATGCAAATATAGTTTCTGTGTTCCATCCAAACAAAAAACCACAAAGGGCCTGTGTAAATATATGTGTGTAAATATAATATTCATATTTAGGTAAATAGAATGGAATTGAAAAATTAGTTATTTTAATTTTGATCATGCTTATTCAGAATAGAAAATATTGAGTTTTAAGTTTTAAGAGCAATGCTATTTATAAACATGTACATGTAGCTTCTTATACTAACAGTAAAACTTCAAAACACACCTCTAGGGCTTTGCACCATAGTTAGCTATCAAGAATTAAGTATGAAAACTTAGCTCAATAGAAAATATTGATTTAAAAAAGATCAGCATTATACTGGGAAATAGTGTAAATCTTTTAAGTTGTAGGTTGAATCATTAGGGTTATGTTAGAAAGCACATGGCTAGAATGTTGCTTTCAGAATCATAGACTTTCGGATACTTGATTTTAACTGGGCTTAGTGAAAATTTCTGTTCACAGTGAGGAAAGAAATATAACGATGCCAGAGAATAACTTACATTAAAAGGGCTAGATAGTTTAATTGTCTAGGGTTTTAATTTTGTGTTTCATATTAAGTCCTCTGTGTATATTTTTACATAGCGAATGTCTATATTTTCCCTAGATTGTCCAATTTTATGAGCATGAAATTGATGATATAGACATTTTTAAATTCAATATGTCACCTATAGTGACCATTGTGCTCTGAATGTGACAGGGGGCACATTAACATTTGCTTTAGCTTAGAAATTGCCTTATGAAATTAGGGTTCCATTTATATTAGTCATTGTTGATTGCCTAATGAATAAGAATAATTAAAGCCTTTAGACCCTTTGCTAAAATATTCCCAGCTTCTAGAACATCTTAATGGTACTCCTTGAAAATTTCCATAATAGATCTTATAAAACATGAAAGTAGCCACTAAAAGTTAATATTTTGAAAACAGCATGTTCTCAGCTAGATTTATAATTTGGCCCTCTAGAATGTTTAGCATATTTAACCCTGCCAGTGCAAAAATTGAAAGATAGTGTTTAAAAAACTTTTATTTTAAATGTTACATATTTTGTTCTAATTTCACTGATCAGTTTAATCAAGTTTGAACTCATTAGAGTTGTCTGTTCTGTTCTGATCCTTTTCTTCTATAATGAATTCTTCAAGAAAGCTGTCTTTTTTGGTGTTTTGAAGAAATAGTCATATACAATTAGCTGTAACTTTATTAGGCTTTTTAAATTTTTATTTTATTCGTCTTAAAATTTCCATAATATGACAAGTTCTGTCTTTTAGCCCCATCACTAAGAGTTAAAAAAATCAACAACTAACATTAAGTTTCTAAAATTTTTCAAAGAACAGATACATTTTTCATTGTTAATGGAGTATTAATTGATTTTTATTTTTATGTAAGTCATTTGGGGGGCTCCTGTAGCTGTTCTAACAGCCCATGCTTCGGTTGTGTCCAGCACATTGTACAGATGTTGCCATCATCCTTTTCAAAACATTTTCTTACTACTTGAGCCCTTGATATCAGCTCCTTTTTCCCCCCCTCCTACTCCCTCCCTTCCACCCTTGTGAACCCTTGATAAATTATAAATTATTATTAGTTTCATATCTCACACTGTCTGCTGTCTCCCTTCATCCATGTTTATGCTGTTCACCCCCTGGGAATGGGGCTAATATGTCAATCATTTGCAATCGGTTTTAATTTGTTAATGTATCATTTGTTAATATAAACTTAATTAGTGAATCTATAGGTGGAGTTACTGGAAAGTCTTCATTTAGTAACTTCCTATTCTTATTTGTCAACAGAATCTCATAGGTAGGTCTAAGTTCTTTCAGAGGGTCAAACTCCCTATCGTATCAGTCCACTTCCTTTATCTGTGTAGGGTGAAAAATAAATTTTTTGAGGTTGATTTTAGTTTCCAGGGCACAGTTATTCAGAAGAGTTTGTCCGTTTTAACATTTACGTTTTTCACCGATTGGTTTCACTGGAGATCTTTAGCCGTGGGTCTGTGGGCGTTGAATTCCAAGCTCAGCCACTGACTGTCCACGGCAGGGACTCCCCTGAGCTCCATTGCTGTATCTTTGGAAAGGATCATAGTGCCTGCCGGCCTCACAAGGGTGTTGTGCAGTTTAGTTAATTAACGTTTGTCAGGCCATTTGAGCGTGTCTGATACAGAGTGTTAGATAAGTGCAAAGTAGTGTGATTGTTTGTTCCTTTTGTAAAAGTGATACCTAGACGATATAATGCAGATGCTATTTCCCCTTTCCTTAGCAGCGTTAAATTTATCGGTTAAAGATTGTTGATACTGGATAGTCTATTGAGATGCAAAAATGTTCTTTTGGGGACAGTCCATTGGCAGCCAAACAGACATTCAAACAAGCGGCATTGTTGAATGCCTTTACAACCAAAGACAGAGGCCCACAGGAACTTTGAAAACTAAAGATGTTTTCAAGTGAAAAGTCTGATATTTATTGTTTTGCTTCATTTTTACCTAAATTGGAAGCAGATTTTCACTTTTTAATCTAAGTGGATTCACTTAACATATTGTATATATGTATGTATATGTATATATATGGATGTATGTATATATAGTTTTCTTGACCTCATTTGAACTTTTTTACATGTACATATGTAAAATGCCAAGGAGAACAGACTGTACTAGAAACAATGACAAGGAGGTACTTCTCTCCCCTTTGGCTCTGAGACAGTGCTTTAAGCCATTAGAGGAATATTTCTCTACAGTTAGGAGTTGATATTTTATTTGCTGATTAAAACAAAACACCGTAATATTGAAAGGCAATGAATAGTAGCAATCCTTATAAATCTCTGTGCATCTGCCCTTTAGATATTCCATTCCAGTTTAAAGTTTGCTTGAAACTACAATATATTTTCATTTTTGTTTTAAAAATAGAATCCATGCATTAAATTAATTACATGCAATGAGGAGCGTGGCACTTTTAATTGTTTTTAGCGAATAATATTTGGGGTGATTGAGGCTTTGTTTTTTCTTCTTTTTCAGTTACTAATTTTTGACATTGAAAAGCTGTTCTTCACAGTAAGGAACTAAAATCCCATTACATATATTTGGTTCTTAATGGTTTGATTAATGGGGCTTTCAATTTCCATTTTGTTTTTGTAAGTTAGCTCCATTGACCCAAGTATTTTTAAAGAATCACTTCCCCCTTTTTCCTGCATCCCCCCTCTTTTTTTTTTTTTTTATAATCTAGGTTTTAAGTAAGTTCTCCTGGCCCCGGTTTCTAAGGCAGGGGAAGCAGATGTATCTGTTAGTGAATTGGGCTTCATGTTTGTGGTCACCGTGAAATGCGATCCTTTAACACAGTATCTGGCAATTACTTCCTGTATAACTATCTTTGCTTAGCTTCCTCAGTCTTTCTCACAGACTGTTGGTGTAATTAGATAACAGGGTCCCCCAAAGAATCCATTGTGAGGGCTCTTAGATGTTAGAAGTGTGGAGTTTACAGAACGTGGCCCAAGTTTCAGGAGCACAGATGCAGAAGTTAGAAAAGTGTGTCAGCCTGAATTGCACAGCCGGAATGTGAGTCTCGAATTTTGTGGGCCGGTCCCAGTCTGAAGGATGGATTTTTAACGAATGTGGTCATTTTGAAAAATGGCACAAAATACACTCTTCCTTGATTATTGTTATCTGTTCCCACCAAAAAGAAATACATAATTAATATTGTTTTCATTGCCATATTTTTTTACTACCCCTTGACTCCATTTGAGAAATTTCATGAAATATTTATGGGCCAGGACATGGTGACTCGACAGGTCTTCTAATTAGCTCTGAGAATCTTTGGCAAGCCAGCCCTTCCCGCATCTAGCTGTGTTATTAGCTCAAGAGGATGCAAATGGTTTCAGTTAAACTTGAAGAATATGTTTCCTTCATGTAGGAGAAGCAACATTCAAATTTATAGGCATTTATAATAACTATAATTTTAAGATAAAGTAGATCCTGCAATGACTTTATTTGGGGGCTAAAGCCCCATAATGCTTTGATCGTGTGGTATGTTTTGCTCATCTTCTGTTCAGTGGTTAGGGGTGAGGGGACGGAATCTCGAGTTTGGTGCTTACGTAAGTACAGGGGACACTTGTGATCAGTGGTGTGTGTTTGGCATCATCATTCATCCCAGAATGATCAGACGACTCTCAAATATACATGTACATGCCAGCTTCCCTCTGTAAGAGATAGACTTTCAAGTCTGAGGCTGTCATTTGGGCATACTCATTTGGAAAGGGATGACCTGTTTCTACTGTGAGAATGTACCTGTCGGTGGCACCCAAATTGGCTGGGAAAAAGGGGGAAAGCTAAGTCCATATAGATAGGATGTTGACAGGTAAATTATTTTTTATAATTTTGCTAACACTTTAAAAATGGGAGTGGTTAGATAGGTCAAGATTTTAGAAAAATGTGGATATAAATAGTAAAATTTTAAGAAATAGACATTTGGTTAAAATCAGTATTTTAAGCAGCAGACTGTTTAAAATGAGCAGACAGTTTAAAAACAGCGGACAGTGTAAAAGTTGAAAATGATAATAATTTATAATTTATCAGCGGTCCATGAGCGTGAGAGGGTGGGGGGAAGGGGAAAAAACAGGGGCTGATACCAAGGGCTCAAGCAGAAAGAAAATGGTTTGAAAATTATGATAGTAACATGTCCAAATGTGTTTGATACAATTGATGTATGGATTGCACTAAGAGCTGTAAGAGCCCCCAATAAAATGATTAATTTTTTTTAAAAATGGAAAAAAATCAGTATTTTGTTTAAAGACAAGGATAAAATCCATGTTTTAATGGATTTCATGAAGCTGCACCTATAGTGTTGCATTTACTTTTACATCTTCTTATTTAAAATTTATACTAGATCTAGGGGGAAAGCCTTTGTAAATTTACAGCTCCTAAAATAATCTGTTTCAGGGAATTAACTTTTGCTCTCACTGCTATAACCACATAGCACAAGAATTCCGGTAACTGCCCAATTGGATTTCTCAACGAGGAAGACAAAACCTGGCAAAAGTATATTCCAATCATCTAAAATTTAAAGAGAAATGATTTTGATAGAATAGATGGATATTAATATTGGATTGCCAAGTCATTTAGCATTTCAGTTCCTTGAACTGCAAGTTTACTGCTTATCCATTAATTTCTTACTGTATTGAGTCCTTTCATCCTCGCCACAGCCCTTTGAGCAAGAAACTATTATTATCTCTTTTATTTAAGCTAGGAAACTGAGGTAGAGACGTTAAGTAATTTGCCCAAGGTCATGCTGCTTGTAATGGCAAAGATGAAATTCTAACGTTGGTGATCTGGCGACTGAATCTGTGTACTTAACCCTGGGCCTCCAGTAACTCACTCTGGTTTCCTAATAACAGCGCTTGAATGGCTTCCTCAGGTTTCAAAAAGTATTTATTTCACCTATGCAGAACAACAACAACAAGCACTCGGAAAGTAAGACAAGCGGCGTGCTTATTCCCAAAGAAGCCTCTCAGAGACCACGTGTGAAGAACAACATGAACACCACCCATAAATCCCACCCACAAATGCTTTTCTGTGCGTATTCTGTTATCGAATTAGCTTTTACACACATGCATGTAAGTGTTTTATTCAGCTATAGGATCACATACCTCGCTATTTTGCATTGAACAATATCAGATGGTTGTGTGATAGAAGAGCTGTCCCATGTTTACAGATCCCAATGGATGGCTTTTTAGGTTGCCTCCAGTTATTAGTTATCAACAATACTTTGATGAAGTTCCTTGTACATATTACTTTGCCTTACTCTATCATATCTGTAGGAAAGATGCCTTTTATTGGATCATTCCAGTTATTTAAGTGAAAAAAAATCACAGATAATAATGTTTAATTCCTAAGTCACTGTTGTCTAAAAGGGGTACTTTTTAAGATAAGTAATAAATTGGTTTGAAAACAATGCATAAGAAATGATATCCTTAGAAATCTTTTCTTAAGGATCGTTATGCATCTGTTGATACATCTGCGGGATGGATTCATGAGATTAAAAAGCAAGCAAAGGGTAATCTTTATTTTTTATCACCTAAATGGAATATAATACATGTCTGATAGTCAAGTATATGGTGTGATTTGCTTACCTTTAACTGCATGTGCAAGATAGTATATTTTGTAATGAACTTTATTGTCAAGTGGGACCTATACTGTTGAAGCGGAGTTGAGAAATCTTACCCGAGAATAGCCTGTTTAGACCCGGCTTTGTTGTTTGAGGGCAATTGGTCTCCTTTGGCTTTCAGTCTGCCTCCAGAGATGGCCCTCTTGTTTCCCTTCACAATTCCTAGCCCGGTTTTAAAGTTGTTAACCTTTCTCATGTGTGTTGGATCTGGAGGTTATCCAAGGAGACTTTGAGGGAATAGAAGAGAGTAAAACTTGTCTGTTTTTCCTTTGAAATAGAATATAATAACTCACTCATTCACTTGCTGCCACATCGAGTCAGTTCTGACTCACAGGGACCCTACAGGATAGGCTGGAACTGGCCCTGGGGGTAGCCAAGTCTGCATCTCTTTACTGGTGTCTAAAGCCTCATCTTTCTCGGGCATAGTGACTGGTGGTTTCGAACTTCTAAATTTGCAGTTATAATGGTCTTTTTTATTTGTTGCTGAAACATTGATTTTTAATTAAACTAGAAATTATTTTTCTTTAGATTTTCAGAATGTCAAGTAGAATAGAACAATAATTAACTTATTGAAGTATTGAAAAGAGTGGCAAGAATACTTTCTTACCTAAAAGCTGAATGTGCACTTTCTATCTGTAAGAAATGCTTCTTAGCCTTCTTACCCAATGAAAATCATTTACAAAAATTTGTATGATATTACTTGCATATGCATGAACCAGGAACCCTGGTAATAGAATGGTTCCAACTTGGGCTGGAATCCACATGGTTGGCCGTTCGAAACCACCAGCAGCTCCGAGGCAGAAAGACTAGGCTTTCTACTCCTCCTAACAGTTACAGTGTCAGAAACCCACAGGAGTTCACTATGCGTCAACGTCGCCTCGATGGTAGGAGTTTGTTTTGTTTTTTGTTTTTTGCATGCATGAACCAGGCACGTTCATGGAGACTAAACATTTACTACTACTTAGCTTGGAAGCCCTTTATTTTGCTTTGCATTGCAATAATTATCTACTGAAATATAAAGATGGAATAAAGATCATTTGGAATGTCTTTCCCAAATCATTATAAAACTAAAAGCTATTTTAGGTATTTACCGCATTTTTAGATGTAGATCTTTTTTGGTGAGGACAGTACAATTGAAGCAGTACTGGCCTTGTTTTAGGAGACACACACTTTGGCTTCCAGATGTCCCCTCCTCTTTCGCCTTCCGCCACTTTGCTGTACGGAAAGACCTCATTAGTACCTAGTTTCATTAACTGAGAGGCAACCGAAGAGCGTTTTCCTTGGTGGAAAGCAAAATCGGCATTCAGGGTGTGTTGTGCAGCCAGACTTGGAAGCAGCGAGAATAGAGTCGCACAGCCCCTGCCCGGGGACAGCACTCCATGTCTCAGCATCAAGCCACTAAAGCTGGGCCTGTACCCTGGATATTAATGTGACTTAGGGTGGGGTTTTTTATGTGTGTTATTTGGTATGATTTGGTGTATTATTTTTTTATTTGGGGAACTCAAAGATCTATCCCCCCCCCCAGTATAAACAAGCAAACAAAAAACCAAACACACTGCTACTGAGTGAATTCCAGCTCCCAGTGACCCTAGAGTTCAGGGGAAAGCTGCCCCTGTGGGTTTCCGAGATTGCCTCTCTGTGGAAGCAGAACGCTTCATCTCTCCCCTGCAGAGCAGTTAGAGCAGCGGTTCCCCGCCTTCCTAATGCCACCACCCTTTCAGACAGTTCCTCATGTGGTGGTGACCCCCCAACCATAACATTGGTTTTGTTGCTGCTTCATAAATGTCACTTTGCTACTGTTATGAATTGGCGACCCTGTGAAAGGGTCGTTCCACCCCCAGGTTGAGAACCACTGAGTTAGTGGTTTTGAACTGCTGACCTTGAGTTAGCAATCCCAATGTGTAACCACCACTCCACCAGGACTCTTCCCCATATGAATATAATACCATTTAAGCTTAAAAAGAAAAAAAGGCTTCATGCAATTGCTCTACTTTCAGAGAGCGGGAGAAACCTTTATTTGATTTTTCATGTTAGGAATTTGCAGCCCCTCATTCCACTTTGCCTCAACAGCACACCTAATTAAAAGAAAGCTGGAGGTTTTCAAACCTCGATGGGAAGTCTAGGACATATAAAACAGTTATCTAGTGAATATACCTGTCATAAATATATGTTATCTGCCTACAGAATTTTTATTATTATTATTTAACCAGAATTCAGCGCTTTCCTCAAACTCACACGCGACTTAAATACTTCTGAAGGCTCCAATTCTATCCCGGGCATTCTTCAGTGAAGGCAGCTCATCTCTGAGGTTGCGGTTGGGATTTGCAGTGGGTGTACTCCACCTTTAATAGGCTGTTTCTGGCTGTGGCACAGGCTTGATTCAGTTTTATTTTCTGGTAAAATTAGATGCATGTTTTCATTTTGCTTTTGCCTTGTGATGTAGTGGAAAGAGTACCGGATTGGAGGGAGAGAGGCTTTGTGTTCTAGGCTCATTTTGTGACTAACTAGCCGTGCCACCCTCCGTGAGTCACTCAATCCTTAGGGACTGCTTCTCCATTGGAAAATTATAGACATTGAGTTAGATGATGGCCAGAATCCCTTGAAAATTGTAAATTCTAGTGCTCAGTAAACAGTCTCCATAAAGCCTAAAATATTCAGATGTTTGAGACCAGAGGCAACGTGAGACACACCTCATACATTTTAGATTTAGCGATATTGATATCCACACAGATCTTACGTAGTTGGATATGAGGTCTTCAGGAAAATTTTGGTGTAATGATTGAGATCCAGATGTCATAAACCACTGTCACATGCACTGTCTGAACTCTTAAAAATGCCTGTGATTTGAGCCAATCCAGTATGCTCTTTCTTTGAAAAGTCACTTCATCTCAAAGAATGATTTTATTAAGGGGCTACTTATGAATGAGGATAAGAGGCAGTAGGCGTGCTGAAAGATGAAATCTTTCTGATGAGAACGTGACATGCTTACAGTCTATTTCCTCTGTTTCTTGGCATTGAGTTATGATGTCTGTTTGCTTCAGTCAGATGTTCAAATCAGAGTTGTGTATGCAGAAACTAATTTTAGTAGGTGGGGTGCAAATTTCTTGTGAGTCCATGAATAGACCCTAATCCCAGCTGTTTCATCACAATTATAAAAATAAAATTGGCTGTGAATCATTCAGTCTCTTTTTTAATGGATGTGAATAATTCCGTTTCACCCCACGGAAACCTAAACCTATAAACCTATCACAGATTCTTTATGCTTCTCTGGTGTTAATATTTCACTATGATTCCTGTACAAGGGTTTGGCGTCTGGGTGGTCAAGAGGAAAGTGACCATCCATCCCTGTGCTTCCTGTTTTAGGAGAGGGTGTGGCCCGCAGTGAGTCAGAGGGTGAAGAGGAGAAAGGATTTGGAAAGAGCCTAAGAAAAGAGAAATGCCTTTGAGTCTGTATCTTTGGGGATTTCCTGTCCCTTTATGAGATACATGTTCAATATAGAAATTCTAGGAAATAAGCAAAAGAAGAGGAAAATGTTTCCTCAATGCATACTTCATGAACTCTTTTCTGGAAACACACACACACACTATGTATGAAAACATGGATTTATATGCTTATTATTGAATAACCTTCCATTTCCCTTTATCATACACTGTAAACATTTCCCCATATCAAATCTTATGTATTTGCTTCATAGTATTCCATTATCTGTTGTGCTGAAAATGATGTTTATTGTGTCCTCACTGGTCATTTATTTCTGATTTTTTGTTACTGTAATTAGTGTTGTATGAATCTCCATAGCTAAATTATTGTACTGTGCTTACAATTTTAAATTGTTAGGGTTGGTTTCTTCTGAATCAGGTCCCCCAGCATGATGACACTCTAGTGGGGCTCACTAGCAAATGTAGGTCACTTTCCCAGGCTATGTATATACACTCTTGGGAAACAGGAAAATGGTATCATTTCTTGACTTTCATTAGTTAGAATTGTCTCATAGTTGTAGCCAAAAAACCAGAAACATTAGCATTTCCTTTAAACATCATCATATAAGGGGAAATGTTAGTTACTCGGGCTTTGAATAATGCATATTCCAGAACATCAGCAAAAGATATGGGACCTCTTTCACTTTGAGAGTTGAAAGGTAGACTCTTTAGGCACCTGAAAACTCAGGGAGTCTTAAAATAGTATAATTTATTGAAATGGATGTTTTGAACTGAAACTAATAACTAAAGGTTTTGGGTGTCTTTTAAAAATAAGATTCTTGCAGTTCATAACAAATTGCTATTTTGACAACTGTGCGATCGAGTTTTAATGTCCTCTGGGTATGTTAAAAGTTTTCAATCGTTGAAGCATTAGAAACACTTCAGAAACACGAGTGCTTCAAAAGCCTTATTCTACACATAAATCCAAAGGACAGAATTTAGTCTTCCTCTAAATTAATATAATTAAGCTTGAGAAAACTAATTTACTATCTATCTGGGCTTCAACAAGATTATGGGAAAGTCTTCTTGTACCCTCAAACGAGAAAATGGGTCTTTTATTCACATACAAAATTAAAGCTACTGTTGTTTGCTATAAAGGAGTCTTGGTGGCAATGTAGGTTGGGCACTGTGCTACAAACTGCCAAGTTGGTGGTTCAAATCCATCCACTGCTTCTCTCTGCTCCAGTAAAGATCTACCATATTCAAAATCCTGTCTGAGATCACTAAGTGTCAGAAATGACAAAATAGCAGTGTTACGTTTTCTTTTATCCTTTTGGTATTTACAATATACCATCTTGAGTCACTGTGTAGAAGAATTATTACATGTTGGTTTTACGTGTTAGTGCTCTAAGGTGTTCACTGATGTTCCTCTTGGGTTTAAGCTGACAGGCTCTCATCTCCTGCTCATTGTCTTCCTTTGTCACGAAGAACAAAGAGAGATTCGTGTCTGTTGTCTGTTACCTGTGGCATTCCATTACGTCCTATTAAACATGTTGCTTTCCTGTTCCAGTACAAGTCCTACAGTCCATAAGATATTCCTAAGGCTTAATGGAAGGCCTGACTAAAATCTTCTAAGCTTTAAGGCTTTCAATTTTGCTGTAAACAATTTGGATCTGAGCGACTGATCGGACTTTATCCTTTCACCGGTCTGTTTACTAATTTAATTTTAACAAAAACAATTTAAGGTGTTTTATTATAATAAACACAAAATAAAACACCTGTTTAAAAATCAACCACTTTCCATTGTGTGATAATCACAGAATGTATCGCATTTCTTTAGAAAATTCTCTGTGGAAATGTCACTATAAAAAGCAAAGTTTTCCATTACTTAAATTACTTTTAAGTTTTATGTCTAAGGTGCTTATAAGCTGTTCTCCCCAAACTTCCAATATCAACTTAATCCGCCTGTACTTTGTAAGAACTATCCAGAGCAAGGGTAGAGAAAAGGTACTGATATAATTGACCGCCATGCACACTTAGCTTTACAGTTGGACTTATAAGCTCTATTAAAATATACATCTTCACGACCACTCTAGATTGGGTGCACTTTGGCTTATAGGACTGGACACAATGTCTACATTTAACATGTCTCCTTTGTTCTATATTTGAGCCAAGTATAGTGTGTGGTTTTTTTTCCCTCTGTGCAAGTTGTCACATCTTAGCATTTCTAGATGTTATAATTTTAATATATGAATTTTACAGTAACATTGGAATTTATGTTATGGCCTGAAATTAGGATCCATTTGAATGATTGTGTGTGTATGTATTTGATATTTCTGCTTAAACATAGGGGGGTATTTGTTAACTTTGGGGCACACCTGAGTAAAGATAGGGAGCTCTAGTGGTGCTCTTGAGTAAGCATTGGGCTGCTAATCGGAGGTTGGTGGTTCAGATTCACCAGCCGGTGCGTTCTTGAGATAAAGATGAAACTGTCTACTCCTATAGGATTTACTGCCTCAGAAACAGTATATAGAGTCAGTATGAATTGGGATTGACTTGATGGCAGTGTATTTTAAAACCAAGCTATGAACAAAACAGAAAATTCCAATCTTCTATTTTATCCTTTTTGATTTTCCTCCGTTTAATAGATTATTAGCCCTTGGAAGTAAAGGGCCACATCGCGTTTACATTTGATCTCCCCTTGACCCTGCCACCCCGCCGTCTCTTACAGGTCTAGACTCTGTGAATTTTCAATGTAGTGGAACTCTTCAAGGCTGTATGCACTTACAAAAATAAAAATTGGGAAAACCACATTTTTAAGTTCTGTTTGCAACTGCCATCCTGTTTGTGTAATTTTTTTTAACCATTGATTAATTGTATCATCGCAAACTAAAGTGAGACTTGTGAGCACCGGGGCTAAATGGGACTGCCTTGCTTTGCTGGCTCTCCCACGTTAGCGCCGTGCAATGCTGCACCCACCACTCTTCCGTCACTCTCTCGTGAAAATATCTGAGTTTTCCTTCCCTGAGAGCTTTTCCTTTTCCCCGGGTTCCAGCCTTCACAGGTTTTACTATAATTATATTTGCACACTTTTTTAGGCCTAGAGGATTACATCAATTATTACTCATATCCATTTTTTGACAACCTTTAGCATGTACTCTTTATTCAGTGAGTTGCTTACTCTGGGAGGGAAAAACTCAATTAGAGCACTTTTGAGTTTTCATTAAAAGGAAGAATGACTGGAGTGCTAGTGGAACATTTTAAAATTTGAAGTTTTTCTGAATTATCTGGTGAGACAAAGATTTCTTAGGGCTCATGAAAGTATTGGTTAACAGAAATCTAGAGAAGCAATCTGCCATTGGATTTCTGGGCTTAAATGCATTCCAGTAAAGCCTAAGAAGGCACGTATATCATTAGTGTGGTTTGGAAATCATGAATCCATAATTCATTTTTCTTATATAACAGGGTGTGTGTGTGTGTGTGTGTGTGTGTGTGTGAGAGAGAGAGAGAGAGAGAGGGAGAG
>NW_022103896.1:24174215-24186883 GCF_000313985.2 Echinops telfairi
AGGAATTAAATCTAGGTTTTATTTTGGCCTAACTTTCTGTCTTTGACATGGCTCTTAGTTTGAAGACTGTGATGCTGAGCGCTGTGGAATCCACAGTGTAAGACGAGGGAACCATCATACTTCTGGCATTTTCCTTTCTAAAGAAGGAAAACTTGTTAGATTATTGGCAGTGAGAGGATACGTGCAATGGAGCCGTTTATCCCAAGCATTTTGTGAGCAACTCAGGACTCAAAGAAAGTGTGAGAAGCAGAGAGCAGTATTCAGAGAACTGCTTCCCATGACTGCGCCCTCTGGCACAACACAAAGCTAGAAGAGTGTGAAAGCTTTGTTAAACACAGGAGGACACAAAATCCATCCTCGTCGTCGTTATCTCCTTATTGCTTACAGGAAATGAATCTCGCCCCAGATCTGTCTATGGAATTGACATTTGTCGAGGTGGGCCCCAAGTACTGTTCTTCAAAAGGGGTTCTTGTCTGCTTTCTGGACCAGTTAGGAACACAGTGACGGGAAGGGAGGATGGGCAGGCATCACGCTGAAACCAAACCCATTCCTGTGGAGGCTAATCTCACTCACCGCTACCCGGGAGGAGCGAACGGGAGTGCCCCCATTGCTCTTTCCAGGCTGGGAGTCTCTACGCAGCAGATTTCTGGGTCTCGCTGCTGTGGGACAGTTGATGGGTTTGAACCATTGACCTTTTGGTTAGCAGCCGAGTGCCTTAACCACTACTCCATGTGGAGTACTCTATAAGGGAGAGAGAGGGGTTAGGTTTTGCCACACCTGAATTGATCATAAAAGGGTATTCCCTCTTGGAGTAAAAGCCATGTCTACATGTCCTGTTATGTCGAGCACTTTCAAAGGCATCATCTCATTAATCTTTTCAACAGCTCTGTCATGTTGAGTATTTAGAGTTCCAAGTTATGAAGTCCTTAAAGTATAGAGAAGCTAAAGAAGTTGCCCCCAAATAATCTGGCTAAGTTGATGTAATTAAAAGATGATGTGGTGAGTACCCGTGATCACGGAACTTGTGCTCAGTGCTATGTATAAGCAGTTTATCTAGCGCCACCTTGTCCAATAATGTAATTATGGACCTGTGCCATCTGGGCACTGGAAACCTTAGCCGTCTAATTGAAATATACTGAAAATAGAAAGTATGCACCTCTAACACTTGCTAGAAGAAAAAGTATGTAAATTATCACATTATTTTATAGTTACATGGTGAAATGATAATAATTTATATGGAGAGGTTTATGTAAGATATACTTAACAAATAAACTTATTTCTGAACCTTGTTTATTGACATATTAGAGAAGGCTTGAGACTCTGCACACTTTGGTATGCCTGTATGCTATTATTTGTTGATAATGATTTTTCAGTGCATTTGATGACAAAATATGAAAGAAAAGGTACATTGATACTCCAAAAAATTAGGTAGGCACCTCATTAGTTTATTTCCATGAAAAATATATGAGAGGATTCTTGTAATGCTTGACATATAGTACATTATTTGTTAGCATTTGAGCTTGTTTCATTTCAGTGTTTAGCATACAATCTTTTCTAAGGAGGTTTTTGACATTTTATGTATAAGACTGATACTTTTTTAGCCTAAAATAATTGCAGTTTCAAACTTAAATAGTTAAAAATATTATGCAACATTTTGCTTTTGTATCTTTTTTCAATGTTGTATATATATCTTAATAAGCCTCCTAGTGTAGAAAGCTATATCTAGTTCCATTTGGGGCCTGTTATTATTGTGGTGTGCTATGACTAGCTTTCTACTCAAGGAGGCTCATTAAGATAGAACTGCAAAAAGAACAGCCTGCAGGCCTGGTTCCCCACAACTTGCTAGGGGAAACCCAGTCAACATATCAGATCCTATATGAGGGGTGATTGTTCCTTTGATCAGTGACAAGAAGAATCAAAGAGATCCATCCAATTAACTTAGCTCGATTCTATAACAGGGTCTCTACCTCAAACACAAAAACATTTTTCTCCAAAGCAGGTATTATTTTTAACTTTTACAATGCTTACTTTCCAAAGACCACATCTGTGTACCTCTGTACAGTCTTATAAACATTCCTTTAAAACATCTCTAAGCACAAAGAAAGAACAGTTGAGTTAGTCACACTCTTTCTTGTATAGCTTTTTTAAAAAAAATCATTTTATTGGGGGTTCTTACATTTCTTATAACATTCCATACATCAATTGTATTCAGCATACTTGTATATATGTTGCCATCAACATTTCCAAAACATTTTCTTTCTACTTGAGCCCTTGGTATCAGTTTCTCTCCTTCACCCTAGCACTCTCATGAATCCTTGATCAATTATATATTGTTATTATCATTTTGCATCTTACACTACCCATTGTCACTCTTCACCCACATTTCTGCTATTCGTTCCCTTTGGAGTGGGGCTATATGTACAACCTTGTGATGGGCTTCCCCTTTCTCCCCCTCCCCCCTCCCTGACTATCCATACCCTACCCTCATGATATCGCTGCTCCTACTACTGTTCCTGGGGGGTTTATCTGTCCTGAATTCCATGTGTCAAAATCTCTTGTCTGTACCAATGTGTGTCCTCTGGTCTAGCCAGATTTGTATGGTAGAGCTGGGTCATGGTAGTGGAGAGGAGGACGCATTTAGGAACGAGAGTGCTATACTGCACCTTGGTTGAATCATCCCTTCCTTATAATCCTTTTGGAGGTGGGGTGGAGGTGGATATCCAATTGTCTACAGATGGGCTTGGCAGTCTCCACTCCCACCCCCTCATTTGCATCAATATAGTTGTTTTGGATCTTTTCAAACCTGATCCTGTTGACACCTCATGATCACACAGGTTTGTGTGCTTCTTCTGTGTGGACTTATTTGTTTAGGTGCTAGAGGGCTGCTTGTTTAACTTCAAGCCTTTAAGACTCCAGATGCTATATCTTTTTTTTTTTTTCTTTTTTAACATTTTATTAGGGGCTCATACAACTGTTATCCCAATCCATACACACATCAATTGTGTAAAGCGCATTTGTACATCGTTTCTCAAAACATTTTCTCTCCATTGAAACCCCCGACATTAGGTCCTCATTTTTCCCCTCCCTCCCCGCTCCCCCGTCCCGCATGAGCCCTTGATAGTTTGTAAATGGGTATTTTGTCATATCTTCAGATGCTATGTCTTTTGATAGCTGGGCACCATCAGCTTTCTTCTCCACATTTGCTAATGCACCATTAGTCTTCAGCGATGGTGTCGGGAAGGTGAGTATCAAAGAGTGCCAGGTTATCAGAGCAAAGTGTTCTTGTGTTAAGGGAGGCCTTGAATAGAGGTCCAAATTCTCTTTCATTGGCCCCTATCCCTTTCATTATAAATTAATATATTTACACATATACATGCTTATAGCTTTACCTCTATAAATAGCTTTTGCCTCCTACGCCTTTCCTCCATTTTCTTTCACTTTCCTCCTCTCTCACTATCATGCTCACCCTCCATTCGGCTCTCAGTAATTCCTCTCGGGTACATTGCACTTGATCAAACCCCGC
This sequence comes from Echinops telfairi, assembly GCF_000313985.2. NCBI lineage: Eukaryota > Metazoa > Chordata > Mammalia > Afrosoricida > Tenrecidae > Echinops > Echinops telfairi. Next base: position 24,177,739 of record NW_022103896.1, read on the forward strand.
CAGACATTATACGCCCTCCTCTCCATCAATTTTAGATCTGTTATTGTTCCCTTATCCCTAAGTTTGTTGGCTCCCCACTCCCCCTTCTCACCCTCTCTTCTCTTATGTCCCCCCCACAGGACTCCCAGTCCCACTGTTTTTCTCCTCAGGTTTGTATGTCCTGCCTATCTTATATAGATAGACATAAGGCAAAAGAAAAACAAACAAAACACAAAACAAACAAATGGCATCATTCAACCTTATAAAGCAAGAAAAAAAATCAAAGTACCACTTAAGTCATGTGGGTGGTGCATGTGGGACAAGCGCAGCCAATGTCTCTCCACCCCCATTCTCCCTTTCTTACGCATCTCTGTTCTCCCAGCCAGCCCTGTTCACATTAGACATCACACTAAATCACGCGAAAACGATGAGAGGCTGCCTCTGCTTAGGACTTCATTTAAAACTCTGCATTTGTAAAAAATTAAACCATAGTGTCTCTGAACAGAAAAGAGCCTTGTTCTCAGCACTCCAATCTCTGCTAACATCGTGTATGCTGAAAGGAGTTATTTTGACTCTCCTCCTGAACCACCCTGTATAAGGAACTGCATCAACATCATAGATCATACAGTTAAGTACAGAAATAGAACCCATGTGTTGGTATTAAGAGCAGCCTCATATGGGGTCTCCTACATATGAGGCGACATCAAAAGTTTATGGAAAAATCCCAAGTTCTTTTAACTCAATTTTTTTCATGAGCTTTTTGAAGCACTCCATGTCTGTCTGTCTGTCTGTCTTGTCTGTATGTGTAACTTTGTGGGTGGCCCTTTCCTTGACAAGGCTACTTGCTTCAGGTATTTGGATCAGTTTACGTTGCTATCAAGCCACTTAGCTCTTTTAAGGCACTGTGCTAGCATTTGTAACAATTCGGTTTCTTGTGTTTGCATATGCATAGGAAGATTCTGTCTTGGCATAGCCATGGCCGCCTCTGACTCACAACAACCCTGTAGGACAGATTCCTATAGGGATAAACGGTCTTCACTGGTTTCCAAGGATGTAAACCTTGACAAAGCTAACTGCCTCCAGCTTCTGCCAAGGAGCAGCCGGTGAGTATGAACCAACAACTTTATGGTTAGGAACCCAAGGTGTAACTTACTGTGTCTCCTTGGCCTTCGTATAGGTTTCTGAGCATATACATCTTTATGAAAATAGACAACTTCATCTTTCTCACATGGAACAACTGGAGCAACTGGTGGGCTTGAACTTCCAACCTTGTAATTAACAGCTCAGCACCTAACACACAGCGCCATTGGTGTAGAGAAGTATAAGACATTACTGTTTTACACTCATAACAGAACATCTCCATTCTCTGCAAAGAGTATTGTCACACATTTTGTGAACATACATATTGTTCACAAATCCTAAACTGTATTCCTTAAAGTAGAATTGCTGGGTCAAAGGGTATGCACTTGAAAATGTAGCCAGGTAATGCCCACCCGTTTGTAACATGAGCAAGTGATTTGAAACACAATTGTTTCCTAACAGATATTCATTAGGCCAACATAGTCATGATGCTAGAAATGGCAATCCCTAGAACACGGTATCCCAAGTGGTTCTCATTACCTGTGCTCATGGATGATTTCTATGGTGGCAGCTACTGGAGACGCTTGTTTTTAAATGTGCTCATTACTTAGACTCATCTCGCGGCCTTGATGGAGTGAACCGGCCTTCCTTTTAATTTTATAAATGTCTGCTGCACATTAAGAACTATTTTTCTTTCTTCGTCTCTGATTGGCACAATGCCATTGATGGTTTGGAATCCAAACCTTACACATGCGGCAAACGCACCCGTGGAAGTGGAGTGGCTATTTTATGTACTTCATCAGGTGTTGTCGAAGCAATTTGATTATCTTAAGTTCACTAAATTGATGATTGTTAAGTTTCTTTCCTTTCGTTGATCCATCTGATGAAATTATAGGTAAAAACCCATTTTTCAAAACACTTATCTGTTGAAAAGCGTTGAAAGGAGTTTGACGCATCATTAAACCTGAGTCAACTGAACCTGTGCAGTTTTCCCAGATTGACTCGATGGCAGTGAGGGGTTTTGTGGGTTTTTTTTCTTTTGAGACTGTCTCATTGGAGCAGCCTTCCGTGTTGATAAACAGGTTTTTATAAACGGCCATGTGGCCTTCACTTCTTGAAGAGTCAGCATCCGGATGCTGAAGACCCAGGGGCAAGAGTGCTTCGTCTCCCTGCTTCCTGATGTCTGGAGCATTGCCATGCTCCACATTTCCTCTGGCCTGAAGACTGCCAGCTGGCTATTAAAAAAGAAGAAGGCTAAAAGAAAGACAAGAAAGGGAAAAACAATTACAACAGCAACAACAAACCCCACACCAAAAATCAAGGGTTAAGGGACTTTGCTCAGCATAGCTCCTCTGCTGTTGCTAGTAGCCGAGGGCCCCAGGGCCAGTGTCACCTGGCCGTGCTGCTTCTCGGGAGACCTAAATCACAGCCCTTCTCTCTTCTGATGCCTTTGAGCTATATAGATAGGTCAAGCTTTCTCTTTGCTCCAGTCTTGGAGAAGCTGAGTATAGTTTCTTTCCACAATTCAGACCACCTTGCACTCTGATTGGCTGCTTTGTGACATGCCTCTTTTCTGATCATCCACTATGGCCACAAACAAATGAACTATGTGACTTGTAGACAGGTGGGCTATAGGACTTGTAGGCAGGGAGGTTGGCAGGTATGTGCACTTGCACACACACAGAAAGAGGTTAATGCCAAAGATAGTAAGGGATGCCCCTAATTTAGTATGTCCAGTGTGCCTTGAGGAGCTCTGGTGGCAGAGTGGTCATGTGTGAGGCTGCTGTGTCAAAGTCAGTACTGCAAACGGACCAGCCGCTCTGCTCCCGTGAAGCCGTGCAGCCTCAGACCGCACAGAGGCAGGTTTGCCACGTCTTTATGTGCCTTATGCATCGGAAAAACTGAACGGCAGTTAAGTTTGCCTTGCATGCTTACCAAATGTTATATCTTTGTATGTATATAACTTAGATAAAAATACCATCAGGAAAATGGGTAGAGTATGTTCATATGAGACCTTATATAGATAGTACTTCTTCTAGTGTAAGTATATGGTCTTTTTGATTTCCTGGAGCCAGAAGGTGTTGCCCTTTGGTAAATTGGAATTGTGAAATACGAGGATTCTCATATCGTGTTGCTATTGTTTTTATTGCATGAAAGATGTAGTTTGATAGCATTTCTGAATGACATCATTATCAGTGCAGTCAGCACATCTAGGATTAACTTATATCACTCTCTGCTCATAACATCACTTCTCAGCTAGTGTATTTTGCCGAGGCAACTAAATTTTCTATAAAATTGTACAAGCTGAGGAAATTTTTTTTCCTTTTGATTTAAAACTTGGTTACTTTGTAATGCTTTGGTAAATTTACTGGCATGTGCATGAAAACGCAGGCTTATTAATTAAAATCGAGATTGGAAACTCCAGTGAGCCTAGTCAAAAGGGAAGGGGTGTCCAGTATAATGAAATAAGAAGAGAGCCCTCAGATGACCTTTATCTAGTGCCTCTGCAATATGATCAATGAGCACATTGATCAATTGTCTTTACCTACTTCTTTTGGATACGTCTATGTGTTGGAAGATTAGCACCAGATGTCATGGTGGGACTTTGGCAAATAGCCTTGGACTTTCTTGCAAGACCGCCTGCTAACAGGTGATGTTAGAGAACTGCGTGCGAGAACACTTCAGAACTTAAAGAAACCAAACAGGAAAAAACCACCTGTGGTTCTCCAGCGTCATACCTGGCAAACCATCCACATGGCTCCTCATCATTTACCTACTTTTCTCTCTCTCTGCTGGGCTCTGCCTCGCACCTGAAGGCTGTCACGTGGTGTCAGAATACAAGTCTTCAAGTCTCCCACTTGAGGTCAATACCGAATGGAGACTAAGGCTTTTGAAAAACTGCCAGGGCAAATAAGGAAATAGAGGTATGCCCAAGACCTTTTTACCCCAGCGGGGCAGTATACCGATGCCTCACTGGTGGACAACGTTAGGTCCTAAAGACCAGGTTGTTCTATGCAAATTGGCATTATGTGAAAATGGAGGAGGATCACATGGTTACGTAGTTGCCAAATTGCATCATTCTATAACTCCACTCCACTGAGACTCGTCACCCAGGCAGGTTGATGCACACCTTTGACCATTACAGCCACCATTATGCTCGCTCGCCTCTTATATCAGCATTCTTCAATGCCAGACACGCCTAGTTAATGTGCAGAATAGTTGCATCGTTAATTTTCTATATAAAAATGCCCAGTGCTGGATAATGGGTGTTGGTAACTGAGGAGGAAGTGTAATATGGCAAATATTTCCTCCCGAGTATCATTTTTCCACTTGACAGTCGTCTAGAAACTCTTGGGTTGATTAGCAATCCCTCGTCATATACGTTAGAGCTAGAATATAGAAAAATATTTCATTGTCCTTTCTGTGCCTCTCTTCAGAATTCAGGGGAATGTGCCAAAGAAGTAGAATCCACTTGAGTGAATGCCCATGTGTTTGTCATGTATGTGTGTAGTGGTCAGGGGAAAACTTTTTTTCCTCAACAGAATGTAATTATGTACAAACAACAAAACAGACCCACTGCCATATAATTCAACTCATAGCAACTCTACTGGGGATTGTTGAACAGTTTTAAGACCACGAGGTTTTAAGGGAGTAGGAAGCCTCATCTTTCTGCTAAGGAGCAGCTGGTACTTTTAAACTGCAGACCTGGTGGTTAGCAGCCTAACACACTGCTACCCGCTACGCCCCCAAGACCCTTGAAGGGGTGCTTCTGTTTTGACCCCTCGCCCGCCACCCCCCTGAAACAAAATATGCTCTTCTCCTCAAAGGCTGCGACAGGAGCAGACAGAAATCTTAGGGGTACCAATATTGTGAGGAGGTTGGTTGAAGTCATCGATTTGGCACCAGAAACTGGAAAGAACTAATTGGTGGCCCATACGGAATGTGTAATGGGAAATATCAGCTGGTTAAACATACACCAATTATTTTCAAGCTTTCCATACCCATCTGTCACCAGATTGCCCAGTCACATGAAATGGAATTTTCGTTTCTCTCTGCATCAACTGATATCATTCTCATTAATTTTTGCTTCAAATCTGGAGTCAGTAGACCTGTGTCATCAGGTTCCATTATGTGTTTGCATTTGCTGCTGTTTCCTGCACCAGCGTTTCACTGTGGAGCATCACATTTGGTAGTGTGTGTTGGGGGGTGGGGGGAGAGGAGGGAAGAGCAGGTATGGCCACATGGCCACTTCTCTAAAACTAAAATTAAATGCTGAAAACCAAGTAGAATGAAAAATAATAGATCAACTCATCTTGTCTTGACTGCAGCCTAACTCTTGTTTTCTGGTGTGTATTAGTTGAGTCCAGAAATGTTTGCTGGTGTCGGTGTACTTACTAATCACTGATATTGTTCTCTTTTATTCTCCACTTGGGTAAAGTATAAATTTGACATAAATTGTGGTGCCCTGGGGCTTTTGATAGTGTTGGCATCCTTGGTTTGGAAATAGCAGCAAGATTCGGTCCTGCTTCCCCAAGAGCTCATCCGCCTCAGAGATGCTCTCAGTTCTTCCAAGAATTCTGCCCGGTGTGAGGGACGTGTGACTGAATAGGAAAGCGTGCTTTAAATAAATGATTATTATTGTTTTGTTGGTGGCAAAAGCTGGAGATTTTTCAGTACAGATACACGTGTCCCTAGCGTGTCTTACCTCTGGCAATGTTAAATAAACCCGTGATTGCATCTGCTTCCCCTAGGAGAGATATACTCCAGCAATACCCATTATCATCGCATGAGTTATTGTAACACCTAATACCTCAGCTGGAGTTTAAGCATTAAGACAGCTAGGGGACTGAACGCGAGTACAGCGAAGGCTTAGGAGGGTATGTGAACACAGGCCAATGCTCACCACAGTTGACTCGCATAGACGATTTAAATTGTTAAAGTAAACTTCTATGGTTACTTTGAAGTCTTCAAATTTTCTTGCAAGTTAATGAGTGAATGGTTTATTACTCCCTTTAAATTTCTGAGTTGGATTTTTCCCCCCTGTGTTTGCATAAGAGGAAATGAAACAGCCCGGAGTTTTAATTTTTCCCCACCTCTGCCTAAACCACCAGTTTAGTGATTAGCAGAGGAGACGTATGTCTTGAGCTTAGTTCCTTGGCTGCAATTCACTCAACCTTGACGTAAATCTGAACTAGGTGCTTAGTACGGGGCGAGCCTTTTGTGTAGGGTGTGTGAGAGATCCTGCAGGGGCAGGTTGGTTACAGAAACCAGTGTCAAATTGCCTCGTCCTGAGTGGTGAGTAAGAAAAGTGCAGACCACAGAAAAGGGAAGCATGTGTGTGTGTTGTGTGTGTGTTGTGTGTGGAGAGGGTGGGGGGTTAGGCAGGAATCTTCCAAAGAACAACTTCACTCCCACGTCCAAAAGGTTTATTGTCTAGCTCTGAAGGACTCACAGTTCTTTTTAGTGATAATTATTTTTGGGGTGGGTGGGGTTTTGCTTTTTTCCCCCCCCAGAAGTTAGCCAGTCATTGTTCATGGGTACAGTGTGTCAGCACAGTACAGAACGGGCTGCATTCACAGGCTCCACATTTGGCTTGGTGCTTGTGGAGGCTGGTTGCTTTTCATTTAATCTATTTGATCATGCGGTTTGCCTCAGGTGATAGGCAGCCTTATGTGAACCTCCCAGCTAATGTAATAAAAGTAATGGAAAGCATGAACACACACTCACTCTTGCTTTTGTGCTCATATACAAGCGTTCACACTCACACACATACACACACGACCTGCAGGAGTGCCTTCACATTGATGTCAGCTTTGTCATAAAGAGGAGCTAAGGTGTATGAGCTTCTCCTGCTCCCAAGATACATCTCTTCCATTCCTTGTTTGTTTGTTTGTTTTGATTTTTAAAATATAAAATGTTATTGTTTGGAAATAGAAGCATATTTTCATACTTGGGCTGTACCTGACACTTGAAAAACACCACAAAAATTAATAATTGAAATAGGTTCAAACCTGACTATAGTCCATTTTTAAAATTACCGTATATACTCGAGTATAAGCTGACCCGAATATCAGCCGAGCCACCTAATTTTACCACAAAAACTGCATTTAAAATGTGCTGAAAAACCTCAGCTTATACACGAGGATATACAGTAGCCTGAAAGTTATTTAAAATAAATCCTGTTTCTAATTTCCAACAGCATCCTGAAACCCCCACCCCCACCCTCACCCCATAGAAATTGCAGTTGACAATTAGCTCAGTACCATTATTTGGGCAGCAACTCGGGTCCACTGATTCAAGAGCTTGCACTTTTTGAATAAAGGGAAGAGGGGATAATTCTACATAATTCTGATTCCAGATTAGTATTAGGTATCAAATCTAATAAAAAGTGGGGAGAGACTGATAGAAATAAGATAAGGGGGGGAAAAAGAAACCCCCAAATGCCATATTAAACGGCCATTTTCCTTCCCATTGAAACAATTGCAATAAAGGGAATATTGAGAGTTTGAAACAAACAAACAAATAGAAAACCTAGAAATTATTGCTCTGCTTCACATAAATTGCTGTTTAAAAGGCTCCACGGGGTTAGGAAGTTTATTTTTAGCCAATTGCTTTAAAAAAGCCATAGTGTTTCAGAGCATGGATATACCTGCCTGTATGGAAACGGCATCTCGGAGCGGCACTTGGTTGCTCTATCACGGGTTCTTTTTGTCCACACTGCGCTCTCCTGGACTTATTACCATCGATCTAATTATTCCTCGGGGAGCATTCCGAAGAGCACCAGGAAAATCTAGGGTTTTCTTTGTAATTAACTTGTGCAAAACGTTGATGAATCTGTTGATAAGATCTGCACATGTTTAAGTCAAGAGAACTCCCTCCTTGGCAAACTCCATTCAGATTGGTAACCGTCGGTGTGCGTGTTTATGAACAGTCGAGCACGTTCGTTTCAGAGGGGTGTGGATGTTTTCAGTGCCCTCGTGTAGGACTGGTACTACTGATGTACTGATGTACTATTGATGGTGATGCCTTTCCTCTTGTTTTTCTTGCTCGCTTTATGTAGCTGCGTGTGATTGGGGCAAGAAACATAGAACTGCATGTTGGGTTTTGGTGCTCTTTCGAGCCATTTCCTTCACTCCTCTCTGTATTTGATCCATACCGTGCTAGGTGTCATTTCATCCGTACTATGAGAAGGAAGAAGCACAGTGGCCAAGCATCTGGCTGCTAAGCTACAGGTAAGCAGTTAGACACCAGCCCCTCTGCTGGGGACAGATGGGGCCACTTGCTTCTGTAAAGGTTGTCATTGTGAGTAGATGCCATGGAGTTGGCTCCTGCTCACTGGGACCCGGTGTACCGTGGAGCAGAGCACTGCCCGGTCCTGCTTCACCCGCACCGCACCGTTGCTCTTATGCTTGAGCCCACTGCTGCAGCCATGTGTCAGTCCATCTGGTGGACGGCCTTCCTCTTTGTCACTGCCCGCCACTTTCCCAAGCATGATGTCCTTCTCCAGGGACTGGACTCTCCTGACAGAAAGTCTAAAGAATGTGCCGTGGAAACCTATGGGGCTGTTCTACGAGGGCCAACAGGGCCACACTAGGTTGATATCAACTCTATAGCAATGGGTTTTTTTTTTTGGTCTGGGGGGTTATAAAATTTACCAAGGTTAAATGTCTGTTTTCATTACGTGACACTGTGTTTGATGGTGTTATTCTTTTTTAAAGGCTCAACATTGTGCCTGTTTTACTGTTATAGTTCTGACATAATTGTCAAAACTGAACCAAACCAAGGTTCAGTTGAGAGAACAAAATACCAATTTTCTTTTGCTAATGCTGATACTGAAGAATCTTTCCGGTCCCGTCCTCAGATATCGCTGTTAGGTGTGGAGTCCATCCCACTCACAGCACACCAAACCCTGCGGGCCCTGCGCCACTCTCACTTGTGGCCAGTCCCTCTTGTTGAGGACCTTCCTCCTCGATGCTGCTCCGCGCCTGTACCACGCACGATGCCCTTCCCCGGGCGCTGGCTCCTCTTGATGGCTGTCCACAGGGTGTGAGATGAACTCACCATCCTTGCTTTTAGGGAGCTCTCT
>NW_022103896.1:24187108-24251444 GCF_000313985.2 Echinops telfairi
ACACACACACACACACACACACACACAGCCACCAAGTACATTCCAACTCACAGCAAGCCCACGTGGGGTTTCCAGTCTGTTAATCCTTCCAGTCCAGGTGGCCTCATCTTCCTCCCCGCTGAGCGGTTATGGAGTTTAAATCCCCATCCCTGCGGTTAGTCCTCCAGGGCTTCTCTGACAGAGTCATCAAAGCACCTGGTATACCCCAAACCAAAGACACAAGCAAACCCGGCTCAAACACTGCCATCAGAACAATTTCGACTCATAGCTGCCCTGTAGGACAGAGTCGAACTGCCCTTTGGGTGTCTGAGACCATCAGCCTGGAAGGGGTCAGAAAGCCCAAGCTGGTCTGTTTGAACTGCTTACCGTAAAGCAAGCAGCTCAACGCATAACCCACTGCACCAACTGAACCTCGCAGTCCGGCCGAGGCAGGGAATGCGGGGGCCAGAAGCCACAGGCGGCAAAGGCGAGTAGCCCTTGCCCTCATGGTGCTTTCCGTCTAGTAAGGAGCAGAAGGCGTGCGTGGGCACGGCCAGAACATGAACGGTGCCAAACGAGGAGTAAACAGTTCAGAAATAAGTGTAGCATCCTGCTCGGCTCTCTTGTACCACGGATATTTGAGCGGTATATTTTTGGCACATTTTTGTATCCTATATGAATATGAAATAGTACAAAGTAAACGTAGCGCTAATGAGTGATTGATATTGACATGACTTTAGTCTTCATCAAAATTAAGCTGTGTTTTTTATCCTTTGGGTTTTAGCAGAAACAGTCTTGAATTAGCGAGAGAATGTTTAAGGTTAAAATGGCAAGTAGGAATAGACCCTTACTCCACCTCCTCCCATCAGCTTTCTGCCGTGAAGGCTGAGCTCTTACCTGGTGTGCCCGGTGTGTGTGTGTGTGTGTGTGTGTGTGTGTGTGTGTGTGCACAACTGCACTCAGCTGATGGCTATTAATATTTCCACAGCCAACAGGGCAGTGAAACTAGTTATTTGTTGCAACGCCACCCCGTCTGCCAGTTAAACATTGCAAAAACATAAATATGCATTGTGGAACCCAGTTTCTGAAAGGCCCTTAAGTCTTGCCCAGAGTCGATAAAAGTAAACTTTAGAAGCTAAGGGGCAGTTTACACCCCTGTACAAATTACTTGGCACAGAGTCAGCCTTTCATTGAACTTTTCCCAGAGTGTATCTGAGTTTGCACGGGGGACTTCCCTAAGATCAATTCCGCTGCCATCCCTGGGAATGTTCGCCGTAGTTCGAGGTCCAAAGCCACGGAGATATTGAAGCAGCCCCTTCACACCTTAGCAACGCGCTTGTCAGGACTTGCATGAAGCAGTCTTTGTTTCACTTCTCTGCTGACTCCTGGTTGTAGGCAGCAGAGAGTTCTCTGCTTCATTAATATTGTCAGGACTGTAAATAAAATGGTTCTTCCTGGATTGTTTTTGGGCAGGGCTGATCGTGATCGCTGATTTTAGTGTGTGGAGGTTTTTCCCGGCACCCACTTTATTGTCTGGGGAACTCACTTTGTTAGTAAACATCTTTCAAAGTTGGAGATTTGAGCCTTGAAATTTACTTTATTTCCGTTCTAGTTAAAAGTGGGGGTGAGGGTGTGAGGGTGGGGTGTGTGGGGGTGCAAAGACCAACACGCACGCAGATGGAGCAGCCCATTGTCTCAGTTCTTTCTCTAAAGGGACAAGGCACAAGATGCCTTGGGTTGGAGGTGTCTCCGGTTCTCAGTGCTTCGCAGGTAGACAAGATTAATAAATGGGGGCCCGGTATTTTTACCTTTAAGGTTTGAGCTTCTCTATATAAGTGGAAACTATTACTGAAGTGTTTTTTAAAGGTTTTAAAGGCCAAGGTAACCCTCTTCTATTATTGAAATCAAACTTAGGATGGCTCAGTTTTACATTTAGGAGACTCACTTGGGAAGAAGTACATTTCAATTGAAACATAAAAGTTTACACAGGTGATTAAAATAATATATATTAATATGTGGAGGAGAGACAGAGAGAGAGAAAGAGAGAGAGAGACCTCATGTCAAAATTTTACTTCAGTCTTAAACTCTCCAGTGCCCTAAAAGCACTGTCCTCATGTGACATCACAACAGATGGAAGCTAGCTTAATTCGCCCATTCAAGTATATTCAGTGACCTCAGAGAGCACGGCTTTGCTGGGGATTCTGTTGGTAAGCAGGCGTGCCTTGCTCTCATGATTATTGATGCATCACGTCACTTACGTACAACTGGGCTAATCCAGATAAACCATTTGTGGATCCTGAGACCAGGAACAAATCAGAATCCACTCACACCTACTTTGTTCTTCTGAGAGCCCTCAGAATGACCCGATGAGAGTAATGTGACCCAGGTGATCATGCAATGCTGAGATGAGTATCTGTATTCAAAATGTGCGAGGCCTGTTTCAGGAGGCCAGTGAACAGTGTAGTTCCAAGATGTCAGGTGCTGTAGAGTAGCAAATTGATTCGTGGATAGTCACCCTGGGTGATGATAAATTTGGCTTTTTACTCCTATTAATAAATCAACTAGGATAAGTGGAGGAACACTTCTTGGTCAGATTTCATAATGCATTTGCTTGCGCATTAATATTGATGTGTTTCATAATGCTCATGTATTAGTATTAAAAAGACTGGATGTTGGGGGTTCCCCGGTGTTTATTAGATTCTTGGATCATCAGTATTTTCCAAATAAAGCTCAAGCTTTTTTAGGGTGACTGACAACGCAGGAATTTCCATCGCGAGGGCCTCTGACAAATGAAACGTTTAGGTAGAATGATTCGCAGAGAGTAAGTTGGTTGTGCATTTCACATCCCTGAAACACCCTCTCCCCACCCACCCCCCTTCTTAAAAGTGGACCGCACAAGCTTTGGGAAATTCTTGATGATTTCAAGTTTTGGATGTTGCTTTATCGTAAGCACAGTACCTTCGTTTGTCTGACAAGTTTGATTCTGGATCATTTGATCACTCTAGAAGCACACACAATCTGTCATAAGCCCATCTTACAGAAATTTAATTGTAATTATGGTCTTGAAAAATTTTAATTGTACAGAACGTCATTGAGTAGATGATGGGGGAAAAAAAGCAATGTGTAAGTACAGGCCAATAATGAGAGACTGTAAATCCACAGAGTGAATTTTATGTTGCCAGCAATAAGTGTTTTCTCATTCTTAATTGATAAAATTGTTTTGCAGCCTGAGAGATAGTAAGAAATAAGCGTCCTCATGCCCGGTTTTAACCTTGGTTTCCCTGTAACCTTAGCCCCTGACTACCCGAGTGGCTCCGGAGCTAGTCCTGGGCTAGAATTGTTCCTTGTCTGGGAGAGATGGACCAGCTTGACTGCCCAGAGGTCCTCAGCGCCTTCACATTGCTTCTAAAAAGCGGAATGCTGAATAGCGTTCATAGATGGCCAACATGAAATTTTATATATCAAGCCCTCCCACTTTTGAATTCAGAATATTATGTTAAATTACTCTAAGTTAAATCACTCTGCTATTACTTACCATTATCTGTCCATTTATTCCTGGGAATAGGCTATAGTTTACTGAATGTCTCTGAAATTTAAAATGTAAAACACTTCAGCTTTAATTTATCTCGGCAAGAAGGGCAAAGCTATTCTTTTTTATGTGTTTTGTCTAGTGTGCTCAAAATGACCCTCATAGTTAGAAATCTGGTTATCCAGTCCCAACATTAGACTTACTTGGTGCTGAGAAAACGTAACTTCTTAATTATACTGTCATTTCTGATGTTTGGGTGTCTGGGTAGTACCTCTAGGATGGTAATGTCAGTGACGTACAATAGCATCCTTGTGAAGTGCCGTCAAGCCATCTGCGACTCCTAGCAACCAACTGTGTGTTCAGCAGGAGGAGACAAGACCTGGTTCGGTGCCATCTTCCCTGTGTTACCTTTGAGCCCCTTGTTGCAGCCACGGTGCCAATCCATCTTCTTCTTTTTCACTGTCCTTTCATTTTACTAAGCATGAGATCCTTAGACGTATTCTATTTTTCTCCAATGCTGGGATGAAAAACAGACCCTAGATGTGCTGCCTGTAATGTGGTGTGCTATGGGGATGGGGAATTGTAACATTATTTGGTTCCAAACTGTCACTGTGTCTTCTTTGCTTTGGGGAGGAAGAGCGGGAGAGAATTTCGATGTGGTCTTGCATATCACCCCATGAACTTGGGACCTCTGATGATGGGAGACTGGCCTTGGACAAACAGTAAGTCAGTAAAGTCCAGCTTGGGGCCTGCCCTTAGTGTGGGTTAACTTGGGAATTACTAAGACAAAGAGGACCAAGGGTGAGCACATAGGAATATGGAGGGAGGCATCATGAAAGTAAGTGAGGGCCACCAGATGGGATTGCATTTTGTGGGAGATTTCAGGCAGAAACTTTCTCAATTTTAGATTTGTGAATGTATGCGTACAAAAGGGATCAGGAATCTATAGGAATCTACAACAGGATGAGCTGCTTGGCTCAAAAAAGCAAAGCAATGTGTTTGGGAGAGCGGAACACAGGCACAGAAATTGACACAGTAATGCCAGTGCATATCCCTTTTGACAGATAGAGCAGGTGACACCATATGAAAATTAACAGGACACAGAATCATCAAAGAAAGCAATTCAACACAGGGACATCCACTTGTGTGGAAGAGGAGAAAACCATGTATGTAATAGGGATATTGATTTTAAGGACCGCTACAATTGACCCTGTGACATTGGAACCACAGCCAGAGTTCTTACTCATTCAGTATGGATGCTTCGTAGAGGTGCAGACAGGTCATTTAAAGTGTGGAGATTCAAACCCACCTGGGAGCGCTGTGGAAGAAATACCTGGCAATCTCCGTCTGGTGAAAGTTGCTGAGGAAATCCTGCGGAGCGTATTCACTCTAACACATGGGGTGGCCATATGTTGGAATCAATTAAGCGATGGTTTGTTTGCCTTTCTCCCTCCCTATTTTCTTTTTAAATTTAAAAAATTGAGAGTTGAGAATACTGCGGTTTTTCAAAGTCATTCCAGAAATGCACACACACACACACACACACACACACTTATTTATTTATGTCTTCATTCGTTTTATTTGTTGTAGAAATATTTTGTCATCTGGTCATGTAAGAACAGCTTCACTATTTAAAAGACAAATTAAAAACCATTGGGAGCCAACAGTAGCGGTCAACAGAATCTTGGGACACGAGGCTGCCCCTGTGCTTGGTGTTCGTGCCTTGGAATGTTTCCCTTGTGCCCCTCTCTCTCTGGGTGATTGAGATGTAGGCTGGCTGGACTCCACGGCGTTCACACTGTTTTGTCAAGTTCTGTGATAGGTTTAACAGCATCGTCACATACGGTGCCATTTGTGAGCCCACTGCCGGTTTCTATGTGTGGAGATGTGCTGGTCTAAGCTCCACCCACCCAACCATATGCTGACGTTATGTGTCCTTAGCCTGTGTCCTCTGCAGCTTTCTGCTTCCAGTCCTCTTCTCTCAGGGGATCGATCAACTCAGGGAGGAAGCAGAAGTTCTTGCCAAATGAATCTGATTCTTAAAATCCACGGAAAAGGTCACTAGCTCTTGATAACACATTGGAAACACGAATAACTTAGTTTAACTTTCTCATTTCTATTAGTAATAAAAAATGCCTCGTGTTGCTGTGAGAAACACAAATATTGAGAAACACGAACCGTAAGGATCTGTCCCATTTACCCGACGTTCTCCCGAGTTGTTGGGGTGTCATCTGGCTATGAAGGGCTTATGTGAACATCTCCTCGATATTTTAATGAGATTTGTAACACCAAAGTTAGCAGAGGGAAAAGAAAAGAAGGCTTGTGCATTTTTATCTACTTGGTAAGTTCCAGAGTCATCCATTCAAAGGCACCTTACCTTTGTAAGCCCCGTCATTGTTAACTGTCTGTGTTTGCTTTGGACAGGTAATCGCTCTTAGAGTTTGGGTGTTTGTGGAACGAGACTCCCACAGACAGTTGGGGATGAGATAGGACTGTCTCTGTAACAACGAAGTGGAAGAAGAGCCAGCCCAGTGTCTGAGGTGGAAGCGCTGACTCTCACCCCCTTGCCCTGCCTCATTCATGCTCATTATCGAATCGGTCTCAGTCTCCCTGGTCCTTCCTTTGTCTCTCTGCTCATGTGTCTCTGGACCTCCTGTCTCTCTTCCCACTGTTGCACCGCTCGAAGGGCCTGCTCCTTTGAACCTGTGCCATCTGGACCAGCTGAGCCTTATCTCCCAGCTCCATTGCCTCACCTCCTTTCTCATCTAACTGGAAAGACTTATCTCTTCTTCTTGGCCTCCGTTCTGTAATGTATTTCTGCTTCTAATATTACACTGATAAATCTCATATTTAACCAGGCTTTGAGGAAAGATTTGAACCGATGCACATCTTTCATCAGAGATTGTGTTGCAAACCTCATTTGCGATGAGAGTGGCTTTTTTCTCCCCTAATACTGATGGAAGGGGCTCAGTTTGAGGTTTGAAAATGAACCACAGCTCAGTTTCGCCGCTCTAAACCGGTCCGTCTATGCTGCACCATTTTTAACCGTGATGTTTGGGCTCGCTGAATTTGAAGGCCCAGAAAGATCCTCCTCCTTTAACAAGTGCCTTGGGTTTGGGGCGGGGAGCTGGGCTGGCCTGGGAGGTCTGCGGATTCCTTTTGGAAAGCCCCCTTTGAAGACTCCTGGGACTCCATCCTGAAGACATTGCTGATGTCTTGAAAGGAATTAAAAAACAACAACACCAAACTCCTAGTATTCATTAATGCCTAGGAATGTTTAACCCTTGTTTCAGATTTCGTTTTCTCTTCATGCCTTCCCTTTGCTTTAAGTTTAAGAATTCTTGTGCAGTTCAGTAGATGACAAGCAATTCCATATTCTCGTAGAAATGTGTATGTATTACTGTTCCACACTGTGAAGCATTTCTACATAAAATTTAAAATTGTTTGATTAAGGGGTACTATGATACAAGTTTGGAATATTTCATGGAGGAAAAAAGTGTTCTATAATGTTTACATGTAGAAATTAAGTTTAACACACACATAGCCATCAGATAATAAGTTTATCCATGGATTACTAATGTGGGGAAATATTCTCCAGTTTTTATCTGATCATAAATTTAGATGCTTCGTGTTGGTAAAAAGGAAAAAATGCCAAGAACTTAGAATATTAAAGTTTCTCAAAGAAACTTTCAAGAAAAAAATCCTTAGAAACATAGTATTATGTAGCTCAGTTGTTATTCGTTAGAGTAGAAGGTTCAATAATTCTAATATGAATTTATTTACTCTTCTGTTATTGTGAAAATGGAGGAACGCAGTCCAAGTTTTGGAGTATCAACCGTGCCTATCTTCATAATATTTTAGGCTAGAAAAATAAATGGAGTTGAAAAATAAACTACCTTGATAGATGCAATGATATTTACACTCTGCTCCATAAAGAACTTACAGTGCTACCATATCATTAAAGAGGAAAAGAGAATAGTACCAAATAACCTATGAAAAGCAGCAATAATGGTTTTCCACTATAGAAAGATTTCCAACAGCTTATCAGCCTCCAGTTTATATTAGTCTGTTAGGTGAGAAAAGAAGACATAGGTAGGACATACTTTTAAAATAATTTATATACACAGATATTTAAAGTGAACTAACTGTGGAATGAATTCCTTATTTCTATTAGCAAATACTGGTATTATAGATGGTCCAGGCACTAGCCTAACCATTGAGATTATTGAAAATTGATACATGCTCCCCTCTTGCCTTTTTCAAAGTTTACATCTCAATAAAAATATGTCATTTTGTGTTATTTTAAAATGCAGTTCTAATAAAAAACTATAATTGTCCTAGAGAACACAGACTTTGAGTTCCTTTCAGTTGAAATGAATTTGGGAAGGTCTGTCTTACGGTCTAGGACTTCTTTTTGTTCAGGAGTGGTGCATTGTAACATTTCAGTATGCTAGGGCTGTGTAGTCTGTAACAACAACAAACGGTTGACAAGCAATAGATCTGCAATTGGTTCTACACAAGGGAGAGTTTAAGATTTTTGAGATTTAATAGCAATACTTATTATAGCTACTGATTTTTCACATAGCTTAAATGAGCTGTCCTGATGATGTAACTCAATTATGGTGCAAGTTAGTTGATAACTTACTAAGAAGGCTATTGTGCTATTATTGTGAATTCAAAATGCCAATTTCTTTCCATGACTTAAAATGGGAAGGGAAGTATAGCTATCATCTGCTGTATCATACACTTAAAAATATCTGTTGAAAAAATGATAGTTAAAATTCTTAGGCCGATGTGCATTTAATTTTATACTTAGGATAACTCATCTTCGCATGAAAAGCTAGCAAGGTGATTGTTTGGTTCTGATATGAACTAATGAAGCATTAGCACCAGAGGACAGGTTTGTTTGTTTTTTAATGCATTAGTTCTTAAATAGATCCTAGCATTTTTAGATCGCACAGTGCATTAGATAAGCCCATTTGTTGGTATGGACCTCAGACAGATTCTGAAATTTTTTTTGGAAAGGCCTTGTCTCTAGCTTAATCTAGATCCTTTCCGGGGTTTGGGGAGGGGGGCATATCCTGTTAGATTTGGTGACATAAAGGTCAAAAGATAAACTGTAAGTGATACCTATGTTTATTTTTTTGACAGTGTTAAATTAGCAACCCCTCAGACCTTTCCTGGAGAAGTACAACCTGAGTAATTGAACATGTCACTAGGGAGTATGCTTGGTTAAGCTGATTCCTATTATGTTGACTTGTCAGGGGCCAATAATTAAAGCTGAAGAGTGATGCTCATTAGTGTCTGCACGGTGATTCAGAGGGAGAGGGAAACCCTTGAGCACACCTGCAAAAGGCAGGCTCGCACGGAGGTGAGAGCAGAGAGCCCGGCCAGCCTTTCTGCTGTGCTGGCCACCCAGCAATGAAGCGATGCACCCAACCAGGTGTTGCACAGGTAGTCTCCAAAACGTTGATTATGCAATGCATTTCACTTCTGCCCTGGAAGATAATTTTGTTTCTTATAATCGTATTTTGCTCAGTTATATTCTTAATACTATAGAAGATGTTTTAAGAAATAGATACAAGTCTATTCAAAAGCACTTTGGAAAAAAGATACGCTACTCATCATTTCATTCATTTTACTGGAAGCATCATAATAATCAAAATCTGCTTTGCTTCTTTGAACCCTCAATAGTAGGCACATAAAACATGTGAATTACCCAGCCTTTTGAGGATAGAGACGTTACTAGCATGCATTTGTCATTTACTTTGCCGACAGCAAATTTTTAAATCCATGTTGAGCGTGGACTAAACTAAATATAGCATATTAGCATTGGCGCTGGAAAAACTAGAAAAAGAGACCAGAGAGTAAATTTAGACTTTATAATTCTCATCACAATATGAGCAAAGACGTGGGCTTTCCTTGGGTCACAATACGTATTCTTTATCACTGCAATGATCCGGGAGCCTGAAATCATGAACAGCTTTTGTTCTGTTCTTTTGAATCTTGACTTACAGAATAGACTCGGCGTTCACAACACCAGCATGGAATCTTGTCTGTCTACATATCGTAATCATTTATTGCACACATTCTTTTTCTATAATCTGGTGTTAAACGTGTGTTTAAAAGCTTTGCACACTGGTTTCGTTGCTTCAAGTCTTGCTCTCCTTAAGTTCTCTCTTCTCATTGCCGGCAGGGTTGTATCTGCCCTTTATCGGATGGCAGAGTTGGGGCGGCAGTCTTCCACTCACCACTGCAGGCCCTCTCTTGCTTAGCTTCCAGATTATTCAGCTTGGGGTTGTCTCGTCGAGGAACCCATTCCTGACCCCTAAGTTTAGAGACTTTCTGGAGCCCTTCATTTATAAAGGGGACAAAGATGAAGCTTTCTACTCCTCTAAACAGTTACAGGCTGGGAAACCCACAGAGAAGTTCTACTCCATGCTGCACGGTCGCACTGAGTCAGAATTGGCATGATGACAGGGAGTGAGTGACGTTTATAAGTTTGCATTATGCAGAGACCACGGTCGTGTGAAGCTTTCTGTGTTTTAAACCTCTTCCCAATTGAACAAAAGCCCTTAAGGACCAGGATGGCCATCGTTAATGTTTACACACACCGTGGCTGGAGTTTGGCATAAAGGTGGGTTGAAGTCAATCAAGGTACAGAAGGGATCTTCAAAAGTAGTTATATATTTCCAAGAACACCAGCATCCTCCCTAATGCCAAGAATTCTTTGCGAGATGTTCTTTAACAGATCGCTTGGTCTCCAAGCTTGACATAAGATTTCCACGATCAAGGAAGTCACCACTTTGCAAAGCCGCCATTTCTAGTTCGGACAGCTCCAATGAATAATAACAACAAATGCTCAGCAATCAAAAATCGATCATTTCATCCCCACAATGCCCTCACAAATTGGGTGCTAATTCTTCTTATCCCCATTTTACACATAAGTAGGGCAACCTTCAGAGAAGTTGAGTAACTTATCCCAAGTCCCGCAGTTGATTAGTGGCTGAGCTAACATGGAAGTCCGTCTATCTGACTGGACAACTGGGAAGCCTGCCCTCTCTTTTTAAAAAAATTCTTAGAAAACTATTTCCATGAGCCTACTCTTCACAAGCATTTCTTAGCCCTACCCACCATGCTTGCTGTATTATTTGTAGAGCAAGGGGAGACCACTGTAGGATCTGTTATCTATCCAGAGCTCTGGTGGCATAGTGGTTAAGAGCTGGGCTAGTAACCACAAGTTGATAGTTCGAAACCACCAGCCACTCCTTGAGAGAAAGATGAGGCTTTCTACTCCTGTAAAGAGTTGCAGTCTTAGTGACAGTAGTAAGAGCCCCCTGAAGGGGGGTGTAAGAGGAGAGTTGATAGCACTGATGACTGTATAACCCCACCTGATGGGATTGAACAACAGACCTGTATGGGAAGGGAAGGGATATATTGGAATATACTAGTATATATTGGAATGAGTAAAATAAAAAAAAAAGAGTTACAGTCTTGGAAACCCACAGGGTCCATTATACACTGTCCTAAAGGGCCGCTACAAGTCAGCGTGGGCTTGAGGGCAATGAGAGTTATCTAGCCAGGCTTGTGGCACCAACATTGTCCATTACAATGTTGCTTCACAGTAGCTAGCGAGGCGACAGAACTGCAGAAGGCGAGCGGCTGCCTTGGGTTCATCCAGCAAACCTATGATGTAAACATTTACTGCTTCCTGTGTCTTGAACCTTCATTTGAAGGGCTTCCCCTGCCCCAGCTCCCAGCCCCCAGAGACAAGGTAATACAGTGTAAAGGCAACTGGACAGAGACACTTAACGCTGCCCTAACCAGCTAGAATGTGCGACAGCACAACACTGAGGGTGTCTTCATTCAGCTGTCTGAGGAGGGGTCGCGGCATCCCTTCCTCCCGTGTGTAGGCTGTCTTTGGACTACAGTGGGGTATCTCTGAGAGGTTGTGAACCAACCCCGTTTCCTGGTCCTTGTGGGAGTGTGTGGTTGCGGTGCCATCATCTGAAGCAGTGTGGTTTTCCTGGGAAATGGTCAATGTGGTTTCTTGTGAGGACAGTATCATGTTGGGTGCGGATATTTGATGTAGAAGAAGGTTCACCTCGTGGCCATTTAAGTTCGCTCTGTTAAATCTGGGTGATGTAGTGGTTACAGGTGCCAAAAGGTCAGCAGCCGTTCCTCTGGAGGAAAATGGGGCATTCTAATCCCAGTCCGGAAAGTCACAGGGCCCATTCTAACCTGTCCTACAGGGTCACAACGAGTCGGCGTTGACGCGATGGCACTGAGATTGAGTCCTGCGTCGTGAACATTATTTTCTGACAGGTCCCTGTTAATGCTGGTCCAGGTTAATTGGACAGTATCACTTTAAAGAGTCCCGGTTGGCCCCAGTTAGTTAAGCATGCATCTGCCAACCGCAAGGTGAGCAGTTCCAACCCACCCAGGGGCCTACGAGACAGCCCAGACACTCTCTTTCTGAAAGGTTACAAATGTCAAAACCCTATGAAGCAATTTTGCTCGTCACACACACATATCGAGTCACCAAGAGCGGTCTGAATCGACTGCCACTAACACCAGCCATCACTGTTTTTAAACAGATGCACTGACTAAAATGAGAAATAGCCCAGCCTCCACTTTTAATTCCTAAATTTCTACCATTCCTTTTGTGATAGAACAAGACAGCACAATTATATTTTCTGCCCAGTATGTCTCTCTTCTGTTCCTTTAAAAAATGGTAAAGCTCCATTGAACCAATTTGTACGGTACTATTAATCAGTGTAATCAGTATTAATACACCACTTTACCAGCTCAGTGCCACTTGTCAGTAATATGACAGGGTGAATTTTACATCTTCTTCACAAAGGCTTTCATCTGTTAGGGGAAGAAAAGGAGATCTGGATTTTAATTGTTGGCAATCAGAAGGCTATGTGATTAAGACTGGCATTCTGAATAAAGCGCATTATAGTTTATGCCGGGGAATATTATGTATCCCTTACTAATTCTTTTATGACTTGGAATTTAGTCTTATATGCCAATACCTGAACCTTTCATGACCCACCCACAGGAGAGACATGCACTCATTTGAAAGGCAGAAGCTTCTGTTAAAAAGGGCTTTCCCATGTTCCTCTGGATGGTCTCAGCCTTCCGCCTGTCTTGGCTTGTCCGTGTCTGAGGTGTGTTCTCCCCCTCTCACAGCCCTCCCCTTGCAGCTTTTCCTTTCCGCTTCTCTGGGGCCCACGAGTAGACCTGATTTCTGTAGATTAGGCTGTTATGAGTGTTGTTTGTTAAAATGGAAGTCATCTTTAGAATAGTCACAGGCTCATTCACTTCTAGTGTTTACACCCCACCGCCATGTAGTTTTGGAGGAATTATTTAGCTGCTCAAAGTAGAAAACAGGACCCAAAAGGAAAATCTGGGTAAATAGCATGTATAAGAAGACGTGGTAGCGAGATCGCTAACCTGAAGGCTACTATTAAGTGTAACTTTTAATGGGAAGGCAGTAGAGCAACAAAGAGATAAGTCCTTTGAAGGACCTTGATAGGAGAAAGAAGAAGAGAAGATGTTCAAGAAAGAAATTTGGCCTTTCCTAAACCTGAGTGTGATTTTTCTCCATTATTGGGGATGTGCAATGCAGTTAATGACCAGAGTACCAAGTAGCTTGCATTAGGTCCCAGAGTTAACCAATGCTGGGACTAGATTTCATCCCCCAATGACTTTACAACATAGTCCTAAGGTTTCAACTCCAGGCTTCACTGACCTGGTGATAGCTATAGACATAGGGGATTCCTTGAGCTTAGCAGAAAAATAAGGATCACAAAGGGGTGTGCGTTGGCAAGGAAGGTGAAAGAGAGAGAACAAGAAAGATGCACTTATTCTTTTTCTACTTCTTTGATGAAAAAAAAAATGTTTAGAAAGTTGGTTCAACAATATATGGGTAATAAATGCATGTTTTAAATGTTCTCTGTTGGATATGACACTTTTGTGATTTTATCAGACATGAATTACTGCATTTGATATATTTCCTAATATAATTTTAAAAGTAAAATTATGTATATTTCCATTAATTTTGATGTTAGATTCAAAAGTTAATTTCTAGGAAATTACAGTCAGTGATAAACTTCAAATGCAGCTCACAGTAGTTTTTACTATTTAAGCATTTGAACTGAGATTTTGTAGGAAGAGAAGAGTTACATAGAAATCAGACCTCCTCCCCTGAAATTACATAGTCACTACTTTTCCGTACTTGTGGATATCTATGATCTTTTTCAACAATTCTGGGTCAAAAATTGAACTTCTGCTTTATGTTATAAGCAAATTTAAATCAAAGTAAAAGTTACTAATTCAATGTACAGTAAAAAAAATAGCTATCCTATATACGCGAGTATAAGCTGACCCAAATATCAGCCGAGGCACCTAATTTAATCACAAAAACTGCATTAACAATGTGCTGATTATAAATTATCAAGGGTTCATGAGGGAGGGCGGAGTGGGGAGGGAGGGGAAAAATGAGGAGCTGATACCATGGGCTCAAGTCGAAAGCAAATGTTTTGAGAATGATGATGGCAACAAATGTACTAATGTGCTTGATACAATGGATGGAAGGATTGTGATAAGCGTGGTATGAGCCCCCAATAAAATGATTTTTTTTAAAGTGCTGAAAAACTTGGCATATACACGAGTATATATGGTAGTTATATTATAGTTTTTATAAACATAGCTTTGCCCAAGTTTCCTGCAGGGCTCTTAATGAGAATGAAATCGTTCAGTCGTGGTGGCCTGGGAACAAGGGCATCTTACATGTTGCATAGCAACCACATCTCTTGCACACTGGATTTTGACCCAAATAGGAAATAGACATCAGTGCTCTGATCAAAGATGGCGATCAATCAGCTGCTCACATACCTATGTGAAGGTATGACCAACTGCCATAGTGAGGTGGAGTTGTTCTCAGTCTTTCCTAATGTGGTCAAAATCTGACCCACAAGATGTTTGGTTGTTAAGGTGCACTGATGCTGTCTGCCCTTGTTTCTGCCGTGTCTGCTCGAACTTTTCAAACTGGTTTGGAATGTATATTCATTGGGTGTACATTACTTCTTTCTTGCAACCACCAAAGTTAAGAACATGTATGTAACATGCAGCATGAATTGTTAAAATGAATGCTATTATAAAAAGACATGTTATATTTATGAAATTAAAAAACATAATCTGTGGATTACTTAATTATACTGAAGGATGGCTTGATTATTAAGGAAGTCTCCTATGAATATAGATGAATTGATTGGGGGGAGCATTTTTTTTTGTAGTTGGCTTTGGAAGTTTTAAAAAAAATTATTGTTTGTAAATGCTTTATATGAAGGGGCCACAGAAAACTTGTGAGACAATTCCAGTATCTTTTAATTCCATTCTTTCATGAGCCTTTTGAAGCCCGATTATATACACATATCCAAATATGTATGTGCTTATATTTATGAATATATCCAGATCTGTAGAATTTGACCCTTTTAAAACAACATCCACTAAAGGAACTCTATTGCTTGTTGTCCACCTTTCAGATTTTCTGTATGAGTTTTACTGTATAAATAGTCCCAAGAGAAGTTTATGATTTGGACACTTTAAAAGGGCTGCTTTGATTTGTGCGAGGGGGTTGATAATACATCAAGCACTGCCATCTCATTGTTTTTTAATCAGATTATGAGCTGACTGTGTTGTCAGCAAATAGTCTTATTGTATTCTAATATCCAGAGATTAAACAAAGTAGTCAGAATTGTGAAATGAGTTGCAGTATGCGCAATTGATTCAGAGAATTTTGTATGCAATTTGGCATTCTGAATCTACCCTTGAAATAAAACCATGGGCTTATTTGTCCTAAAATCCTCTTTGAAGAATGAGTTTATAAAGTACAGTTAAAGATACTACAAAGGCAACGATTGATAAACCATTAGTTATATTAGATATTTTACCGCCTTAAAATTAAATCAAATTTGCCTCTAAACTGTTACTAAATGACTACTCTTTTTGAATAGAGTTATTTTTAGGGTGTATCATATTGATTGACTTAGGTATTTTTGGCTTTTAGTTTCCAATGTTCTCAAGAGTAGAATAAGGTTGATAGTGTCTTAGTACATTTTAAGGCTATTAAATAGGGGCTACTAAAGGTCTGATGGTTTTAGTCAATAGGAAAAAACAGACTGAAAATGATCTAAATAGGAATTAGAGGCACACTTTTAAGAAAATACAGTCTTAGACATAGTGCTTGAATTATAGACAATTCAGTCAAAAGTGCATATAAATGCAGTAAGTAAGAATATAATTACTGTGATCTGATCACTATAAGGTTTCACATTGGCTGTAGTAGAAAAACTACAATGGACCCACTGAGAAACATACTTAGTTTTTTTCATTTCAGCATATATTTATCCACCTGTTTGTTTGTCTTCCTCCCCCTCCCCCCAGGGACTTGCTTGTACTTTTTTAGTTTCTGACAAAGAGGAAGAGTAATTGAATTGTAAAGAATCATCCTTCCAAATCCTATGCATGTACTTACTTCTCTGTTTGGGAAACTACATGTCAAAGCTGCAAATGATATAGAGAGGGTCTTGTGTGTAGGATTCTCAAAATCCCATTGTTAAAAAAAAATAAAATATTTTGGCTTATTTCAAAGGACAGTCAGTAAGCCATTTGAATATCATGTATTGTTATTTACATTTAAAAATAGCTTATTTAGTAGTAGGGACTTTAAGTAATATATAGAACATTTAAAAACAAAAGAGAACTAAATATTTCAGATTGGAAATTTTCTTTTCCCCCCTCTTCCTTCCCCTCCACCCCTGCCTCTTGTTTTCTCCCTTAGTCAGGTTAAATTATTTAGAAAATCCAAAGATCCCCCTCCCCCCATTGGTTCACAAAAGTGTAAACCATGGATCTTCCAGAGGTTATCCTGTCATGGAAAATAATTAATAATTTACTTATGTTTTTTAAATATCAACTTTTAAAATAATTTTTCAATATGGACGTGTTAAACTAATAGAAATGTTAAGCATTAGTGAACTTTGGTGTGTACTTATCAGGCAAGAATGATTTTGCTTAAGCCCATGCAAGTATAAGTCATTTTATATAAGTATAGATATTGCCCAGGAACCAAATTTGTTTAAATTGCTGGATACTTCGTAATTTTGTTGAGTGGTTATGGTAGCTTATCTTTTTTCATATTTCGGGCATACATTGAAGAATTTATCACACCAGAGTGTTAGATCTGAGCAGTTGCTAGCGTCTCACCCACTGCTCATGAGACGCAGTGTGTAGTGTTCAGTCGCCGACATTTCCTTCAAATCCTCTAGCATCTAGTGAAGACTTTATTTCGTGTTTAACCACGTCTCATCTTGGTGGAATATACAGATCTCAGAAACCGCTATTTTTTACTATTTGCTCATAAGGACAATCTCATGTGCTGCCCAACAGGCTTGCACATCTAGGAGACATTCTTAGACCAGTTTCAAGGAAATGGTTTTTTTTTTAAATGTATCTTGTCAGAGTCAAAAGGGGAAGGAATTCGTATGATGCGGAAATGATCCTTGAACTGTGCTAAAGCAGAGGGCTTAACAATTTGACCAACTTAAACTCCGATTTCCCTTGAGATGAAGTATCTTTTCATTTGGGGCTCGTTGTATTTTAATCATGAGAAGTCGTGATACATTCAAAAAAAGCATACAGATTTTGACTTGCACCAGTTATGAAAAGGAATCTTGGAGGGAGAAAAAGAAATCATGGACATCGTTTTGGTTATTGTTGTTATTGTTTTCATTTGCAAGCGAGTCTTCATTTTTAAGCCTTTTGTTTTGGTGAAATTGCCTTTTCTTTTTATTTTTATAAATGCTCTCGTGCATAAACAAAAATCAAAGACCTCAGAGTTTACATAAAGTAAACAGTTCTTTCAGAAGAAAAACCACAGCTGGCTAACAAAGAGAAAGGCGTGCTAGAGGGTCTTAGGAAAGCTAATGCTTGAGCCATTTTTTCATCTGAAATCTTGAAATTAGCGGTGGATGTATACACAGCCAGACTGCACTAACAACAACCCCACATGAGACAAGATGAACACCGCGGCACACCAAGGTTCTTTTTACTCCGACCACGGCCACTTGCACCTGACAATGGCATAGCGACAGCAGTGCTAGCTACATGCTTGCTTTCCACCTGTGCTTCAAATGGTGTTGAAAATATCCTGAATTTTCTTTCTTTCCTTTGGGCTTCCACGTCCCTTAGGACACCAACTTGCTTCAAAAACTGCCACAGGGACTTTGATGACATTGTTTGTGCCAGCTTAGCAGGAGTGTCACAACCCCACTGGTTGCAAGAACACAATCCAAGGCGTGGGTCTTGTTCCTGATTCTGTTGCACGAGATGGAGAGGGGGGAGCTCGGGTTTGTGCTTCTTCCTCCCAGAACACTATGATCCTTTTGGACCAGGTCATACTGTGGAACTTATCATTGTTTAATTATAGCATTCGACAGTTCTCGCGAAATAATAGTTAGCTTTTACTTAGCCTGTTTCATCTTCAAAGCCTTTCACAAGCTTTCTAATTAATTCTCACAGCATGCCTGTCAGGAGGGTAAGTATCATCATCCCCATTTTACAGATGTGGAAATTGATGCAAGCAAGTTAAGAGTCTTGCCATAGGCCCTGGTGGGAAGTCAGACTGTAACAGCAGGCTGCAAACGCAGGAGTGGCTGGCCCCTAAATCCTCTTCCTCAGCCCGATATTCTGTCTCCTACGTGTTCCAGTCTCTCTCTCTCCCTCTCTCTGTCCTCCTCTCGCGCGCGCTCTCTCTCTTTCTGGAAAGGAATCTGCGTGGTGTTTTCCTTTTCAGTAGTTTTTCTAACACTGCTCCAGAAAGAAATAAATCATCTTAGGATAACAGCTTTAAAGACCTAATATGTCTAATCAGGATATAAATATTTCTGAAAGTCAGAAAATGAATTAGCTTTGGGTGCAAGAAAGGATTCCAAATTACATTCTGCCTAATAAATATTGCATCCGTAAACAGTAAAAGTAATGATAGTGATTAGTTAACAGCACCAAGTGAAATGTGCATTTAGAGCGAACCTGACCGGGCATTTTTGTGTCATACTGACTGGTGTGTACACAGTCCATTCTTTTCAAAATCCAAGGCGCCCATTTGAATTGTAAATCGCCAACATTGTAAATTGTACATTGCAGTAGCCTCATTGTGCTGCGATGATGTGACAAATTACAAATGGAATATTGGCTGGGCTTCCATATCGTGCCTTTCTCCTTGCCTTGCCGCTGCTCTCATCATTAATCTCTTTTGCAGAAGCTGCAGGGAGAATTGTTCTGGACCCGGAAAGGGCATAAAGTTGCAAATTTGGCTACCACAGGTCTCTGGGTGGCTTCCCCACCCTCTGACTTTGCTTGTTGGTATATTTCGGTACAGTGAGACTGGTATGGGGCCCTGCCGTGTGTGGAAATAAAAAAAGCCTGGCACAGTTGATCCCTGGGAGCCCACTTACTAAATACTGTATTACCCTCCTGAGCTGGTGTTGAAATGCATCCAGCCTATCTCAACTGGCATGTGGCCCTTTAAAAGAAATTCCGTATCAGAATCACAAATTATATTCAGTGAATCCTTGAGTCAGCCTCTTATTCTGAAAATGAGGAACACAATGAGTTAATGCTATTTCTGAAAACTATATTTTTTTATTTGAGGCAACCGGCTTCATTGTTAGAGATAAAGAGCTATTGTTTTCAAGCAGATTGGTGAACCTTTGTATCTATTTAGTTTCTCTATTTGTTTTCACTCTAGAATACAAATTGCACATATAATTTTGAAAGTGAACATATACATAGAGGTTACTTGCTAGGTGAGTAATGTTAAAGGATTCTAACAGCTTGAAATCAATAAAGTTGCACTCTATGAAATGAATATTAGTTACAGCTTTTTATTCTAAATTGTTTGTGCTTAAAGCACTAATGGGGACCGAGTGGGATAGGGTTGGGATTTTGCCTATGATGGCGGTTAGAAAGCTGAATATGAAGACAGTACAGTAGACGCCTTCTCACCCATCTTCGTTAATGAGTGCTCTCCGTGCCCTAATGCATATGGACTGATACCCACAGCCTTTCAATGCCCTTCCAACAGCAGCTTCTACCGACTTCTCATGCTACTAAAAATTCACTGCCATCAAGTTGATTCCAACTCAGAACGACCCCATCGGACGGAGTAGAATTGCCCTTCTGAGTGTTCGAGTCTGTAAATCTTTATGGAAGTAGAAAGCCTCATTGTTCACCTGCCGACGGGCCGGTGCTTTCAAACCGCTGACCTTGTGGTTAGCTGTCCAACTCAGCCCACTCTGCCACCCGGGCTCCTTCTAGTTGATTCTTTGCCCACAGTCTGTGGTGTTTGTTCCATACCTGTGGCTGATTTTGTGCTAGTTGTTATGCTTATAATTTGAGAATAAAAGGAAAGTTCCTTTATGTTTGGGAAAGTGAGGGCTTTTGAAAGAGTTGACAAAAGTAAGTTACCTGAAATACCACATGAAGGGTTGATGAGGCCACTTTAAAAGATTAGGGAAAGATGGTAAGTATTTGGAAAATTTCAAGGAACCATAAGGTGCGTGCTTTGTACAAGAAAGATAACTTGGTCTCAAATTTTAAAAATCAACAAAAATGATACATGTTTCTGACTAGGTGTAATAAATAATATGATGGAATGAGATAGTTAGATGACAGCATTTTTTAAAGGTGATCAACGTTATATGATGCTCTGGGGAACCCTGGTGATACAGCCTACCAGCTTATTGGTTCCAGCCTACCAGCTGCTCAGCAAGAGAAAGATGAGGCTTTCCTGAAAAATTACAGCCTGGGAAACCCTATGGGGCAGTTCTTCTCTGCCCTGTCTGGTCACTGTGATTTGGAATCCACTCACAGCAATGACTTTTTGGTGGATTGAGTCTCTAATGCTCATCCACTACTCATCATGTAGATGGTGTGTTAAGGTTCAAGGTTACTGTTGCTAAACTATACCTAATTCTCAGCAGCAGAAAAAATAATCTACACAGCCTTTTGAAGAAGAGAGGCAGAATTCCTTAAAGCAGACTTTGTGATGCTAGATGATTTGCCTTTCGGATGGCTGGAATTACCCAGCAACATCAGGACCTGGGGTAAGAATGAAACTGGACGTAAGGTTTGGGGTGGGGTATCAACAATTGCGTGTTGTTGTTGTTGTTATCTGTTATGGAAACCCTCTGTGTGCAGGGTGAGCTCCCCCAAGAGGCTTTCAGGGCTCTAATCTTTTCAAAGAGCATGACCACCCTTATCTGCCACCTGCCTCGGGAGGAGTTAGAACCAACCTTGAACCGTTTTTTCCCCAACCAGTTGAAAGGTAGAACGTTTGAATTAGGAACCCAGGGAGATTTAAGGTTTGTAATCTCTGTTGGAAATTGGGGCTCCCCACAAAAACCTTGTTGATAGCTTTACCAGTGATTCTATCACCATATGCTAGGCTTCTCTTTGCTGCTCAGTCTTGTAGGTTTGGCTGATAGAGTTCGGTTTTTAATTCCCTCAGTGTTGAGCATGTGAAACTGCATAAGCCCTGGAGAAATCCTAACTCGGTAGCAATTCAGGAACTGCAGGACTGTTGTTAACGGCCCGGCTCTGACACCAACTCAGTTTTAATGACGTGTCTGCGGCATCTAGAATTTAATGCTTCTGCATTTATAAAACGGTGCCTTCCTTGTTTCCGTTGATAACAGATTTCCATGGTAAATGAATCATTTACTTTTAGTGATGTGTTAACAAGGTACATAAACACACACACATAAGCTTGGGTTAGGAGAACTGAGTTCAAATTCTAGATCTTTTACCTCTTACCAGCTCAGAGATCAGGAGCAGGTCATTTATATCTCTGAACATTAGGTTAATCATCTGTAAGATGGAAGTCATTTCTTTTTATTTTTTTCTTTAAGTGATAATTGGACACTTTTAGAGTAAAACATTAGAAAGCAAACATGGTATATTGCATATTATCACTAAATGTTTTCCAAGTCTAAATCCTGCTTGCCAGAAGGGGGAAGAAAAGAAAGAGCCTCAGAAATTATACTCAGGAGCTTCAGAAAGATCATGGAAAAATTCTATTATCTTTCCGTTCCAGTTTTTCATGAATTTTTGGGTTGCCCTCCCCACCACACACATCCCCTCCAATTGCTCACTTTTAAAACATTTTCTGAAACAGGAGAATTTAACCCTCATTCTCCACTCCCAGAAATTATTTACTAACGGTAATTTAGGAAATTGGGCTTTCTTCAATTACACATTTCATTACTTTAAAAAAATTGTATGCATGCAAGATGTGCAGCACAAAGGTAGTGTGGCAGGGAAGGTTCTCAGCGCTCAGCGGTTTGCAGCCGCCAGCAGCTCCATGGGAGACAGAGGTGGGAGTTTGCTTCTGTGAAGGTGCTGCCTTGAAAACCCCGTAGGCCAGTCCCCTCCCTCTTAAAGAGTGGCTGAGTCACGGTGGACTCAGTGGCTGCTAACAGTACATGCCTTATTCCCATAGGCCTTAAAAATGCTACAGAATGGTTTAAAACACGAAGAAGTACTGCCAGGTGATCGCCTCGCAATTCGTTAACATTTTCTGAATTTGCTGGCAAGACAGTCTGTAAAATGTGTCGTTTGCACATCTTGCCCATAGAGCAAACAAAATAATACTTAACTATGTAATAATATACAGTATTAAATCCCCCTGGGAAAAGAGTTGGTTTTAAATACTTTGAAAAGAAACTTTCAAGTTAGTGATTTACACAGTTAATTATAAACAACAAGCCTTGTAATTAAGTGTTGCCATTTTGGGTGGAATTGGTTTCACCCATCACTAATCCGTCTATCCTTGTCTTTGGCCTTTGAGAGATTACGGGAAAATGCACACGATGAAAAGTTTAACTTGTCAAGTATAAATTTAGATGCAAAGTCCGGAATATCAAACACCGCAAGTGATAATTATCACCACCTGGAAATAATTTGTACGACTGAGTTAAGTAAAGAATTCTCCCTCTCTGCTGATGGGGAGTTTTTAACCTCCTCCCTGCAGTTTACAGGGATGTATCTTGTGGTTCATTCCCAGTAGTCAACACTGCACCAAGCAATTAGTAGAACACTAGAGGATAAGTGTTAGCTTGGTAAAACGTGAGTAAGATTAAGCCAGGAGCAAATTAGAGGCAAGGATTGTCGTCTGTCCAGTTTGTAAGTCGCTGCAGGTCCAATCTCAGTGGCCTAGTAAGCTCGGTTTAAAAATAAAATAAAAACTGAAAAAGTACATAAACAGACTTTTTAAAAAAGTGGTTGAATTTTCTGAATTGCACTTTAATGCTTCACATGTATGGTCTCTTGTACTTAAATTTTTTTGGGACTTATAGGACATGTCTCCCTTAAAGACTAGAGTCCAAAATATGGATGCATTTGTATAATAGGCAAACATGGGATGTAAATACATTTGCATAGCTGACCTACATAGACTAAGGGTTGTGGCCGAAGTGGTTTTCATTCCCTGACGGCTCTTCTTATATGAGTGAGTTGCTCAGCTTTATTAAATGTTTGTGGTTGTTAACGGAATTTCTTAATGGCCCACTATAGGCAAGAGTTAATTTTGAAATGTTAACCACTTGTTTTTAAACGAGACTTGATTCTCATTCTCAAACATTTACATGTGGAATTCCAAGAACACATTTTATTTAACACGCTCTAGTAAACAGAATGAATCATAACTATGAACCTTTTCCAACGACGTTTCTTATATAAATTTTAAAAGAGAAAAACACCCTAAATGACATGTAACAAACTTAGAGGAAGAGGAACGTAATACCACGTGATGTTGGCATCCATGTTGATTCAAAATGATGTCCAGCTTTTCCCCTTGGATTTTCAGTAAGACTGTAGGGGCGTAGGGATCTTCCAATAGGAAACTTGACTTCATTTGTCTAATGAGAGGCAAAAGACGGGGAACGAATCAAGTATGCGTGAGCTCCCTCTGTTGCTCTGTAGGGAAATTTTGTTAATTATATATGGTGTGGATTGGAAATGTTTGTAAAGTGCCAGAATAAATTGCCTTCTTCTCTAAAGGCAACTTCTAACTTTATGAAAGAAGAATTTAAAGGCAGAGCCTTATGTGAAACTCGGACCTTTCCACTTGTGTTACCCTGTCAGGAACCATGACAACGACATCTGTTTCCCACCGAGGAGAAGGGAAGAATTGCAGCCGCCCTTAGGAGATTGCGAGCTCAAGACAAAACAACAAACTAAAAACAACAGTAACGACCAAAACCCCTCTTCCTACGCGATGTTGAATCCAGTTTTATGAAGTGTCAGTTTGGATGATTTTAGCAGACAGATGGTCAAGTTGGCCAATTGAATTGCATTGGCTTTCACACCAGTTAAAAGAAGGAACTGAAATAGGAAAACACAAAAAACAGGGACTGGTTTTGAAATTTCATATGTGCTGTTTCATAATGCTGAGATGTGTTATTTTTATGGGAGCCTAGAAGAAAAACTTAACTAATCCTTATAAGTTTAGAATGAAATGGATTCCTTTATGTAAAAACTACACATCTTTACTTATGACATCCTCCTCTCCGATCATGCTCCTGTGTGTATTTGAGTAAGAGCTGTACCGAATACCTTACTGGTCTACATGATTGGCTCATTGATTTCATACCTTGAGTAATACTCATCTAATTTTATTCCTATAGAATTCAATTTAAAAATACATTGTGATGAGAAGTGGTACAGATAAATAATAGAGCTTCTTGTGTCGTGACTGAAATGTGAGAGAAGTTGTATGATAATTTTCAGATTGTAATACTCTGCACACACACACACACACACACACACACACACACACACACACGATTGGGAAGAGCTGAAGCACTAACTTTCACTGGTATCCAAAGCTGGGTGCTTCACCAGTCTTGACCCTGAAAAATAATTTACATTATTTTTGAAAAAATAAATTTTCCCACCATCTAAAACTACAGATACCCGCCTCACTGAGGGCAGTAGAAGGGGCTTATTTATTTCTAACTTTTAAAAAGAGTATTTCTATTTTATGTAAATAATTATTGAAAGTGGTCATTGAAAAGGGAAGGAAGAGAGAATGCAGTTTATTTTTCTACATATGACCTTTCCTTGGGACTCAGCCCAAATCAGGTTAGTATCATGTATCCTAAACTATTTATGAGGCATCACTGTTGTTGATTTGCTTACCATACCTTGATCTTCAAACAGGAGGCAGGGCTGGGGGTGAGGGAGGGACAAAAAGGGCAAGAAGGGGATTGAATTTAGGGCAATTGTCTTTTTTCTTTTCCATAATAGAAAGCATATGTGGAAAATGTCATCTTTATAAATCTTTGCCTTGTTCAGAGAATTTAAAATTAAAAAAATAAAAATAGCTTTACATTGACAGTAGATTGTAACTGCCTGCGTGTGTGCATAGTGTGTGTGTGTGTGTTGATGAGAAAGCATAGTGTGTGTGTGTGTGTGTGCATAGTGTGTGTGTGTGTGTGTTGATGAGAAAGCATAGTGTGTGTGTGGTGGTGATGAGAAAGCATTGTGTGTGTGTGTGTGTGTGTGTGTGTGTGTGTGGTGGTGATGGGAAAGCATAGTATATTGGAAACCCCAGTTGTTAGCCCTGCTGTGCCAGCCCGCATCATAGCCACTTGAGAATTTAACCACTTAAAATATTTCATTTTAATTCATTCACTCTCTCTTGGAAATGACCGTCTGAGGAAGAAAAAGGTTAGATTCAGTGCAGGGCCCTTGAAGTTTGCTGCTGCTCAGAATCAAGACAGTGTCACTGAGGAATTCTGTGCGCCGCTAGGCTCTGTCGTAACTGGCAATATTCCGAATAATGGGACTTATTTTCAGATGGGTCTCTACACAAAGGACATGGAGATGGGAAGTAAACGCATAATACCAGACTCTCTCGGATCAATCCCAACCCTTAACAAACCCTGTGCGCCATCCGGTCGTCTGTAACAGACAGTTTCTGCCAAGCATGTCTTCTCAGGTGATGTTGGTGAACGGCTCACTGAATTCATCCTTTGCCTCACCAGAACCTCCTGTACTCAAGTAGTCCAACCGAACCAAACCCAGTGTGGTACCGTCTCAGAGATCCCGACTCGAGTTGACGTGCTGTTTTTGAGTAGAACTGTACTGCATTGGGTGTTCCCCACGCCGTCACTTCTGGGTAGTAGGTGGCCAGGCCTTTCTTATACACTGCCGTTTCGAAATTCAAATGTCCAGCTTTTCACTTAATAGCCCAGGAGCAAACCATCTGCACGACTGAGGAGCTTGGCAGTGTAAAACCTAGTGGTTTATCTCACAGCCAAGGCTCTGCATCTTTCATTTCTGAACCATAAACAACCCCCAAAGTTTTTGCCTGCTAGAGTTTACATTCATATCCCAGCATTCACCAGTGGCTTTGTTAGATCTCTCAGGGTGGAGATATACCTCGGTCCTTGGCTCCGCGCAAGAAGGAATTCACGCTGAAGCCTGGTTTGTGATCCAAGTGAGTTTTATGAGAGTTAGAATAAGTTTCATGTTCACACAGGCACCAGCAGGGCCCCTCACCCCGTTCAGACTTCATAGAAGCTGGTCGGAAAGTCACAAGGTGGGCTCCAGGCTCCTGCCTTTCCAATTATTCTTCCGGGAGGCGTGGTGGATGATCCTGGCCGACCCCATTGGCTGAATTGAATTCCCCTGGGCTAGGTGGGCCAATCCAGGTGCAGCACCCACCCAGGTGTACATCTCCTTCCTGGCCGGAAACTTTAGCCTCTGAGCATGCACAGTGTACTGCTCCTTCGTGGGCCAGTAGCTCTGAGCATATGCGTAATGGATGCCCCAGTCCCCAAGCTAAACTACCTAACAGCTCCTGTGCAGAATTTCAGACCATCCAGAAAGTGAAGGTTGGAGTGTTGGCCTTGCCTGTGTGTCCTAACTTACCTTTCACACTTGATCGGTCACTCCTTTGTTTTCTGTTCTGCTTCTTGTGTTCACATCCTGTTCTCTTTTCTAAACCTTCACAATGGTCTCGTGGCTTCTCTCGCCTTCAGGTTTGCTTCCTAAGCTGTGCTCCATTTTGTTAGCAGAGTAACCTTCACGAAATCTGATAATGATCCTTCCGTTGCTCTTGCTTAAAACTCTTCACGGTCCCCTTATCGTCAACCTGGCAGTCGGATTCCTTCATGTGCTGACCACTGCGTCCTGACACCCCTCTCGCCCACTTTACATCCCAGTGAGGTGAATGCTTTTGCTCAGCACATTTTTAAGCCCTTGTGATCTGGCCAGGGATCCTGAGAAAATAATACATAAGCCTGGGTTATGGTTAATATTCTTGGTATAAATCATATCCATACTTTGATTCTTTCTCAGACTACTACGACTGCCCTATGTATCTTACCAGAACCCCCTAGGTGGACCGATCGATTAATGCAATCGGCTACTGACTGAAAGATTTGCAGTTCCAGTCGGCTCAGAGGTATCTCAGAAGAAAGCCCTGGTTATCTACATGCAAAAAATCAGCCATACAAAATCTGATGTTACACACTTCTACTCTGCCACACGTGGGGTCTTACTATGAGTTGGAATTGATTTGAAAGCAACTGGTTACGCATCTTAATGATATGAACAAAACACATTTGGATCAAAGAATACTTTGATTGTTTAATACTGACAATTTTTTCACAACTAGGAAGTCAACTTTTTTATGACGCTTTCCCTAAATATTTCATCCTATACAATCTTTTCCTTCTCAGATTTATTGGCTGTAAATATCATCCTCATATTCATACTGGCAGGTCCTTTGCTAATCCATTACCAAAGTAGGAATTCTGGAGTTTCTTGAAAGGGTTGCTATGAGTCAAAAGTGACTGGGAAGACACTCAGTAATAGCAGCAAAGACCCTTTAGAGCCTTGTTTGTTTTACTATGAAAATCATTTCAATTATATACTCTGGCATAATTGACAATCTTAATAAATGCCAATAAATGAGCTTTGTTTCTGTTCTGGTTACGACATTTATCCTGACACAATTCCACATTTCCACATTGCTATGTGTGTGTGTGTGTGTGTGTATACATGTTTGTATGTATACGTATGTGTGTGAATACACACACACGTTTGACAATGTGGACCTTGTTATTTCTTTGCAGGTTCACCTTGGGCCACATAAGTAGTTAATTTCCTGCTTCTGATAAGAACACTTGCTACATCAACTCTACTGTTGATGCCTTAATTTTTCTCATCATAGCCAGACTGTATCTTTAGTTCTTCCTGTATCTTCCATAGGGCACAGTGCTGGACACAGCGTCAACAGAAGATTCATGTCATGATATAAACTATGGAGAGCAGATCCTCTGGCCATTTCAAAGCGGTTAAGTCATGGTCAGTAGAGACCAGGGCAGCTTATGCGTTGGGAGCAGCCATCTCTCTCATGCAGGGGATTTGACTAATATAGAAAAATGGCAGTGGTGCCCTCGCTCAAAATGGCTTCCAACGTAGCCGCAAAGTGGTGCAGTCGGCCACCATCATTGAGGGAGACATTTCTGCCTCCTTCCTTTGTGAGTCAAAGTTTCCCACTCGGAATATTCTCTCTGTCCGTCAGTGTATCGCCCTTGTTGCTGTCAGCTTGACTGAACCGTTTTGAACTAGTTCGAAGACTTGCTTTAGAAAATTGTGTAAAATGAATATTAGTATCTTTATAGTATGGTTTTTTCCTGCTTTTTTAAAGAGAGACTAAAAATTAGGTTTCAAAGAACCATTAATAGCCCAAAGTGACCAGATGGCTAAATTACTAAGAAAAATAAACTATAAAAAGTAATAACATGAGATATTATTTATCACTGTGGTCCACCTTCTCACCTTTTGGTTAGTTTTTCTTCAGACCCTCCCTGGAAGAGTCTAATGGGAATGTGTATGGAATACATCTCAGGTGAGTCTGCTTTCCAGAAAGCTCTCATGCACAGAACATCTTTGCATTTCCCTGCCAGTCACTGTTGCACATCGCCCTTCGTGTGCATTGCATCCGGTGCCTGTGGAGAGGCTGCTCTTCCTCCCTGCTGGTTTACCAGGTGCTGAAAAGTAGTGTTAGCATGTTACTGCCTGCTCTGAACCTCCCATTTTCTATTGTTCTGCTCAACCTATTGTTTGTAAAAGATACATAACACCACCAGAGACTTTGTGTTGAAAACAGGATTTTGGTGCGCTTGTGAACGATCCTCTTTACATGATGGAGTGCAAAGGGGATGTCTCTGATGGAATACTTGTTGCAAAGTGAGCTTCCTATTCTTACGGAGAGGAGGGTGTCTGGTCATTGTCGGTGTTTGCTGCACGACTATGATGAACTGTCCTAAGGAAAGCACTGTCCTTGATAGAAAACCTCGACATCTCTTCCTCGCTAACTTCCAGAATGTGCTGCTTGGTAGTAATAAAAATATAGTGGTAGTTTACACATGTGTACATGTGTCCATCCTGTACGTGTAATTGTTCATTTAACTGTGCAGTCAGCTCAGCTTACTTAAAGCTACAGGCAAACATTTCATAGGTTGTGAGATTCCCGTCTTCGGTGTTAGCCCGCTACATGCTTGACTTCCATAATCGTTGTTCCTCTTGAGTACGCCATTTCTGGACTTTCTCTTCTGGAAAACCTCAGGTTTTCTTGCCTTACAGCCAGTTGGCCAAAGTGTCTTCCGGTTTGCTTCTTTCATGCTCTGTGCCCGCCCCACTGCAGCCTGTCACCTGGTCCTGCCTCTTGTAGTTAGCTACATTCCAGTTGGCCCCGACCCACAGCAGTCTTCTGCACAGCAGAATGAAACCCTGCATGCGCCTGCACCATCCCACCATTGTTCCTATGCCTGAGCCCATTGGTGAAGTCACTGTGTCAACCATAACCTGAGGACCTTCCTCTTTTTTTTTTAACCGCTCCTCCACTTTACCAAACATGATGTCCTTCTCCAGTGATTGTCTCTCCTGACAGTGTGTCCAAAGTACGTAAGACGGAGTCTTACTATCCTTGCCTCTAAGGAGCCTTCTGACCTTACTTCTCCCAAGACGGATGGGTTTGTCCTTCTGGCGGTCCATGGGTATTTTCAATATTCTTCCCAGCACCATGTCCTTCCTAGTCTTTACAGATTACTTCCTGTAGTGGTTACGGTGTTGTGGCCACTGTTTCTATCCCTAATTCCAGTTCATGCCATGAGATTTTTAATTTTCACTGTTCTGAATATTGTGTTGTATTATAACATTCACTTTCCTTGTGTGAAGTGAGTCTAATCTGCCGGGATCCCTCTGTGAAACAGCTTATTCGAGAATCAAGAACAACTGGAGAGCACAGAACATCACCTTAGATGCTCCGAGTGATGCTCTGTGTGAGACTTCCAGATGACTTTGCTGAAGGTTAGCGATAGGACAGGTCTACCCATGGAGCTCAGACACGCCTACCTACTGGGTTCATTTGTTGATGTTGAAGTAATTATTAATTTGCCCAAGATGTCCAGCGAGTTTCTGGGGACATTAGCTAGATTAGTAGTGATCGGTATAATTTGTAATATCTCAAACATAAGCATGGGAATATTGAAGAGGTCAAGAAGGTGTGAATCCTTTATTACTCTTTCGAGGGGAAAGTCTGCTTTGTTTTCATGTTGTGGATTCATCCTCCTTCCCACTAACCCTGGCGTGCTCTCCTGCAGGCTTGTGAAGTTTCTTTGTCCTTACAGGATTGCGTGAGGGACCGTCAATGAAGGCTTACTTAGGTACAGTGCCTGGTGCTAAGAGGTTAATAGTCCATACTTGCTACAATTAACTTCCTATTAGAAATTAATACCCCTTAGATTTACCTTTAATGGGTTAACCACGCACACACAGGGGTAGGGTCACAGCGTGTTACCTGAATTGCCCAGCGAAGAAGTGATTTGAGTTGCATAACTAACCTCGAGTTGGCTTTTTCAAAATAAGACCTGCCTGACTTGTGTGTTGCCTATTGAAATGACTTACATGCTTTTAAAAATGAAGTTTGCTTCTTAATGCCAAATACAGAGAAGAGGAGAGGAGCAAGAAGTTGAGCAGCAAGCAAGTTTCACACTGCTATCCATTCGGAGTAGATGCCGCCATCTATTTTCTGATTTGACCTATCCGTTGCAATTGAAGATAGCTGGAAACAAAATAGCCTCTGTTTCCTGGTAAATGAAGAGGGAATTTCTAAATATGGATACCTTCGTTAGATTTTGTTTTGTTGACCATTTTATGTAGAGGGGACAGTATTTCTAACCCCAGCGAGCTCCAAGGAGGTAATGTCAGCTGAAATAAAATATGAAATTGGCTTTTAAAAAATAAATGCTCAATTATCTCAAGCCATTGGGAGGGTAAATATCTCATCTATTAACCTCACTTTTTTTTTTTTTTAATCGACTCTTCTTGGGACCATTTTCGAATGAAGAGAAATTGCCTGGTGAGAGAGGGACCTTTACCTAAAGCATTTGTTTTATTATAAATCAATCATTAGTGCATTAGAAACAAAGTGAAGACCGTGAGAGGGATTATAATTGTTCTTTTAGCTTACTTGTTCCAAGCCAGGTATTAAGTTTATTCTGTTTTAAGTTGAAGAACAGCGTGAAAGATGCTGGCGCAGTTGAATGCATCATGGTCTAAATGGTTGGAAACGGCATGGTCTCGAAGCATCCATTTCTTTCCTCCTCAGTGAACAGAAACTTACACAACTTGGAGTTAAATTATTTCACCTTTGACATTAGACTTAATTGTGCCTATCTCAAAAAGAGGTAGTGATATGCTTAACCAAAAGGAGGGCATTTTTATGCAGAGCACACATTTCCATGGGAAATCAGAGGAGAAAGTTTAAATGACTGCTAGAAATTAATTAGAAA
The DNA here is from genome assembly GCF_000313985.2 of Echinops telfairi. NCBI lineage: Eukaryota > Metazoa > Chordata > Mammalia > Afrosoricida > Tenrecidae > Echinops > Echinops telfairi. Next base: position 24,218,555 of record NW_022103896.1, read on the forward strand.
GCTGAGATCAGTATGCAAAAACAGATCAGGGTACACAGCTCTTCTTAGGTCATGGAATGACCAAACCTGTCTCCCTACCAAACTTTGAAACCCAGAAGAAATGATAGCTAGATTTTAGTATGAAACCTGACAACCCTTGAAAGACTTGGATACAGAAATCTGTTTCTTCACGATCCCCAGAAGATACTGCAGATTTGGGGGTGGTATACATTTTGGAGGGTGACTGGGGAAAAAAATTATAAAAGGAAGCTTCACACCAGGACATCTCTCCCAATGGACTCTCTTTCCCAAAAATTCTTTGGTAGAAGACCGCGTTTGGGCTACTGGGCAGTGTTTCAGAGTTCAGTTTTGTTCTTAATTTTTCTGCGACTATGTAATTTATGGGTAGTAGAAGTGTATATTCTCATTCTTTGCCATATAATCTATGACTGGACAATCTGGGATTCCTTTTCTAATGTAATGGAACTAATATTTCCATCTTTATCATTGAGTCTATTAGCTTCTACTAAATAAGGCATGAATTTATCATTCTTAATTGCAATTTCATTATTTTTTAAATCCTAATGTAGGCATTCTCTCTCTCCCTCTCAAAAAGTGACTCCATATCTAACTTTGCTGCCTTTAACCAAATTATGCAAGTAGTGGTTTATTGGTAAATAAAGAGAAACCAGACTAGATTTAGGACGTTGAAAGATAATCGTACTGGTAATTTTTTTATGTTGCTTACTAGTTCAAGCACCTGCAAATTATAGAAAAATAGGCCCAAATTAAGTTCATTAGAGCATTGCCAATATAAATTAAAGTGACGCAGAAAGTTTTTGAGTCTCCCTGTATTTCCATTTTAGTCAGATTTAACCTGCTACTGAATTTGGCCCTGAGTGCTCAGCGGAGATAGTCTTTGAAAATAGCTACCTGCCTGACATGATTTCTCTGCTGGTAACATCATAACCATGTTAGGGGAAAATGTTGTGACCAGGCAATTGTTGATTTTCTAAAGTTAAATTGCATAGTCATATTAAAAAAATATTTTTCAAAGTCTTGTTTAGCTCACTGTACGAGCCCCCAATAAAAAGGTTAATTAAAAAGAAAGCCCTGTTTAGCTCTCTGCCCCTATAAACAAACAGACGCAGCTCCTGACAGACTGATTTCAATTCATGGAGATGTCGTGTTTCTCAGCCTCGAACTGTACTCTGGAAGGTGTTCAGAAACTGTCTGCGATCCACAATTCACTTGGCAGCCATGGATTTGGCGTGAATTTCATGGAGGTCTATTACCAGGACTTTCTGCTGAGGCACCTGTGAGTGGACTGGACCTCTACCTTTTAGTTGGCGGTCAAGTGTGTTTAATCATTTGCACCACTATGGGATGCCATGCACTCCTGGGTTATTACATTCCAAAGTGTCATTGACTCATTTTAGACACATAGCAACTCCCTGTGACAGACAGACCTGCCCGACAGAGTTTTTGAATCACAGTCGTTACCAGAGCAGTTCTCTTGGCCTGCCTTCTGTGAGGCCACTGAGTTCGAACTGCCAACCAGGGTCGGGAGGAGTCAGAATTGACGCAATGGTAGTGGGCTTGGGGGATATTCTACTGGAACCGTTGACGGTGTGATAGATTACACGTTGAGCAAGTTAACTGCAAGTTCAGCAGTTTGAAACCACCTGCTGCTCCTGAGGGGAAAGATGAGGCTTTCTACTCCCATGGAGATTGACAGTCTCAGAAACCCACAGGGACTTGTCTACTCTGTTCTAGGAGTTGGACGTGACTCAATAGCACTGAGTTTTATTTCAGCTCTCTTATATAGAATTTCCTGTGACGGTGGCAAGTGTGAAGCCCCCGTGTACGAATACGGTAGCCTCAAGCCACAGAGGCTACGAAACACTTGAAATACGGCTTACACAACAGAGAAATTGAGTTTTCATTAAATTTTAATTAAGTAAGCAAATTTAATAATTAATAAGTAAATTTAATAAAAATTCATTTCAGGGACTTAAATTAATTTAAAATTAAATAGTGAGTGGCTACCATATTGGAGCGTGCAACTCCAGGTAATTCATTTTATTACCAATCTTTCTATTATGTGTCAGTGCTATTAAATTAACTAAGCACACATTCAGGGGCCTTCAAAAAGTTGATGGAAAAGCAGAATTAAAAGATAATGGGGTTTTTCCACGACCTTCTTGACGCCCCCCCCTCCTATGTCAAATTTTGCAATACCTTCCAGGCCAGCAATTGGTTACAGGTCACAACTGATTTAACAGCCTTGTGATTTTAGCTGATAGTCAGTCGGTGAGCTGGGAATACAAGCTTCCTCCTGGAACAGGCCAACCATAACAGGTGGTAGGTACCAGCAGGTACCATAATCATGATGCTCCTGCACGGGAGCTCTCTCAGGTTGACTTTGCCATATATCCGATTTTCATTTGAAGGTTCATGATAGCTTTTCAAAGCTGCCTCCGTGGTCTTTCAAACTAGAGTTTGCCTAGAACTCCATGACAATTTCCCAAGTGATTTCCATGGAGAGGCAATGTTAAGGGAATACGTTTCCATGTTTTCACCGTCCTTATGCCCGCTTCCCTATGACAAGACTGCTTTCATAAGCAACTTGTAGACAAGAAAAGTGACGCTATGCCGTATCCCAAATCTCACCATGGTGCATTCCCTAGCCTCGGAAGGCCTTCAGGCAGCAAAGCCATGGGGTAAGTCAGGGTTCATTCTCTCCATGCCCTTTCATTACTTATCAACATACCTTGACACATTTTCCATTTTCCAGATTTTGTGCTCTTATGTAGTTTGTTTAAAAGTCACACTTGAAGTTGGTGGCGGTGTCATGGCATGAGCTGGTTACAACTCAGGAACTGTGTACCACCAAAGGAACCCCTGCCCGTTTGAGTCCCCGTGATGCAACCCCAGTGTTCATTATCTTCCTTTTTCGCTGATCCTTGACAAAGCATGCTGTCCTTCTACAGGGACCGGTCCCTCCTGGTGACAGGTCCAAAATATGCCAGACAGTCTCCCCCTTCTTGGCTGTGCTCCCCATCCAAGACTGATTTGTTTGTTCTTCTGGCAGTGCATTCAGTAGTCATCGCCAACACAATTTAAATGCATCACATCTTCCGCGATTTTTCATATTCACTGTCCAGCGTTTGCACACATGCATAGGAATGGGAATATCAAGGCTTGGCTCACGTTCACGGTGGTCCTCGCTAACATCTTTTCTCTTTCGTACTTTCAAGCAGTCTTTTGCAGCACACTTGACCAGTGCAATGTGCCCCTTGTTTTCTTCACTGTTGCTTCCTGGGCAAAGTGCCGATACGCATTGCTGTATTTTATACAATTATATACCGTACTTCTAAGGAATATACATTTCAAAGTCAGGAGCAAGCAGAACACACACACACAGAAATCACAGAAACTTAATGGTGAAAAACAGGAGGTTAAAAAAGAACTTCTTTCTAACCTTTGCTCAGAGCAGACTAAATGCTGTAAGGCCAATTTATCATCTTAACAGAGGTTAAAAATACATTTAGTTTTATTTGCTCCCTTAATATATGGGAGCAAAAGATTCATAAATCCTCCTATATTTTACATTATTTTATGAATAAGTCTGTCAACTTGCCAAACTATTAGCACATAATTTACTTTTCTGGCTCTTTATTTATTGTTATAAGTGCTCCTTGGCTTACAACATATCCAACTTCCAAAGAATTGCACTTTAAGACTGGGGTTTGGTTTTGCTTTATTTGGGGTCCATCCTACTGTGAGTACTATGTACTACATAAAGTGTTCCGGGTACTTATGCTGAGGTCACCAATACCAGAGGTTCACAGAGTGGGTTTATAACGACACTTATAATAAATGGTAATAATAATGTATGTTTTTCAGGAAGGTCATTCCACTTACGTCAGAACCAATTTACCAATGACATAAGTCGAGGACCACCTGTATTAGCCTACATGAAATAAAGATTTGTTTCCTTCTATCTTGCTGTTCACACTTCAAGTTTTATCCTTCGCTGTACTTTTTCATATTATGGAACAGCAAGACACAGTGCTTCGGAAACGACTTTTACAATGTTTTCTTCTTAAACACAAAACAAGTTCTGGTAACTTGAGCAGTTGATTTTTGTGTCATTATTGCTTTTGTAATGTCGTGAATGCCTGTATTAACTATTCCTTTTAGGCAAATAAATTTGGTTTCGGATATAGGCCTAAGAAGTAGGTAACTGATAGAGCTCTATCATTGGCAACCATTTTAGCAAACATTTTAGCAGTTTAGATAATGTGCAGTGGGATGCTAGAATCCTAAGCTCAGCTTTGGGGTTATCTTTTCAGTAGAAAATTACCAAATGATTTTCTAGAATCAGAGCCATTAGTAAGAAAGTAGAGAGGCAGACACAGATAGATTCCCTACACAATAAAAGACATTGATATGATACAGTTAAATAATGCCCATTATTGAAAATGCATTTTCATTTTTTGCATCATTTCTTAGTTTTGGAGCTACACGCACAATGGAGAAAGATTTCCGATGTCCATTTTAAAATGTGCATACTAATACTAGTTTTGCAGCATTCTTTGAGTGCCTCATTAACAGTGTTAGACTATTAGCTGTCACTGCTGTTAGTTCTCATTCACTCCATTCTGACTTCCTGTGGCCCTGTCTGGACAACAGAATGAAACCCTGTCCAGTCTTTGCCATCCTCCCGGGTCCTGCTGTAGTTGCGCCCTTTGTTACAGCTACCATTGAGCCAGTCCATCTTCTTGAGGGTCTTCTTCTGGGCTGCCCACTGTAAGGTCGGCAGTTCAAATCCACCAGCTGGTGGATTTGAAAGGTGAGGGCTATCTGTTCCCACAACGATCTGAAGTCTGGCCTTGGAACCTCTATGTAGGGTCCTATGAGTGGGCCCAGTCACAATGGGTTTTTTATTTTATCCTTTATCCAGCATGATGCTCTTCTCTACGGACTGGGCCCTCCTGGTAACATGTCCGAGATCTGTGACTCAAAGGTCTCACCAGCCTCGGTTCTAAGGAACTTACGAACCGTAATTCTTCCAAGACAGATTTGCTCACTCCCGCAGAAGTCCACGGTATATCCAATAATCTTTGCCAACGCTCTAATTCAAATCTATCAATGTTAAATAACTTTACTAAGAATATATAACAAGCTATTGGAAGAAAGGCGAGATGATGGAAGAGGTGAGATGAATTCTAATGAGAATTCCCAGTCCATCTTCTTTCTTCTTCCTGTGTTTTTCCTATTTCTTATTATTGTCGTAGGCACAAAATGTACGAGTGTGCGTACGTGCAAAGCATTCCTGGAATTTATACTTAAGATAATCATCTTAAAACTACTGACAGGATAAAAACCCCATGTAATTAACACTGCCACTCATAATCAGGACATATATTAATGCTGCTTTTTCAAAGTATTTCCTTCTTGCCTGCTGATGAATTAACAAAACCATCATAATTACATTGACAGTGAAAGGATGTATATGGTTGAGTATCTAGAATCTAGATGTGTGTTATTCCCTTTATGGAATCAGATGCTTTAGAGAGACTCAGATGGCAACTAGAAATGTAATCAATTGTACATATGTGGGTAGATCCATCAATTTTATAAGAATTATTTTTTGCATAGCACATTATAGATTATTTTTTAAAGATTAATATTTTAGAAGTATAGAAGATCCTTATCGAATCTCATTCCTTCATCTATGATTTCAATAAATATGAAATCTAATTAAAATATTTTTAATTTTTTTATGCAGTTATTCTTATTATATTTCCATTGATGTTGTTAATGTAGTGTGGAACAAAGCCTTTTTAATTTCAAGTTAGGCAAACTTTCTGCATTTTATACCGAATGGGTGTCAGGAATGACAATTTAGCGTTTTTTTTAAAGCTTCACATTTATAACTTATTTAAACACAATGGGAAGAAGAAAATAGTTGAGAACATGCCTTGTTTGAAGTTCAAGAGAACCATATTGGTTAACTGTTGGGTAAATTGTTCTATAGAGAATTGCAACTCAAGGCTGAACAGCTATCCTAAAAATTGAGGCCAAGGACCTCTGCGTGACCCCTGGAGACTACCATCCAGAAGTAGATTGGATTCTTTGTCTTTCTAGCTCTACTAACTAGCCTCTTGCCATTGAATCCGTTCTGAGTCAGGGGGCCTCTCTAAGACAGGGTCAAACTCTTGCGTAGGAATCCCAACCTTGCTCACCTCTGTGGAAGCTAGCTCTTGTAGATCAGCTGGTGGGTTTTAATTGCCAACCTACAGCATCGGCAGAGTTTGATTTTTGTGTGTTTTTTTAAACATCTACCACGGGCACTTGAAAACATGAGTTAGCACAGGTATCTAATAATTCATCATTCAACTTTTAATTTTTTAAACTAATGCACATCAATTGTAGTGAATTTATGGCCACACGATAAATTATATTAAAAGGAAATCCTTTAATTTTTAACTTAGTCTGACCTTTTAACCATAACATGATTTCTGAAGGCAACCATATTGCACATTTACATTGTGGATTTCAAAGCTAATTCACATTTTAAGTTCAAAGGATCACTGTAATGAGCGTTTATGCAGGCAGATCCTCCCTAGGACTATTTCTGAGCAGTTAACTTCATCTTAAGGATGTGTTTTTACTGAGTTGTGCACAATGTAAGCCTTTGTGACAGAGATGTGTTTCATTTTTTATGACATATTAGGGTTTTTTCCCCCAGTTGGGTTCACTGCCCTTGAAAATACGACCCATAAATTAACAACAACAAGAATATTGCAATCCAGAGAGTTTTAAAAATAACAATAAAAATAATATAAAGCACCTTTTAATGGAACCTCCATCGCACACTTTTGTTGATCGTGGGTGAGTGTGTACGTTGAAGTCTGTCTTGGTCCTTTCGGGATTTCCAGAGAAAGGTTTTTGCATAATCGAACCAAAAAGCTAGTTGACCTTAGGACCAAGGTCCTCATAAATAATTAATAGTAATTATTTGTGTCGGTTGATACTATGTGAAAACAATTTAAAGGTTTTATCAAATTTACTTCAAGTTAGCCAGACTTATTATAGGGATTCTCACTCAATGTAGCTGTAAGTTTTCGGTTTCTTTTCAGATGATCAGAGTTCTGCCATTTTTAACAACTCTGACTTCAATGACAAGAATATCTACTGACTCCAATCATTTTTTCTACCTAGATATATCATCTACACAAGTATGTCCAGATTTTGTGGGCCAAAAACTTAAAGAATTTGTAGGGCCTCTTCAAGAAAAAACAAACAAACATGTCCATACAAATAGCTTTAAAAATGAATGTTTAGAATGAGAAAAGAAATCACCAAAAATTACAGAATTTCAGCATGTAAAAATAACATAACCACTGTGGGAATCGGGAATAATCACATACTGGTGCAAATGAAATTACAGACCCCAATCCCACTGTCATCTTGTGATTCAATTTTTGCACTATAATCTTTGATCATCTTATCATATGACAATGTTTATTCACTATTTTCTGGGCAGAATCATTTTTGCTCCAGCCTAGTTGATCAGAATTTGTTGTTCTTGTTGTTTTCTGCTCACGTTATAGGAAAATTTCCCCTACCTTCACAAATCATTCTTTCATGGTGATGTCATGCATATTTTTACATTTATCTTTAAATTCAGTAGCGTGTCCATCAAAAGTTAGGGGTTTGTTGTTGTTATTGTTGTCATTTTCACAAATGAATTGTAGATTTGGATGCATTTTCCATAGCCCAACTCTATACCATGTTGTCTTTAATTACGATTCTCTGTCTGATCTCTAGGTTCTAATATCCATTGCAGTGGCTACACAGACTCACAGACACAATTCATGATTAAAGCGTTTATTAAGGAAGTTAACAAGTTGTAATGCCAGTGAGAAATGCTCAGGGTTGAGTTGAGTTGGTTTTCGGGACATGATACAAAGTTTTTTTAGGTCTGCAAATAAATGCCCACAGGGGCATGCCACACTGCTGTGAGCCTCAACCCAAAAGCATTCAGCTCAAACTAAGTGGAACAGCCAGCCCAACTTCCCCAATTAAGTGCCCAGAGGCATACTATTCTGCAATCCAGCCTCCTGTTCAAAAACACGGTACCTCTGTGAGTTTGGACTGCATCATTCTACTGTGTTCCATGATATGACTCCTGATTCTGCTCTTGATCCTCAGATGTTATTTGTAGGTGCCCTCTGGATCCAGGCGATCTACTGCACATGGGTCTCAGGTCCAGTGGAAGTCTGCCATTCCTGGCTCTTGCTGGTAATGAGATCCCTCCTCCTGTTTCTCAGAGGGCTCATTTTATACATAGCAGCTACAACCCAGAGAATCCTGTTCACGATTATTTATAGGTGAAACCGATCAGTTTCATTCCCTACCTTTTTCCCAGACTCATGCAGGGAAAGGTTGTTAGGTGTGAGTTACAGATTTTGGCTAGAAGAGTCACATAAAATAATTTACATGCCCAGCATATAAATGTCAAACCTTGCTTCTCTTCAGCCCACAAACATGCACTGCTGGGCACTGTAAGAAAGGTTTCATATTTCCTCTAACCCAGCCCATTAACTCTCCTGTCCCTGGTGTGTGCACAAAGTAGGGGTAAGGGCACGCCTTGGACTCTTCTGTGTGGGAGACTGTCCACCTGGGGATGTTTTCTATATCTTGGACCCTTTCCTACCACTGAGTGCTTCACTTTGATCCAGTGTCATTGTGGTACCCTACAATTTACCCTAGATAATTAACAATGACTATGGTGCTGGAACAAACCCAGGCAAATCCAAAGTGCAAGTGCCCAACTGTTGAGCAGACAATGAGGTCCTTCTCTAAAAGCACAGACTTTGGACTTACCTTAACTCAAGTTTGAAGCTCAAAGAATCTCAATGCCAAAGACACATCTTATATCAGGGACACCAAAGCATGGAGCAGTGCCTCTTACCGGCATTGACTCAGAGTATTCAAGACCCGTCTGGAGTTAGCACAACGATTATTAATCTCAGTCAGCTAATCAATTCATCTTGTACTTGTTGTTGGAGGCCATCAAGTCCATTCCAGCCTACGTGACCGCAGGCAAAACAGAATGAAATACCGCTCGGTCCCTTCTCACCGTTGTTCCTATGCTGAGCCCACGGGTGCAGCCACAGTGTCAATCCTGTAATTGGATATTTTTAATGGTTCGATATTATAATTCTCTTCAAATTGATTAATGATAGAACTTTATGAACTTGACAAACCCTCCCTGCCTTGGGATCAATTCTGACTCAGAGCAACCCTATAGGACAGCATAGAACTGTTCTTGTGGGTTGCCGAGACTGTCAAAAGCCTGATCTTCGTGCGTGGAGTGCCAGGGCTTTAGAATTGTTGACCTTGCAGTTAACAGCCCAAGGTATAACCCGCTATACCACCAAGGCTTTGTTTATGGACATCTTGTAAATTGAAGAGCCTTATGATTTGGTATCTACCTAGCGGCGGTTAGAGAGTAGGATTGCTAAGATTCCAGATTTGAGTAGAAGACAGGGAGGAGTTTGTGGGGAGAGGGGTTGGTGGTACTATGCATTAAGCAATGGGCTCCTTACCAAAAGATTTGTTATTTTGCTTCTTCATAATTCTCTTTCTTAGCTTATTTTATATACCCTTTTTGAAAGACTGAGTGAATGTCACTATAGATTCTCAAGAATGGGCATATATGACAGTGACTTATATGGTAATATTTAATTATGTTCCCACCATGCCAAGGTGAATACTTACCATTTTAAGCATGCTGGACAAGTTTAATCACCCCACACAATGTCAGAGGAAAACTTTGGAAGGTTTTCTTGGAAGCAAGAAAATGGAACGAAAGATAATAATAATGGTCTCTGAGCTCAAATGTTTTTTGGTTGTTTTTTTTCAGAATCATGAATTTTTACTGACAGTTCATGACTGGTAAAGATAAGGTAAAATTCAGTATCTTACATGATCATTACAGTTATGGGCATTGGTGTGTAATCCTCTTTTATTACTCTTTAAGGTGTTTTATAGGTATAGTGAATGATTTGTGCCCACAATCATTCAGAAGAGACATGGCCCTATATGAAGGTGCGTTGAAAGAAAAATCCTCTCTTAGCACGTGGTCTTTCATATTTATCACTCAAAACTAGTTTTTCCCTCAAAGAAGAAAATAGAGGAGCATTTAGTGCATGACTTTTTGCAATTACAAAAAACTCAACTTTACATGTAACCAATTGGAAACAGTCATAGCTTTAGGCAATGTTAGATAATTAATGGATTCACTATATCCTAATGTATTTCGTTTGAAAATATTGATCTGTCCATTATATCAATGCCGCATGCCAAAATAATTACATTTAAAGTTACATGAAAAAGAAATAGTTTCCCTGTTATTCCATTTCTACTTAAGGGAAAAATACACAGAGTAAGGTAATCAGAGTCATCAGTTTTCACTTGCAATGGTGAGCCAATTCTTGTAGCCTGCACTTGACAACATTAAACTCTTTATTTCACTCGTGATTCCCGAGGAAGCATTTCGTTGTTGAGAAAAGGAGATCCCCTCTGTTTCCACAGGCTGGGGCTGTCACTGTGTGATAACATCAAATTCTTAATGATCTTTAGACAACACAGAATAGTGAAAAGAGTGCTGGACAATGAAGATGTGTTTTGGGGACCCATGCCTCTCTGTAACCTTGGGAAAGTGGCGTACCGTCTTTGGAGTTTCTCAGAGATTCCCCTTATGTACCATCCCAGTAGAGCACGGGATCATTTCTGGAGGTTTTCTTCCAACCCAAGGCTCTAATAGTCTTTGTCATGCAGGAAACGCGTGAAAAAAACAACCATCAAATGTATCCTGTTTTTCACAAATTGAAATTGACACCTGACACTGTAAAGCTCTTGTGAAGGTAGAAAGCATGCCTGGATTTAAACATGAGAGTAGTCATGACAGCCCGGGACACAGTCATTTCCTTTCCGATCCTGAGAGTTCTTGTAGTTATTGAACTTTCGTTTTTATGGCATGCTTTGATTTATTTTGAAAAGATTGAGTGAAATGTATTTGAAATTCTGCCACTTAATAGTTCACTGAAATATGTAACTATAATTTATATTAATCAGATTATCGATATAGTCGACTTGAGCCATTACACAAAATAGCATTAGTATGTAAGGTAATAATTTAAGCAAAAATTATAAATAACCTTACACAGAAGAAACTATGAACAATTACATCTTAAAATAGGATGGTTGGAGGGAAGGAAGGAGAGATTTAACTTTAAATATATGCCCTTATTCGATAAAAGCGAAACATAAATACTCATACTAACAGAGAGCCCTGGTGGCATAGTGGGTTGGGCGTGGCTGTTAACTGCAAAATCCGCAGTTTGACTCCTGAGTGCTCCGTGGGCGACCGATGGGGCTCACTGCTCCCCTAAAACCTTATAGCCTTAGAACCCCAAAGGCACAGTGCCTTGTCCTACGGGGTTGCAATGATTAGAACTTGACTCTAGGCAGGGCAATGAATTTGGTTTTCAGGTCGATTATCCCAATTTTCGCATTTTCCTTGATGTAGTAAATATAACATTTTCACTCTGATTTTTTCTAATCTGCTTTGGGATTATATTTCACCATATTCACTTGGATTAAAGCTTTTCACACATTGATCTGATCCTCCAGTTTAATTCTGTTTTTGGTCAGTTTCGTACCACGAGAGGTGGGTGCGACCTGTGCAGTTATCAAGAGGGAAGGCCTGAAGGTGGGACCATGCAGTTTGGGGGATCACCATCTCTAACAAAAAGAAGACGGAGGGATCGGTCCTTCCTGGGGGAGCATGGAAGCCATTCGTGATGGTTGTTTTTGTAAAGTGGGACACCAGGTGTTCCCTCTGTGTATCCCTGGGGAGACGGACTCTCACCCATTTGTTTAGCAGCTCAGTGTAGCCGTCTTAGCAGGATGTAGGTTTAAGATGTGCCTTTTCTGAGAAAGAGCCCTGGGATGGAATGGCCAAACACAAGGTCAGCAGTTTGAAAGCACCAGTCTCAACAAGGGAGGACAAAGGGTTCTACACTCGGCAAGAGCTATCGTCTTGGAAACCCACTGGGACAAGTGAGCGATATTTCTGAAGGCATTTATGCAATAACATTACCGTGTGTTTATGGAATTTAGCATATGTACAGGCAAAATATACAGTTGCTCAGCTTTGTACACAAGACTCAGATAATATCAAATCAATTAAAAATTCATAACAGGAATGTTTGGTAAGAGACGGTGGTACAAAATAAGGTCATTGTCGATCAAAAAGATGATGGTAATTTATTGAACTTTTTCATTCATGATAATAGCTTTTTTGGCTAAAACACTGAAAAAATGAATGATTTTCCATCTTTGCTATCTATATCGAGGGATGGATGATATAGCTATTTTTAGAAATAGCCATCAGAGAACAATGACTTTTTCTCTCTTCATGCTGGGCCCATTTTGATTATGCTTATTTATATCAAATTCATGAAGGCACAGAGCCAAATTTGGATTTATAATTTGCCCATTTTCATTTTTAAAAGCAAACTATTTTCTGAATGCAGGTTTTCTTGTTGTTTTAATAAAGGCAACTAAAACCTCAAAAATGGTCTCCTTTTTTGCCCCCGTGTTGCTGTAACATGAACATACTGCTTTTAAATTTAGGCTTTAAAAAAAGTCCTCATGGTGAGCTCTTGATTGCCAGGTCTAAGCTTGCGGAGAATTTTCATAGCTTTTATAACCCCCGAAATAGAAAAACTTAAATGGAAAAGTTTACACATTCTTAGTGAGGACCACAAACTTAGCACTTTCGAGAGTGAAGGTAACTCTTTTCTATTATGTACGGGTAGCAACAAGACTTGATACATGTTTCCAAAAGGCAGAATGCTTGTTAATCTATACTTCAGAGATGTTAAATTTTGAGCGAGATAAAATATTTTAAAATCTCGGCGTGTACTTTCCCTTTACTCAGTATTGTTGATATGAGTAAGCCTTTATCTCATCCATTTCTGTGGTAACATTCAACTTGTTAATTCCATAGAACTGCGTTATGTGCATTTAGAGTAACTCTGAATGAGAGAAAGGAGCCGGAGCCCAGGTGGTATAGCTGGTTATGTGTTGGGCTGCACACCGCAGGGCAGCTGTTTGAAACCACCAGCCACCCCATGGGAGAAAGATGAGGTTTTCTCTTCCCGTAAAGATTCACGTCTTGGAAACTCCGAGACGGTTCGACTCTTCTATAGCGTCATTGTGAGTGATATCAGTCAATGGCAGGGAGTGAGTGGGATGGATGTTAGGTTTATCCTGCTTGAGTTGATAATTGCTGTATATACTTGGAAGTGTAAAAAAAATCCCCCTTTAAAAAACACACTTTTGTTCATGTCAAATCCCACTGGAAAGGTGAGGAGACTCCCCTTTTACACTGTTTTGTCCTCGCTTTTGTTAATGTCTTCTGTAGACGCAGTGTATGAGGGTCTCTTCTCCCAAATCCAGGCCAACGTTTCACGTGAAAGCCATGTTTTGTGCTACTCTGTGTTGCCTTTTAATTTGGAACACAATAAGGGGTAGACAGAAAATGATCAAGCAAGGAGCAAGAGAAAGAACAATGCAGGGAAGAAGATACATGGGACAGACATCAGCCCAGCAGGGGTTGCGGAAGGAACTTTTGGGGGTCCACCCATCCAAAATTGAAGAATTACTATAGAAGAAGAAAAAAGCCAATAAAATGCATGCATTCTATTTGGGATATGTCATCTCCTGAAGAAAAAGTTTTCTAAGCAGCAATATATATTTATTTTTAACATTATTTGGTAGACCTGAACTTTAACAATGTGTAAACTTTGTAATGTTATAGAGTAGAGAATATAATTTTTTTCCAATCAGTAAATTCATTGAAGGAGACAGAAATTCTTGTTTCTCTGTTTACATGTCTACATCCCTCTACCAGAACAACCATCATTTCTGATTTGGCAAAAGAAACGTCTTAAGACTCTTGATAACCATACACTCGGGTAGAAGTATACTGAAAGTTAGGCCAAAACGTATGATGAATGACAGCTTTACTGGAAAAAGAAGTCAAAAGAAAGGGCTATCACACTAATCTTCTGTCCATGAGACAGCTGCAGTTGGTGATAGGATATTGTTTGACAGTATCCTTAAAATCTTTTACATTCATTTCCTCAGTTGAGTGAGACTTTCTAACATCTGGATCTGGAACTAATTTTGATAACTTTGACATTCACCATGGAGGTAAAGGATAGATAGCTTTCTTCAGAATACTTTAATATGGCAGAAGGAATTATCTAATATTGATAAATAAGGCAATGTGACATCTGTGTTGAATTCTGCATGGACTTGTTGAGCTGTGTAATAAGAGGCTTATTTTTAATATGCGAAGTGCCTTGGGAGAAGCCAAGGTCAGAGCTGAAGCCTGACTCAATACAAAGATTTGCAACCCTAATGAAAATTTGTTTCATGAAGGAATGGCCAGTTGAGGAACAGTGTCATTGTTAGGAGTTTAAGATGTAGGGCCAAGGAACCACAGATTAATGTTTCTTGGAGTAAAAAGCCTGAAGCGTGCAAGGATGGCCCTCGCCTTTGTTGGAGTGATCAAGCGGTCCAATGCATACAACTGCATGTTTTTAAAAACTCTTAAGAGTTCCTTGATGATGAAAAATGCATCATCAAGCATGAGAGCCCGGTGCACACCAAGCCTGGTGGAGTGTTTCTAAAGCTGTGCAGGGATGCTTTTTCTTCAAATCAGAAAAGCAAGAGGTCTGGCACAGCAGGCAGGAAGGAGGTGCCGAGAATCATATTTTGATCTCAGGACCCTTCCCCTTAAGAGAACAGTTAAAAACTGGGGCATAGAAATTGAACGTTGCTCATTAGTCAGGGTAGGGTCCGTTTCAAAGGAAAGTAATGTTTCAAGCAGATTTATCCAGTTTTGAAAAGAAAAACCCTTAGAAACCTGTTGAGGCAGCAAGTACCATTGACAGAAAAGTAAAGCCCCCTGGAGGGCAGTACGATGGAGGTCGTCGCCGTGGGAAGAGAGCAAGGAGGTAGAATAGTTGCCAGGAGACTCAGCCAGGTTTGAAGTTAGAGAGAAATTGGGGAACGAGCGATTGCTCAGGTGGAGCTCTAACCATAGTTTCTTGTTTGCTTCCCTTAATTCTCCTTTCTGATAGTACACATTTTCCTAGTGATAATTTATTATTTTTTTTCATTTCACTATACAAGGACAAAAACTGTAATCAGCCTTGGAGGAGCTGTTTGTCCTATTGTGGGTAACAGAAATTTGACAATATTAACACAAATGGATTCTTTTGCTTTGTTGATATTTGGCCTCCCACCATCTACCAGCTGTGTGCCACGCATAAGGCTCCATGCTGCAATATTTATTAAGCCCTTCCCCACACTAGACAGCCCGTTCCTTTCCAGTGTGTATGTCTTACTTATCTCTGTATCCTCATGCCTTAACTTCTTGCCTGGCACCCCAGGGGGTCTCTGCAAATGATTATCAAATGAATAAATGGACTCTTCTGTGACTGCTCAGCTAGGAGCCTGTGATCTTGGATAGATTATCTGTCAACTGCACAGGCCCTACTCGGTTTGGAAAATCTCTATCTCCATAAGGAGAAGTTTCAGATAGAGAACAATGCTCACTTGGAAGAAACTGATTTCCGTAAGATGCTATATGCATGGGGTGGGGCTTACTTTGAAACATGTATGACTAGTACTTTAGATACCAGTATTCTACCTCAGTGTAAAGAACTCTCAAAAGGAATTTTTAGATTTGAAAGAGAGCATTGGATACACTAATATTATTTATTTCATTCTGGAAAAGGAAAACAATACTAAATTCTGGCCAAACATAAAGTCATAATTCAAAACGTTTGATACACGACCAATAACCAGGATAAACAATTATCACAATCACAAGTATCCCAGGAGGCTAGGTCAATGGTTGGGAGCAATTGGACAGATTTCTCCAATCGATCTGGCTTCAGGTTCTGCAGCAGTGAGCTACATTTCTAGATCACCACCAGTAAGGTCAAGGTTCAGAAGCCATAGCAGAGTTACAAGAAAGGGTTTTATAGCTTCTGTTTCTGAGTCCATTCAACAAGATTTCGAAGGAAATGCAGCCAAACGTAATGGTTGTTACCTGATGAAAAACAGACACCCTCCAGCAGCATTGGGCAGGACTAAATGCAATTTAGGACAGCTCCATTGAGGCTGGTGGAGGTACAGAATCACAGAAAAACAGATGGACACAAAGCATAGGGCTCACCACATTAGGTCACCTAATTGGTATTATAGGAAAATCATTAGAGAAAACGACTGCATTGCGAAGTACCCATTAGTTTCATCAGCTAAGGTTCATATTAAGTTGTTATGTTTTTCAGGAGGGGTGGAGAGTTTTCATTCCAGTCAACTTGGGAAAGGATATAAGAATTCTTGAAGGTGTACACATTGGTTCTCTGTGAATGCCCTACCATGTGTCATCCTCAATAAAACATCGTTTCCCTTAAAAGGATGTTTGTGCCATCTACTTTGATCCATTAAATTTGGAATTCACCATGGGTCTTGTTTGTCTTCAAAATGACAGCTTCTTTGTTTTGTTTGTAGCAAACACAGGGTTAAGGCTAATTGTGAACCTAGCTGCCATGTCTGTTATGAAGCAAAGTCGAGAGTGTCTGAATAAACTATGTGGGATAAGATGGCATTGGCTTTCAAAGAAATGAATGGGTTTTTGTTTGTTTGTTTGTTTCTGGCTTTTTTTCAAGGAGGCAAAAATCCACATCATTTCCAAGAAACTAAGTGTAAAACGTGCTGAGACGAGAACTTGCATGATGAGCCCTTCCGTGCTTATCAATGGCAGCATGGCCGTCCGAGGGAGTCACTGAAGCAGTGCATTAGGATTCACAACCAAGGCAGAAGCTTCGCCCTCAGGCCAGATCCGTGGTCGTTGCAAGAAAATGATTTATGTGTTGTAATAAATGTTACTTCTCAATCTGTTTGCTTGTTCAATGGTTGAGGTCCCCAAAGAAAAGGTCTAGCTCAAATTAGGACTGGCATGTATTATCTGTCAACTTTATATAGTGCTGTAAAAGTCGTTCAGCCGACAGTAATATTAGTGGAATGTTTTATAGATTATTCTGTACTGTGTGAAGCTTTCTTTGTATGGGTGAGGAGAGGCGATGGGTCTGTGGCGCTCCGGGGTCCAGGATAACGTTGCGTGTAGATGAGTTGTTTCAGGGCTTCTCTGTAAATGAACATCTGGCTCACATATTGATTCCATGTGTGAAAATGAGATCAACCCATGTAATGACCAGAATCAATCAGTCCTCAGCCGAGGAGTAACGTGCAGTGGTCCTGATGTGTTAGACAACTAGAATTGGCAGCACCTTGCATAATTTGGCACCAATTGACAACGATTAGGCTGTTTGGGGGCCCTGGATGGTTATTAATTTGAAACACCCCCCCCTTGAATATTTTGTAGAGTACAATCAGCTGTAAGTTATTTGTCCCAGCCCCCTCCTTTTCATCCTGGCTCTAATTGTTTTAGACAAACAAGGGAGCTTGCAGCCTGTTCACTTTACACAAGGAGACATGAGTTCTTTGATCCATACAATATTCCTTAGCACAACCTTGAAGCTGTGCGCTGAGGAGATTTATTTGCAGACAGACAGTAGAATGGTTCTTTCTGAACAGAAATGAGTACACCTTCTATGGGTTTTCAGCTACAGTTTCTGCTACTTACTGGAAGATAGATAAAGCGAAGCCATCTTTATTTTTAACCAGAATCGCTCCTTTTTCTTTCTTTAAAAATATTGAGAAAGCTGTAGCTGCATTAGACCATCGACGCTTACCTAGATGAGAGCGGCAGGCACACCGAGAAATAACCCAATGCTACTTTGTTTTTGTGCTTTGCTTAATTATGAGAAGAAAAACCATAAGATTTTGAAAGCAGGATAGTGGTAGAATGTAAACAATTTAGAAATTCATCGCTCTCCTTAATGTATAGGGACAAATGAAATGACCGGTGCTGGCTGGGTAGAAGGCATTTTGAAGAAAATAAAACACCTTTAATGATAAAAAACGTACTTTTATAAATGGTTTATTGTTGCTAAAACAGTGTTAAAAATACAAAACCATTTACTTTGAGCATAAGTAATCTTATGTAGTCATTTATCTAAATCAATATTTACTTTTTCTTCCGATTAAATAGGAGTTCTCTCAACAAAGTCTTTCTGAATGCTTCATATACAATTGAACAAGGTGATGTAAAAGCAGCTGTCTCAAGGCTGGTCCATAAATATTTCTCGTTATACATATCTGTAAATTGTGCACTCCATTAGGACTGTTTGATTTCTACTTAACATAGAAGATAAAGGACGATCCATTTGATTCATAAAATCAGTCTTGGGGATCATTTTTAGTTCTCAGTTATATCTAACAACGAATCAGTAAAGTGTACTTTCCATCAACTCAAAATTTAATTTGATGGGCCTCTTGATGACCAGACTGAAATGCTGCTCTCTTTCTTTTTTACATGTGATTTTTCCCCTCTATAAATTTGTAAATTGTAATTAAAAATGCCTTTCTTTAAAATCTCTCACTATCTTCAGCTTTTAGTATGATTCATGGCACTTTATTTTTGTCTTTCTCTTTGAATGCTTTCCTTAAAAAAAAAAGTTTTTTAGAAAGCGCCGTTGGTGTGAGTGTTTAAGCACTCAGCTGTCATCGCAAGTGCCGTGGTGTGAGCCCACTAGCTGCCCAGGGAAAGAAGGAGGTGGCAGCCCGCTGCCATACAGATGACAGCCGTGGAAATCCGATGGCATAATTCTACCCTGACCTGTGGGATCTCTGACTTGGAATCTACTGGTTGTCAATGAGTTTTTATGAATGCCATCATAGAAACCTTTGTTAATTCACCTGATAAATGACTGTCAGTTTTGAAAGGGGAAAAAAAGTTTCCTAAAGAAAATATTGATCACCATGTTTTATTTTCTCAAATCCATTTTCAATTTGCTCATTTATTTTGGCTGATGTTTAGAGACATTATCTCTTTAAGAAGGAACCCAAATGGTGCAGTGAGTAAAGCATTTGGCTGCAACCCAAAAAGGTCTCAGGTTTGAACCCACCAGGTGCTCCGAAGGAGAAAGAGGTGGCTTTCTGCTTGTGGTAAAGATTCACAGTCCTGAAACTCCTCCTATCAGGCAGTTCGTTCTCTGCCTTGTTGATCATCTGTGAATGGGAGCCAGCCCACCCCCTGGCATTTGATTTGGTTTGAGTTGCGCTAGACATTTAAAGCAGATCTCTGAACCAGTTCACTCCACTTTGGCCCCATTCTGATTCAGTATGTCTGGGCTGAAAATACAAATTCTCAGCAGCACATTGAACTGAATGAACCGATTTCAGAGCACTGCTGACATTACATGTCCCTCCACCTTTAACTAAATCCTCAATGTACGGAAGACCACATTCAGAGGGAGGTCTTAAAAGCCCTTAGAAGTACATGCATTTTTATCAGGAAAATTGTAAAAGCCCAAACAAACATCAAATCTGTGAAGCACTTGTTTTCAAAATCTTGCAAATCACCTCCAGAAAGGGAGAGACTGTACTCTGATGAACAAGGGCAAGGGTCTTTGACAGATGCCTCATGGAATTACTTTGCCAGGATTGTGACTAAAAACTTTGGAGCCAAATGCATATTTTTGGTAGATAAAGTATTAGCTATGAAAATTAAAAGGAAAGGTTTAGAACAGAAATGTCTGTGCTCTTAAATATTGGTAGAAATATGTAGGATGAAAGGCTTTATACTTTCAGACTATTAAATAACACAATCACACCTAAAACCGATCACAAACATGGAACTATCAAGGTGCCACATGCAACTGATGTTTTAGGAAAATGGCGAAATGTGTGGCTGTCTCACACTTTAAAGCAAATTTTGCCACACATGTGTTTTCCTGTCCCTTATGACTAGCCCCAGGTAAGAATTCTTGCATATTAAAAATATTACCACCGTGATTTCAAAGCAAGGCCAAACGCTGTGACGGGAATGTGTGATAATTTACCATCCTGTCTGCACTGTAAGTGAAACCATGTTTCCAGCCACTGTGCTTGAACAGGGCTGTCGTTACATTCCAAGCACGGTGTGGACAGCCGTCTGTTTCACAAGATACTTATTTACCTGTTGTTTTGGTACCTGGCACATCGGCTAATTTGGGGTGCTTCTTCCATTGAAATCATCTGTACATGCTAATTGATACTGACGATAATCTTCAGCGCATTTGCTCTGAGAAACACTGCCTTTGATTTCACGTTTATTTAGCAGTAATCGTTGATATGGTCAGATGTCGTTCTGCAGGATGACAGACACTCTGATTCTCTGCATGAATCTGACAGTCTACATCCCAGGCCTCATGAAAAGGCCAACCCAAGGCGACCGAAGAAGCCATTCTAGTTCCTGGTAGTTTTACAGTCCAGGATTTGCGTATCCCAGGATACGGTTCCTTCTGTTTATAGTTTACTTCAGTGTTATCAGAGCCCAGGTGCAACTGTTGTACATTTCAACCAGTTTATTGTAGGCCAAATCCTTGTTTTCCTGGTAGCCATGTATTTTTCAAAAATAGAAGGCTTCAGGGGATTTATTCCGTAAGTGATCACCATTTCATAGAAAGCACCCCAGTGCTTATCAGTGTAACTCATAATCTCATGAGCTGTCCTATGCCAGGAAAAGGTCTTTCCCCTAAAAAGACTATTAATACTGAACCTACCTAATCTGTCACTTTTAAAAGGATTTTTTTTCTTTTTCTTAAAGAAATGTGTTTAAAGATGGGAGGAGGGCCATTTCTCAGATGGTGTGTGGTGTTGTATGTACAATGGAGCATTGAATGAGATTAGTTACAAGTTGTGTCAGGGCTAATGTTAAATGGGTCTTGAATACTCTGAGACCATCTGAGTTTCATAGACTAGCCAGTGAGAGCCACTGCACCAGGCTTTAGTGTCCCCGATATAAGATGAAGCTTCAAAACGTCAAGACAATTAGCATTCCCTTCCCATTCCATTTTTCTGGAAACCTTGAAACTTCCTGGTTTTATCCTCTAGTTCAGTGGTTCTCAACCTTCCTAATGCCCTGACCCTTTAATACAGTTCCTCCTGTTGTGGTGACGCCCCCAACCATAACATTATTTTCATTGCTACTTCATAACTGTAATTTTGCTACTGTTAGGAACTGAGTGGTCCCTGTGAAAGGGTCATTTGACCCCCAAAGGGGTCGCGACCCCCAGGTTGAGAGCCGCTGCTGTAGTTGATGGAGAGAGATGGAGGGAGTAAATATGAGTTGCAAACAATGATTGTGTATGTAGAAGTCCTGAAAATACTCCGTTTTCTGAACTCTTAGGCTCTAGACCCATTTCCTTGCTCCTTGGATTTCAGACCCTGGTAACCTTTCTTCCCTGGAGGCAGAGTGGGTTCTGGGTTGGGCTGTGCTAACCAAGAGTTAGAGTACACTGGGAGAGAGACGGGGCTCTCCGCTCCTTTGAAGCTTCACAGCCTCAGAAACCCAAAGGGTCAGTTCTACTCCGACCTATAAGGTCACTCTGAGTCAGTGAATTTTGTTTCGTTGTGTTTGGTTTGAGATTGAATTTTTCTTCCCAAAGAGCCCTGATGTTGCAATTTTGTGAAAGCACTTTACTGCTAACCTGAAGGTTGGCAGTTCAATTCCATCAGCTGCTCTGGCGGGAAAGACTAGTTCTCCTTGGCCTTACGGAGTCTCTATGAGTGGGAACTGATTGGATGGCAGGGAGTTTTAGGATCTTTCTTCCCACAAGACAATCTATAAACAGACACAATATATATTTTAAAACAGTCTAGTTAAGATGTAAGGAGGTTGAGAAGTAGGGAGATTTGGGTGGCACTGAATCCACAGAATTTGGTGACCAGCTGGATAGCAGCAGACAATTACTTGGTGGGTCACAGGCAGCGGTTCTCAGCCTGTGGGTCGCAACCCCTTTGGGGGGTCCAACGACCCTTTCACAGGGGTCACCCGATTCATAACAGTAGCAATATTGCAGTGATGAAGTAGCAACAGAAATAATTTTATGGTTGGGGGGTCACCTCCACATGAGGAAATGGATTAAAGGGTCGCGGCATTAGGAAGGTTGAGAACCACTGAGTTACAAGATTCAAAAAAATTATCTGGCCTGAAGTAAGAAACACAGGGCTTTAAATAACTTGGATAAGCAGGATGTAGACTTCACTTGGTGAGTCTCTAAAGAAACACTCGCTTGGAATGCCTGCACAAGTCTGTGGATAAATATGTAAATTGTGCATAATAATTTTGGGCGTGTAATTTTCATCCACAGTCATGATGATTCCAAATAAGGGGAAAACATGATTCTCAATGAAGTCATAAGTTGGTGGTACCACTTACAGCATGACCAAGCTAAGAAAGGAAGGCTCAGTCTCAGCTCTCCGCCTAGAACTAACTCCCCAGATCAATCAGGACGAGGACGAGATGCATATTTATGTTGGTTTGCATCTTTGCTAATAAATGCTTGTAGTCTCTTTCAAGGTTATTTCTAACCTCTTCATACTGTCAACATTAATTATAATTTTCCTAAAGCTGAGAGAACTTTAAAAAAAATCCAATCCAGCCATCCAACTTTAAAATAAGACAGTTTTGTCACATATTTTAGTTTTGAGGCTTCCACTGAAAATTCTTTACACCTTAATGTGTTTCACGATATTTTAATTTGTTCTGCTGTTATTTATCTTCCTGTATTTTTAATAATTTTAGAAGGTACATTTTCTTAAAAGACATTAACTGAAAGCCATAACCAAATTCATTATTAGACTTATATGTTAAAATTGACTTACACTTTAAAATTGATTTGTGTTGTTGATATTTTTTCTTATTTGTGGGCTTTTATGTTTAAGAGTAGCACAGAACTGTGGTTGAGTTGTCTCATAATTTATTTACATTTATAGGGTTTCTTTAAGTGCTATTTTTTAGAATACCTTAGGATTTGGTTAGAGCAAGGATGCCTGAGTTTTTCAGGGTTTTTATAAAATCAAACCCACTGCCGTTGAGTTGATTCAAATTCACAGCAACCTGAAAAGGACAGATGAACTAACTCACTCACTCCCAGCAAGTCCATCAGTCCGTGCTGACTCACAGTCACCCTCTGTAACTGTTCACGGGAGTGGAAAGCCCAGTCGTTCTCCCGGAGCTGCTTGTTACAGAACTGCAGACCTGTGGATCGCAACCCAACTTACAGTACCAGGGCTCCAGATGGGCAGAGAGAACTGCACATTAAGGTTTCTGGGACTGTCCATCTTTATAGGAACAGATAGCCTCCTCTTCCTCCTGAAGAAAGGCTGGTAGGTTCGGACAGCTGACCTTGCATTTAACATGCAGCCTAATGCATCACCCGCGATGCCACCGGGGTCTTCTGATTATTTATGAGTAGCGCAGATCCTCTGCTCCTGTGCCTCTGCTCTCAGTTTAACATCCTCTACTACTTTTAAGCAGGGACCTCCTTTTCCTTGATGGTCCCAGGAATTCTCTCTTCTGGTTCTGAGATGGCTGTCTTTCACACAGAATGGCCAAACCAATTAATGCCTGAGTTAGGGTCCTCTACACCCCATTTGCATGGTCTAACCTAGTCATTAGGTGGGAGTCCCAGAGACATGGATCGAAGAGTCACAGCCAAACAATTGTTCTTCACCATCACATCATAGCTGTCAGATGGTTTGACACCTCTGCCTGATAAATGACCACATTTCGGTGCTTGCACCTTCTGACTTCTTTCCGTTTGTGTTTTGCCTGGCTCCGGCATCAAAGAGATAAGAAGAAGGGAGTTGTTAATTGGAGCTAATAAGCCTTTCATTATTCTAGTTTTTGAAGTTAAGGCTTATTAGTGTCCAGGCCGCCAACGTTTTTCGCATCTGTTTTAAGCTGTTGGATTCTCTTCCTTTTTGGCTTCCTCCATCTTTGATCCATGTGCTTAAGAGTGAGAGAAAATACTCCGAGGAGGCTGCCGTGGCTTAACTGTGATCTTGCCCTGCTCTTATGACTCTATTTTGTGCGGTCGGAGAAACAAGGTGCAAGTCTGCAGCCTACCAGAAGGATACACCTTTAATCATCTGTTTTGTAAGTTGCTCACCTTTTACCACCGGAAGAGGGTGCTTCCCCTAGAGTTATGCATGCATTCTCTCGACGGTACTAAGAAGGTAAGCTTGGTCATGTTTGCTTGCTAGCGAATCACCGCAAATTTCAAGCAGGAGACATGAGCAGGTCTGCGTTTTAAGAAGTTTCTTTTGAGTGAACGGGGTTGGATGTGGGGAAACTTACGCCCAGAGGAAAAATGGAAAATATCCGTTAGAATTCCACTGAGCCTTGACTAAGCCACTGAGAGTAGTGATGTAGACAGTCAGGCTTCAACCAAATGTAGATTCAAGTTTCCTGACTTGGTGATCAATTAGATAAGAGCTGTGAGGAATACCAAGGAAATTGACTTCCTGTCTGACTTTGCTGGGCAGTCTGAAAGGTGTGCTGTTTACAAAATGCAGAAAGAAAAGTGAATGGTTGTGTTGTTTTGTTTTGTTTTAGTTGGAAAGGATCGGGTTAGTGAGAATGAGGTGGGGTTTATTTGTGTATTTTTTCTTAATTAACTCTGAATTTAACATGTTTGAGAGTCTAGGTTTTCACACTCTAGTCAGGTGAAAATATTGCACCAGAAGATAGGTTGATGTTGGTTGTAAATATTTGGAAGTTCGGGTTATTTAAGTAATAGTTGACAGAATATAACTTAATGAGACTTCCCAGGGTTCAATGTCTCCATTCTAATTTGTAGGTACATAGGTTAGAGCAATTATCTACTGTCATCTCTTGTTTTCATTTGCATGTTTATCTCCCCACAACAGGTTCAGCACCTTTACCACCTAACACAGTATCTGAAGCATGAGCAGGCGCTCAGCTATGTGCTTAGTGAACTAATAAGTAGAAAATAGAGTAAAGCATATACAATTAAAAGGAAAAAAATACTGCAGGGAAGATTATGGTTTGAGGTTCCAGTACTGTTTCTGAATTTCAGTGGTCAGTGAACTTTGAAGGGAACCAGGAAAGAGCGGGTATTGTGGAGCCAAAGGCAGAGCGAGGTACAGATTTAGGGATCATGGAGTTCCTTGAACCCACTCTCTTTCAATTCCATGATTAAGAGAAACGGGGATAAAAAAACAATACAGAACAAGATCTACACGGCCATGGGAATATATTGGGTTTTTAAGCTTGAAATTTGGAATCCCCAGTCACTCTGAAGAATATCTACCATCACAGGACTCTTTCATCATTAAAACCAAGTTCATTAGATAGGTAGATTCATTTTCATTTCAGTTGACTCATTTAGCAGCTATTTTTGGTGCACATCAAACAATAAATGGGGCAGGATGTTTTATGAAATAATATTTCTGTGTCTTTTGGATTTGTTAACTGTAGGTTAAAAGGAAGAACGGACATGAGCAGGTTAGGAAATCTGTAGGAAATCTATTCTGCCACCCAGGTGCTAACAACTCATAGTAGAAGCATCAAGCTTATTAGTTATTACTACAGCAGTAAACAACGGCTAGAGCTCACTATGTCAGGAATTGTGTCTGCCTTCTTTTAGTGACCAGATAGGCATTATGCCCAATCGTGCTATCATCAACTATTCATTGCCATAACAAAATGCAAGAATGAGGTTCCTTTGTAACTTGTGTAACATGAACCTTCTGTTTCAAATGTACTAAACGTTACATCTGCTGGATTCAAATGTATAACCATGGCTCCTACTACATTATACATGCTTTTAGTTTTTTAAAAGTGGATTGATTCCAATGACTTTTATGAACTAGTGAAATAATCCTTAAGCCTTCGGATTAAACCCGAGCATGCACACTGCTACAGATAAGAGCCCGCAACACAAGGAATCCAGGATAGATACACCCCTCATGGTCAACAAGAAGAGTAGAGATACTAGGAGGAATAGGGGAGGGTGGGGGGAGAAAGGGGGAATTGATCACAAGGGTCAATATAGAACCCCCGCCCAGGGGGACGAATAATGGAAAAGTAGGTGAGGGGCGATGGAGGACAATGTAAGATATGGAAAAAATGATCTGTAACTTCTCATGGGTTCTGGAGGGAGGGAGGGGGAAGAAATGGGGAGCTGATATCAGGGACTCCTGTGAAGAGAATGCTTTGAAAATGATAATGGCGGCATATGTTCAAATGTGCTTGACACATTGGAGGAATATATGGATTATGGTAAGAGATGTAAGAGCCCCCAATAAAAGTGTTTTTTTTAATGAAAATGTATAATGAAAATTTTTTTTAAATTATATTAAATATGGGATAAAATTGATGGTTTTTAAAACTCACTGTCTCCAGCGTCTTCCTAGAGCAATGTTAGAGAGTAGTTGAAGGAGTTTGTTAACTGCCTAAAAGTGGAATTAGAATGCATGACCCAAAAGTATGCTGCCATCCCCTAAGCCTACACTAAATGTTTTGAAAATCCTGTAAGACAAAAGTTGGTAGATTATCACAAAAGTGGTATATGGAATATGCTTTATTTAATGTTTTGTTTTGCTTTTTGCTCTTCTGAAAGTTAATATAAAGCCCCCAGTCAAAACAGATGTAAGGTAACTCGCGCGCATACACACACACACACACACACACATAAATCATATCCTGTATTAATAATAAAACTGACTTCATCTTTGCCCAGTTGCTATTTTCTATTACACTTTCTTTGTTGTCAGCAGATTAGCACCATCAAAAAAGATGGCTGGT
Source organism: Echinops telfairi (assembly GCF_000313985.2). Taxonomy (NCBI): domain Eukaryota; kingdom Metazoa; phylum Chordata; class Mammalia; order Afrosoricida; family Tenrecidae; genus Echinops; species Echinops telfairi. The sequence continues at coordinate 24,245,424 of NW_022103896.1, forward strand.
AGGAGAAGAATAGGGGTCATCTTATAACACCAAGAAGACAGAATATTAGATGATAAGGAAAGAGATATAAAAACTGACACACGCCTCAAAAGCATAAGGATAAGGCATAGTTTAGAAAGAGTCAAGGATGTACCCTTCTTGTATGAAAAGCGCTGAATACAAATGAAACCAGTGGGGGCAAAAAATGAAACCAGTGTTCATAAAGTCACAAAATAAATTATAGGCCATTGTTTTCAAGTACACGTATTTTTCCTGAATGCATTAGGATAATTTCCAACAACAATAATAACACTTTCTTTCTTTTCTTTAACTTTTTAAGGCATAGGGATTTTTTAATTCAGACTTTAACAATAATAGTGTTTAGTATGACTTTGTCTTTTTCAATTAAGACTACGATCTTAATCTGAGCAGGAGCAAAAGCATTATAAAAAAGTTTTCTATAATTGGTGTTGATTCAGCATATAAGATAACTCAATAAAATTGCTTTGGGAGTTTTTTTTATTTTTCCTTTTTTTGAGATTGATATTCCTTGATATTTAGCATCAGCACATTAAAAAGAAAATCAGAGTCGGAAATAATGTAAAAGCAGTAACATACATTTTAAATAGACACTGCAAATACATTTTATAAATCTTGAACTAAAATTGAGGGGCAATTGTAAGCACCTGCTAACCACTGTGACCAGTATTACTGAGAATTCACTGTCTGCGCTACTTATCGCTGTGAAAAAGTCACATTCATTGTTTAGTTATTTTCATGAAATTGGCATTCTGTACAAGATGTAGAAATTTATTCTACCTTATGCTTTCCATAAGAATTGAAATAACCAGCAAAATTGCTGAGAGCAAAGTTTAATTTACTAGATTATTTTTCCTCCCATGACTCGTTAGAAGTAAATGATAGCCATTATATTTCAGCATGAAACAATAAAACTGCTCACATGTCTTTAAATAGACAAAGTTGCTACAGGATGTTAATCACATTTAAGGTCTTTCTTTTGGCCTCAATGCAATTTACTTTTCTACCTTGTGACGTGGATGTTGATGTAGTGAAACAGCCGCAGGTTTGCAAAGGAAAGAGAGCTTACCCAGATGTGGGCTATCCTACGCTTCTATCGAGCAGCCCCTGATGCGAGTCCGGTCAGGAGTCAGGGGATGTCGAGTGCTCACGAGTCAGGTGATCAGACTTTCTACTTTGGTGAAGAGTTACAGTCTAGGAAACCCACAAGTCGGTTTTGCCTGTCGGCGAACTGTATGTCAGAATCAGCAGTGAGTTTGTAGCAGCACCAAGGTCAGTAGTTCAAACCCACCAGCCACTCCGCCAAAGACGTGCCAGTCTGTTTACAGGGGAAAGATGGGGCTGCCTTCGTCTCTGACGATTTAGTCTTGAAAACCCCGAGGAACCACCTACCCTGCCCTGTGGGGTTGCTCTCGCAGCAGAATAGGGTTTGGCTTTCTAATTTACAGGAGCACCGTGTTTAAAGGGCTCAGCTGGGAGCTCTAAAGTTGGCCTTTCAAGCCACCAGCAGCTTCACCAAAGAAAGCTACGGCAGTGAGCTACCATGAAGAGGGAGGCACAAAGATGTGGCATTCTACTGCTGTAAAGTGCACCCTCAGGCTTACAGGGTGGTGAGGAGTCAGGACTAAGGTCATGGTTTCTGGTTTGGTGAAGGTTAAAGATTCTATCAGAGAACTGGGGGATATACTTTAGTTACAAATGGATCCAATGCTTTGAAAGAACTTGGGCTTTGGAGATAAAAGAGTGAGGTGCTGATCTTGCTGCTGTCCATGAATAACTGGGTCGTTTTGAGAATTAACTTAGACTTTCCAGGTTGTGATTTTAGTTTCAGTCTAATAAAAATAGCACCTATTTGGGCAGAATTATATTAAAAAGTAGAGCCAGTGGTTGTTTAGGAAAACATATTGTAAATACACAACAAATTAATCCATCCTCTGAGCCATGAGACGCTATGGGGCTTGTCCAGGGGGAAGCGGACTCTATTTTACTATAAAGAGACAAATGGAAATCATCATCCAGGGATGGGACCCAGAGAAGTCCAATATCCCCCTCTTTGAAAGTACCTAATAAATCAGGAAGTACCATGCTCAGTTCACCTAAAAACGTCAACACTCTTTAGATTCTAAAGTTTAGAGTTTTGTTTCAACCATGTGGTTATCTCAGTACAATCTGTTATTTGGGTTAAGCCTAGCCCTCTGGTTCTTTCCATGTATTTTTCCAATGTCCGTAGTGATTGTGAAAGATTCAGGGCTTGTAAAAATGTGTATTTCAAAGTTTTACAGGTGTTACTAAACATAGCAGCTGGGAAGGTGAACTCATTGTGCACAGTCATCTTCTAAATAGTTCCCACATTTCACATGCAAAGTGTTCCAATTTCATATCATTTAGAAATAAGAAGGGAAAAACATCCAACTTAATAAATGGTTCATTTAAACCTATGTTGCCTGCACCCCCTCCAGTTTCCACCATAATTTAGCTTTTCTCTTTCTGACATAAGATCTATCAGACTGTAGTACAGGTTTCATCACAGAAGTAAATAACAGCATGTTTCCTTGGGAGCAATTGAAAAACAGAATAAAACAGTACTTACTGTTTTTTGAAAGTTGTGTCAGATTGTCATGGTAATAAAGAGTTGCATCATGTTGTCATAGCAACCAGAATTATAAAACGGATTTAAGGAGGTTGAAGAGATAGCCTTTGGTGTTGTGATTCCTTTAACTTTTAAGGATTTGCTTCTCTTCTGCTGCTTACTTTGTTTTGCTTCCTTTGCTATAAAATGGGCCAGGGCAGTGTATCTAGAGACTCCTGGGACTCTGTGCTTCTCCCCAAATGAAGAGCTGAAGCCCCATGTCTTAAGTCATCCGTTTGCCCCTGAGCCAGGTAGAATACTGGGGCTGGAGGGCACCATCAGATACCCTGCCTGTCAAGCCCCTCTGCCCTGAGCTGGAGGAAGTGCCACTCGGATTAGGTTGAAAAGGTATTTCATTTTTCTTTATGATTATTCATGGGATTTCTTTCAAGCGAATTACCCCAATCTTTCTCTGGACAAAAGCGCCAGTGAGCTTTGGGAACTGATTCATCAAACCTTATCAGGCTTTGGGGAAGGTTACTTCTTCTCTGTAATTAGAAAGATTTAGGTCATTATAGTTGCTCAAGAGGTTAAACTCTGACCCTTGAGGTGAAAAACTAATTTTAATGCAAAACCATTTCCCCTTATTCCACAGTGGGAGGAAAAAGGAAGGGGCGGGGGTGAGGGGACCCTTTACAAGACATTAGTCCCTTTTTAAAAAATAGTGAAACAAAGGAGAAAGCCACCAAGACAGGTTCTGCGAGTATTAGCCAAGAGAAATGTCCTGACTGTGAAGGGTTGCTGAAAGTCAGGTGTTTAGAGATGCCTGCTCTGTCCCCTCTTGGCATAAATGATTTGCTTTTTTCTTCTCTTTGTTGCTGCATTGCCTCCTCTCGGCTTGCTTTTTAACAAACGCTTTAAGAGCCGTGCAAGTTGCAGCAAGTTTTAGGCACTAACTAGTGGCCAGGTAGTATAATACTACTTTTAATGAATGTCTGTTTTCTATTCTTTACTGTGCTTTCTTTGGAAAGAGGCCCACGAAACAAAGTATTAAGAAAACACACGGCTGCCCTGGAATGTGTGTATTAGCTGCAGATTATTTCCTATTAGCAGATTAGCTGCAAGGCTATTGGCTCAGAAAGGTCTTTGAGAGTATTTTGTTTTGTAACTGATTCAAGCCATGGGAGAGAATTGCCACCATGATTGGAAAGAAGAATTAGCTACTGTTGCCATGGACACTGGAGTTCACAGTCCATTGTTAAACCTAGTGCTTCAGAATGAGACGCCCCAGCAGGAGTTCAAGCTTTGTTAATGAAATGATGGAATATTTTTTTTCAGAGCTCTGACAGACCCTGCTGAAAATACACAAAATACATTTTTTTCTGTAGAATCCGTTTGCCTTCATAAATCATGTTTTCCGATAAGATAAAATAAACCGATGGTACAGCAGCTTGTGAAAACGAATAGCATACGTTTACTTATATTTTAATTGTCTTTGTAATAAATACCCACTCAATCCTTCTGTGCAAATTAAATCTTGATGAAATGCAAGGGGGAAAAATTGAATTGCAGATGCCCTAATCAAATTGCAATGAGCCCTGGGGCAAAATGGGTTAAGAGTTTGACTGCTAAACCAGATTGTTCCTGGGGGTTCAAACCCACTGGCAGCTCTGAGGGAGAAGGATGAGGCTGTTGTTGTAAAGATGTCCAGGCTCAGAGGCCTCCGGACTGGTTCTCCTCTGTGCTCTGGACAGGGGCCCTTAGGAGTTGGCATCCACTTGATGACCATGGGTTTGGTTTAACCAAATTGTTAAAAGATCTCTACTAGTGTTCTTTCTAACAGGATAATTAATGAAACTAAATGCTAGGTGCCCCCAATTTTAAATGCATTATGTAATTATATGTCAAAAGCTGACTGTCTGTTTTAAAGGTGGGCTATAGACTATGTGATAGTGATATTCCCAAACCAGGGGTTGGCAACTGCTCTGGAGTAAAATTATGTTGATTTCTTTTGTTTGTAAAAAAAAATATGACTCTTGAATAATTGTCAAATTGCTGTGAGGGACAGGATTGGCTCTTCCATCTTAAAAGTGTGCTGACCCCTGGTCTAGTCCATTCCAACTCAGAAAAGAGCAGTCCTGTAGCATCTTAAGGCTGGAAATGTTCTCAGAAGTGCGCTGTCACCGCTTTATCCTGAGTATCTACTGGTGGGTTTGAACCACTGACGCTGGGCGAGCAGCCACTTTTAACCATGGCTGCTGGGTATGTCACAAGGTAGAGTTTAATCTTCGCAACTGGAAAGAATGTGTGGGAGTGGCAGACTCTAATGGTTTGTTGGGCTGATGCCCATGAAGACCTATGAAGTTCAAAAGGAAAGTACCACAACATTTATCTGCGACTTCTGCTCCTCATCCAGCCAACAGATTCTGAATGTTTGGGAGAAGCTAAGCATACTAGTCTTCGCTTCTAAGAGAACTGAGTGTTCCTGAGGATTCCTTTAGATCCTAGGCCTTCCACTCATCAAAAACCCTTGCCTTAATTTTATTAAACATTTTTTTACATATTTTATTCTACATTAGGTAAATCAGATCAACAACTTTGTATTCAATGTTGTAAACGACTCATAACCCGTTGAAATGGTTTACCCTTCATCTGCTCCTTGAGTTCTCTTTTCCCCACCGTGGACTAAAATCTTTCATTCACACAGTAACACCCATCAAAGGTCTGGGCCCTTGCTTATCGTCTTACCCTCGCCCTTTTGCCTTATGATTCGGTTTGGTTCCTGTACTGTTCAGACAGTGAGATTTAAATCATGTTTCTCCTTCTTACTGATCTTATGACCTTGAGCCAATTAATTTCTTCGCCAAGAATGTTAGTGAATCGTATCCCCCTCCGTTATTTTGAATTAAATAATCATGATACCGATTGGATTGAGACCCATAATGCTTGGCCCACAGGGAGCACTCAGTAAATACTGCTATGCGATTTTTAAATTATGCGGTGGCTTTCTATTTTTCATAAAATGCTGGGATTGCTAAAAACATAACCACCCTTCCAAATGCCTGTAGAGAAAAATGTATCTTGTTTGTCCCCAACCTTCTCAGACATATTCGGTCCACGCATAGTCTCCCCTCGGGTTCCTTCCTCCACGTCCTTTTCCTGTACTTCATAATATCTGCGCCACCTCAGTAACGGGCGTCTGTAAAATTACCATCCCAATGAAGGGACGGACGTGGATTTGGAGATTTCCTAGTAGTACATATAAAAGTGATATACAGTATATACTATATATTGCAAATGTTTATTAAACTGTCAATTAAAGGAAACATTGTAGGTTAGGTGACGGGCTGCTAACTGGAAGCTTGGTGGTTCAAACCTACCATATGCTCCATGGGAGGTAGAGGAGGCTGTCTGCTCCCATAAAGATGTACAGT
>NW_022103896.1:24252942-24284865 GCF_000313985.2 Echinops telfairi
ACTCAGTGCCTGTGGGTGGTCTATGAAACAAACATGCATAGCATTATGAGCACACTTGAAATACTATGGGAATGATAAAAGTGTGAGACATTGACAGGCAGTAAGCATGTGCTGTTGGAGAGCTGGTGCCAATAGACTTGTGAGACACAAGTGTGCCGAAGACCTTCAGTTGGTGAAAAAAACTCTGTTTTGTGAAGTGCAATAAAACAAGCTCTGCCTGCATTTCCTTTCACATTAATAATCCATGTGAAGTATGTTTTTTAATCTAGCCTGTATATGGCCCACGCAACACGAGTGCTTGCACCTTCCCTGGGCTAACACACGCAGTGGCCTGGACTGCTCGCTGACTTTTCTCTCGCTCATCTTGGTGGTTTGTTGGTGTTGTTTTCACATCATCTAAAGACTTCAACAAGTCTCACGAGACAGTGGAATGAAGAGATCATGGAGCTTTTCCAAGAACTTTTTGAGGTCCCCTCATATATCAGGAGCCAACTGAGAATGTTTGGCATTAAAAGGCCCTTGGGTATATCTCATCTATGAGATTGATGTCCCAAAATACAACGAAATCCCAGATAACCGACTGTAAGGGTATTCACTTTCCACAAGTTCTTCATAGTCTCAAACTTGAGCTTGAATTACACTCATTACTAAGTCTGTAATATATTGCGCTAATTTGCCACCTGGTCCTTCACTGCCACGCAATGATTTCAGGGGCCTCTGTGCTGTGGAGAGGGTCACAATGTCATCCGGATTCCCAGGATGCCATTTTGCTAGCCGTGTGCTGAGGAAAGACAAAAGTCCAAGGCACGTAGTGGTGCCGCCAGGTGAAATGAGCACTCGTGCAATGGCCTGCTAGGCTGCAGGTGATGTAGCTCCTGCTGCTCCATTTTTTTCTCCACTTCTTTCCAGTAGACTGTCTTAGAAATCTAAATCCCATGTAAATAAATGCAAATAACTCTCTTATTTGGAAATAAAATCTAGCAACCTCAACAACCTGGGGCATTCTGAAAGAGAAATAGAGACAAGGGTCTCATCATTGACGGTAGGGAGTTACAAAACCATACAAGAGGGAAATTGAAACTCTCTCTGGCAGAGTCTGATTATTACACCACAGAGGATTGCATATCTGTCTTATCTCTCATTCCACACTACAGAAGCTGCGAAGAGAACAAAAACCAATATCCTGGGTAAGGGCTTGGAGATTTTTTTTCTGAAAAATACACAATGCAAAGTACATTTTTTAGTAATTTTGTTATGGCTTTTGTTATCCCATTCAAAGTTTTTAGAAAATGGTAGAATTATTGCTAGTGCCGTAGGCTCCTCCAGTTTGATATTCAATGAGCTGAGATCTGTTCAAGATTTCTTCGGAATGTAGAGGAGCGACAACCTTTTCTTCCAAAAAATCTGGGGGTGGGGTGGGGACTGATTTTTGTCCTTGATATAAACTTCATGGAAAGAGTCTTAGGACGGTAATAACAGTTTCAAATTCCATGAGGTCAGAGACAGTGGACCTATCCAGGCAAATCAACCTGTGGATCTTGTTAACCTCAACACTCAGACGAAAGGAAGGAGTAACACCAGAGAGGTAGTCATTCAGCGTGGGAAGGACACAAAATAACACCCTGAAACATACTCGTTATTGTACCAATGTGCGGCTTCTTCCATGTATGAATTCATACTCTGGACTTCCAAGTGTTTTATAATGATGTTCATTAATCTATTAGGTTTACAGTTATTTTCTGTATGTATGTGCAGAAACGTGCATATGCATGACTAGGTATGTTATAGGTTTTGTATAGGTGTTTCAGATGAAGCTTATAATTTGAAAGGAATTTAAATATATTGCCTTACCTCCTCTTATTAAGAAGTATTTTACATTATATTTTCACTTTAAGGAAAAATTGGAATCCAGAGAATTACTTTATGAGCTTACTATCTTGCTAATTATATTTTCTGGATTTTTATTAGGATTGGGCCTTTAAGAGTACCCTGGAAAACTTGGTGTAGTGCCAGTAAACTCTTCTTGCCTTTATTAAGTACAACGCTTGTTTGACACAACCTCTGTGTGCGCCTTGCACTGATATCTATATAAAAATACAAGTGCAAAACAATTGGGATAAAGTTTAGAGATAATATCACCCAGAATTTCAAGACTGGTTTTTCAGTCCTGTTTTCTTCGCCGCTCACATTCTGTAGAAAAGGGAAATTGGTGGGTTGTAATGCCTTTTACTTCAGCGAAGAAAGAGAAGTACGCCAAGCATCAGCACAACACGTTCTAATGTATGGAGTAGAAAACAACTTATTAAAAATAATAGTTTTGAGGTGGACCCCAGAATGGTAAAATATACACTTGTGCCTGGAACATTATTCAAAATACAATTTCATGTGTTTTTCAGAAAACAACAAATCCACACTAATTGGGACTCAAATAAAAGTTTATTTCTGGTAACATTTACCTTCCACTTCAAAATGTCATAGGCATATTTTGTCATCCTGGCTAAAGCCACCCTCTGCTTAGAACTGAGGACATATGTGTCCCCAGAGTGCCATCATTCATGGTCTTTTGATACAAATAAATGAAAACAAAAAGTATGCTCCTTAATTAATGCTTTAAAACCCTCCTCTTTATTAGGAATCCAAGAAATATGTGATTACTGAACCAAATGCTGTCAGACAATTGTATGCTATAAAACTTTTTAATTGGAAACTATTGAATGCTGCAGGAAGAATTCTGCGTCTTCTCTATAAAGCAGAGGGGCTGGGAGCTTAATTTGTTTTTCCTTAGAAGGTTGTTGCTTGTTAAGACGAGAGTCTATCAGCATTTTAGTTTGGGTTTTGTATAATGGGAGTGAGCGGTCGATGTGGCTGTACAAAAATTCAGACAGAAAATAATGATCCAAACACAAAACACTGAAAGATGCTAATATTTTTTAAGTCTCCCACATCATTCATCTGTTTTCTAACGAAAGAGCTGCACCAGGTAATTCACTTGAGACCAGGTATGTGTCTGATTTTGGCCAAGAGTGGAGCCAGGCCATGAAGCTGATGTCATATACATCATTTCTTGGTAGACAAAGGATGGCATTATGATGAGGGAGGAGGAAAAAATCATCTAGAAGGTAGAACGTAGTCGGCATTTAAATAAAAATAGGACTAAGTATGATCCACGGAGCCCTAATAGAGTAGTGGTTATGAGTTGGGCTGCGATCCCCAGGGTTGGCCGTTCAAAACCACCAACAGTTCCACGAGAGAAAGACTGGGGTTTCTACTTTCTACTCCTGTGATCAGTTACAGTCTTGGAAACCCTCAGGGGCTCACTATGAGTCAGCACTGACTATAGCAGTGAGTTTGGAAGTATGACCATAACCAAACTCATTGCCATTGAGTTGCTTCCAACTTGTAGTGACCCTATGGGACAGGATAGCACTCCCCTACGTGTTTCCAAGATGGTAACTATTTACAGAAGTGGAAAGCCTCATATTTCTTCAAAAGGCAATATACAGTTTTTTAATGAGTTTTTATGTTTCAAAACACATAGTTAAGTCACTCATAATAAAATTCCATTTCTTTTGAGCTGACTATTGTAATTCTGAGTTATCCAACAGTATTTTACCCATATATATGCTATGTTCTGCCTTTTGTTATGAATTTTCCAAAGTCATGTTGAATAAATAGGAATTTTTCAGTTTCTAAAAATTATAATGGAGCTCTTTTTATAACTACTAGATTATTGGCTGCTTTACTATTTTTATATGACTGACATGCGTAATCATCATGATCCTTTTCCTACAAAAAAGCAATAAAAAAGCAATAACAGTTTTTAAAATGACAGCAATACATACCTAGCTAAATCTAGTGGACTCAGTGATCGGTATCAACAACTCTGAATAACTTTTATTAGCTACAGATCCCTAATAATGGCACAGCAAGAAGAACAAACAAAAGCAACCACTAACTAGTTCCGACATTTAGACGTCAAAATATCTTTTCTAACAACCTAAAAGGTGACTATACACTTGGACCTCAGTGGATGTGATACACAAGAATCAAATCAAATACGTCTTTGGAAAGAAGTGATGGAATAGTTCAGTATTATTAGCCAAAACCAGGGACCATCTGTTGAACAGCCCATCAGTCATTCATATGCAATTCCGAGTTGAAACCGAAGAAAATTAAAACAAGTCCATGGGAGCCAAAGTGTGCCCTTAAGTGTATACCTCCTGAATTCAGAGATCATTTTTGAGATTAGATTTGATGCAGTGAACTGTATTGTCCCAAAACAAGAAGAGTTGTGGTTTGATATCAAGGGCATCAGATAAGAAAGCAAAAGGTCATTAAGAATACAGGAAAGAACGAGAAGATCGAAATCATTGTCAGAAATTTGCTCTTAAACAGAGTAGCTAAAACAAACAGAACAAATTATGAAGTCAGAGAGCTGAAAAAAATATCAAAGGGCAGTTTGAGAAGATTTCTAGTGAACTACTAATAAAACGTGCAGATAGAAAAGCAAAAGGGAAGAGCGGGCTCCTTGCTTTGCTAGCTTTAACAACAAAACAACCAGCGTCAGGAAAAGCTCAGCCTGGAGTACTGATGCAAGAAGCATCAAAAGAACATGGATTGACCCTATCAAAACGAATTGGTGGACGTTCAGCCATTTCAAGATCAAGAATCCATACTGTTGAAGGAAGAAGTCCAAGCTACCCGGAAGGGATTGGTGAAAAACAAGGCTCCGGGAATTACCAGAACACCAACGGAAAGCTTGCAGGAGTGGAGGCAATGTTGGAAGGGCTGCCTTGTCCATGTCAAGAGAATTAGAAAATGGCTTCCTGGCCGTTGCACCGGAAGAGATCCGTATCTGCACATTCCAAATAAAGATGACCCAAATGAATGTGAACGTTATTCAATGCCATCATTAATATCACATGCAAGGAAAATTATGCTGAAAGTAATTCACAATCAGTTACAGCTGACCTTCCACTAGCAGAGAATTGTTAAATATCCAAGGTAGATTCAGAAGAGAACAGGGAATAAAGAATATCCGTGTTGATATCAGAATATAATACCAGGAATATTTTTACCTGTAGTTCATTGATTATGCAAAGACCTCTGACTTTGGGGTCTCAACAAATTATGGCTATCATTGTGAAGAATGGAAATTTCAGAGCACTTAATTTTGCTGATATGGAACCTATTAGACCAAGTGGCAATCATTTGAACAGAAAAAAAGAGAGGTATTGTGTAGTTAAAAATCAGCAAGTTGTGTATCACGGCTATATTTTATTCAGTCTAATTGCTAAACAAACAATCCAAGAAGTTTAACTCTATGAAGAAGAACACGGTGTCAGGACTGGATGAAGATACATAATCCACACCTATAGATGTGGTGAACAAATCTGCTGCAAAAGACCTTTTAAAGTGTCAGCGATCAAAGATGATACCTTGAAGACCAAGTGGAGTTTCGCCCACGTCACGTTATTTACAATCACAGGAAAACTGGAGACTGAATAGGAAGAATGACCAGAGAAGAATTGCTTTTCAATGTTGATGTTGGCAAAAAAATTGTGATTATTCGATGGATTTCCAGAATAAACATGTGTCTTAGAAGACGTGTAGCCTTAGAATTAGGATGGCAGGACTTCGTCATGTACTTTAGACATGTTATCTGGATGGACGAGTCTGTAGAGAAGAATGTCATGCTTGGAGTGAGACTGAGCAAGTTAAGATTGACGCAGTGACTACAGCAATGGGCTTGAAGCCAGCACAAAACTAGGTAGGGTTGTCCTCTGTTGGCTATTGGTCTCTGTGTGTTGGAACCAACATGATTGTACCTAAAAACAAGAACAGAAAACATAGTGTTAATTTCTTTAGGTCACATTTCAGTTCTTTAATGGTATCTAGTTATTAGTTCTTTCATATTTTAAAATTCCACTTCCTTTAAAAAAATAAACCATAAAAAAAAATAAAATAAAATAAACCATCAAAATGATTACAACTTTGGTTTTGAAAAGCAAATGGCAGGAACTGACTTGTCTCAGCTAACCATTGGGCATGAAACCATAGCCCCTGAGAGAGTTCTGTATCATTGCTAATGAAAGAGCATTAAAATGTAAATTAGTGTGTCCTGAAAAGTCTAAAGCATATCCTGGTTACTAATAGCACCAGGCCCGGAAGTTAGGCATTAGGAATGGTCTTCCTTCCATACATCTCTCCCCTTACTACTTTTTGATCAATTTTATAAAGGCGATCCCTATTTTGTCAATGTGTGTAATTGTGCAAACTACGACTAGCACATGTTTCAGTAATACTAAAACTGAGACATGCATGTATCTGCAAGTTCCAATTTACATAGCTGTTTTATTCTTTTCTTTCAAATAAAGAGTTTATTTGTCTTTATACCTTCAAACTTAGCACATAGTAGGTACCAGCGAACTATTCATTGGATGAAAGAAAACCTTTATCTGTCCAAGGATAAATACCAACTAAGTAGAGTACATCTCTACGGGCGCAACACAAAACCACATGAACTAGAGTTGACAGACCAGTAACATCCTGTTCCTATGATGTTTCCACAGGTCAGAATCGACTCAGTGGCTAGGAGTTTGAGTTTCTGAGTAACCCTTCCCCCAATAAATCCGCATGCTTCGGTTTACAGCACATTAAGACGGCAGTTTCGGCATCCGTGAGGGACTCGCAGTAGGGTTCTCTTTAAAATGTTGAATTTGGGGAACAAGAAGTCTGAAGGGGTCCTAGTGGGTGTAGAGGGGGTAAAATTTCCCAAATTCTCAGGACAGCCTTGGGATGGAAATAGTTCCTTGGCACGGTTTTCCTAGCCCTTGTCTCACCAACTTCATAATAAACCCCCAAAATGATCCTGTTTCCTCTAAGAACCCTCAAGATGAACCCTTCAGAATTTCAACGACAGTTGCTGTAACCCACTCTTTATTAATTTTACCCTGAATAAATAGATTCACATGCCTCTTTAGTGATAGTAACTGCTGTCAGTTGCTGTACTTGGGTGATACAGGTTTTCAGTCTGTGGTGGAATATTATTTCATCTTTCCTAGTCGGTGCCCTTCTTAATAAACAGATTTCCAGCAGTGGGCTTGCATTTTCTTTCAGCAGTCTTCCAGCGTTTTCTGATTTGAGAACCATAATTGCTGATGCCCAATAGGTATAAAAAAGTATGTACAATTGGCTATGAATTCTTCAGAAGAATCCATAGTTTTTACTTTAAATCAGTGTGTTAGTCTGGGTAGATTAGAGAAGCAAAATTTATAGACACTCATATTTTATAAGAGAATATTATGTAAGGGGTAAGTGTACATTAAGGAAGCATCCCAACCCAGTGCTGTCCAAGCCCATAAGTCCAACATTAACCCATAAATCCGACACCAATCTACAAAGTCCTCCTCCATCTCACAAAACACACGCAATGACACTGACTGCAGGAGGAAAGCCGAATCAGTGAGGGTGTAAGAATCTCAGTGCTGGCAGGGGTCTCCACATGGCTGCTCCAGCACCCAGGGCTGCATCGGGGTAGGTCCATGCGGCATCTTCTCAGGATGTCTCACAGGAAGTGAGCCTTGAAAAAGCAGACAGCTGAGTCCTCTGTAGAGCAATTCAGGCTATCTGGCCACAGGCAGCAAACAGCAAGGCAGGTCACCACCAGTCAGCCAGATGACAGGGCCCGAAAGTCCCCAGCTCGATGTATACTCCAGTAGCGTGGCGAAGCAGGTCTTGAAGGAACCTCAAACTACAGCAACACAGTCCATGGGTTAGGTATCCCACAGGTAGTGTAGCTTGCAAATTGAGGCAGAGAACTAGCTAAGATAGCCGCACACTGGCCCAACCATCAGAGAAGAAGAGACCAGAACGACGAGGCTTGCTGAGCCATTTCTCTCTCCGCCCTTCAATTAATCCCACATGTGTTCCTTGGCTAGGTTGGCACAATAAACCTTAACTATCACAATCAGTAAGATACAATCAGCATTATATTTAAGGCACATTTGCTGCTGGTTTGTTTCCCACATTGTCACTGTATGACCAAATTTCTTGACAGTATTCCTTTGGGAGAATGTGAATATATAATTCAGTAAGGTGTGCAATTTATTTTTATTTTTTTTAATGTAAGTTTTCTAGTATTTAGAGAAAGTGTTCACAGATGGTATGGTGACCACACCTTTTAGTTTTCTATGAACAATCATTTCAGAAACAAGTAAAAATAAAACAAAAACCACCAATAACCTATTTACCAAGCAGAGAAAAAAACAAAACACTGAGCCAAGTGCCATCCAGTCAATTCTCATTCTTAGCAATGTGATATGGGATTTCCGAAACTGCAGATCTTCATGGGAGCAGGTAGCCTTCACTTTCCTTTTGCAGGGTGTCTGGTGGGTTTGAACTACTGACTTTGAAGTTTAGCCACTCAATGCCTACCAGATAATGCCACCAGCACTCTTTTCATAACTCCCTAGATCGGTATTTTTAGATAACTATTGATTTTGTGTCATCTGACTCATAAGATCCATAGAGTCTGAATAGAACTGCCCTGTGTGTGCCACCAGGACTGTGCAGTGGAGTCTAGAGGGCAATGAGTTTGGTTTTGATGCGTTTGAGAGGTGGTTGTGTCTCAGGAATCTGGGACAATCTTCTACCTGCCCACTACAAGGAATAAGCAGATTCAATCATCTCAAAAGAAAATGGTACCTAAAGAAGACAACTAGTTCTTCAAGGTTGGTGGCAGAAGAATATGATATTTTTCCCCTCAAACTACTGGAAGATTGCTTTTTTAAAAGACAACAAAACATGTTCGCTTTGGGGTAAAATTGGGAACTTATGAAGCATTTTCACCCAACACCAAATTTGGAAGATGACATCGGAGAATCTTACTTTGATAATATTTCTAGGAAGAAGTTATAGCTAGTAGACTTGTAATTGACTTTTTTCTGGAAGAATCATGTGTGTGACCTCCCCAGCAGGTAACAAACCTCAAAGGAACCCTGACGCTAGGGCACAGAGAAGGAACAGATCAAGGATGAGGGAGAAACTGACGTCCAGTTCTCGTTTTTTGATGTCCAGGCGTCTCTGGGAGCCCTCATGGCAGAGTGGGTTACACGTTGTGCTGCTAAGCGAACGAATAGTCAGCAGTTTAAAGCCCCAGAGATCCTCCATGGGAGAAGATGCAGCTTTCTACTCCCATAACGAAATCCACAGGGACAGTTCTATTAGGTCCCATAAGGTCATTATGCATCGAAAGCTATTCAACGGCGGTGAGTTGTTAAGTGGAACATCTTTGTGCTATACACATTTCTTCCATCACAGGGACATTATATTTCCCTCAGATCATGTTAGTATTCTGAGACTAAAGTTTGAAAATCATTATGAAATACTGGATATTCTCAGTACAATAATGTTTACATTACTATACTGTAGTCATGTTATGATACAGTGTCTATCTGTTTTCTATGCCAGAACCTTAGGTAAAGTTTATACTAATGAGAATATGTTGCATAGCTTGTAGTGTTAAAAAGACCCACAGGGATGCTTAATTTTCTAACATCAACAGAAAAGGGGAAAAAACTGAAGACGTTCTGCCTTATTTTGACATACAAGGATGTTGATTTATTTATATAAGAAAAGATACTTTTACCCTTTTAAGAAATATAACGACCTCTCACCACATACACATACTGTAGCAATAATAAGAATTTGCATTTTTCTCCTAAATTATGATATTACAATAAATAAGGGGAACAAATCCCATCTTGTTTACAAAGCAACTATTATTCAAACACACATTTCCATAAAGAATATTCAATCCCTTGTATGTGTCTGTACCTCTGGCTAGGTCCACTTTTAGAAGAGGAATGGCTATCTCTCACCTGCAGTGTAGGTGTACAAAGATTTTAGAATCAGAAAAACCAGACTTAGAATATCGACTGCTGCTTACTAGCTTTGTGATCTTGGGCATGGTACTTAGCTCCAATCTCATCTGTAAATGGAGAAAATAATAGTTGTATCTTTAGATTCTCAGAATTAACTAAAAAGACCATAGTAAAGCGCCCAGACCAAGTTTAGGACATCTTAATGAACATTTAATAATTTTATATCATTTTAGTCATAATCATGTGATTAGTTAGATATTAATCCATGTACTCATGCAGCAAATGTTTATGGACTGTTTACCGTGTGGGGAGGTCTATAGTACCTTCAAAACAAAACACATCAGTTGTTGTAATGATTATGCAAATCTTCTTGATATGATGGAATGATTGCATTGTAAGATATGTAGATTATGTCCCAATAAAACTTTAAAACAAAAACAGCCCATGGCTGTTGAATTAATCCTGTTTCATAGCGACCCTGTAGGACAAAGCAGACCTGCCTGTTTGGGTCTTCAAGATTATTGATCTTTATGGGAGTGGAAAACCTCGTCTTTCTCTAGATCCGTGTTAGGTGTGGAACTATAAGGGTGAATAAGAAAATGACCGCATGCTGTGGAAGACCAGCAACAACATAGAGCATGTGAAATGCAAGACAGTTGCGTAATATTCATGTGAAAGTAACCCTTTGGTAGAGTGCTTATTAGAGAATAGGGCACTTTACACTGATTATATGGAAACACTACATTGATCTTCCTTCTGGCTTTTGTCAGGGCGCTTCAGTAAGGTGGGGTTCTTTTATCTGAAACACCCACGGGGTATGCATTTTGGCTATTGAAGTCATTATTATTTCCTTTGCTTCTGTAACCATGTTGATGGTCAACTGAACCTGTTTTCATTCTCTCTCTCTCTCTCAATTTGATCTTTGATGAATGGAGCCAGAAATAATTCAAAGGAGTTACCTTGCCTTAGGGACTTCCTTCTTCTATTAAAATGATGTATCCCAAACTTTGTTGGGGTTTAAGAACACTGAAAAAACACGTTTATTATTCTATTTGACTTGAAAGTATGGGGGTGGGCATTTCTCTCCAAGTTGTGGGATATTTGCAAGAAGAAGTAGCTACTGCCTAGGTCTTTGATACCTACTTTTCTGACTTTAAATACTATAGCAATTCCTGGTAATTGAAGCAAAGAGCACTGCTTTGGAACAAATTAATTCATTTTATTATCATAAAATTGTGTAAACTTAGATTGACCTTCCAACTCAATTATGATTCAGTGAAGTTTTTTTTGCATTTCCAGGTTAGGGTTTCTCTCATACATAATAACAAATGTAGCAAACTAGGAGAATAAATGTCTGTCTAAACATTTATTTTATCACCACATGAAATTCCTTGTTTTTTACCCTATTGGGCGGTTAATTTCCATGAAAAGGTGCTATTCAAAAAGCAAAGCCATTACTTGATTTTTGGGACCAGTTCGATAGGATTCGGCAGATTAATGTGCTGGCTGAACCCCGTTAATGAAGCTCACTGTTGTCGGCACCCTGCAGCCATGGAGCACACTACCATGTCTTCCCTTACTTTCCCTTTAGTTTATTGTTTATTTCTAAGGACTCCCTCCCTAATCATACTGCAGTTCTCACAGGTAGTCCTGAATCTCTGTATTTATGAGCTGGGCAGCTAACCACAAGGTCAGCAGTTCAAAACTACCAGCCACTCTTCTGGAGAAAATTGAGATTTTCTTCTCCCTGTAAAGCAGTGGTTCTTCCTAATGCCGCGACCCTTTAATACAGTTCCTCATGTGGTGGTAACCTTCAAACTATAGAATTACTTTCGTTGCTGCTTCATCACTGTAATCTTGCTACTGTTATGAACCAGGCGACCCCCATGAAAGGGTCGTTCGACACTGCCCCCCCACCCCCAAAGGGGTCGCGACCCACAAGTTGAGAACTATGCTGTAAAGCGTTACAGTCTTGGAGACCCGCAGGCATGGTGCTACCTTGACTGGTAGGGTCGCTTTGAGTTGGAAACAACTTGATGGCAAGCAGATTGGTTTTTCATTTTTCTCCAAAATGATGGTTGTTAGAATTTATTTTTCAATCAGTCGCTAAAACCTAAGAATTGATACTTGAGTTCTACTGAAAAATTTAGAAAAACTCAGAAACGAGGGAAACAATCCCTTTCTGATCTGATAGACTGTTTCCAGGTTTCTGCGGATTCTGAAAGCAATTCTAAACAGTTGATCTGGGTTCCCCAAATTGTTATCCTCTCTCTTTGTGCTGTGCACTCGGGAGCTCCTTCGGATCGTAAAGTCGTTGCTCAGATTTCAGGATGAATAAAGTTCTTATAATAGTTTTTATGCCCTAGTTTTTGATGAGCTGGTACAGTCAGATGAGGCACTCTAGTGTTGGGATTATGAAATAATATCGCTTCACTTCCAGCACATTCTGAACCTTTGTGTTTTTTAAGGCGAAGAAGTAATATGATTACTTAGTTTGGGAATTGGTGGAGAGGAATGGTGAGGTTGGTTAAGATCAAAAGAGTGTTTGGGGTTAAGTAAGGGACTGAGCTTCATTTGCTAGCACCACAGAAGTTTTGAAACAAATTGAAATTTCAGTTCCATATGTTTGATCGATGGGACTTGGCTAGGTCACACTTTGCCTCTGTGATGACTGTATTGGAGGTCAGACATTTACTTTTGTCCCAAAACTTCCAATTCAGTCTTTTCTTGGAGTCTCTAGTGAATGTGAAGAATTGGTAGAATAGAAGTTGAAAGGCCCTTCACTTCCCTAAGAGGTGAAGATATTGGAGCAGTTCTGGGTGCTTTTGGACTTCTTTAACATGTAAAAGAACCTAACTAGTTCAGAGCTGACAGAGACTGCCATTTGAATATTCGAGTAAAATTTTGGAAACCTTGGGAAAGGGCCTAATTAATTACGTTAACTTCAGAAAGTTCATTCCCTAATAATCTTGCTGCTTCCTGCCTATAATGTATTTATTAGCTATCAATGTCTTAATCTCCTAAGTGCCATGTTCTCCTACATCATTCATCTTTTCTTCTACTTTTCTTATCTGGAAATGACAATAAAGACATTGGGATTTCTGTACTACAATTCTCTCTTAATCCCTTCCAGTTCTATTTATCGCAGTTGTAATCTATATGGTGTGAAAGGTGAGGGTGCATTCGATACCGCTGCGATTCTATAACTGGAACTATAACATTTAATTTTATGATGTCATTATTTGATTGTGATACAATGTTGTTTCTGAGAAATACATGGGCAGTAATTAGTGTATCTGAAATCTAGTTGTGAGCTGGAGAATAAGCAACTGTATATAAGTGTGGTAAGCATTTTTTCAAAACTACCAATTTCTAGGGTCTTTTCGGAAGTAGAGGGAAGGATTCTTTATTCCTTATCAAGCACATGAGTAGAAAGCAGGGGCATCACTGTATCTGCCACAGCTCCTAGCAGTTCTATGTTACTCTTTTTTGCTTGATGCTGTTGGTACTTTTCGAAGCTTAAACATTTATAAAAATTCATAATTATGTGCAAATATTGAGAACCCTGAATTGTGAAGTCTACATCAACCAAGAGCTTGCTTGCTGGATAAGCAGAAGCCAACTTTCCGCCTCGCCCTTCCTTGCATTTTCAATTAGAATTGCTTGTTCGTGACAATATGTTTTTCTTTAAAAATAGATGCTTTGAGGCAAAAGAGCAGCCACGGCTATATGTTGAATAGGAGGTTGATTAGTTGGCCAAACTTCAGGAGGGGAGCCTGCCACGCTTCCTAGGGAAATAATTCCTCCTCTGAATTTTTATTGTTCTCATTACTAGCCCCAACATAAGCTGAGTGTTGCCAACAATTGCTTTGTAGTTGCTTGTGAACCAGGCTCAACATTTTATACCTATTTTCCTTGGTTTAAGTAATTTAAAAAGTGTCTTTTGTGATGAAGCGTATTTTATATTTAAAAGTCAACAACTCAATTCCATCCGTGTCCTTTTTGTGCTTTGATTTTTCAATTTTTTTCTACTCTCCAAGTTTAACGTTGGCTGAATTATGAGCAGATGCGTGCTAGATGGGGAATATGGAAGTGGTAATGGACTAGATACAGGCGTCCTCAAACTACGGCCCGCGGGCCACAGGTGGCCCGCTGAGGACATTTATCCGGCCCGCTGGGTGTTTTTGCCCCGTTTGTTTTTTCACTTCAAAATATGATATGTGCGGTGTGCATAGGAATTTGTTCATAGTTTTTTTAAAAAAAAACTATTGTCTGGTCCTCCAACAGTCTGCGGGACAGTGAACTGGCCCCCTGTTTTAAAAGTTTGAGGACCCCTGAACTAGAAGGATGTCTTCCCACATAGCAATGGAGGAGGCAACTGATTTTGAATAGTAATTGACAGCATGAAGCATTCAGTGGGGTGCTCTTCACTGCACTTCCTTTGTGAGACATATAAAAAAAATAAACCTCCCTGCTATGAAGTCCACTTTGCCCTTTGGCATAGTGGATTCTGCCTTGAACTGCTAACTTGAAGGTCAGCAGTTCAAAACTACCAGCCACTCCATGGGAGAAAGATTTGGCTTTCTACTCCAGCAAATATTTATAGCTTTGGGAACTCACAAGGGCAGTTTTTCTCTGACCTACAGGGTCACGATGAATGTGAGGTATATTCCATGGTATTAAATATTTGTTCTTGAGACAGCACTGTTAAAAATGCATGTCCGTGGTTTACTGTATAAGTGTGTGTGCATTCTTTCCCAGTTTAATGATCTCTCTAGGGTTGGAATACTGTTTACTCTTTTAAAGGTATCTTATCACCATATTGGCCATGCTATTTATTATTACTGACCTGCTTGCCTCTCACATGTCCTGGCCCTCACCAGGTTTGGGTGTCCGTGTGCACTGAAGGTGCTATGGAATTAAGATGGTTTCCAGGAAGAATTTCACCAGCTAATTCCAAAAGCAAAATAAGCCACGTTTTACAGAAATGGAGCATTTCTCTTGAAAGTAAGAGACCTAAAATGACCTGTCGTCATCTTATCGGAGGTCTTCTCCCTCCTGCCAACCCAGCACATGATTCAGTTTGTGTTTTATGACAAGAACCATTTATAAGATCATTTCTTTTGTTATAACAGTCTTTTGACTACCATTTATCCTTTTTTTTTTTTTTAACAAGCCAGGTTATTTACTTAATCTTTGGCTTTAAGTGTGTAAGACTTTAAAAAAGTGCTGCAATATAAGTTATTGTCTACACTTTAAGTTCATTCTACACTTTATTTTACTTTACTTTTCCTTCTCGAAAGCTGCTTTCTTTTACCTTTTTTTTGGTGCCATGAAATGCCTGCCACATCATGGTCCACTCCTTTTATAACCTAGGGGCAAGCCGATCATATTTATCTCCAGTATTTTAGACAGAATATTAAATATGCATGCACGGCTTTTCAAATACTCCAGCCCACCCCCAATTATTGTCTTTTATCTTCCAGTTTTTTATATTTCTCTTAGTGGTTTGCTTAAGATGGTTGTATTTTCCCGTGGATAATGGAACCAGGGTGAGATTTAAGCTGCAGTATATCAATTGCTACAAAGATCTTCAGCGTAGGACTGATTTCTTCTCTGCCGGCAGTTCTTCCCTCCATTCATCCCTCTATCCATCCCTCCATTTATCCAACCTAAAGAGTGGACGCTCATAGTCTCAGCAGATTTTTATTTAGTTCTAAATAAAACCAGGCCAAGCCAAAGTGCTACAATTGAGTTGATTCCAACTCACAGTGACCCTATAGGACAGGATGGAACTGCCTCTGTGAGCTTCGGAGACTGGAACTCCTACAGGAGTGGAAAGCCTTGTCTTTTCCCCAAGGAGCTGTTGACGGGCTCTAACTGCAGCCCAGCGTGTAACCACTGTGCCCCCAGGGCTCCCTCCTTACAAACCTACAGTGAGCAGAATAAATGGTGGCTCTCAAATATTTTTTCTTTCTTTTATATATTTTTAATTACTTCTGAGAAAATTGAATAATGTACATTTGTGATTGTTTGTTTATATTTTAATTTTTTTTTCTCTAAGGAAATTTAGTAAGATCTTAGAATATTAAACCCCTGACAGTCCATCAGGAATCAATATTATCCCCCAAAATCTCTGATGTCATTGACCTCAGCAAATCCTTAAAATAATTTAAAAGAATCTGGTTAAATGCTGAGGAGCCCTGATGACACAGTGGTTACACTTGG
Organism: Echinops telfairi; assembly: GCF_000313985.2. Taxonomy (NCBI): domain Eukaryota; kingdom Metazoa; phylum Chordata; class Mammalia; order Afrosoricida; family Tenrecidae; genus Echinops; species Echinops telfairi. Next base: position 24,269,055 of record NW_022103896.1, read on the forward strand.
GGCTGCTAGCAGCATGGTCCGCTCTTGGAAACCCCCAGCCATGCTGCAGGAGAGAGAAGGGGCCTTTGTACGCCTATGAAGAGTTATAGTTTCCGGAACTCATGGGGGCAGTTCTACCCTGTCCTGTAGGCTCGCTGTGGGTAGACATCGAATCAAAGGCAGTGAGTTTCGTTTGGGTTTGGTTTTATTTAAATACTATTCAGGACGCGGACCTTAATTCTCTACATTATTCACAAGTATCACAAAGGGAATGTTCTCTGCATACTATGGTTTGGAATTTCTTTGACGAGAACATTTCATTAAACCGTGAACCCAAAGTGGGTGATATCACCTACTGAGGAGCGCTGGAACTATCTAGCGTGTGAGGGGTGGGGGGTGGGGAGCTGCAAGAGCAGATACCCACACTTTATCATGGACTACAGTGCAAAGATATTTAATTGCTGGGAGATGGGAGGGACTGAGTATTCTTTTATTTTTTTCTGAAAAGAGGGAGGTAGGCCAAAATAAGTTTAGGAATCTATGATCTAAACGTACAGACTCAAAACCAAACTCACTGCCACTGAGTGAATTCTGACGCCCATCAATCTTGTAGGACAGGGTCCTGTTCTTTTGGGTTTCCAAGACTGTAAATTTTTATAGAACTTTCTATGTAACTTTTTTTCCCAATCACTTTATTGAGCTTGTACAACTCTTATCACAATCCATCCATCCATCCATTGTATCAAGCACACTTGCACACATGTTGTCCTCATCACCCTCAAAACACTTTCCCTGTACTGGAGCCCTTGGTATCAGCTTTTCGTTTTTTTCTCCTCCCGCCCCCACTCTCCCTGCCTCATGAGCCCTTGATAACTTATAAATTATTTTTATTTTTTCATGTCTTACACTGACGGATGTCTCCTGAAAGCTTCATCGTTCTCCCTCACCTAAACCTGTAATTGTTTTTTCTGGTTGTTTGTGTTCACTGTTGAAAAGGAATGATCGTGAAACTTCCATAGCAGAAACGTTCTCTGCCTTGTCTCTTTCAATAAAGCTTTCTTCCAGGCCTGATCATCGAGCCAACTTAGTGCATTAAGTCAGATCACGCAGCTTATTCCAGATCACTCCCCTAAACCCTGCTAGTTTAAATATTAATGAATCTTACATGAATCACACACAACATCTACTGCCCCTTGATGCTGGAAAATACCAGGCCTTTTATGGTCGTTGCTGTACAGCTAGGATAATAGGAACCAAAGTCATAAAACGGTAATTAATATACTTCAGAAGTGAGCCATTGTACTCGGCTGATGCTAATTAACGATGACAGATAGCCATGATAGAAATGCGCATAAACCGTTTGTCAACACACGTGGAAGGCCGGGTATCATCTTGGATGCTTTTATGGAGGATGCTTTGGGCTTTTTCTCTCCTCAAATATCTGAAGAAAGAACAAAGGAAAGGTCCAGACTATCTATAGTTCCAAGCCAGAGGGCACCCCTCCAGGTCTATGGGTGAGGTAGACAGAAATATGTGGGGAAAGTGTGGTTGGGCTGCCTCCCTCGGAAGGTGCAAGGTGCTCAGCAAACAAATAGACTGTTCATGTTCTCCGCCCTCAGCCAAAGGCTCATCAGTCAACCACATCTGTATGTGGTATTTGGGTGAATCACAGGAATAGAGCTGTAAAGTCATGGCTACAGCTACTGCCCACACTTCAAGAAAAGGCTCTATGTCCAGAAATAAACCTGGAAAAACATCTGCAAGCAGGCTAACTATGAAGGGCACCTAACGGAATCCGTAGTCCATGTGAAACGATCTTTACAATCAGAACGGCGCTTCCCGAGTTCTCAGAAGACACCTAATGCCTTGACTTTGGCATTGAGACGATAGTAGGATAGACACGATATGGTAGTTTAAAATTCATGCACATGTTTACCTTTTCTTAAAGGATAAATACTGCTATGGTTACCTTAATAAAAATGTTGGTTAGGTTCTGTGATTAATGTTATAAAATAACAATAAACAGTAAATGACCTGCCTTTGGCATGGACTAGATTGACCAGACAAAACAAAGGGATTTAATATTTTTAAACCAAACCAATAATACTAGTATAGTATAGTATAGTATAGTGTAGTATTAAATATAAAAAAAATAAATGATGCTTGGGAGGGTGAGGTAACCAGCCCCCACCTGCTGCTACTCCTACAAGTTCAGTAATACTACTTCTGGGTTCAGTAATGCACAATTGTACGGTTGAGATATATAAGCATTATATTAAAGTCATCGAGAGCATGAGAGATAATACAATAATACAGTCAGGCATGATACATAGCAACATTGCTCACCTCAGCCCAGCTTGGTGGTCCACGTGGAGAGGGGGAAGGGAAGGAGGGAAAGGGAACAAGGGAGAGGGGAGTGACCAGGGAGTGAGCATCAAGAAGCTCAGAGTCAGAGAGAGAAGTCTGCGAACTCACACCTATATACCTTTTGGGGGCAATCCAGCCCACTAATTACAGGTAGAGACATACGTCACAGGAAGGGGCTGCACTGTAGGTTACACAGCAATGAGTGGGTGGTCTAGGGGTTGGTCTCTGGGTCTCCATAGGAACATTATCAGTAGGGTGCAAACCCAACCTAGAGGAACCAAGCTAATGGTCCCAAAGCTTCAGAGAGAAGTAGGCCATTGTCCCCAGCAGCAGGGAGCAGGCCCAGCCCTGCTGTGAGATGAGACAGCAGTCTGGCAGCAAGTGTCTGACTTCTCCCCACAGTATAGTATAGTATAGTGTAAGTGTAGTATAGTATAATATAGTTAGTATAGTATAGTTAACAGATTATAATAACGTACAAGTACTTGATGATTCTGCCCTTAAATTCATGGGAGATAGGGTTGCAGCCAGACAACAATCTATGATGGGATTGTATGCAAGCGTGCATGACTCTTACTACATAAATATGTGCATTCGATGTTTAAGTGAATGGAACACAAGAATCAGTAAATAGACGACCATTATTTTCATAATCAGATAGGGATTGGGTCTTAACATGGAATTATTGTTTAACTGTGCATTATAGTATTATTCATACTAATTTCCCAGCCAAATACTAGAAAGGGCATTGAGTGTAAGCAACTGTGATTGAATGCCCCTGACCCATAGAAGCATTTCATTCTAAAAGTAGAAGCCCAAATCATGCTTCTAGGAAAAGAAAAAGAAAGCTTCACAAATCCTTAGAAAGTCTTGACGTTAGTCGGCTGAAGGTGAGAGAAGGTAAAGACAAGCCTGCCACCCCACAGAGAGAGGTCAGAGTTCAAAGTTCAGTCCTTCTTGTCTAAACATATAGACAGTTGAGCTGTCAAAGATGAAAGAATATGGAGAAGAGGATATGGGAATATTTCATCTGATTCTAGCAAGTTTTTTCTTTCCCTGAAATTACTTGAAGGATTTTGATATTCTGCAGGTTTCCAAAGGAGCTGCACTGAGCCTTTAACCAACGAGTAGCACTGATGTAGAAGTGATTAGATGACATTTGGACCTGATGGACAAGGACATTTCTAGGGGAGAAAAAAAATCTTCTCATTTAGCCAGTTAGCTGAAGACAGCATGAGGCACTGTCTTGTTAGCACCAGTTAATGACCTTCTAGTTAATTTGTAACTTGCACAATGTCTGTTCTTGCTAATGCTGCCAAGCATATTGCAGATCAAGGAGCCTGTTAGGCAACTGTGAATAAGAAGTTTGGGCCACTTCACACTGTTTCATCTTATCTATCAGGAGTTTTGTTTGGTTCTCTGTGTGTGTGCGTGTGTGTGTGTGTGTGTGTGTGTGTGTATGCTACAACAAATTGGAAGACTTAGGCAAACATGTAATGGTCTGTGTATGTCCATTATACAAAATGCATGACGAATTCTATAATGTTTCTTGGACACACATACGTTTTCCTTAGCTTAGTGAGTAGAGCAATGGGAGCCCTATGATACACAGACTGGACGTCTGCTTTACAAAACAATGGCCTCAAAAGGTAGCCACCCTACTCTCTGTTTCAGTGTTTGGTTCCATTGAGAAGTAAGATGCTCTTTTCAAATGTATTCACATTTGGCCCAGGCAAGGGTTTTTACTGTTCTTTAGAGATCATCCCTAAACTGAACGTTTTCCATTACTCAGACACTGGAACCACACAGTTCATAAGTGACTCACATGAGGCTGGAAACACTGCTTGTTTTTTACCACCCTCTCGAGTCAATTTGATTCCTGCTTCCCACTGTATTTCGGGAGTCAGTTTTTATCAACAGTCCTATGAGAAATACTATCTGCCGGTTCATAGATACAGAGGGTATTGTTTTCATTCCTTAAGAATTTCTTCTTTTGACAATCCTGGCTTGGATTAAGCAGGTGCTCCATTGACGTAAATAAACTGTTTAATTAAGCAAAGTCAGTAACAATGTCAGAAACAATAAAATGGATGATTTGTCAGGAATAAACTGCAGGGCATCCGATCCTTTGAAGATAATTGGAAGTTGACTATAGGCAGTCTCCTAGTTACGAAGGAGATCCAGTCCTCAGAGTGTCTTTAAGCCAGATTTGTAGGTAAGTCAGAACAGGTGCAGACAGTTCTCATTTAACCTTCCTTTAGTGACAAGGAAAGACTCAACGCCCTTCCAGGAATTTGAAAGTTGTGGGTACAGCAAGGGAAGGACATTGTGATGAAGACTTTGTTGGGGAAATGGGTTGGTTCAATCATGTCATCAGTGTTGAGGACAAGTGCAAGTGGTCCGTAAGTCAGACAGAGGTAGCCAGGAACTACCTGTAGTGGAGAACTGTGAAGTGGAAGGATAGACGAAGCTTTGAGTGACAGCTCCGTAAGTTACTAGGGTGTTCCCATTTGAAAGTTAGGATCCAGAAGCAAAACTCAGGCTCCAGTGCTCCACTCCTCATCAGCCAAGCAAAAATGAAATCTTCATGAGGATTTTCTGTAGCTTCTAAGTGTATATGCCAGATTTGAAGGAGAATGACAATGTCCAAGGATGCTACACCTAGACGACCTTCTAGTGCATCTGGTTTCTGACGAGCTTCTCAGAGACAGAAGAAACTGAGTTATGATCTACCTGGGGGAAAATAATTGCACTCCTTGCTTAGATGGTGGAGAAGTTCTCTATGAACTGTAAGTTTGGAGTTACAATGCACAGTGAAGGGAAGAGTTGTGATAAGAATTTTCATAGTTAAGGCGGCCTCTTTCTTATCCCGGGGACTATTGGCTTCATCTCCCTCCGTGAGTTTATGACTTCCTGGGTAGCACACTCCATTTCGTCTCCTTTTAGCTCTGTTCACATGATAGTCAATATGCTATGTCTCGCTTGGCATTTGTTTTGTTTTTAATCCCCACATGCCTCTTACTCTCTGTCTTGGTTCTTGGACACACTCATTCATCAATATAAGAAACGAATCGATGGAAATGCAGATGATAAAATTTTCAGAATAAATGCACTTAGTTTGTGTCTGAAAGGTAAATTAGTTACATTGACTTTTGGGCTGGCAGGAGGTCGGGTCCCCTGACTTAAAAGGCTTCATGTCACGTAAAGCAACTTGCAGTGCGGTGTCCATAGTGGTTTTTGTTACTGAGCAGGTTTCCCCATAACTGGTATTTTTTTCCACTTTATATTCTGCATGGCACAGCTGTTTTCAAACAAATAAGAAATAGGTAGATTGCCACTCTACATGAGGGAATCGAGCACTCTTAAATTGATTGTGTTGGTTTTGTAACTCTTCCCAATTCTTAAACCCATCTAGGTTTGCTTTCTATGTAAATGAGTCCCTCTCTCTTTCTCTTTCTCTCTGCATGTGTATGAGAGAGAATAGAACCTGTTAAGGCTTTCCAATGCCCAGGTCTAAAGTGAGATCTTACAGTATACAAGATTACAATGAGAAAAAATTTTTTATTCAATTCTGAGGGGACGTCTATTAAAATAGCGCATAATTTCAGAGCCGTTCTCGAGAGAGTAACTTTTTTTTTTTCTGGTAAAATGAAGCCCTGTAACATAATGCAAATCACACTGCCATTACAGAAAGGAAATTAAAGTTGGAAGAATCTGTCAAAATATTATGAAAGTTGAGGAATTAAAGTTTATGACTTTATTTTTAGAATTTGCAAAGATGTTCCACAGCAGAAATGCCTCGGGGCATTTGTAAAGTGTGCGGGAGAAGAAAAGAGCAGCCACCACTGAAGTGCGTGTGTTAACTCAGCCCCGTCCGCCTCTTCTCCTTCATCCTGCCCCTCCCGCCCCCTTGCAGTTTATCCGAGGGACTCAACCCCTAGCCAGGATCAGTCTCACAGGGTTTTGTGGATTCACTTATTTCCTGGGACATAAACTCGCAGTACACGGCTTGTTCCTCAAGTTGAGACTAGATTGTGTTTCCTTGAAAGCCCCTCATGTTGTTATAAAAAGTATACATTAAGGGTTCAGGACTATTCTCAAATGCTCCAAAAACCCAGCAAAGGAAATAAAACACTCTCCTATTGTATTTTGTCCATTTCTTATTTTCTGAATATACCAGGAGGCTCCTAGAGGTCTGTGGGAAAACCCCATTATCTTTTCAGGCCATTTTGAAGCCCCCTCCTGTTAGGGCTGGGGTTATGACGTTATCAAATTATGTTTTCCCATTACCCCTTCGATCAAACTACTGACGTTAAAATGTTCTCTAGAAAAGATAACATCAGCAGGATGACGTGATGTTTGTTCGCGGTCCCCCTTAGAGCCACAGCTAGACGAGGAAAACCATTGCAACCCACCCCAAGGAGTCACCATTTTCTTCCAATGCCCTGTTGATGATTGACACCAGATTATGCTTGAGAAATTAGAATTGAGAAATTCACATAGTCCAAAGGTGGTAATGTAGCTTGTGGGTTCTGGTGGCGTGTGACCGAATGGGGTTTGTGCTCCTAACACGTGAGTGTCTACATCCTCTAAGTAGTCACCGTGCTGCGCTCCTCCTCAGCTTGACTCTTGAAGCCAATGAACTTCTCAATTACGTTTCCCTTCATAAAATCTGTATCTATTTCGAACTTCACCCGAGGTATCAGAATGGGCTATCAGCAAGTACAGTTAATTTTATTCTTGTACGTTTTCTATGAAGACGACAACATCTTTGAATGACCATAATCGGCGATAAGAACGAGCCCTCATAGATATTTGTAAATGAGATCCTAACGCGTCTTTGTCGCTGCCCATCTTTTATTTGTGCAACTTTGCCACAGAAATCCGATCTGCACTCGAGTGATACAGCAACCAGTGACTTCACTCCAAGGTGATTGGACTTACTAATATCGCCAAGGAGAGTTTGTGTGTCTTTTCAATGACATGCGTATATTGCAGATCAAAGGAAATCTATAAGAGAATACAGAGACATTTATTTTTCGTATAAAGTTGAGACATGAGAATGTCATTGATGGAGCTCAAAGTCCCTGGTCCTTCAGAAGTGCTCTCTGCTGGCTAACGTGCTGTATTTGATGGAAATATATAACATTTCTATACCGAGAAAGCCAAATGTACAATAAAGCTTTGTATTAAACAATTTTAATAATGTGTTTGAGCACCCAGTAGAGATGCTAGAAATATGTTGAAATGACTTCCAAAAGTTGTTCAATTTTTTCCTTAAACTCTGGAAAATAGCCTTGTGTAATATTACCCTCATTTACCAACAAAACAGCAATTATAAGGGACACATTGTAAAGATTTTTAATTTTCCATTTGCATTCTTATATTCTTTGGTGGTTAAGGCTTTAAACCCCAGCTCTAAAGTGAAATTGAAAAGTTCTTAAGAAAAGAAATCTGTTGTTACAAAGGCTAGGGTGGGAGAGAATAATTACACAGAGCTTTTTGATAAACAGTCTAAATTGTGCTTCAAAGGACAGATGTGGCTTTAATAATCTGAAACATTTGCATTTTCAGATTAAACTTTGCTTGATTGCATTGTACTTGATATGTATACTTAAATCTATATGTTAAATGTTATACTTTGATATAGCACATCTTGTTTGACTTTGTTCCTATGATCTGACAAGCTTCATTATATAATAAACTAGTTTAAATAAATCTTAAAGACATAAAAGTGTTCCTGACAGTAAGAAAAAATTTAAAGCACACGAATGATATATCGGTTAGATGTTCCAGAGAAAGTCAAAGTTTTTTCATTCAAATCTTTTGAACATGTGTTTTGAATAAAGCTGTAAGGCATTTTCCAGTAACCAGTGTTGTATTACAGAAATGAGTAAAGGAAAACAAAAGGAAAACATGTTTCGACATTTTATTCCGTATTGTCACATACTGTTGCACATTTCCTGCTGGAAGTAAATGTGACATTTTGTAATGCTAATTTTTCAAACCCAACCTTTAATATCAAATAAAATATTAGAATGGTGCACCCTTGTGCGGAAAGCACAGGTCAAGAGCTGCTATGACCCAGTTCCGATGTGCTCCTGGGAGTGCAGTTACGTTGCTGCTGTTAGGTAAATCCATCATGGTGGTCTTTGAATGGTCTCACTTCAGTCCATCCAGGCACCACCAGTGATGAGCAGTGTGGCGCACTTGACCCCAGAGTCTGGCATTTTGGATAGCATCTGAGCCAGAAATAGTATCACGGAAGTTATATTGATTTCTAGATTAGACAAAACAGTTGAATAATGCAAGAGGGTGATACATTAACCGCAAGAAGATGGCTTAAAGTAGGATTATCCATATTCTATTCTTTTTCCGTTTTAGTACTTGGAGGTTAACTAATTGACTTAATATGAAGCACAAAAATATATCGGGGACAGCTCTGTGGCTACTTTGCTGTTCATAATCAACAGTTGCCAGGCCCTAAACATTCCGAAGTTCTTAAAGTAAATCCCCAAGCACTTACTAGCAATCTCACTATTGAAAAAACAGATTGGGAAGAGAAGTACTTATCATTAAGCTGTAAAAGAATTCACCTGTAAGATTTTAGGAGACGTGGTGGGGCACTCATAGCCATGGTTGCATAGTGGTTACATGTAGGGCTGCTACCTAAATGGTCAGCAGTTTGAAACCACCAGCAGCTCCTCAGACGACAGATGAGGCTTTCTACCCCTGTAAAGAGTTAGAATCTCAGAAATGCAGGGGGCCCCTTCTCCCCTGTCGTGGAGAGTGACTTTGGTCTTGGTTTGGTGGTGTGGTACAGGTTAATGTTCTCAGTTCTGGCTGAACCCACCAGGTGATCCATCGAGAAAATATTTGGTCATTTGCTTCTGTAAAGATTTACAGCCTTGGGAATCCAGTGGGGCAGCTCCACTCTACCCTTTTGTGTTTCCGTGAGTCAGAATCGACTCAGTGCAAGAGTACTTATTTGGTCTTTCATTTGTCTGTAATTTCTTTCAATGTTACATTTCTTATGTCATCCATTATAATTTTTTAAAATATGAGTCCACAGGGTGTTCTTGGCCTTCATCTTCCCAGAAGACAATTGCCAGCCCTTTCTTCCATAGCACGCCCACACTTTCGGTTATTAGCCAAGAACAAATTGTGCCACTCAAGAACCCTGCTTCCTGTCATCAAGGAAAAGCGACATTGAACATTCAAGCTGGGGACATTCCCTTTTAAAATTTGAACTAACGGACGTGTTTTTAAATGGTATTTTGAATAACTAAAAGTCTGAAATCAGCGAAACACGAAGCAGCCGGTTCCTCCCACAAAGCAGGTACTTCTGATGAGGGCTCTCATATGGACCATCGTGGGTCTGGATTCGGGGATGCCTACAGGGACAGAGAGTGGTCAGCAGCTGGAGGGGCTCCCTTGCCTCACTACATGAGGTCCCCAAATTCTGACCTTTCAGGTTAGGAATATTTACGTGAACTCTGTCGTCGTCATGTCTAGGCATTTCGAAAGACAGCATGTATGATGAGGGTAACAAAGTCATTGCTTTTCAGAGAAAAACAGCTAACCTCATAGAAGAACCAACAGCTCTCTCCTTCAGTTCTGAAATTAGTTGTAATGAATGTAATTTTTATAACAAGCCAGTGTTGTTGGGACCTTATGTCCAGTAGTTGTCAATTGGTGACTCATGGTTCCCTACACTCCCTGCGCTGAAATCCTCACAAGTCACACAATGGTGAATAGTTCTTAAGCCAGCCTATCTTGAGTGCCCAAGCAGGGGATGCTGATATCGTGAACATTTTTATGCTCTCGGTAATTCAGCTTTCATAAAGTTTTGTTTAAGAAGGAAAAAAGAAAAACTTTCCCACAGACTCAGGGAGAAGACAGATCTGCTATCCCTGCGCATGCATTACAAATGAGAACATCGAGGCTGAAAGCAAGGACGCATTTTGTGGCAGTCAGTGAAGGGGCCCTATTGCTTTTGTTGTTAGATGCCATGGAGTTGGCTCCAACCCATTGTGACCACTCAGCACAACAGAATGAAACACTGCCCGGCCCTGCGTCATCCTTCCCCATCGGTCCTGTGTCTGCGCCCATGGATGCAGCCGCTGTGATGATCCGTCTCGTTGAGGGCCTCCCTCTTTTACGCTGCTCCTCTGCCAAGCAGGACGTTCTTCCCCAGGGACTGGTCTCTCCTGTCTGTCCAAAGGATGTGAGTCAAAGTCTTGCATCCATGTGTCTAAGGAGCACTCTGGCCTTCCTTCCCCTGAGACAGATCGGTTTGTCCTTTTAGCAGTCCATGGGACTTTCAATAGTCTTCTCCAGCCCCTCAGTTCCAATGCGTCCGTTCATCTACTGTCTTCATCCAGTCAGTTTGGTCCAGTTTCGTGTTTCACGTGTGACGTTTGGGCAGTAACCTGTCCAGCTGCGCCACACTAAGTCCAGGGTCCACAGCAATGATTTTTGTTTAGTGGGGATTCAGAAGTGCAAACGTGAATGAACAAAAGGGTTGCCAGGCAACTGTCTTTATGAGCCACACATTAGGACAACGACAAACTGAAGAGCCCTGCTGATCAAAGGATCCTGGGTGGTGCACCGTGTTCACGCACATGGCTCCTGAGAGGTTGGAGCGTTGACCCCCTCGGAGACCTGGGACAAAGGGCCTGACAGTGTGCTCTCCGGACATGGCCATCGAAAACCTTGACCCCCAGCAAGGTGCCAGGAGTCAGCAGTGACTGGTCCTGAGAAGAAGACTGCAGAAGTGTGCTGGCTTTTCCCAAGGGGCATGTTTCTGACAGATTTCAGGAGCTGCTGAAAAAAACTGGTCTTTCCTTGTGCGATATTTTGTTTACGAGCCCAGAATTTATTCAAAGCTCACTTCGCTGTGTTCTCACTGTGCTCCGGACCCTCTCCTTAGTCTGCACAACTCAGACACCTTTCTACAAGATGGGAAAGTTGCCCTGTCAGCAAGGCTGTAGTGCCCAAGGTTACCCGACAGCGTAGTGGCTCTAAGGCTGAGCTCCTGAGCTCGTAGCCGCTGCTTTAGACAAGGCTCTTCTCGACACTGCTGACTTGTCTGAAGGGGCCATGGCTGTACGCAACGATTTCGCCACCCTTGTAGCCACTAGACTTGCGGCAAATCTGTCTCAGCAAACTGCTGTGGACGCTGGAGTTGTCGTGAACAAGTCCATTGAAGGTCAGCTGTCATCACCTAGAGCAGTGGTTCCCAACCTTCCTAATCCCGCGACCCTTTAATACAATTCCTCATGTGCTGGTGACCCCCAACCATAAAATTATTTTCATTGCTACTTCATCACTGTCATTTTGCTACTGTTATGAATTAGGCGACCCCTGTGAAAGGGTCATTTGACCCCCAAAGAGGTCGTGACCCACAGGCTGACCTAGAGCAATGCTGGGACTTTCAGAGTGAGTTCACAGAACAGCCATGAGTCTCATTGACTTCTGCCTCTAAGCTTTGCTCTTTTGCACAGGCTGCTAACTGCAAGGTCAGCAGTTCGAAACCCCTAGGCACTCTGGGAGAAAGATGACGCTTTCTACTCCCGTAAAGAATTATGGTGTCACAAAGGCACGGGTCAGTGCTCTCCTCTCCTATAGGGTCACCATGAGTTGTAAGCGCCTTGATGGCAGTGAGTTTGCGTTAACCCTGGGAAAGGAGGATGCAGAAAGTTCCTGGAAGCGGGTAACCAGGGGGTTCCACTCAATGTGGAGTGGGTTGTGTTTTATGCATGCTTGTATTTGTTCATTCGAAGGTGAGAGATGGTTGCATCTCAATTTGTATTTGTTGTCATATTTGTTTATGTGTTGAAAATAACTCCTACTTAAAAATAGAAAATGAGTGGATGCAAACCTTTAGGCAATTAGTAGAGAGCTCAGGGTCCTGGAACTGAAGGGGTCAAGATGTGCTGGTAGCTTCAGCAAAGCTTGAAACAGTTACATCCAATTTTTACTGTTAGGGAGGTTTATAGAAATAGTTATTCAAGACGGGTCTTAAAGGGAAAACGTGCACGCATGCACACACACACTCAAAAGGTTCTTAGAAACCAACCTGGGCCCCAAACACCGAGGCATCAAAATATTGACTGACTTGAAAGGTGCCATAAAGCTAGTTGTCTCGGGTATTCTTTAGCGCAACACCTGTTACAGGGCAGGTGCCTCCGTGGGTGCTGGAGGCACACAGAGAAGTATGATGGCTTCCCAAGGAAGTCGTGGTCTTTGGAGGGGAGCGCCTGCATCAACAAATAGGTCAAGGTATTGCTTGTTCTAACAAACGCTGTAGTTAGTGGTCTGTTTGTCTCTCTGTCTATGGATCTCTCTGTAATATATCTAAAGGGCTACACACAGGGTCTGGCACATGCCACTGCCCAGGAGTGGATTCCAACTCAAAGTGACCCTACAGGACAGAGTAGAACTGCTCCCTAAGCTTTCCCAAACTGTTAAATCCGTACAGAAGCTGACTACCTTATCTTCCCCCACACACACCCCGCTCCCCATAGAGGAACGAATGAGTTCAAACCAAGGCCTTTTCTGGTAACCACCCAGCCCTTTCCCTCCTGGCACAGAAAAACCAAAGCCACTGCCACCAAGGCAATTCTGACTCATAAAGTTTCAGAGGCTGTCAATCTTTATGGAAGCAGGTAGCCTCATCTTCCTCCTGCAGAGTGGCTGTCAGGTTTGAACCAGCGACTTTGCAGTTAGCAGTCAAACACTTACTGAGAGTGCCAACAGGGCTCTTTGGGTATATAGCAAGCTCTAGAAACTATTATCATCAATATTTCCCAAATGGGTGTGGTATTTCATAAAATATGCAAAGCGGATTCTGCCGGTCCTTTTTGCCTGCTGTTCTCATCACGTGCCTGTGAATCCCTGACAGCTTCTGGAAGCGCTCAGGCAAAACTCGTAACCACTGTGCCATTGTTGGCCCTGTAGAAACTTCTGCTGCTGTTGATTTAAATTACTTTTAACTTTGGCTTCAAGTACTCACTCCTTCATAGCAGGAATTGCTTCTTAGTCACACGCATGCAAGGAGGCTTCATGGAAAATTCCGTTGTCATTTTATTACATTTTCTCCATGAACTTTTTGAAGTCCCGTGTCCCCCGCCCCCCTTGTACCTAGGGCTGAGATACTAGGTGGTTGATAAGTGATTGTTGCTTGAATAAATACTTCCTACAAGGGATTCAGTCTGGAGGGTATCCAAACTACTTCCCAGAGCTTTCTTTGAATACCAGCAATTTTGAGGTTGCAATAATTGAATAACATGGTCTTGGTCTCTCATAACTGTGAAGGAGAAAAAATTGCTTAAGTTGCTGTATCACGTGAGTGGCTGCTTTTATGATTCCCCCACAGAGGTAATGACACCTGTACTCTGTCCTAACAGATTTCTTTTTATTGTAAATATAATTTCTAATGGACTTGTGTGAAAAGAAAAGGATATTTATTCTTAATGCATTACTTTTTGAAAACTTGGGATTATATAACGCAAACTAGATTTTTTTTGGGGGGGGTGTAATTTTTTTCCCCCAGAAGAACTTGAATTAAGGTTATAGCGATCAACTTTAGTATGAAAGTATCCTCCCTGAACTTTTAATAAGATGCCATACTTTTAAAATTCCACCATGTGTGTCTGATGGAGAGAGAAGGAAGCATGGACAGAGAATTTATATTAGGGAACGTATGCATCAAGATAGTTATATTTGAAAAGGAATTTTTTTAAAACATCATTAGCCTAGTTGATGTGAAATCCAGTTTGTCAGTTGATTCATTCATGTTTCGGTATTTATTGAGTACCTACTGAGTGCCAGCCACTGTTTGGGGCACTTAAAATACACTAGGAAATGGAAAAGATGGAGGGCCCTCCCCACCTAGTGTCTTTTCTAGGGCCCTCCCCACCTAATATCTTAACATTAAGTCTAGAAATGTCTCATCTAGAAAACTCTCATCCTTTATGCATAACTAACATCCTTCATGGAGAGCCCAGGGACACAGTGGTTAAGAGCTCAGCTGCTGACTGAACACAGAGTGGTTTGAACCCACCGTCTATCCTTTGACTGCGAGGCACCTCTACGTCCGATTATAGGATCACAATGAGTTGGAATTGATTTGATAGCAGTGGGTTTGGTTGGATTAACATCCTTGATAAGAACTCACTAGTGTGATATCGAAGAACCCTTAGGTATGCCAAGGACTAACACACTCCAGTGGTAACCAAAGGATAGAGGTTCCAGCCCACCCGTAGGCGCCTCCTGAGAAAGCTCTTTGAAGCTCAGGCCTCTTCAACCCCCCCAAGTGCGCCATGAGTTGGGGTCAGTTTGATGGCAACTGTAAAGGGTGCCACTGAAATAAAGAGCGTATACTTGTGTACAGCGTGGCGAAGATATTTGAATTACACACCTAATTCCATAGGACACGTGTACCATTTTAAAGAGGTCTTTGTGTGACAGACCACCTGTGGGACAATGTTTGCTTCCTCAACTAACCGGGACAACAGAAAATACTGGAATAACTATGTGTACTCCTCAGTATCATGAGGAAACCCTTGTTTCAGAGAGACAGCAATGGCTTCCGTGATCTGAATTTGATTATGGTCTCCATGTGGGAAGCAATGTAGTGGATAAAGACTTCATGGCATAACTCCCTTAAAATCTTTGAGAATCCCACACTGCTAAACACCAGCTCAGTATTGGAAAAATTTATCCAGGAAGTTCGATGCTCAGAAGTTCACTGAATCAATAAGCTAATAATCTCTGGGGATGATATTTTTATTACCACACTTACTTGCTCAGGTAAGTTTGCTATTCTTACAACCCCATTATGATTGGTAAGGAAGTTACACAATTCTCCCAGCCTGGTGTGATTCTGGGTGTCGTTCCCTGTTGGCTCAGTGACTCAAAACAAACCCCCAGATAAATATGGAGTTGTTTTTAGAATCAAGGTTTCTCCACTATCTGAAAGTAGAGTGCTCCTGAGAAATCTTTCAGAAGCCAAAATAGCGTGAAGTGAAGAAGTAAATTGCTATTAATTTCCATGAGAAGAAAACGTGAATCTTCCCAGACCCGAAAAACAACCTACCATCATCACAGAACTCCCTAGGACAGTGTGAAGCGGTGATGGCTTAGTGTTGAGAGGCTGAGGCTAGCTCCCAGGGCAAGAAGCTGAGCCAGGCCATTGTCTGCCTTCAGGACTACAGGTAGCCCTCGATATCAATGGGTTAAAATGAGATGGTAACTGTCACAACCTCAAGCAGTTGGGAACGGACTTATTTTCAACCATTAAATAATACCTTTAAGAAGCACATACTTATGTTGGCAAGTAGCATTAGAATGAGTTGACGTGCTTTCGGAGGCAGCTGTCAGACACCATGGCTTGTTTCCACGCACAGTCGCCTTTGAAGGGTCTTCTCCTCCTGCAGTTACAGCTTTAGGGGACTCACTT
>NW_022103896.1:24285463-24301745 GCF_000313985.2 Echinops telfairi
GTTGGGGCAGATGTAGATTCAAAGATACCACACACCATCCACAAAGCAAAGTTTTCCTAAGCAACTGAATCGTGTTTCTATTTTGGGATTGCTATAAACAATCTAAGAGCACAAGCCCTGGTGACTCATTCTGTTATCTACGAAATCATATTCCTAGGTAATCTCTTCTTGGACGTCCTCCCCCGTCCATTTCCTTGCATCCAATCACTGAACACGGGGTTTGAAAAGGAAGTGAAAAGCCACGTGACCTCATCGCGCGCCAGCCTTTCTCTTCAGTACATTCTCTCCTTCCTGGGGGCCCTGTGTCACCGCTCCGGTCATCAGGACCGCACAGGCTCCCGAAAGGGAAGAGTGAGTTTTACGTCTTCCAATCACATACCACACTTGCCAGCCCTTTAGATCCCTGACTCCCAGAGAGGATTAAGTCACCACCATCTTAAAAGCTCTCAACTCCTCCCTTGCTTGAAACAATCATCATGAAATCTTCCATCAGGACATTCTGCCTGCTTTCCTTCCTTTTACATCACCGGGCTCCTGTTCTGCTGGACAAGCCAGCCACAAAACAACCCTTCCCATCTGTATAAATGTTGAAGCTGTAGCTCAGGCGCCAAGGTCTTGTAGATGTTTTTGACCTGTGAAGTAAAGCTCCCTATGTGGTGTTGTTGTTAGGGGCAGCCAGGTTGGTTGTGACTCATAGTGACAACAGGCGGTAGCAGTGCCTGGTTCTGGTCTTGCCCATCCTCACCATGGCTGTCGTGTTTGAGCCCACCCTTCCAGCCACTGGGTCAATTCATCACGCCCCGAGGCCTCCTCTTTCTGACTGCACTGTATCAGGCATGATGTCCTTTTCCAGGGACTGGTCCCTTCTGATAATATGAAATCTAAGTCATCGAGGAAGAAAGCAACTAGAGACCCCAAAGTGGTAGAGGAAACCCAGGGAAGTTTAAGGAGAGAGTTCAAGCGCTGCTAGGATAAAACAAGGTCGAGCCAGAGATTCATCACAGGCTACCTAGCACAGTTTCCAGTTACTGATGAAAACCTTTTCTGCATGTAACAAAACAAATTTTCCAGTTTCAGAAAGAAGCCATGTGGCATAGCTTTTCCTCCTTGGAGGAAAAACACAGACTAAAAAGAAGATCTAGGTTTGAGGATGCCCACATCTTCTCAGTAGTTGTATTCATAGGCTCTAGTCTCTCCGCTCTGTTTCAAAGCCTGGAAAAAGGAGTTCGGTATCCCTCATTGAAACACAGGAAATCAAGGTAACAGCATTGATGGGTCTTGCTCAAAATATTTTCCCCCCAATCAAGACCATTTTACTTGCCCATTCTTCCAGAGTAACAAGGGCTATCCTACGCAAATTTTGTTGAGAAACTTTACTCTATCCCTCCTACAGCCCTTGTCCTTTCAGACTTCTTTGTATTGCCCAAACGCAAAGGACATTGAAAACAAACACAATTTGAGTCCCTTGAGTACCCAAACTGCCATTTTGCCTGTTAGAAATCAAAGAATTCATAGTATTCTTCAGAGAAGGGGGAGAGAGATGTAAACACCACATTTAGGAATGTATAGAGGGAGGAGTTACTGAGAAACCATAGCTTCACATTTACTTAGCAAAGGTGTCTTTGATTTATAGCAATACTTAGTGATTTACCCTCATAAAATTACCTCAGAACACTTCTAATCAGTAGCGATCATGATAAATGTTATGGGATTTACAAAATTATTCAACCTATCAGTGTACCAAGAAAACAAAACCCTTTGTCACAGAGTTGATTCTGGCCCAAAGGGACCCTGTAAGACAGAGTTGGACTGTCCCGTAGGGTTTCCAAGGGTGAACCTGTCTTTCCAGCTGAGAGTTAGCTACCGGTAGGCCACCAGGGTGCCCTTATCAATGTACTTTGCTAATTACGTCACTGTTGATTGTATCAGATTGAGATGAATCAAGCATTAGTGTCTTGGACTCAGAAAAATATTAAGTAATAGAGCATTCTATCATTGAAGTAGTGTGAATGCTGATGAAAGAACTAGTGGTTAGAATTCTCTTGTGGAATTAAATATGTCAAAACAACTTATACACAGTAGAGCTTATTTTGCAAAAAAGCCAACAAACTTGAAAAACTTAAAAGACAGACAATCATAGCACGGAAATACAGTAGTACAAGTGGAATAATTTAAAACATTACTGGAAAACTATTTGAATTTTTATAGGCTAGCCAATCTGAATAGCTGTATCCAGGGTGATATTCAAAATATTTAATAACTGATATGGCAGCCATAGACCAGCCCAAACAGACATGCTATATGGTACAACTCAGGTCTTTGTAAGCGTGTATATAATGCAAAATGATGGGAGAAGAGAGGGGATGAATGGAGAGGTAAATAGAATATATTAACATATATTCTATATATAATATATATACACTGTCTATACTCATGTATAAGCCTAGTTTTTCTGCATGTTTTTAATGCAGTTTTAGGTGTCTCTGCTGATATTTGGGCTGGCTTATACGTGAGTATATATATATTTCCCATTAGAAGAAGTCCTGACCTACTGATAAGACCAGACACTTCAATTACTTTTAAAAGCAATCCAGGTAATGCTAATAAACAGGAATCTGAGGACAACTGCATGAGACACTAGTTAGCTAAATTCAATTGGAATAACCAAGTGAAAAACAACTTCCAAGTGTGTTAGCTAGGGTCAAGTTCTGGGTTCAGACCAGACAACCTCAAAATCATATGCAACAAAAGTTATTCCAGTCCAAACAACAATTTGTACGTAGCATCTGGTCAAATTCATCGAAATCAATTGCCTTTTTATAGTTTGGCAGCCATTTCTCATGACGCTGCAGTAGGTACGTGACTTGTTGCAGGTGTTTTGAAAACTGCATTCTTTCTTAATGCTTTCATAGTAGATTTTGTTGTGATGGCATTTATGTGGCTTTCCCAGGATGCCAAACCAACAAACGCGTTTCATGTTTTCAGTTAGCTTTCAGTTTTATCTAAGACAAGTGATGGGTTGTCTGAAGGCAGGTGTAGGGCAGGTGCTTTGAAAGTTCTGTGCACACACACACATATTATATACACTCACATACCAGTGTAGATATTTCTATCAACAAAGAAACAAAAAATGTTTGAAATTTTGCTGACATGGCTGGTTGGTTGGATTTGTTTTGCGTGCAGACGATGAACTCTGGTCTGATATGGTTCTAGTCTTCAGGAAGTGTCAGGATTGGGGTTGGCGAGTATGTACAATGATATTATTCTTTATGTTCTTTTGTTTCACGGGGTTTCTTTGTTTTCTGTTAACCTAGGTTTGTTAAAAACCTATCCCCATTCTGATATAGTTAGAGCATTATTAATAGTGACGTACGTTTTATGTGCCAGGCTATTGAAATCACTTAAATAAAAGAGACGATAGTTTCCTCAATTTCAAGCCACATGATAAATTCTTATGTTACTTCAGTGCTCAGGGAAACACCACTAATGTCATCTCATGTATATAAATACTTGTCAGGTGATGCCTAATTTTACAGGCGTCTGAGTCTTATCCAAGCATGCCAAGGCCGTGGGCTTTGGGT
Source organism: Echinops telfairi (assembly GCF_000313985.2). Lineage (NCBI taxonomy): Eukaryota > Metazoa > Chordata > Mammalia > Afrosoricida > Tenrecidae > Echinops > Echinops telfairi. Next base: position 24,289,045 of record NW_022103896.1, read on the forward strand.
GTTTCTTTTCTTTTTTTTTTTTTCTGTCTGGACATTTCTTTGCATTTTTAGTCTGGCATCAAGCGAGCCCCCACCCCACCCCAACAAAAAAGGGGGTGGGGTCCAGTTTGATATTGCATCAAAGAGAATGATGCCGTTGTCCTCAGCCTGTCTTAGATCTGTTCGAGTAAATCAGCTGTGGAACCGAATTAATTTGATGTACAATTTCTTCCAAGCAAGAGACCCCCCATTTCCTTCTCAGAAATGTAAATGTATATAATGAGTATTATATATGTGTGTGTGTGTATTTTTTTGGTTGTTGTTTGGTGAAAAGATACCAGCAAAGTGATAACATCTGGTTGGAGCAAAACGCTGCCAGCTAAGGAATGGTTTCCTCTCTGCGGGTCTGACCAGGGTCTGATGTTGTGCAGATGTGCAGCCAGGCCTGACTGTAAAAGTTATAAACATTGTCATAACATTGTTCGACTTCTCTAGTATTTCCTGTCTTCTGCTTAGCACTTTATTACTGAGTCTGGCCAGCCGCCAAGTGAAATGCAGGGAGTGAGGGCCTCTGGCTTGAAATTTAAAACAAGTCCAGAATTCATTGGGTTTAATTTGATATGCGAACCCTGATAACTCACACTTGTTAAAATAAAGCCGCTTACCATCCACCTTAGATTGACACAGCTTTGAGAGTGCACGGGAGAAGGGGAGGAGAGCTCATTTCTCAGAGCCTTTACACTGGCTCTGAGCTCTGGGCTCCAGGGGGCGGGGCGGGGTGGGGGATGGCCCGGGATTCGGAGCGCAGGGAACAGCTGATTCAGAAGCTGGACCGCTTACAGCAAACTTGTGTTCATTTCCTGTATTAGATGCAGTTCCCTGGGCAGAGAATGGGCCTTTCTTTCAACACTTCTGAGCACGTTCTTTCTCTTGGCTCATTTTCAGATTAGGAAGGCCACATGAGGCTCGTTGCCTATACATCATAACAAAATGGTGAGGTGAAAACAAACCAGCGTCTGCCACCAGGCTGGTTTTGCTGCCCAGGGTATTGTGTGCCAGGGCTGAGCAGAACGCCATTGAAGCTCCAGCGTGGAGACACATTTGCCCAATTCCTCCTGTAGCGCACACTCGATTGATTGGCAATTGTGGGGCCCCAGGCTGTTAGTATTACATCAATCAGGAAGCAGTAACTCTTAAGGGACTGCCCTTAAATAAGCTAGTGTTTATTGGCAAAAGTGGTTGCGTTTTTTGCTGTCTCTCCCTTTCATGGGCTCAGCAGCCCTGTTCCTGTTTGCAGTGCGCCCACCAATGCAGGAGGCTGGCCTCTTGTCCTCCTGCATCCCCCGCAGCCTCTGAAAGTGCCAGGTGAGAGAGTGAGCACAGCGCTGGGTGCATGAATGAAGGTCAAATCAAGCAGAAGTGCACGGGGAGGTGGAAGGCCATCAGAGTTGGGTTTGAAGCTCTTCAGAAGTGGGAGAGTCACCTTTTTTAGTGAGCAACGTACCAAGCATTTGTTTACAGAGCACCGTTCACCCTAAGAGAGTACTGTGCGTACACCACGCAGGCACATGAATCACAACATGCGTCGATTTTCACTTCCTGGCCGAATCACAGGCCGTGCTGTATGCCTTGTAATTAAAATTAAAGATGCAAAAAAGAAGCTAGAGGAGACATTGACTGAGCATCTTTGGTTGTCCACTCAATCCAGGTTTGCGCACTTCGGGGGTCATAGGAGCCCTTTCATTCAGTGTGTAAGATGCTACAATCGGACTTCTGACCGCACCTCCGTTGTCTGGTGGGTTTTCATCGTGGTCTTGAACATATATAGCTTGTTATGCTCCCAAAGGCTGTGTTATGGATCTATGAAATTTTTGTAAGGTGTGAACACTAAAACACAGTCCCCGGGCTCTGCTGTTAATTTGTTCGTATTGAGAGGGAGGCAGGAAGGAGGTGCACATGTGTGTGTGTGCTGCCACTTTCACAGCGCTGTTTGCTCCTGTGTAATTGGCGCGCAGGGATGCCGGGTGACACGTGAATTACAGTTCCTAAGGCTCAGAGCAGAAAGACGTTCATGACAGACCTTGCCCAGCTACACGGTTCTTACCCGAACTGGAGAAATGCTGTGTGTGTGTGAAGAGTTTAGGGTGAAAAGTGAGTTTTATAAAGCGCCGGGGCATTAGCGAGTGGTTTTGTGTAAGTGGTCCTCCCCAAATCGCTGGGGCCTACTTGTATTATCTGATTTTGGGGAAATGGAATGTTAAGCATTTGAAAGTTAAATGGCGTGAAGAATGGAAAGCGTGTTCAAAGCGTTTTCAGAGAGGCTGGCGAGGCCCGTGCCTTTCAGAGCGGCTCCGGTAGACACAGAAGGATTCTGAATACTGGTCGTCGTCGCATCTCATTGGGATGGGGATTCAATTTCTGGCTCCCCAGCACAATCAGAACAGATGTTTCCCGGGCTGTATAGGTGGGTGCAAGAAATAGATTTCAGAAATAACTCACTAAATTTATAATCAGATTTGGGCAAGGAAACTTAGGGAATCTTCCTTCTCAGAATTCTCTATCACACACAGCCTCATGGTTCTGTGTGAAGTTGAATCATTCCTTTAAACTCTATTTCTTTTCACACATAAAAGTCCCTCTTCTCTGAGAGAAAGAAAGAGAGAGAGAGAGTGTGTGTGTGTGTGTGTAAACACATAGTGCTTCGACAACTCTGAGGGAAAGGAACATGCATTTTTGAGTGTTAAGTGTGAAGCTCAAAATAGTTCCTGTTCTTAGCGAATGGTGCATCGGCCTCTGTTTTTCTTGAAACATTGTGATGGGAACCCACCGGTAATCGCGTACGCCTTGATTGGAGTGGGGAAGTGAAACTGCTCGCCGGTGTGCACCAACCAATCCCCTGACCTTTGCGCAGGCAGCTAGGCGGTCAAGATTCTGCTGTCCGTCTGCGGTAGAGTGCTACCAAAAGGGTATATGTGAGGATCGTGGCAAGAAGCATGAAATCATAGTGTGGGGCCAGCAGCCCTCTAGCTCACTGCTGGCCTGGGAAGAAAGGAGCAGTCTGCTGTCAGCGTCAGCATCACTCAGACAGTTGCACGGGCTCTGAAGCCTTTGGATTTGTTTGCAATGGGAGATTTGTTGTGGATTTTTAACAAGGCCCCTGTGTGTGTGCCATGCTTAGTAAATATTGGCCTTCAGGGTATTTTTCAGTCACGCTGAATGGACTGTTAGTTTTCCCAAACTGCAAAGTGCACAAAATCAAGCTCCCTGATTTTGTTGCCATTTTCTAGCAAAAATATTCTTTGGAGAACTGTGAAAGTGATCAGGAAAAAGAACGAGACGGGTGGTTTTAAAAACAAGTGGGCTAGAAGGTACCTAGAGAAAATTGTGTAAAGTATTAGAAACATGTTTTTTTTTCTCTTTAGAATAGATTATTATACTTAGTGTAATCAAATGATGACCATTTCAAATATCACAAAATTTTAAGTATGCCTGTCAAATCTTAAGAAAATTGCCTTGAGAAATCGTATATCAATAAGAAATCACTATGGTTCAATACATATCTTATGGCTCCTTTCTGGGAACTAACTCATCCCGCCACTAAACTTTTATGTTTGTTTTTCCCTAATAGAAAACAAGTCTGTACTAATAGTTATGTTATACTCAAAGATCATTTGGAATTTTTAAAAATGAACACATAAAACCTGCTTCCAAAGGTTGCTCACTAACTTCCTGAGAGGTGGTTTCTCAGAAGAAACTTCAGAACACATCACCATTATGCCAACAACAGGTTACCATGGAGTATCCAAAGGTCTAGAATGTCTTGCGGCCATTTAATAGAGAAGATGTCCACAAACTGAAATTGCCTATAGGAATTAGTTCGCTTAGGACTCCTTAAGGTTGTTTAAAAAGTGGTCAGAATTACTTCAGCAAATACTTTAAATGCATGTCCTGAATTTGCAAAATTGTAACAATGTGGGTTGAAGAGAGGCATTGAAGGTGCATGGGTCTGTCCTGATTTAGACAGCTGTTGGTGGCCTCAGGAGCCCTGGTGGCATAGTGTGTTACATTTGGGGGCTACTAACTTCAAGGGCAGCAGTTTGAAATCACCAGCTGCTCTGTTAGAAAAAGAAGACTTTCCACTCAAAGAGTTTTTCTTCTCAGAAACCTGCAGGGGGCATTTTACCCTGGTCTGTAGGGTCGCTCTGAGTCAGACTTGATTTGACGATAACTGGGAGAGAGCCCTCGTGGTTGCAGTTGGTTGCACTAGACTGCTTAGCCACAAGGTTTAGTATAGTCTAGAAAACTCGTAGAGGCAGTTTTCTACCCTGTCCTACAGGTTCACTACGAATCGGAATCCATTGGCTTCCAGTGAGTTCGTTAATGGTTTGGTTTTGCTTGTTGGTGGGTTGACAACTGCGAGGTCCACCATTCAGACCAGCCAGCTGCTTGCTCCTTGGGAGAAAGACGAGGCTCTCTGCGCCCATTAAAGCTGGACAGCCAGAAACCCTACGGAGCAGTCTAGTCTGATTTATAGGGTGGCAGTAGATAGCCGGTGGGCTCGGTTTGGGCCTGTTTTGAGGAGGGTCTGGTTGGAGGGAACGTTTTGAGTGTTCTACAAAAGGCCCATAGCCGGAGAGAATAGCCGGAAGAGGGGACTTCTCCATATGTTGTCCATTTGGCTGTCAGCACGCGTTCTGACAGAAAAGAACAAGGTCTTGAGTGACCGGTGGTCTGTCTTAAGGTATGGTAATGAGGCTAATTAGGAGAGATGAGAGCTGAACTCAATTTATGAAGGCAAATTATCCATATAGCTTTTGTGCCATGCTTTATCTTTATCAGATTTCTCTTCTCTAATTTTGCCATTCCTCAAACATCACAAGGGTAATGAAAATGTCGAGAGCAACGTGAGCCATGTGGTTGGTAGAAGACAATAAAAGATGCTAATGAAAGTTTTTGTGAACCCGCTTTTTCTATTCTAATGCTTCCTAAATAAAGACAAGGAGTCTGGCTCAGGCAGTCCCTAGGCATACTGTTATTGTTTAGATTACATAAATGAAAATGAATTGCACTTTATTATAACTGGTTTATAGATCTTCTTGGGTAAGTGAGCAGTGTTTGCGTGGTGCTTTTATGTTAGTCATCCTGGCAAGCCGCTAATTTGGTCCACTTGAAAGGGAGAAACATCGGAGACTTGCAAAGCAAGCATGAAATGTATTCTGTTTTATGTGACTTACCCTGTTTCCCCGAAAATAAGGCGGTGTCTTATATTAATTTTGGCCTTTAGACAGGCTGCCTTTAGAAAAGATCCACTAGGTCTTATTTTCAGGGGATGTCTTATTTTTCCATGAAGAAGAATACGGTACACATTTATTGTTTATTATTTTATTAAAGAGACCTCACACTTCCTGTCTGCTCTGGCTGGGCCGCGACCAACAGTGAGATGCATGGCGGCGCCCACCACTACCGTCCAGAGCCTTAATTTGGGGGAGGTCTTATTTTCGGGGGGATGCCTTATATTTCAGTGAGAGGCAGTACTGTAAGTAGGTCTTATCTTCAGGGCGATGTCTTACTTTCGGGGAAATGGTAGAAAGTTGAGGCGTTTTAGTTTCTGTTTTCAATGGTTTGATACATTTTAACTTTTGCAACTATTATGCAAGTAAACGAAGGGAACTCACATCTTCTTCACACAGTGATTTCACACACATCTAAGCTTCATTTAGTCTCCAGATCTAGTTCACAAAAGCTCACCATTAAAATAATTGTCTAATTATAAAAACCAGAAGTATTTTAAAATTATGCTATTGATTTTCATATCTGTGAAGAACACACTTGTTTATATAATTGTAATTTTATCCCCAAAAGATCAGCCTGGAATGATTTTAAGATTACAGTAAAAGTTAAACAAGGATGGTTTGAGCCAATAAAACTCAAACTGGGCTTCATTGATATTTATTGCTCACATTACACCTAGGCATAGCATTTCATAACTTTTATATATTTCATGGTCATTTTCATTTCATATACCTGTCACACAAGTTTATCATCCAGTGAGATTCTTAGAGGCGTAAAGGAAGCAATTGGTGTGGGTTGGGTTTCCAGAATTACTGAGGAACCTGGTGTTGCAGTGGTTAAAGCACTTGACTGCTCTCCATAAGGCCATTTCTTTGAACCTGCGAGTGACTGTGGGAGAAAGATGTGGCAGTCTTAGTTCTATAAAGAGTACTAACTTAGAAAATTCATAAGGCTTACTTTCAAAAAAATCAAATGAAGAATAACACAAGCAGAAAATCCATCTGAATTGCCAGCCTGCCCCCAAACATAGGAGATTGCATTATCTTCAAGTACATTCAGTAACAACTCAAGGAACATTCATGTTGACTCAAGTTGTAATCACAAGACTACGATGCCCAATGCTTGATAGCAAGCATGGAGCACATCTGTGGTAAGTGGGTTTGGTAAAGAACTTGTTACAAAACCCAGAAAGTCTATTGCAACTGGATCTAACAGAACACGAGGCGGCTCTTTCTCTCTCTTGCTCTCGCTCTCACTCTCTCCTGTTAATCATTTCACTGGGGGTTCTTACAACTCTTAGAACAATCCAGACATCAGTTGTATCAAGCACATTTGTACAGAGGTTGCCATCATTATTTTCTAAACATTTACTTTCTTTTTGAAGCCTTGATATCAGCTCTACTCCCCCCACCCCCGTGACCCCCTTCATAAATTATAAATGAGCACTTCATGTCTTACCCCATTTGCTGTCTCCCTTGTGTTGTCTCCCTTTTGTTTCCTGTTGTTGGTCCCCCTGGGGGGCGGGGGGCTTTAATGCATCCATCATTGCGATTGGTTCCCCCTTCCTCCCCTCTCCCTTCACCTTCACCCACCCTCCTGGTGTCCATTCTCCCATTTCTGTTCCTGAGGGATTGAGCTGACCTGGATTCTGTGTGCCATGAGCTCTTCTCTGTACCAGTGCACGTGCCAGAGGCGACTCTCAACCTTGAACATGCCTGAGAATCCCCAGGAGAGTTGGGAAAATACAGATTCCTAGACCTTGGCGCTAGCAATTGCTTGCACATGAGTCTCCATGAGGTGAAAGAAAACACCCTCAGGTGGTCTCTGAGCCATCCTGTACGAAACCCTCTTGTAGATCCAGAGCTTTGCCCTGCCCAACACCAGGTTACGGGGCACAGCCGAGTAAGGGAGCAGGCCACTCAGGTAGGCATCAGAGCAGGAACTGGAAGTCTGAATTTGTAGCCTCAGAAACTGCCTCCTATTAGGTTAAACTGTAGGAATTTTACCTAGAAAGTGGCATTTGTGGATGGTCCTGTCTGTTGTTCTGTCCACTTTCGTAATACCCCAAACCTTCCTGGTCCCTGTTCACTGTCTTTAAAACCTTCACTTCTCATGTTTGAGATTCTAAGAGGAGCCAAGGATAGAAAGAGATTGCCCACTTGGACTGAAATTGGAAAGATACATCCACGACTGAAAAAGACAAGCGACCTACTGACCAACAGTGAAGAAACAAAATTCGGAGGAAAAACAACCAGTAAATTGATGCAAGATTCTTGCCCCTAACTAAAGCCGCCACTGCCCGGGCTCAGGTCACTCGGTGGTTGTTTTTGAAACCGGAACCAATCTCAGTACAACTGATGGGGTCCTGCAGGTGGAAGCAGGTAATTGAAAGCAGCTGCCACAGGTGAAAAGTGTGAGATTAGGGGGAAACCATTTTTTTAAGGGGTCTGATAGGGGGGAAGGAGAGTCCTAACCATATAGGAGTAATTGATACATCGCACATGGTTCTTTATGTAAATGATGTTTCTAAAATAAGTGGAGAAATGTGTTGTAAACATCCCTGCTAAACACATCTTCACACGTTGACTGAACTCTATAAAGAAACTCTTTAAGAAGTCAAGACAAACTGTGGCATATTTTGAGCTGTAGATCCACCCTCATCCAGGTAACCCTTCGATGACAACAACAAAAGAATCCCAATGTGTGCAACCCAGTAACGGGTCCTGGAGTACTTTGACCCACCCTGGAAACGGAAAAGTGATCAGTTTTGGAAGGAAAACTCAGTTTTGCTGGAAAGAATTGTCTTGATTTCATGGGAAAACAGTAGTGATACGTCTGGTTATATGTCTGTCTCTCTTGTTTTAAAATCTCGCAATGAGTGACATTGTGGCTACTGGCATATTATGGTTCATATGACAGCTGTTATATATGAGTATTTATAGCCATTACATTTGCAGTGGTGGTATAGCAGTAAGGTATTGTTTTCGTAATGCTGCTTTGGTTAGTCCATCTGGTCCTGCAGCACTTCATCCTTTTACTATAGCCATGCTTTCTTTTGAAATAAAATGGTCTTTACATTTTAACACTAGTGTGCCGACTTTGGTTTCTCAGTTGAACCTGTGGATCCTTTGTTCCTCTTTAGGGAACTTGGTTTTGTGGGACAATAAAACCGCGCAGTACCTGCCTCTTAGACTTCAAAATCTAACACAGTAACAAACCCTACTTTGCCCTTATTTATTTATGTTTCTCCCCATTGGTTCTTATTATTTAAAGTGGTGGATGAATTTTAGTCTTAATATAGTTACAACATTCTTCTGGGCCAACTTTTACAGTGCAATGTAACCCAAGATCGCATGATAAGGGTTGGGAAGTAATGGAATAGGACTCATTGAAGGGAGGTTTCTAGAATGTCTCAGAAAAAGATAAATAAAAAGGAAGAATAAAGACCAGAGCATGTACGCGGGTACAGATAAGAGCTCGAAACACAGGGAATCCAGGACAGATAAACCCCTCAGGACCAATAATGAGAGTAGCAATACTAGGAGGAGAGAGGAAGGTGGGGGAAGAAAGAGGAAACCGGTCACAGTGGTGGTCTACATCTCCCAGGGGGACAACAGAAAAGTGGGTGAAGGGAGACAGTGGTCGGTGTAAGACATGAAAAAAATGTGTTTTATAAATTATCAAGGGTTTATGGGAGGGGGAGGGGGAATGAACTGATACCAAAGGCTCAAGTAGAAAGAAAATGTTTTGAAAAAGATGATGGCAACATATGCACAAATGTGCTCGACACAATGGATGTGTGTATGGATTGTTATGAAAGCTGTGAAAGCCCCCAATGAAATGATTTTTTTAATAAATTTTTTTTTTAAAGGAAGAATGAAATGTTGGTTCATTTCATAGTTTCCTAAACTTATTTGACCTACCGCCCCTTTTCAACAACAGCAACAAAAACATTTACTCAGCTTCCCACTAGCAGTTGAAAAACACATGTACTATATTCATGTTCCAAGATAAAGTGTAAGTATCTGCTTTTGCAGCCTCCCTCATATGGCCCTGTTAGGGAAACATTGATTCAATTGATAGGGTTGGCTTTGGAAAGGCCAAAACCCACTGCTGTCAATTCCCACAGCAACCTCACAGGACAGAGTCGAACTGCTCCATTGGCTTTCCAAGACTGTAATCCTTAGGGGATCAGACCACCTTAACTTCCCCTGCAGAAAGGCTGCTGGGTTCAAATCATTGGGGTTTTTCAGTTAGCAGCCCTGTGCTTAATTCTCTATACCACCAGCGTGCCTTATTTGGTAAGGACATGTATACATCGAACAAGTTACCTGGAGCCTCCTTAGAAATACTGGATACCAATTTTTAGTATTTAAATCATAAAGTTTGGAGTCTTGAGCTGGGTTCTAAAAATGACACCGTTTTTGGTAGTGGCGAGCAGAGAACAAAATGGACCAATTTAAGAATGTGCAAGATCTCTATGAGGGAGCATGGTGTAAGATAATTTGGCTGGAGGGACGGGGTGGAAATGATGGAAGTTCATTTGGAAAATCTAGGTTGGGGAGAACCTAAAGATGTGGAGCAACGAATTGTGGAACTTAGCTGTTGCGTTGTGAAAAGATGAAACCCATGGACAAGAAAGTGACATAATTAATATTATCTTTAGGAGCTTAACCTAAAAAATGGTGTTCCTGGTGGGCCGGAACACAGAGACAAATGTAGGGAGGATTGATAGTAGGAAGGACCGACTGGACTCGGTGATTGATGAGATGAAAGGGAAGTCTTTTCAGGTGCTGAACAATGTTCATGCAGGTGGAGACAGAGGAGAAAGGGCAGAAACTAACTGAACAAATGAGTACCTTGCTCTTAACACACTTTTGAAAGTTTATTTTAAATATGAAAACATGTTTTCTCTACCCTCTGGAAGGTCCTAATTTAGTGGGAGATGTCAAACTCTCAAAATCAGGCGTCCTTAAACTACGGCCCTGGGGCCACATGCGGCCTGCCGAGGACATTTATCCGGCCCACCGGGTGTTTTGCCCCATTTGGTTTTTTACTTCAAAATATGTGCGGTATACATAGGAATTTATTCATAGTTTTTTTTAAAACTATAGTCCGACCCTCCAACAGTCTGAGGGACAGTGAACTGGCCTCCTGTTTAAAAAGTTTGAGGACCCCTGCTCAAAGCTATAGAAAAAGATATTCTTGAAAAAAATGTTAGAATTACCAATACGATACAATAAGGGCAAACAGGAAGGCCTGCAAGATTTCTATAAGTGGCAACAGGAGAACTAATTTGAGCTGGACCTTTGAGTGTGTCAAGGAAAGACTTAACGGTTATATCTGTTCTTCTTTCCATGAATTTATTCAACATCTGTCGTCTGGGACTGCGTTGGGCACTGGCTAGGGCAAGAAAGCACGAGTCAGCGTAAAGAGACCTATGAGTAGAGTCCTCTGATACCGTGTGGCTGGAGCAAAGGGACGGGGTTACAGGGGCATGATGGGAGACAAGGTAGATCAAATGGGGAAGAAATGGGAACAGAAGTTCATGCGGATTTCTCAACGTCTGGGGACAAACAAGATAGCTTTTTATTTGGACAAGCAGCAAATAGCACAATTGAGAAATCATCGACAGGGATGAACTCTAAACATGGAAAGAAATTTTAGATCTTCCTCCAAATGGTGGTGGTCACCAATCAGGAAGGGGACAGGATGACTGGGTTAGTGAGTGAAGAAAAATCCGAGCTTTGAAGCTGGAAGTAGGATGTTACATGGATGGAGGATATACCGTGTCCAGACTCTGAATTAATGCCCTTCCTCCTCACAGCAGTTCTTACCGGGTTCCTGGGAAAAGAACCCTGGTGGAGCCGTGGTTTAGGCATGAGCTGCTCCTCCGGAGAAAGAGAGGCTGTCTGTTCCAGTAAGATCGACAGTCTCCTGAACCCTGTGTAGCGTCATTATGGCTCGTTGACCATGGGCTTTTATTAGTTAACTCTTTGTACAGGTGAAAAATTCGTAACAAAGAAAGATGCCACTTCCCCAAAGTTACACAGCGAGTCAGGGTCAGAGCCAGGATTTGAACCCAGCCAGGCAGTGTCACACAACCCCAGATGAGGAAGGCGTTTAGCTGGGCAGTTAAAGCTGTCTCTGTCCATGTGAGAACATGAACCTAGTGATAGTAGATTTTACAAGCACCAGTAAGAACCTAGGGAAACATGGATTTTACGTTATCTCCCAGTTTTTGAATGTTGACAGCTTATTTATCCTTTTCTTTGGTAGCACAAACAAAAAGCAACCTAACCAACCGACAAACAGAAACACCAAGTCAGCTGCCCAGATAGAGCCCTTGGAATTTGGATTTAGTAAAATCCTCTGAAATCCTTGCATACACTCCATATGTTAGTGGAGCTTCCTATTCCTTGTCTTGGACAGAGATCATTTTCAACTGTGGTATAAATATCACTGCAGCTTTAAATTTGGAGTACAAAGTCCTACGTTTCTTCCACAAGCAAAAATAGAAAATTATATGTATTTTTACCCCTTCAGAATATCAAGGATGAAAATGTTTCTTCCTGTCTACATTGCTATCTTCTCAGGGGATTTGATGCCGTTTGTGTAATAGCAGTGAGTCTAAATCTGATGTTTGCAATCAGTCCTCCACAAATGTTTCCAAGCATCTTCATATCTTGTCTCATGTAGACTAAAAAATGAACTGCATTACCACTGCTTTATCCCAGAGCTACCCAGAAAAGTTTTTATTTTAAATGGTAATAATTGTCTTAGGTTTTGTGAACCTAAGAGAAACTTTTTGCATTTAGGAAGTTTTCTAATAAAAAGCTATAAAGTTATGCTAGTGCTCCAAAGAGAATGACATCAAACTTGCGGAGAACAGCCACAGACTCCTACCACCCTCCGACTCCCGTCTCCCTTGTCCTCTCTCCTGAATGTGCACCCACACACCACACCACACACACACACACACACACACACACACACACATCTATCTGGAAAGAATAAAGAAATAGAGATTGGTTCACCAAAATAAGAGGGATAATGAGGCCATTTTTCATTTTTTTCCCTGTGGATTTTAAAATAAGTTACCTCATAAAATAAATAGTTTAAGTTTCCACATTACTTTTGCCTTTAATCTGTGCCTGAGATGCAAATAAATGAGTGGGGATTTTTATACTCCCCAAGGTTTATACAGAGGCAAATTGTATTAAAAATGAACACCCAAGGTAAATGTAATTTCTTACGAAAACAGCAGCTTACAGGATGCTCTGGGTGATAGGGAAGACACTATATTAAAAAGGACTTCTAGTAGATTTATTGCTATTCTACCCACATCTTGTTTTCTTCAGAGCGATGGCAGCCTTGCAAAACTACATGGTAATGGTGTGTGTGTGTGTGTGTGTGTGTGTGTGTGTGTG
>NW_022103896.1:24302810-24354393 GCF_000313985.2 Echinops telfairi
ACAAGAAGGTCCTCCTTTTGAAGCGCGAAGGCAGGACGCCTGGTCAGTCTTCTTGCCCCTCGAGCCGGTCTCCCGGCCACCTCTGCTTCCCAGTGAACAGGATGGTGATACCATGACCTTTTTCCCGAGTAACATTTTTTACACTTTTTTTCCTTTTCGGTTTTACTTCCCGTACATGCAATTTAAGACAGGCCGTTCCCCCAGCATACTTGGGGGAAAAAATGGGAATTTCCCACCTGGTGGCCGGTGCTGTCTCATTTGCTCTCGATAGGGCTCAGAGGTCTGGAGTTTTAAGGCAAATTGCAGCCTCCTCTCTGGCAATTAGGAAAAGACAACTGCACTAGAGGGTCATTAATCATTTAAACATTCAAATAAAACTAAATGTTTCTTTTTAGATCTAAAGTGCAGCCCATAACACAATCGAAATAACATTAATATGAGAAGGGAATGAAAAGACAAGGCAGCTGCTCGGGCACTAATCAGCGCGGGAGATACTGTACACAGTCAGGGAGGTGCCTGCTGCTGCCCCGGGCCTTCACCGTCTGGAGCGTTCTCCGCTGAAAAGAACTTCAGGTTGATCTTCGAACATGTCATAACACTGCATTTCTGGACATTCTGCAGAAGAAGGGGCAAACGGCTGGAAGGTTTAGTTTTACAGCTGTTGCTGAGGAGTGTTTAAAAGTGGCTTGTTAGCTGCAGAGTGCTAATAATAACATAAACAGGGTACAAAATGTCCCCTGTGGCTAATGAGGAAAAACTTTGCTTTCCCAACATAACTTCTTTTCATTATTAAATTTCCTTCTACAGCGATGGACTTCAAAAAACAAAGTTTGTTTAAAAAAATTTTTTTAACCCAAAGAACATGACACAGTTCACCAAATGTGTCCAGAAAATAACCAGCGAGCCAATTACAAAAGCTAATGACGCCATCACGTCTCTCTGCCATTTTCACAAGTTCCATTTGCTCCTCTTTCAAATTCTTTTGAGTGCGTCACTTTCAGGTGGCTGGGTTAATGGTAACCTTTTATCACACGAAGCTGGTGTGGCTCTTGTCAAGTCAATGCGAACTCGTGGCCAGCCACCTGGGCTGAGTTGGTAATACCTGTGGCCTTTGTGAAGCACGTCATCAGACCGTTCTTCCTAGGTGCCAGTTGGTGGGCATGAACCACCAAGTGTTCAGCTGGTTGCCTGATGGTTAACTTAAGGTGTGCACACCAGAGCCCCCCACTGGTGATGGTCGTACAGTTCTCAAGAAGGAGCCCTGCCAGGGGCAAGGGTGGGGGTGGGGCTGGGGGTGTCAGATATTAGGATGCTACCCACAAGGTTGGCACTTCAAAACCTTCTGCTACTCTGACAGAGAATGATGAGCCTGTCTGTTCCCATAAAGATTTGCAGTCACAGGAACCCTGTAGATAGAGGGTGGCTGCATCAGAATTGACTCGAGTTCAGTGGGTTTGGTTTGGGATGTGTTTCTGAAGAAGAAAATAATGAATGAGAGAAAGAAATAAGTTGGTAAATTCAGAACATCAACCACACTAGATAAGATGTGTCCCCAACTCCCAGTCTACTGACTGATCACAGCACTTTGCCAGGAACTGAAATTGCCCCACCACCATCCTGGAAGACCCTTTGCATTACCTCACATGGCCTAGAAGCAGACAAATTGAGTACCAACATGCCTACTTTACAGAAAATGTTTGTTAGACAGATGTCATTTATCTCCACTCCTACTCGTGAGCTTAAATGACAGTTTAAGCTCAGCCAAAGAAACAATCCTATGCTATCATGTCGTCATTTCACTCCTCACCCTAAACTGCACCAAAAGACAAACCTAGGAAGAGTGAGGTGCGTATTAGTAGGCCCCCATCAACCATTTACAAAAGGTACCCAGGTAATATGGATTCACTCTAGCGCTTCATAGATTGTTGGTTTGTACCAGGCAGGTGTCATATATTTGAGTCATGTTTTAGGTCACTGGATAAGGTTATCTGAGATTTATACTGTGAGCCGAAGATTTATTGTTTTTAATCACCCCTTCAGAATGCCTCGAATTTCCGGTAATCTGTAAACAAATGGAGGAATGAAAAAGAAGAAAGAAGCAAAGAGAGATAATGGGCAGGAAGCAGGAGAGAGAGAAAGGATTTGAGAATCTCAAAGCCAGTCTGCTTGGAATTCTAGAGCCCGAACAGGCTTTAGAGACTACGTCGTGTTTACTCTTTTGTGTTTCCCTTTCTAGACAGACAAAGAAGGAAGGCAGGGACTAATTTATTGAACACCTACTGTTTCAGAGGCACAATGCAAGGCATACATTCATAACCCTCCCAAGCAATTAAGCACTTGGTCTCTGCCCCAAAACAGAACCCAGCAAAGAGTTTTGTTAGAACACAAATCACACTATCATCATCATCATCATCATCATCATCATCCTGTCTTTGCATATAGAGCATCTCTGATAGTCGGTAAGCGACTCGACTCCTTGGGGTCATGTCTTTCATAAATATTTGCCGTTAGCATCTACCGTGCTACCGGTCCAGGAAAAGATGCTGAATGAACGTTATTTAAAATCAATGAACGGATGAATGGCAGCTGGTGGTCTCAGGTAGTGTGCTGTGACTGGTGTGCTTACGCGATCCTGTCGATCGGAGACTTTGGAGCATTGCTCTGTTTCCTAGCTTTTATTTGATGTTGGTGCTTGTTTTTGGTATGACTGGCCTATTTTCATTTAGATGTGGGGGGAAAAATATTTACCCGTTTTGATATTCTAGCCAGAAAGACTTATAAAATTCTCTCGCTCATAAATAGTAGAACGCTTTAGTTCATGAAATGAAACTCACATCCTTTTTTGCCTTAGGAAGAATATAAAAAGAAGCCTTTGTTCTCTGAATCTGACCTGTAACTTTCATTAGACTTACACCTGGTGACATAGAATTTAAGCAAAGAATATACCAACTCTTTAAGGATATGGCAAGAGCAAACGTTGAAGTGCATGGTGGGTAAAATCTACTTCAAGGATGTGCTAGAGCTAGACAAAGAAGTGGATGAGGTACAAAAAGTTGGTGGAAAGTTGGACTATTTTGTAATTTCAATTTTTCACAAAAGGTTTGAAGCCCCCTCATATATTTTTCCCAATCCTATTCAAATACCTATCATGTGAAAGGATGGCTACCTTGTCCCACTTCTTCATCATGTAGCTCTGTAACCTTTCTGGAAGATAAGCATGGTACTTTCCTTGATTCGTTTTCTGATTTATGTCCCAAAGGGAACAATTGTTGGCCCATTTAATACTTTCTGATATATGACATAGGTTTAAGTAAATGCATGCATTCAGAAAAAATCTGTTGGGACTCTGGTCACCTTTGTGAGAACTGGAAAGCCCTGTCTTTCAAGGGCCAGATAACACTTCAGGAGCGTTCTCATGGGCACTGGCCACTCGGGCTTTTATTGTGAGCCTTCCTGTGCGTGCACCATGATCGAAGGAAGTGGCGTCCATTGAATCTTCAAGTCACTGACTGCGGCGTCTGCCGGAGGATCTTCCTGTTCTCGGTGTCCGGGAGCCGCGGCCAGGTGCTTCCGCACTCTTCAGCAGCACTCACTACTATACTTCCTTCTCGTGACGTGGCGTCTGCCGAAAAGGAAATGCCACCGATCCATTTTTCCCAAAGAATTACATCCGACGCAGAGATAACGATGGCCTCTTAGGAGGTGGGGTAGTCGTCTAACAAAACACTTGGCTTGATTAGAATTCTCTCCATGTCATCGGCCGGCATGAGTGTCAGCATCCTGACGCAGGCCTTTGATCTAGAGCAATGTCTTGCGAAGATTAAAGGAGAGATGCATTGATTTGATGGACGTTTTTGTTGCTGTCTTGGAATGCTTTTACTTTCCATCACCGTTTTAATTCTTCTTTGAAAACCTAGAACAGTGGTTCTCCACCTTTCGACCCTTTCATACAGTTCCTCATGTGGTGGTGACACCCAACCATAAGATTATTTTCGTTGCTACTTCAGAACGGTCATTTTGCTACTGTTATGAATCGTCATGTAAATAGCTGATAGGCAGGATGTATTTTCATTGTTACAAATTGAACATAATTAAAACATAGTGATTCATCACAAAAACAATATGTAATTATATATTGTGAAATATTTATTTCTTTTACAAATACATGACATATTGTCTTGAAGCATGGTGTAGCATGGGTAATAATCTTAATATAACAACTGTAAACTACATTGATACATTTTGCATCGGTATGCATAAAAGGTCATCGTCTCGGTGGTTTCTGATGGTCTTAGGGGCCCCTGTGAAAGGGTCGTTCAATTCCCCCCAAAAGGGTCACGACCCACAGGTTGAGAACCGCTGCCCTAGACCTTTATCACTCACATTTTTTTCCTTGACTCATATTTCTCCCCCTCCTGATTCAGGTCCAGAGCGCCTACCCCAGCCCAGACCCTTCTACCAGGACCGCCTTCACCCACATCTTCATTAGGACGGATGTAGTGCACACAACAGTTTGAGAACACGGTTCACAACTGAAGCTAATCCATACATTCTACTCACGTGACAAGCTGTTCAGGGAACATGTGCGGGCTGAGCTTGCCCAGCCAGGCTCAGGGCTGTCCCTGACTTGCTCAGTGAAGAAGAAGCCTGAGTGTGTAGCCGCCATTTTCCACA
Source organism: Echinops telfairi (assembly GCF_000313985.2). Classification (NCBI taxonomy): domain Eukaryota; kingdom Metazoa; phylum Chordata; class Mammalia; order Afrosoricida; family Tenrecidae; genus Echinops; species Echinops telfairi. Next base: position 24,307,485 of record NW_022103896.1, read on the forward strand.
TCTGGGGAAAGCCTGTGTGAGTGAGTCAGATTGGAATTAGCACAGACCAAGCATATATTCAAGAGGGAACGAGATTCATGATAGCATTTGAGTTGTGATTAAACTATGCGGATAGTCACAATTTCTCCCCCAAAGTTCAGCCGCATGTGTCAATGGATTTCCTTCGTTTCATATCAGTTTGAGTTGTATTTTCTACCACGTGCCATTTACAGAGACTCAGACAAGCAGTGTGGAGTGCGAGCCAGCCAAGTTCCACCTTGCACTGTCTGGAGCCACGGGCTGCTCCTAGGACAAAGCGGGTGGTCCCCACTTCTCACTTCCCCTCATCAAAACTCGGGGACATCTGTGACACGCCGGCTCTCTTGTATTGTGCTCTTCATTGTCCCATGTATGTTTACCTTAACTCTCCTCAAAGTTATAAACGCTTCAAAAGCTCTGAACTTCTCTTTCACAAGGTGATAATTTAAAGTATTAAGATGTTTATAAATAAACATACCAGAACTTAAACCACATGAATGTAGACTTTCAAAACCACCACTGGAGAAAGCTGCCAATTTATTCAGGCTTTGCTGATTTTGGAGAGAACATTGTTATCACGCTTTCAAACAATGATCAGCACTTATTTTTGAGCCATGAGATCACACCTTTTGCTTTGTATCCGTATTTGATTTTGACAAAAGTGGTACTACTGTTAAAAGTGGTACACCCTGTTAAAGCACTTTAATTCTGCTTGGGAACTAGCTTTCACTTTGAATTCCCTGAAAGTCAGAGAGGTGTCAGATGCCTCAACTTCTCCCTAAAGCTTCTGGGAAACTTCAGTTATCCAGCAACTGTGCTCCTTAGCAGGAGTCCTGATGATGCTGTGGTGTTAGGCATTGGGCTGCTGACTGCGAGGTTGGTGGTTCAAACCCACCAGCTACTCCAAGGGAGAAAGATGAGACTGTGTGTTCCCATAAAGATTAATAGTCTCCAAAATCGTATGTAGGTGCACTATGAATCAGAATCCATTCCATGTCAGGGGTTTTGGATTTTTGATGCTACACATGATTGTCAATGCCTGTGATCTTCCAGACCATTATTTGGTGGCACGTCTAAATGGGTTGAATCTCAAATTTTTGGCAGTAGCCAAGTGCTTAACAATTGGTGCCATGTGGGGACTCAACCTAAGAGAGAGTTTTCAGAGTCTACTTCTGGGTGGTCTGAGCAGTCAGCACCCAAGCCATTCTGATTGCTGTACATGGTAATACCACCCTTAGGTACCCAAGGCTGTTCTGGAAACTTCATTCATTGAAGTGACTCTGAATAAATTGTACCACCTTTTAAAGCTGAAATCGACTCTCCATGAAAGCAGGTTTTCTACAGCTAAGAGCAGTGGTTTTGGTAGAGCGTAGCTTTAGATCCTCTTCCCTCCATTTCTGTGAGACCTTGCTTGTGTATTTTGGTGGGTTGTTGGGTTTTTTTTATTTGTTTGGTTTAGTTTCTTTCATTGTTTCATCGCTGCGGGCTGTTCATCTCTGTTTTGGAGCTAGTGGGGTACTTGTGAAAGTGTCTGGCATATTACAGCTATCTAGGATATGAAAGTCAGATAAACACAGTATACATCTGCTATGCCATCGATTCTTAATACCCTTCTGAAATCTTTGCAAGAAATATTTACAGCAATGTCTCGTCTTTGTGAGGTGTGCAGAGTTCATGTTCCTGAACGTCTGTAGCGTGTTCTCATCAAAATTGTAACTTCTGGCACAATTGTCAACGTTTCTAGCTTTTTTAATCACTTTATTTTGATTATTTTAAAAATCATTTTATTGGGAGCTCTTATAGCTCTTATAACAATCCATTTATCAATTTTATGCATCAAGCTCATTTGTAAATATGTTGCCTCCATCATTTTCTAAATATTTTCTTTCTGTTTGGTCCTAGTTCTAATTGTCAGCCATCTTTCATGCTTATTTATCCTATAGATACAAAGCTGTAGTGATCAGTAAGAACGAGTATTGAGTACATTTTTTATCCATTATTAGGGACAAGAAATATTAGAATCCGAATAGTCACTATTATTGGTAAACCAGCTTAAAAATATCTCCCCAAAGCATGATCTCAAGAAGGTAGCTAGAGAAGTAGCAACACTGTTCCTGCATATACATGAAGGCAGTGTTTCTCTGAAACGGTATTTCTAAAGATGGTAAAAAATAGCATGAAAAACCTTATTAAATTGGAATTTGTGCAAATTCTTATGTAAGTTTACAATTATTAAAGTTTGTTATTGCATTTATATGCATAAGAGTTTAGCTAAATAATAAGATAGTGAGTACAATGCATTAAAGCTGGATCTCCACTAAGAAAAAATTTAAATACAAAGCAAATCAGTTATGAATGAATGATGGAATGTGTGTATGTGTATACACATATGTAACAGAACTTAGTATCTTTAAAATATTTTCCAACTTACCTTGATCTTTCTGCTTCCTCAGTTACTAAATTTCAGCCTGCAGAATATTTCATAGTAACTCAACAGTTTTCCTTACCCGAAGCTCGCGGCGATGGAGTCGATTCTAATTCATAGTGGCCCTCTATGACAGGCTAGGACTGGCCCTGAGATGGTACGTCTTTGTGGGAGCAGAACGCCTCATCTTTCTCACCAAGGGTCTGGTGAGTTCAAAGGGCCAGCCTTGTGGTTAGCTGTCCAACACACAACTGATGGAGCTACCCAAGCCCCTTCCTCAGGAGATAACTAAGCTGCAAATCAAGCCCAAGCCCAGTGAGTAGATTCCATCTGATAGCTGGGTTTTCAAGGCTGAAAATATTTCGAGATCAGATAGCCTCGTCTTTCTGCAGCAGGGCAGCTCGTGGTTTGAAACTTGGCGTTAGCAGTCCACCCCTTATTAGAAGATATTAGTTGCTGATTGAGGCGGAACCCTGGTGTTTGTACTGGTTGTACCGGGGGCTGCTAGCTGCAAGGTCAGCAGTTCAAATTCACCATTGGCTCTCCGAGAAGAAAGATAAGGCATTCTACCCCATTCAAGAGTAACAACAGTCTCAGCAACCCAAAGAGACAGTTCTAGCCTGCCCTTTAGGGCAGCGGTTCTCAACCTGTGGGTCGTGACCCTTTTGGGGAGTCGAATGGCCCTTTCACAGGGGCCCCCCGATTCATAACAGTAGCAAAATGACAGTTACGAAGTAGCAATAGAAATTATTTTATGGTTGGGGGTCACCACAACACGAACTGTATGAAAGGGTCGCGGCATTAGGAAGGTTGAGAGCCACTGCTACAGGGCCACTGTGAATCACAATCAGCAACCTGCTGAGTGACAGTAAGTTTTGCATTTATGTGCTTAATACCTTTTGATTATACTGCATCATTAATGCATTATTTTTATTTAAGGACAGCAGTTAAATGTTACATAAACTATCACATAGTCTGAAGCAGACAATGGGGCATGTATGTTCAAGTTGAGTTACCATAGCACACAATTGACTATCATGACACCAATTGTCTCATTTTTATGGCTGATTTACTTTGGGGGCCATACTGAGGGCAGTAGAGAAGCCATGAATGTCTTCCTCCAATTTTTTTGTTTGTTTTTTAATTCTGGGGTGCTTTTCCATGGTAATAGCTTCAGATAACAGGTGTTCCCTATAAAAATTGAGACCTATTGTATGACACTTATTGACTGAGACTTTATTGAAGTACCAAGATGAAGTCATTATAGAATAGCCAATGCTAGGAATTTATTTTGATTTGGTTTGATGTTATTTTGGTTTGATGTTTTTAAAGAATTATATGCGTATATAAAACTAAAAAGTCAAACTTGCTGCCATTGAGTTGATTCTGATTCTTATTGATCCTGTAGGACAGAACAGAACTATCCCTGTAGGTTTCAGAGATTGTAATTTTCCAGGAGTAAAAATCCTCATCTTTATCCGGCACAGTGACTGGTGGATTTGAACTATTAACTTTGTGGTTATCACCCCAAAATGCATCTCCACTCTGCCACCAGGGCTCCTGATGAGATCCTAGTAAACATGGGTTGTTTTCTTGTGCCTTGGCAGTAAGCGGTAGTTCATACTGCATTTAAAATATTTCTCAATCCTCTTTCTGTTTTTCTTAAATATGACAGATGTTTCTTTGACATAACATTTGAAGGGTTCATTTTTAAATATGAATAGTTTACAGTTTATTGATTTTTACATTTACAGATTTGGAGAGATTTCCAGCACAGCTCATATTTGGACACAGCATTTCTTTTTACGTAGTTAAGCCACGTAATTGTTCAGTGAATCTTCTAGACTGCCACTAATTTCTATGTCAAGTTAAACCTTTTCCGGTTTGGGGATAGATCCTTATGAAAGATTATGTATTTGTGAGTAATCTTTCAGGTGTATACTGATCGCGTCAGACAGTGATAACCTTTGTCTATCTGGCCTTGAGCTCTACTGAGTCCCCAGGAAAATGTGATCTTGAAATACGTATACATGTAATGTTGACAAAGCAGTGCAGACCACGTATGGTACATTGAAATGGATCTGTTTCTGCCTCCCAAACACCTACAGGCGAGAACTATGACTTCAGATTCGGAGACTTTGCCATCTTTGTGTAATAGAGAGTGATTAGCAGATGTATTGAACAGTAAATAAGTAAGAGGCTCTTTCCTATGTTCTTCTATATGTTGTACTCGTTTAGAGTTTTTGTGATTTTATGGAAAGCATTTTGTTTTTGAAAGAGGAAAGGAGGGAAAATGTCTGGAACACCGAAGGGAAACCCCCACCTTTATTGATTAAATATTAAGCATTTAGTTGTAAATTAATTCCTTTCCAGACTGCCACTTCTGTAAGCCAAGAAGATGTCAACAGGTAATAAACATTCAATGAAATGAAAGGGTGGAGAAGGCTGTGCATTAGTTGCTAAGGAAATTCGAAGTCAACTTAGAAAGAAGCTAAAGGCAACCAATATGTATGGCTAGAGCAAAAATGAATTTTAATTGTAGTTCTAATGGAAAATCAGGTAGTATTGCCAAGTTCAAACGTATATACTTAATTCAGAAGAAGCAAGTCCAATCATGCAAACCGTGAACTGAAAAAATATATATTAGCAAAATAATATTTGTAGTTAATTTTGTTAATTGCCACTGAGTGGTAGGTAAAATTAGCTTTTATGAAAGAAAGACATTGTAGATGTTATCATAATTTGGGGGCTTTTATTTTGATAAGATTTTTAAAAGAAAAGACTTACTGCTAATTTTCAGAGAATTATATTACAAGAGGGCCTTCATAGTAGTGTAAACAAGTGACTCACCTTCCAGAAGCTTGTCTCTTTTAAGTGCATTTTCTTTTCAGAATTCCTCTTTGTTTTGAAATATGAAATTCAAATCTATCAGTAGATGGCTGACTATTATAATAATTTTGATGATCTCTCAACCTATAGATATTACAAACCTGTATAACAGCTTTGTCTAATTTTCATTAAATCAAAATAAGCCATTCGGAATCACCTGTATGAATTATATGTGTATGTGGATACATACACATAGAGGTGAATATGAATAAGCATCCCCTGGGATAATTACTGCACTGTGTATGGACATTATGCCTGCTCAATTATTAACAGTGATACGACGATCATTTATAAATAACCCTGAATCTCCTCATTGAAAAGAATCTGACAGCAGAAGGTTTAAAGAGCTGCTCTGAGCAAAAGAGACACTACTTTCTTTTAAAGTTGAAAAGGAGAAAGGTAACAATTATCCGCGAGACACTGGGAACTGGGATGTCTGATTCCCCCCACCCCCGCCCCAAATGCCTCCCCCTCTTATAAAATGAACAGTGGAGCTGTCGGACAGTGGTGAACTATCAGATGCTGTAATCAGATAAACAGATCATTAATTTATTAAAAGTATAGTTGAAATGAAAAATCACTTCATTTGTACTTTCAGTGCCATGCTTACAATTAATTACTTGTCTGAAGCCTTTGTCAAGTCAAGCTCCTCTGTGGAGCCAAGGTAGGAAAAGAGCACTCACACATAACTACCTGTACACGACTAAGCTTGACTTTGACTTGGGTCGGGGTAGAAATCGTAACTATGAAGCATGGGGATTTCCTTCTTCCTACTTTGTCCATAAATGCCATGCTGCTTTTCACTATTAAGAAAATTCAGAGTAAGATGAGAAGTCCGTTTAAATTAAAATCTGTGTTATGCAGTTGCTCCATCAAATGGAATCTATTAAGGATACTTTCAGCCCAGATTGACATCTTAATATATCTCCAACTCATTTTGTCCTGTAAGGAAGTTGGCAAGTTGTCTGACTTAATTCTGATTTCTCTTTAATTTAAGAAAACAGAAGGCTAGAGAAGTCCGTATTACTCAGACTTTTTTAATATATTGCAATTCGCAGTAGACATAGGATCACCTCCACCCAGTAGGTAGGGTTTGAAGATCAGACCATTCCAACGTATTTCTTCCCCATTTTGATAATTACACCTCCATATTAAATGAATTCAGTCCATGGTGATATTTTCAAATTCTTCTAGATCATTTTTTAAACTGGCCATAAATATTTGTGATATGTAAGCATTCGTGTCTGAGTTTTAAAATGACCGGTTTGGATAGGAACTAACATCATTTTTTCTACTTCCAATCTGTCCCTTTTTTTTACTGTTACCAAGAAGTACACGTGTCTGACCACATCCAGCCTAGTCTCATCCTTTGAAAAAAAAGTTCAAGCAAGAATAGCCCAGGTGTTCCCAATGTCAGATCTTATAATACAAATCAATTAGGTAGGGTGAATTCTGGAAAGGGTCAAGTTAATGATCTAAGTGGAATAATTTGCTCGTTTTCTGAAATTTGTAGACCTACACACATGAAAGCTGTACATTAGATCGACTTATTAGCCTCTGCTAATGATGGTTAATACACTTTTAAAGCCTCTGCTAATGATGGTTAATACACTTTTCTTTGTACAATCTTTATTTTGTCTTTTGTAAGATTGAATTGCTTGTGGTTTGAGAGTGGCACAAATCAGGCCATTCTACTTAATTTTCAATTAACTGCCTCCATTTGATCTTTTAAAAGAAGATGACTATTTGGGGGTTGTCAAAAGGGATAGACTCATATAAGTATGTATGTGTGCAGTGTAATAAAGTAAGTCTTGAACCATTGGTACAAAAGAAGGTTGGCCCTTTTCTTCAGAAGATACAGAATATACGATATGTTTTTGGAGCGTATAGTCTTTGTACATGTTTTAAAAGCATACATAATCTATTAATTCTCCTCAATATGTTGTCTGCTGATTTCTTAAGCATTCTTGATTCTCTGATTCTGACATCCATTTTTTGCATCTCCTTTTTAATCAGAGAGGTTTTTTCCCTCCATATATAGAACCCTACACTTCAGAGCGAAGAGTGATTTCCTGTTGCTTAAATCTTTCAAATCAATGCCATCAAAATCTATTCCGACTCACAGTGACCCTATGGGACAGAGTAAAACTTCCCCGGAGAGTTTCCAAGACGCTAATCTTTTTTTTTTTTTTTTTTGCATTTTATTTTATTTTATTTTATTCTTTTCTTTAAAAAAAATCATTTTATTTGGGGCTCATACAGCTGTTATCCCAATCCATACACACATCAATTGTGTAAAGCGCATTTGTACATCGTTTCTCAAAACATTTTCTCTCCATTTAAACCCCGGACATTAGGTCCTCATTTTTCCCCTCCCTCCCCGCTACCCCCTCCCGCATGAGCCCTTGATAGTTTATAAATGGTTATTTTGTCATATCTTGCCCTGTCCGACGTCTCCCTTCATCCACTTTTTGATTGTCTGTCCCCCAGGGAGGAGGTCACACACAGTTCCATGTAATCGGTTCCCTCTTTCCTACCCATTCTCCCTTTACCCACCCTGTTTTGCCACTCATACCACTGGTCCTATAGGGCTCATCCGTCCTGGATTCCCTGTATTTTCAGTTCCTATCTGTACCAGTGTACCTCCTCTGGTCTAGCCAGTCTTGCAAGATAGAATTCGAGTCATGGTAGTGGGAGCGGGGAGGAAACCTTTAGGAACTAGAGGAAGGTTGTATTTCTCATCATTGTTACATCGCACCCTGACTGGCTCATCTCCTCCCCGAGACCCCTCTGCAAGGGGATCTCCAGTGGCCTACTAATGGGCTTTGGATCTCCACTCTGCACTCCCCCCATCATTCACTATGGTAAGATTTTTTGTTCTGATGATGCCTTACACGTGATCCCTTCGACACCTCGTGGTTGCATAGGCTGGTGTGCTTCTTCCATGTGGGCTTTGTTGCTTCTGAGCTACATGGCCGCTTGATTACCTTCAAGCCTTTAAGACCCCAGACGCTATACTTTTTGATAGCCGGGCACCATCAGCTTTCTTCACCACATTTGCTTATGCACCCATTTGTCTTCAGTGATCCGTTCGACAACCCGTGATCACACAGGTTGATATGTTGTTCCATGTGGGCTTTGTTGCTTCTGAGCTAGATGGCCGCTTGTTTACCTTCAAGCTTTTAAGACCCCAGACGCTATATCTTTTGATAGCCGGGCACCATCAGCTTTCTTCACCACATTTGCTTATTCACCCGTTTTGTCTTCAGCGGTTGTGCCAAGATGCTAATCTTTGTGGAAGCAGACTGCCTCATCTTTCTGCTGCTGTGCAGCTAGTGACCCTTTAGTGTTAGACATTGTAACACTCAACTCTATCCGCTTATGGATCTTTAAATTATGTTAAAGTAGAGGACCTTGAAGCAACATTGTTTAAAGAACAAAAAAAAAATGTGTTTTCCAATCATATGTATTTTTATAACATATGTGCCAAATGTATCTATTAAAGTGTAAATTTGTAGAGTTTTTGTAAAATAGGCATTTACACTCCTAATACAGTAGTTACTTCTAGATATACATTTGCACCCAGTAAGCACAATGCTTGTATGCAGGTTTCTAAATCTGAGTCTCTATAGATCTAAGTGAAATCAACTTTACGTATCATCTCTTGACTAACGGTTCCTTATCACCTCTTACAGTGATGCAAAGACTTCACGGGGCCACGCTGTACAGAAAGAAGCAAACTGCCTTTTGCTTCTTTACATGCTACACTTGAGGGATTTACAATTCAGGGATATGCTTGAGGCAGCTACAGAACTTTCCATCATGTTCCAGAAAATTTCCGAAGCCACTCTCCTTTCCTCACTTTTCCATTTAGTTTTTGAGGGAAGAAATATGAGTCTTTGATCAACATAACTCCGTGAAGTGCATGAGTCATCCCCAAACTGGTTTATGTAATCAATCTGAAAGGTCTTTGAGTAAGGAGGTAAAGAAAGAGAGAGAGATGGAAAAAGGGAAAGAGAGGTAGGGAGGGGAACAGGGAGATAAATCAGGAGAGTTCAAGGAGAGAGATATTTATGTTTTTAAAAAATGAATAATTATTGACGTGGTAAACTAAACTGGAAGTTTCAGAACCACAATCCTTATTTGCTTTGCATCACAAAATAAAATAAATATTTGTCAGGCCCACAAGCCTTATGCACAAACATGTAACCAAAGATACTGTTTCATTCATGTCTACATGTCAAAAATGTAGAAAGTTCAAGGTTGATACTCAGCAAATGATCATTATCTAAACTATCAAAGTGTTTGTTCCATTACTGTCAGTGGAAAGCAGGCAAGTGCTCACATCACAGCACGCAGAAATAAAATATTTACCACCCAGGCATTATCATCTTGACAAGTATGCAGGTGATTATCTGGATATTTTTCTCTTAGTTCTTCATTGTTAATCAGCACATGCACACATCTCTCCTTTCTCAAGCTTGAGAAGTCTGTAAAGCCCGCGAAAGATTTCTCACGTGTATTTTACCTTGGGAGACTTGATGGTCAGAGAGAAGGATGGGAGTTGATTGATGCCCATTGGGTGTCCAAGATATGGTTTCTGTGAATCAGAATCAACTTGATGGTAACGAGGTGTTTTTTCACTATTTAGTTTTTTTCTTCTTTTTTCCCCAAGTACTCATTATGTGTCAAGCACAGGATTAGGTAATTTCTCATACGTAATTATTTATGTGAACCTGGTGTATGCGTGAATTAAGAACTCTTTAACAGTGATACAAAAAGGAATCCACAGTAAACATGAATCACAGAATATCAATGCTTTGTTTTCCACCAGTTAAACTCAGCAATTATTAGGGTGAAATGTAAGAGACCCTCCTAGGTATTCAATCACTTTTCTTCTTTTTATTTTTATTTTTGTAGTCCTCTGTACATGGTAGTTATTTATACTTACTTTTAACACTCTCCAAGAAACCTGCAGCATTTTTTCCTCTTTTAACCTAAACATTTTGGCATGATAGATCCACGCATAAAGCATATTACTTGAAATAAAAATATGATTAACTAGTGGCATCGAGAGTGTGGTATAATGGAGTACACGTTGGGCTGCTCACCCCAGATCAGCAGTTCGAAACCACCAGCTGTCCTTCTGTCCTTTGGGACAAAGATGAGGCTTTAGTCATGACAAAATAATTATAATTTATAAATTATCAAGGGTTCATGAGGGAAGGGGTGGGAGGGAGGGGAAAATGAGCTGATACAAGGGCTCAAGTTGAAAGCAAATGTTTTGAGAATGATCATGGCAACAAATGTATAAATGTGCTCGACACAATGGATCGATGTATGGATTGTGATAAGAGTTGTACGAGCCCCCAATAAAATGATTTTTTTAAAAATGTAACGGCTGGGAAGCCCAGAAGGGTAGCTGTACCCTGTCCTGTAGGGTCACTCTGAGTTGGGATAGACTCAATGGCAGTGAGTGAACGAGCGTGACATCTCGCTCCATGATCGTGCTGAGATTGTTTCCAGGCAGTCATGTATGTGTGTGTAGGTGTACATACGCATGTGCCTACATACACCAATTCTATGCGTTCTATAGGTTTGTCTGAAAGCTAGTCATCAAAGAAATAAGTCCCATCCTTGTTCTCTCTACTCCAAGCACATATAGTCTAAACCTACAGAATGTATTAATTTTCTTTTACATTTTCATTTCTGATCGGAGATCTCTGAGCATAATAATGAAAAAAGATTCATTCTTCACAAAAGTGAAACTATTTTCAATGAAGGCCTTTTTTTCTTAACAATGACTGCCACTTATATTTCATGAATAAAGCCACACTTTAGGGATAACCCTTCAATCACATCATGCAGATTGTGCGTATACAAACATACACATTTATGTTTTAAGAGTTTAGCTGTTTATTAGAATTGTAGTGTCTTTGCTTTCCTAATAACGGCCGTGTCGTGTGACTTGGTCATGATTCCATGCCCCGTGCTATGTGTAGTACAATTCAAAGACAGAAGATATGTATGTGTGTGTGTGTGTCCAGACAACTCCAGTACTCCGCAGTGATATGTAAATAATCAGACAAATCCTTTGGAGAGACTTGGGGATACATTTGTAAATGGGAACTAGCATAGGATTAGTCACAACCAAGTCCATTTTTTCTTATGTTCCCTTTGACTGCCTCAAATGTCAACTCTATGAATCTTCTCATCTGCTAATATTGTTATTTTGTTGGAGCATTTGATAAGTAGCCGTCTTTTCTCTCTGATTACCCGCAGTAGGAAGCAATGTTGCCTTTAGGTGAGCCACTTGAGCAGGTTGAGAGCAGTCTGTTGGTTGCTGTAACTCATTTGCATCTTCTGCAAGGATTGTGAGCAGTTTAAAGCTTGGGTGGGGTGGGGGCGGATAATTTCAACAGGGAAAGGAGTCTGAATAGGAGACGGGACAATAAGGTTTCAGGCAGGGTCCCGTGTGCTAGATTTTCAGAGCCCCTCTCATGAAACTGTATCTCTCGCCAGGAGGGTTGTGTCTCCGGGTGGCTTTCCTGGTATTTTGCTCAATGTATGAGAAGTCAGCATCTAAAATTATTTTAACTGTTCCTTGTGGTGCGAATGACTGAAGGGTAGTCTCAAGAATGCGTGATGTGATGCAGTGATGCTTTGCCTTGGTAAGTGATACGGTGTCATTAACAAACTCCAGAGCACAGGGAGAGCCAGGCCCTGGGGAGGCGATTGAGGGCAGCTGCCTCCCGAACACCCCTGCCCTAGACAGTGGATTACCTTGAGCTGATAGGGCAGTATTGGAGGGAGAGCATAGATTTATATATATATATATATATCAACAAAGACAATCCTTGCTTTCTTCTTGAGCAGCTGCAGCCAGGCCCACTAATGGCTGTGTAGAGCAGGAACTGGCTGCACAAGGTATGCGTGCGTTTTTACAGATGGTAGTGCAGACAAGTTGGTAATTGAAAAGGAAGTCATGTACGTGAGCAATTTGACGGGGGACAGCCTATTACAGTACTTTCCTGTGTAATTGACTGGGTGAGTTATTGGAGAAACCGTTTTCCCATGAATAGATTTCAGTTATTACAAAATTGCATCATGATTGTTACGGAAATTCATAATTCCAAGTTGTCTTTTAAAAATGATGTTATTAAAACTTTTAAAATCAGCTCAGATTTCCCTGTCTGCACGGCACCTCGATAATGAAATTAGCGACTCATGTTCAGCTGTGCCTGTAGCAGTCAGAATTCGTATTTAAAGACGCATCTCCCAGTTGAACAGCGGGGTAAAAGCCAGCCACTTATTGTAATCCCGGGGAAGGTATACTTACGCCCCTGTGACTTTATGTGCCCTTTGGAATGTAACACTGATTTAAAATGCAATCATAGGAAGAATGATTTCTAGATTGCGAAGTTAATTGACAGTCAAGTTCATTTGCTATAGGAATTGGACCCCACCCCCACCCCCTACCCATCATGTATTTACACGTGTGTTGTTGTTGGGTGCCACGGAGTGGATTCCAACTCATAGCAACGCCACGACAACAAAACAACACACCCACCAGTCCTGGGCCATCTTCACAATTGGTGCCCCAGTGCCATCGAGTTTATCCCAACTCCTCACGACCGTATGAATCTTACCAGATTTCCAAGGCTGGAAATCTTGATGTGAGCAGACAGCCTCATCTTTCCCTCGTGGAGAAGCTGGTTTGGTTGGACCACCAACCTTCTAGTTACAAGTTCAACCCTTACCCAGCAGCACCACCAGTAAAAATCCTAGAGAATAACACAATATGTTCCCAATTAAGGCCAAAGTAATTAAGCAAGTCTGCCTGCTTGGCATATTGACAAACGTGCAATTTTTAAATATCACTCTTAACTATTTGGAACCCCAGGATACTTCACTCTTGTACTCCCATAATGTGTGTTTATTTGGTCTTGGTTAAATGCAAATAAGTATCAGGTACCATCTTTCTGCTGAGCAGACTACACTATGCCTTGACATCTGATCTATACCGACTGTGTCCTCCCCATTTGATAAGACTGTAACTGGTGTTGAGAATCAAAAATAAATATTCTGTAATGAAGCAGGGAAACTACATCACCCATGAAAGTCTAAAAGTAAACTCCGGATCGATGAGCACATGTTTATGTCTAATACTGGAATAATGAAGGGGTAAGAAGTATAACTCTTCTCATAGTCTCTGAATCCCGGGGGATTTGGCAAGACAGCTTCATCTGTCAGGATTGGTGGTATTCTGTGTTTGATACCAAGCATTGTGAAAGGTCTCTGTCTGAAAAAATATGAGTATGTAAAAGGCAGTCCAGTAATTGTTGACCTGAAGCTTGTGTTTACAGCACTTAGCAAAAGCATAGCACCATTTCTCCTGTCCCATCTCCAGACAAGTGTAACATCAAGCAGCAATTGTACCATGCTGCTGCCCTCCCAGGGGACTGCCATTAACAGAATAAGCCAGTCATGTCACTAATTCTACGTTTCGCCCAAGACGTATTCCATGTCCTTCTTTCTTTTATGATCTTTTGTTATTTTTTAAGACAGTAGGATCAAGACACATGTACTGCACCCCTTCCCCCATCCTTCACCTCTGCCTGTCCTTCAGCCAAGTGCACTCTTACTCCGGCTGTGACTCTGTCTGTCAACCTGGACACAGCTCACTGCCCTATCTGATGAAGAATGAGTCATTTCTCTCTGATGCTCAGAACTTACATAAGTTCGATCGGCTATTATGGGGCGGTTTGAAGAGATAAGAGCTCTTCAAAGTGAGATTATGGTGAGATGTTTTTGGTAAAAAAAAATTCCCAAATGCCCCCTTTAGTAGTAGGGCCTGTATTTGAAGGGGGAGGGAACCCAGGTTTAACTGTTAGACTTGCTGTTTTGCAATTTAAAAAGGTCTCTAAGCCTCTGTTTTCTCATCTGTAAAATGGAGCACATTGTAACAATTCTTATGCCTGCCTCTTTGGATTGCTTTGAAGATCCCTGAGTTAATGAAATGGGACCTACAGTATGTTATCTTACATAGAATGGGTACTTGGTCAATATTAGCTTTTAGGACAATAACCGAAGGAAGGCACAAAAGTAGCCGGATAGAAGGGCTAGACCAGGTATTTGATCCCTGGAATATTTTAAAAAATAAAATCATGTCTTTCTTTGCCTGGAGATTTGACACTAGATCAATCACAGAGGGCTCCTGGTGACATCCTGGGTTCTGCGAACCACAAGGTCAGCAGTTAGAAATCACCAAGCCCTCCAGAGACAACAGACGAGATGTTGTACTCCTGTAAATGGTTAGTCTTGGAAAACTCCCGAGGAAGTGCTACTCTGTCCTTTACGGTCGCTTTGAGTCAAAATGGAATCGAGGGCAGTGAGGGAGTTTGAGATAAATCAAAGAACCCTTCTGTCTTTTATATCACCAAAAAAGGGGGAATAATAACACTTAGTGATTCACTTTGACTCTACAATGGGATCATTTATAAAGTTCTGATTAGCCTTTGGACACACAGGCATCTAAAATGCATACAAAGTCTTTGGATGTATGGTGAAATTTCTTGTAAAATACTTTGCATGTGTATCAGGCATCAAAGAACAGAAAAATCAAATCATTGTGAATGAGGGGGAAAACAGACTGGGGACCCAAGAGCCATCTAGACGAGCCAGTCAGGGTGCAGTGTAGCAACGATGAAACATACAACTTTCCTCTAGTTCTTAAATGCTTCCTCCCCACCTACTATCATGATCCCAATTCTACCTTACAAATCTGGCTAGACCAGAGGATATACACTAATTCAGATAGGAACTGGAAACACAGGGAATCCAGGACAGATGATCCCTTTAGGACCAGTGCTGAGAGTGGCGATACCGGGAGGGTGGAAGGAGGGTGGGGTGGAAAGGGATAACCGATTACAAAGATCTGCATATAACCTCCTCCCTGGGGGGATGGACAACAGAAAAGTGGGTCAAGGGTGACATCGGACAGTGTAAGAAAGGACAAAATAATAATAATATATAAATTATCAAGGGTTCATAAGGGAGAGTGAGCAGGGAGGGAGGGAAAATGAGCTTATACCAAGGACTCAAGTAGAAAGCAAATATTTTGAGAATGATGATGGCAAAAGATGTGCAGATGTGCTTGACATGATGTATATATGTATGGATTGTAATAAGAGGTGTCCCAGCCCCCAATAAGATGATTTAAAAAACCCAACTACAATGAGAATGATGATGGCAAGAAATGTACAAATGTGCTTGACACAATGGATGTATATATGGATTATGATAAGAGTTGTACAAGCCCTAATAAAATGATTTAAAAATAAATAAATAAACACTATAAAAGAGCTCTCAAATTAAAAAAAATACTTTGCATGTGTTTATTTTGTTCTGGGGGGGAAAAGGTCATAATGTTAATCAACGTGTTTTATGATCTCACCCAAAATTAGAGAATTCTTTAAGAAACTACTGATACATGTGTAACTGGCTTTAAGCATAATAAAGTTGCAGGGACTAGTTATTATCTGCTAATATGAAAAGAACTGTTGATTATTATTTGGTATTTCTAATTCTTTCAAAATAGCACATTAACGATGGTGAAGACATTCACCATCATGTAAAACCAAGCCAGACTCACTGCCCGCATGTTGATTTCAATCCACAGTAACCCTCTAAGAGAGGGTTTCTGACACTGTTGTTCTTCACAGGAACTGAAAGCCTTATCTTTCTCCCACTGAGTAGCTGGTGGTTTCAAACTGCTGACCCTGAGGTTAGCAGCCCAATATGGACATAACCCGCCATACTACCAAGACTCCTTTTGTATCCATAAAACAAAAGGTTTTCTCTTCAATGAAGTACTAGGAAGCTTAGTCCTTCAGACTTCAGATGATTTCAAAAGAAGTCTCCCCTTTATCACTGACTTTGTATGTTTTGTAACACGGATATTCCCATAATAAGCACGTAAGCTAAATATATTGCATGTAAAACATATACCAAAATAAACTCACTTCTTGCCTAAGATTGCTTGAGAGGTTCTAAGATTGTATTTTGTTGTTGATATTCTTAAATTAATCCTTTTAGTTGGGGGGCTCTTATAAATCTTATAAGAATCCATCAATCAATAGTATTGAGCACACTTGTACATATGTTGCCATCAACATTTCTAAAACAATTTCTTTCTACTTGAGCCCTTGGTATCAGCTCCTTTTTTTTTCCCTCTCCCTTCCCCACCCTCCCACCCTTTTGAATCCTTGATCAATTATGTTATTGTTATTTTATGTAGTCTCCTTTCACCCACATTTTTGTTATTTGTCCCCCTGGGAAGGGAGCTATATATCCAACCTTGTGATTGGTTCCCTTTCTCCCCCTCCCTCCCCCGCCGCCTCCCCCCATCCCGGTACCCTCATAATATTGCTACTCCCACTACTGTTCCTAAGGGTTTTATCTGTCCTGAATTCCATGTGTCACGAGCTCTTATCTGTACCCATGTATGTACTCTGGTCTAGCCGGATTTGTAAGGTAGAACTGGGTCATGGAAATGGGGAGGAGGAAGCATTCAGGGACTAGAGAAATGATGTGTTTCATAAGTGCTGTACTGCACCCAGCTCGAATCGTCCCTTCCTTGTAGCCCTTCTGTGGGGAATGGGTTCTAAGATTGTTTAACTGAACCTCCGGAACGCTTTGTTCCCCACATACCCTCACCCACACTCCTTGTCAGTATCGGATTTGGACCCTGCCATCTTAGAAAGAGAAAATTCCCAGCAATTTTTGTAGCTGACGGAAAGGTGAGAGGAGCTGCATGGCGGCAGAGAGAGGAGCAGGCAGAGACGTGAGTAGTTATGTTCACAATGATGAGTTCGAGGTGAAATGCAGCAAGACAGTACAGACATCAATTCTCAGCTCTCTCTTGCTGCCCCACTGCATGCTTCCTGCGGAGGCAGAGCATCCTGTGGAAACAGCATGGGTTGGAGCTGTAAAGATGGGGGGTGGGGGGGTGCCAGCCCTGATTCTGCAATCTGATCTTTGTATGGCATGGGATTGTTTGCTCGTTTATCAAATAGGACCGCGGACATCTGGGGTACTTTAGACCTATGCAGTGGGTCGTAAAAGTCCGTGTGATGTTTTTTAAAGATCGTCTGATTTGAAGAATCCACAGAAGTGATGTATACTACAGTGTGTACTCTGGGACATCTTGGTTTCCCAGTGACCTCACTGCGAGGGCCATCAGTTGCATCTCAGAAGAGATGGAGCTCTTGTGTGCAGGCCAGTATTGGTTGCCTCTCCAGTGTGCCACATCCCCAGTGGTGACGAGCCAGTGGGGCACATCCTAGACACGAGCAGACCTGGGCACCATGTCTGATTGATTCCTTGAGAATGTGTTGCCTCGTGCATGCTGGGACAGGAGGTGGTCCATTTCTCCAAGCTAGTGATGTCAGCTGAGTTTATATTGGTCTACGTTATCGTTGCTGATGTGTTGACTAACAGGTACGTCTCTAGTTTTCTGGTAAGAATTCTAAGGGCAAAGAGGGCTGTTGTGAAAACACGCACAGACTTGCTGGGCCTCCCATTTCAACTCGTTCTTCCCAGTTCTCTTGGGAAACAACGCTCCACCGGGATCTTGGCAATGGCTGCTTTCTGTTGGTAGAGAGTTCTTTCCCTGGTCTTGCCAAACTGATGGCCAGTGGCGCTTCAAGTACAAGGCTGGTCAGTTACTGTAGACATCTTCATTCTCCGCGACAGTGTATTTTTCAGTGATTTTAGTTGCTCCCTCATGTATTGTATCCATACATGAGGGTTTGCTGGTGTGGCAGCCATAGACTTTTCATGACATTGGCAGGGAGCACGCGGGGAATTCTTTGGGTCTCTTCATCATGCTTAACATTGCTAAGGATGAAAAGTAACATTCCTTCACAGAGGTGAAAATATAACTTCTTCAACAACGGCTTGAGTACCTAGACCCATGACGGTCATGAACACATTTAATTCATCTCAACAATACCGGGAGTGAGCGGAGCCCTGATGGGACAGTGGTCACACATTGAGCTGTTGACCACAAGGTCAGCAGTTTGAAACAAACGACTCCGAAGAGAAAGATGGGGCTTTCTACTTCCGTGAACAGTCCGTAATAGCTTCTGAAATCCTACAAAGACAATTTTACCTTGTTGGTGTGATGGTGAGGGAGTGAAGTGCTTTGTTGTTGTTTATATACTGGTGGTGAATAGGACAATGGAACTGTTGGATACGACTGATGATGAGACCATACACCCTGTCAACTTGTATCTGAGTGACTGTGAACTGTGGCCCATTTTTAAAAGGAGAACTGAGGATAACTCTCCTTTGAGTTACTGTTCAGCATTTAGATGAGAATGATTTGTGGGAAATGCTTTTTGTTTGGTTTGGTTTTGCTTGTCCAGAAAATGCCTCGTATAATTTATACAAATTAAGCTGTCGATATTCATGACCAATCTCCGTTTGTGGCATGCAATGTCACCCTAACTGTGCGTTTAGCAGATTCTCCTGGATCCCCTATGAGATGACTGTGTGTGCCTCACATATCACTGCAGCCCCCAGACTCTCTAGCTAGCACAGTACCAGGCACACGGTGGACACGCCACGCTTCATCCCCCAAATCAACTAAATCACGTTTGTTCACCAGTGCAATTTTATTACAGCAAACCTGTGTCAAAATGTTCTGTCCAAGTAGTTTGTGCATTTCCCTAAAATGATGTTTGCAGGGGATTCTTAATGTAATTGAACAAACACATAAATCATCTGAAGAGTTAAAATTATTTGGGGTACATCCAGACTAACAGCACATATATCAAATTTCAGATCGATTCAATTTTAAAATGGCTAAGATATAAAAACCATAAAAAATGTGAGTAAATACTCTGCCTATCAAGGCTTGTTATGCAATTACATGGTTTTGGTATGGTTCTTATTCTTAGAAAAGTATTATAGAGGATCATTTCTGCACAAATTCTTTCACCAATGGAGACTTATAATATCTTGATGCTGAATATCCATGGCCCTAAATGCTAGGCTACTTGAATGAATAATTCGACCAAATTTGCTTTCTACTAATCAGATGAAATCAGTTCATTGTTAATAATGAAATTTGAAAACATCTTGTTTTGGGGGTCTGGGGGGGGCTAATCTTTAAGTAAAAAAAATATAATAAGCAAGCAAAACAGCTGAGCCAATTGAAACCATTTTCTCTATTTTTTTCTAAAGTCACATCTGGGTTTGCACATGTGCCAACGGTCAGCCCAGAGCGATGTGTAACTATGGATCTCCCGCAAAGTAAAACTTGCACAAGTAGCTCTGAGAAAAATTGAACAATGGTAATAGTCATGTAATAGTTAGCTCTGAACTTGCAAACTAAAGGTTTTTTTCCCCTCCCTTCTTGCATGATTATGTATGTATTCTCACAGGTTTACTCCGGCTCAGGAACTACATGAGTGTGTGTCGACTCTGAATTGGTTGTATATATATATATAGAGCACCCTTTCTTATTCCAAATACTAGCATGGGAGACTGTTGCCTGTGAGTGCTGCGGGGAGAGGCAGTGCTGTGGATTCTAATCCATTAGCTAGATGGGGAGGACACATGCCATTGCAAGAATGATCAGTAATTGCCGCTGAAAAGAACGAGCCCGGGCAATCACTGCCCTGGCCTCAAAAATCCTCGCCACGAAATGTCCCCGTTGTTCCTTCCTCTTTCTCACCGGAAACTCCCAGCCAGCAGAACAGCACAGAAGCAGAACTAGCGAGACCTAACAACTGCTCGTTAAATCATGTTAAATTAAGGTTAAGAAGCAGTCATTTCATGGAATTACTAATTCTGTAATGTTTTCTGTAGAAAGGTTTAATTGAGCCGACTGAGCGACACGTGGAATGGTGGAATGTGGACTTTTAGAGAAGCACAGGGGCAGAACATGCCACGACTCTGCTGTGACGTTAGATACGTGAGTGCAGCTTTCCCTCGGCCGAAGAGGAGATTTAAGAGTCACGTTAAACAGGCCCCTCCGATGTGCCTTTGGTGTTACCCAAATACAGCCAAATCCTTGACGCCGAGACCCATAGCAGCCCTGTTGGTTAGAGGAGGCCCCTGCTCCCATAGGATTTCTAAGACTGTTCTTCACAAAGGCAGCCCCCTCTCTACACCTTAGAGCAGCTGACGGGCTTAACAACCCACCTTTCAGTTAACAGCCAAGCACTTTACCCACTGTACTGCCAGGGTTCTTTTCATTGGTGTGACCCACGAGCTCCGTGTTCCTATCATTTCATCTCCCAGCAGTGCCCGTATGTATAGGACACATAATTCGTCCCAGTTCTGCACAAGACCCAATATAAAGTATTATGACTCTGTAGCTCTGTGCCAAATGTACCCAGTGCGCTCTAGATTTGATGCCTTGACTACTGCTTCTATGGGTATTGGTTGTGCTTCCAAATAAAATGAACTTCTTGACCATTTCAGTCTTTTCCTCCCTTTATCATGATTTTGCTTATTGTTTCAGCTGTGAGGATTTTTGTTTTCTTTGTGTCTGCTATCTTCATCGGAAAGTGCTTATAAAGGCCTCTCCACTCTCAGCAAGCAAAGTTCTGTCTTCTCTCTCTCCCACAGGTTGTTAATGAGTTTCCTCCAGTCCTGGTGCCGTGTTCTAGACTTATACTCTCGCTTTCAGAGAGCTGTTCAACATACTTACTGAATAATATACTTTAGGGACAGAGCCCTGATGCGTATCTTTGGTGATTTTGTGTTTTAACAGTCGCCTATTGTAGACTTGCGGTGGCGTAGTGTGTTACATGTTGGGCTGCGAATCCTGAGGTGAGCCATTCAAAACCACCAGCTGTTCCTGAGGAGAAAGATGAAGCTTTCTCCTCCTGGAAAAATGTGCAGTGTCAGAACCCCCAGGGCGCTGCTACCCTGCCCTAGAAGGTTGCTATGAACCAGAATTGATTCATTGGCAGTGAGTTGGGGTTTTTATCAGTCTAAGTTCCCACGTGAGCACACTTAAGTTTTGTGGAATTTTCATTTTTGTAATGGTATCTGCATACTCGAATGTCTTCGCATAATCAATAAAACAAACATAAACATCTTTCTGGTATTCTCACTTTAGAATTCCTGGCAATTCTTTCTGGAGCTACTGCTGCAAGTCTTTTGAAATTATCTTTGGCAAAATTTCACTTGTGTTTGATAGTAATTATATTGTTCAACAATTTCTGCGTTCTGTTGTATCAACTTTCTTTGGGAAGGGCATAAATAGGGATCTCTCCCAGTTTGTCCAGGTGACTATCTTCCAAATTTCTTGGCCTTGGCGAGTGAGCATGCCCAGTGTTGCGTCCATGTGTTGAGGCCTCTCAGTTGATCGCATTTATGACTGGGGTCTTCTTTAGTGCCAATGCGTTTCAGTGTAGCTTGGACTTCCTCAAATCCCATAAGTCCTTGATCATATACTACCTCCTGAACCAGTTCTTTTTGGTACAATGACTGTGGTGTTCCCATATTTTGCCTACTGAATTTTTCAGTATTACAGCGTTCGGCTTGGATTTTTGCCCCCTCTGTTCTTTCAGTGTGAAAATTGCTAAGTGCTGCCCTTCCCTTTGGTTTTCCAATTTCAGGTCTTAGTAAGTTTTTGTTTAATGATGCTTTACTTTGTCTAATTAACCAGTATTCTTCATCGTTTGCTTCGCTTTCACTTATTGTGTGAAAGTATTTCTTCCATTCACTATATAGTAAATTTCTTCTGACATCCTTTTTTTTTCTTCCCTCTCTTTTTTTCCCCCTTTTTCCATGTTTGATAACATCCCACAATGCCTCTGGTCATTTAATATTCAACACATCAAGTCTCTTCTTGATATAGTCTCTTAATTCAGGTGTCATATACTCAAGGGGACATTTTGGTTCTCTGACTTTTGAAAATTTTCTGCAGCTTCAGCTTGACTTTGCATTTGTGCAATTGATGGTCTGTTCTCAATGAACTTCTAACCATGCTCTAACTGATGATGTAAGGTCGTGCACCTGGTCACGGAGTATGCCTTTGAAAAAAAGATATGAATAATGAATAGGTTGTTAGTTTTGCAAAATCTATCATATGCCCTCCTGCATCATTTCTATCACCAAAACCATACTTTCCAACTACTGGTCTTGCTCCTTTGTTTTCAACATTCCCTTGGCAGGCTCTGCAGCATTGTGTCCAGGGCCACTGGAACAGCCCAGCAAGGCTGCTGAGTGGATGCCTACGCTTTATCCTAGACTATGGGCTATAATTCAGAAAGTTGTTCATTGCCAAGGGCGTGCTGAGTATAACATTTCTTCTGAAAAAGGAGTGATAGGCCAATTAAATTTGGGAACTTATGCTTAGAGGGTTTCTGAAGCATTAAGAATTTACAGAAGTAGACAGTTTCATCTCTCTCCTTCTCTGGTCTTGCAGTCCAACACTTGACTGGACTGTGTCCCCAGGGCTCCTTGTTCCAGTCCCTAGTCATGGTCCTCTTGATTGTGGGTGGTGGCCAAATTATTACTATCTCTTAAAATCCCTGTGTATATCAAGGGGCACAGTCATATTATTTAAACACACATAGATACACATAGAGAACTATTACCAGTGTATCATCATCATGATGTAAATATAGGGGGTGAAGGAAAAAACGTTTCCACAGTAAATGTGGTTTTCAACCTGAATGGAAGACATCCAAATAGGATATTAAAAAAGAGCTCTAGAATCTGCCCCGCCCCAAATAAGAATGCGTACTGCTGATAAAAATTATTTCAGGTTAGTTTATATTTGACTTTATTCACCATTAGCTGCTCAAGACAGAGCATTATCTGAAGCAGCTTGTAACAAGAGTAGTTGATGAATTTTAGCAGACATGATTTCCATCCTGAACAAACATACTATAAAAGAGAATGACAAAATATTTTAAAACTCTGTCATGCTTGACAAGCTAGGGATGGAATAAGTCTACAGTGACTTTCATGTTCTCTAACAAGACCAACCTTGTTTTGAAAAAGTGGGTTGGGAGAGGTTTCTTCTCTGCCTTTTTTCTTTGGCAACAGCCTGCTTCCCTGTACTTGATTGGGCTGAGGATGTTGGTAACTTCCAAAGAAACGCCTTAATAGATCTAGCCAGGTCAACTGATACACAGCTTGACTAGGACAGCGCTCTCCTCGTGTGAAGTAGAGAGGTAGGACATGGTTCTGAAGTCACCCTGCCAAGGCTGCTATCAGTTTCTCCCACCCTCTCTGCTGCTTCTGGGAATTCCAAGTGTACCAAACAGAAGGTTCTGTAATGCTTACCAAAGGGCTAAATGTGTTTAGATGGGAGGCAACTTTGTGTGTGTAATACTTCTCACCTACCTCCCACTCTCCGCCCCCATGCAAGCAAGCTCCTAATGAATTCTAGGTGTGAACACCAAGTTATTTCACTCTGACTCAACTTTCCATTCTTGGGTTTGATAAGATTGGGACTAGTGAAATCCGTTTGATAATACCACACCAAATCTTTTAAGCACCTCTTAAACGTTCAGTAACTAGATGGAGAGGGTAGATTCAAAAAGCAAAGCTTGCCGTATTTCTCTTCAACTAAGTACACCAAAATAAAATTCCCTTGATAAATACACTGCTTATTGGGCACGTATTACATCCCCAGCACTGTTCAAATTGCATCCATTAACCAGCAAAACACTCATAGCAATTCATACTCTAAAGACTGAAAATTTAAGCCTGGAGAGGTTAAGCAATGTGCCCAAAGTTTCACCCAGCCAAGGGCAAAGACAAGTTTGAAGAATTAACCTTCACGCTATACTGACTCTCAGTTTAAGTAAATTCAAAGGGCCCCTGATGTATTTAAAGCAAGATATACTTTACCTAAAATATACCAACCTTTATTAGAGCACAAGAACTGATGGCTGAAAGCATGATGTGCCTGTAGAAACCAGTGCTGTAATTTCAGGATCTTCCTTCCAACTAATGAAGGGCAATTTCTTTGCAAGAGAATTAAGCCCAGAATTGTGCAAGGGTTGAAACGCTCTCTGAAATCAGGCGTACACCCACTCTGGCATGCTGTGTCAAGCACCCAGGGCATGAGGGAGGAACAGCAGGCCGGGATGAATGGCTGCACATTCAACATTGAGCCTCAGCCATCCATGTGGTTAGTTTCCACATGGACATTTACATTGCCTTTATGTGGATCAAGTTGGTGTTTATTTGCCAAGCATGTTATTTAGATCTAGGAAAAGCCTCGCATGGCCCCAGGGAAGTTTCACAACCATAACGTAACTAGGCTGCCCAACTTACTTTCTATCATGGGGTCCCCAGCGTATTTGACACACACCACCTCTACTATTTCTTTGACTTTGAGGAAACAGCAGCCTCTCCTCTGGCGGTAGTTCCCAGTTGGGACTTGTCACAGCGAGACACACACACACACACACACACACACAACCATTTGGTGGTGTCTTATTGAGAAGGAGAAGCACACGATGCTTCCCTGGTCCTGACTTGTGCAGACGGAGGAAAGCGGGGAGCCAGAGGTTATCTTTACGAAAAATCCAGCTTTTATTGCATCACCTAACGTAGCACAACCTGCTGCACTGATGAAATTGTGTTCTTGGTTTAAAAGGGCAATTGTTTGCCTGACTTCGTGCTCAGTGAAAACATCCCCCCAATCTTGTTCAATCATTGCTCTCATTTCAGATTTTTATGGCAGTGCAGTTTACCAGCCCTCATTTCTTTACGTTTCATTCATTTTCCTTGTATTGATGATTAATGGCGGATGTCGAATGTTAGAATGAGCAGGCATCAGCAATTGCAAGATCATAATTAGTTTAGCTGACGAGGGCCTCTGATAGCACTTGCATCTGGATGGAAAAATTGCCCTATAGGGAACTGGCTGCTCACCAGGTCTTTTTAGTGATACATTGTGAAACACCCGATGAATCAAATGCCCTTTCAATGCCAAGAAAGTGTTCCAGTCTTGAAGCCAAAATTATGTCTGCAGAAAGCTTTCCGTTTGAAATGGCTCAGAGTACAATTATAACCATTGTGTTTTCTTGGCAGGGTACCACTCTTCTACAGTATAGACTCAAGCTCAATAAATTGCCTACATTTTACGAATCCTCGAAATTTTGACTTACTGTGTTTGTAATTTTAAATTTATAATAAAATTGGGTTCCAGCAAGACCTTTTTCCCCCATCCCTTATCTAAAGTTTATATTTTATCTTTAATGGCTTTGCTTCCTAGAGAAAGGAGGGCTGAATTTTTTTTTCCTGTTTTTTTTTTTTTTGCTGCAGGAGAATTCCATTTCCTGCCTGTTAGCATTTGTGCCTACAAATCCCAGTACAGCCTGACTTTTGTTTAAATCAGGAGTGTCACGAAATCACGACTTGGTTGCCAGAACGGGCCGACTGAGCAGTACTAATGATCTACTTTTAAATATTCTTAGATGACTTGTAAAAAATCTGGTGATTAAAAACTGCCGACTACAAAAATCGATTTGTGTTTGGAAATCACTTGGGATGTCCGAGTCTGAGTCAAGTGGGATAAATTGCTGTTGGTGGGGTGGTGGTGTCTGGGTCGTGGAGGCCACCCCATAAGGGTTCTCATTAGCAATATCGTCGTTCTTATTGGCAGACGTTGTTATAGGCCCTCTCGGCTTTGAGAAATGGGGTTTTGTTTTTGTTGTGGTTGTTGTTTCTCTCTTCCTGATTTTACCATCACCAACCAAAAACATCAGAGTCAAATGCCTTGTATGCTCTCAGTTACATTACTTAGATGGCATACAAAGAAGGTTACAAATCACAGTGGATTCTCAGATGGCTCCCAGGCCGCGTTTGTTCCAAGCTGAACTATATTTTAAAACCCAGGTAGCATGTGCCCCCCTCGTTTCCAAAGCGTATTGAACATATCGCCTGTCTTTCCGCTTACGCTGTGACACTTTCAAAAGGTATATTTCAGGACCCCGCATTGAGGCACCATCATGAAAGACTCAGGACCCAAAGTTCAAAAAGTTAAAGCTGTTTCTGTGAAAAAGCCTTTGGTGTTCCCCACACCTCATCCATCACTGTAGGGTTAATTATAATGAAAATCAGTGGTGCCTATTAAAGACAATTGAACCTGACCTCATTATGGGCGGTGTGGTTTTATACTGTCATTGTTGCTGGGCCAAAGACCAAACTCCGGGGTGGACTGGGTCTAACTCCACTGGTCACGTGACTCACCTCTGACCCTGTGGGCTTCTTTTTTCGCCCCCCTCTCATTTCAGAGGCGAAGAGGCTCGGGTGTTTTCTGTGCCAATTGCCTGACCACCAAGACCTCTCTCTGGAGAAAGAATGCCAATGGCGGATATGTATGCAACGCGTGTGGCCTCTATCAGAAACTTCACTCGGTAAGAACCTGCTGGTTTGTTCCAGGAAACGCTTTATGAGGCAGCTCTGGCCTGCTCTGTGGTTTGATAGGTACCATTCCGTGGCCTGCCCCTGCAGGGTTGTTTCAGAACAGCCACTCGAGTGCACAGGTGATTAATGGTGGAAAGGGCTTGGCTGTGATGGGGAGATACGTGTGAAATCATTAGTAATGCGTCATGCTTCTTTTGATATAAAAGAGGAAAATGATTGATTTCTGCAATCTTCACTGACAGATAACCCCGTAAGGGTTATCAGAATTCAGTGAAATTATTTTGGTAAAATCTCAAACCCAAACTCAACTGCCATTGAGTCGGTTCTGACTTTCTTCAAAGTTTCAAAAATGTGCAAACATTGTAAACAATAAAGTACGAAAAGACCCTGGAGCGTAAGTGAAATGCAGGACAGGGAAGCGCTTCTTAGGGAACAGTGGAGCCGGGAAAGACAAGAGAGGGGGGCTGCTTCCAGAGACCAGCTGAAGATCAGGCCCCACCCCAGACGGCTGAGTCCAGTTCCTTTGTGTGCAGGGAGATACTTACGTAGGTTCCTTGTAGCTTAAGATCCCTTGCTACCTTCTCTTTCTTTCTTTTTTTTATGGCTCACAGAAGTGCTATAATTTTTCTCGAAAAAATTTTAGTTACAATTCTCTATCACATGTAAACTCATAAATCCTCATCTGAGTAGGCATTTAACTTCCTGATGGATGGAGAATTTTTAGTGTAGCAAGTTTATCTGAAGACAAGAGCCGAATTTGAAATGGGAACACCTATTTAGTACCACAGCTCATAGTGAATAGATTATAGCTACCAGAGAATACAATTTTAGATTTTTTTAAAATTCTCATAAATTAACCATTGGAAGCACTTTTTTTAAAGTGCATGATGCCCACAATATTAATTGGTGATAAACTGTCAAAACCTTCGTTATCAGCATGTAGCTAGTAGAATGATTCCCACACCCCTTATCAACCTACTTTAAAAAAAACTCTCACTATTCAAGTACACCAATAAGTAAGCCTCCATTTAATGAGCAATGACATTAATGATTTTAATTGAACTCTAACCAATCAGAGACCAAGAATTAATTAGTCTGCTGCTCTGCTAGTTTATGAGAATTTAAACCACTGATATAAACACAATTCTTTAATAACATTATTTTATTATTCATCTGTCCTGATAGTAGATTCAATTTTAGGTTGTTAAGAATCACAACTGAAATGCACAGAGGCTGCCTTGCTCACATTTCATGTCAAAGATTGCCCTCAAAATTATGGAACTTTAAAAAAAAGCTATAATGTAAGTTTCAAGTTTCTCTATAGCACAGAAATAAAATAATACACATTTTAAATATAATTGATGAACTCTATACATATTGAAAATCCTGAACAAACTAAATGTACAAAAGCCATGGTATTTTGCATTTGGGCACAAGCGATGGAATTGCTAATAACAAGCAGATGATTTCCTTCCTCTTTCTTCCAAATACCTCTGTGACAATAGAAATGTGCAAAGTGAATTAATGTTCATATTGTTCCTGGTATATAAAACTATTCTCTTGCACTAAGGTGCATTCTCTGTAGGAATAGTTCTCAAAATGTGTGTGCATGTGTGTGTACGTACACACACATAATCCTGCAAGAGGGTGCTTCAAAAAGTTTTTGGAAAAGAAATTGAATTTTCCCCAAAACTTTTGAAAGCCCCCTCATACATACACACATGAATACACACAGTGGGGCTTCAAAAAGCTTGTGGGACAATTCCATTATCTTTTAATTCGATTGTTCCACACACTTTTTGAAGAACCCTCATGTATATATGTGAATATACACATACATGCTTACGGCTGTATATGTAACCATACGTAGACATTAAAATTTTTTTCTCTTTCCAACAGTTTTATTGGCACATAATTTACATATCACACAGTTGGGTGGTTCAATCATTAAATCAAGTCATGGCAATTATACAGTTGCCCCCATATTGATCATAGCCCATCCCCCCATGAATTAATCAATATGAGTTGTGCAATCATAATTGGTTCTAGTGCTCACTCCCCACGCCTGCCCTCATTACCCATTCCCCAAATTCCCTTTTCCCGCCCCATCACGTATCCCCCTCCCCTGCATTCCCTGTAAACACCTGTATCAGCCATAATTATTGTACAGCCATTCCTCCTGTGCCGCACTGCTGTGAACCCCAACAGAAAACAAAGAAAAACAAATCCCACTCAGGTGGTGAGGATAGGATGAAATTCGTGTAAAGACAACATTGGAAACAGTGTGTGTTTGTTTTAAATTTTAAGCTCACTACTATCCAATCAATTCCAACTCCTGGGAACCCTATAAGACAGGGCAGGGTCCCCGAGACTGGAAGTCTTCCCAGAGTACAAAACCTCATGGCTGTTGATTTTGAACTGGTGACTCTACAGTTGACAGCCCGACATATAACCCAGTATGCAACGAGGGCTCTGTGTGTGTGAATGTGTATGTGTGTGTATGGGTACATAAATTTTTTAACTATTCCTAAAAAGAATGTAATAGATAGCTAAGTCTTATTTTTATATAGCAATTATTTTCTAATTTCAGTAATCTTTTAGGGGAAAAACAGAATTTTAACCTACGTAAAGATTATCCTTCAAAATCATTAATCTCTAAATAGGCATATACTCATCAAATTAGAACTCTTGTTGCAGCTAAAGTTTTTATTATTATCTTACCCACGGATTTTCATCATCTAGTATAAATATCTGTTGAATATTTACTCACCAATCAGATGATGCTTCAACAGAGTAAAAGTCAACACTTGCTCTTAAGTACAGAGTTGAATCGCAGGTCGGTTATCTGAATCAAGGCCACAAATGAACTTAGACTATCAATATAAAATGAGGGCTTCACTTGTTAACAAGGTAAACCTTCCATAGCTAATATAAAATACTGTATCTTAAAGGAAGAGAAATAGCAGTGAATGGTAAAACAGACCAAGCAACAACAAAACTCCTCTCACTTAAGTGGCTTTATCTGACTTCTTTCCCTACAATTCTGTCCTTTTTTAAAAAAAAAGTACACATGCTCTGATATTTCATATTTTTATAGTCATGCTTGCAATTATATAGGAAGCATGGATCATTTCCACATTATTATTATTAATGCATAGCTCCCAGGTTATCATAGCAAAGAAATCCCAGCTTTTTAACTAACTGTATACATCATCTTATTACTAAATCCAAACGTCTACCAAGCTTGAAAATGTTGTGTCCTAACAGATTCTCGGCAAAGATGGGCGTACTTTAATTAAGCCAACATAGTGTGCCTTGGGCGCTCACCCTGTCCTGCTAGGTAGGAGGAGATTTAGTCCATCTGTAACGTAAATCCTATCCTGCTTTGAACTTAACTACGGTTTATAATTGTGAGGGGGGTTTTCATGCATTTTAATGTGTTTCTTAACATTTCTCTTTTATGTATTGTGTGTGTGTTCTCTGCAGACTCCCAGACCTTTAAACATCATTAAACAAAACAACGGTGAACAGATCATTAGGAGAAGAACAAGAAAGCGCCTTAACCCGGAGGCACTGCAGGCTGAGCAGCTCAACAAACAGCCAAGGGGTAGCAGTGAGGACCAGGTCAATGGAAGCCCCTTAGAGAGGAGGTCAGAAGATCATGTAACTGAAGGGCACCAGAGAGAAATTCCACTCCCGAGCCTGAGTAAATACGAAGCCCAAGGTTCATTGACTAAAAGCCATTCTGCTCAGCAGCCAGTCCTGGTCAGCCAAACTCTGGATATCCACAAAAGAATGCAACCTTTGCACATTCAGATAAAAAGTCCTCAGGAAAGTACCGGAGACCCAGGAAACAGTTCATCCGTCTCTGAAGGGAAAGGAAGTTCCGAGAGAGGCAGCCCCATCGAAAAGTACATGAGACCTGCAAAACACCCCAATTATTCACCGCCAGGCAGCCCTATTGAAAAGTACCAGTACCCACTTTTCGGACTTCCCTTTGTACATAATGACTTCCAGAGTGAAGCTGATTGGCTGCGGTTCTGGAGTAAATATAAACTCTCCGTTCCTGGGAATCCGCACTACTTGAGTCATGTGCCTGGCCTACCAAATCCTTGCCAAAACTATGTGCCTTATCCCACCTTCAATCTGCCTCCTCATTTCTCAGCTGTTGGATCAGACAATGACATTCCTCTAGATTTGGCGATCAAGCATTCCAGACCTGGGCCAACTGCCAACGGTGCCCCCAAGGAGAAAGGCAAGGCCCCCTCCAGCGTAAAACCGGAAGGGCCCTTGAATGCAGTCAAAGCCGAGAAAGTGGATCGAAGTACTCAAGATGAACTGTCCACAAAATGCGTGCACTGCGGCATTGTCTTTCTGGATGAAGTGATGTATGCGTTGCATATGAGTTGTCATGGTGAGAGTGGACCCTTCCAGTGCAGCATATGCCAGCATTTTTGCACGGACAAATATGACTTCACCACGCATATCCAGAGGGGCCTACATAGGAACAATGCACAAGTGGAAAAAAATGGAAAACCTAAAGAGTAAAACCTTAGCACTTAGCACAATTAAATAGAAATAGGTTTTCTTGATGGGAATTCAATAGCTTGTAATGTCTTATGAAGACCTATTTAAAAAAATACATAAAAAAGAAAAAAAATACAACAAAAACAACAAAAAAATTCTTTTTTCCTAGAGCCTGCCTTATCCAACATGAAATTCCCTTTTATTATTCTTTCTTTCGATGAGTAGGTTACCAAGATCAAAAAGTGAGACCAGGGGTCATCGAGAAAAAGAGAGAGATGGTGGACAGTCGATTTTTAGAACCCAGTAAGCCAAACCCACCTTGGCTGATGAGTCCTGGGGAAAGATCACCAGAGACAGAGAAACGTTGTCTAGAGTTTTGAAAGAGTTTCCGTATTGCGATACTACAGCCGTAAGGGGCTGGACCATTAGCTCATTGGTTGAAAACGTATCAATCCATTGCCTAAGTTGAGAAGTATCATGAGAGTCTAAGCAGAGGAGGAGAGCTGTTCCCCGCTGGGACAGGGAAAGGAACATGGCGCCCTCTCCAATCTAGTCCCCTCTCCTTCAACCGTGTTTCAGATTGAGACCTAGAACTGGGATCTGTGGTTAGGCGTGGTGAGGGAGCAGCAAGACGAGTGACAGATGTGGCACACTGGTTGTGGTTAGCCCTGCCTGTACATACACATGCACACCCTCTGTTATTTTTGTCCTTTAGATGTTCGAATACTCAGTAGTCCTTTTTTGTTTACCATTTAGGTTCATTTTGTCCAAATATATGTGCATTTTTAAAAACCATGTCCTCAGTGCTTACGTAGTATTGTTATTTCAGCCAGGCGTTTCTCTCTCGGATGCGATGAACCAGTTGGGATTTGGTTTTTTAAAAGGTCCTCTTGGTCACTAATCTCACTTGGCACATTATGACGACAGGCATCTCTTAGTTCAAAATACAAGATGTACACAAAAGTCAGACCATGGGCTTAATTTGTATCAAACACAAGGTATCTCTTCACAAGGTAACCTGCTGTATTTATTTATTTTCCTTCGGTTATATATAATTTCCAAACGTTGTGGTCAGGCAGAGTCTAAGGTTTCCTTACCACAGACTGACAGTTGGTATATGTACTAGTCAATCCCTTCCGTAGATTTAGACAGGTTTAGTTAAGTAGCATTAAATAGGATTCTTCGAAGTATGTCTTCATAGTACTTTTAATACTTTTAAGGCTTTGTAAAACTATCCATGAAGGGAAAGCTCCTCAGCATAACTGCTCAGGGAAATAGGGCTAAATAACTGAACATTACAACATTGGTTAAAGGTGCTGTTAGTCGAACCTCAATGCTTGCTACAAGGATGTATGTACAGGGACTGACTTTGATAATTTGCATTATATTGTCCCGACCAGTAGTTTATTTTTTGCCACGGAGATGTAGAAGATATTACAAGCTACTGGATGCACTGTCAGATTAACTTATTTCATTAAAGAAGTTGGGAGAACAAATAGGGAAAAAAACTTATTTTTCTAGTAAATATTAATGTATTACATTTCAAATAATGGTGCCTGACATATTGAATAATTATTTTCTACAGTGTACGTATGCAACAAAGATATTCCATCATGCATTAGAGTCGGTTCTGGCTCTGCCTAGCTGTTTACATTTGCAAATGTAGCAAACAAGGTAATGAAGCAACTATTTCTATTGCGGTAGATATCGTGTGTATGTGTGCGTGTGTGTATGTGTGTGGGTGTGCGCGCACGCGTGCATTCAAGTTGTAAACGGTAACATGAAACAATGAGAGTTCTTGATATAACGGTATGGAAAACAAGAAGGAAATGAAAATATTTTTATGCCTACTTAGGATAAAAAGGGTAGCACTATTCATTCCAAGTACTTTTTTTTTAAATTTTTAAGCTCTTAACTCACATTGTTACGCTTAAAATGATAAACATATATCTTCTTTTTATTGCTTTGTCTGTGTTTCAAAAGAAACATTTCAGAAATTGTTTTGATAAGTGCTGCTGGAATCTGCAGCACGGATATTTTTATTGCATTCTGTAGTCGCATTTGCACTCCATTTTTACATTAACTCGCAGTGGCTTTGTACTGTTTTGCTTTGTTTGGGTTTTGTTTTCTTTTTCACAGTGCCAGGTCTTTGTCCTTGAAAAGTGGGTTGGCAGGTAGAGTTTACCCAGTTAGTGACTGTTGCAGTGAATGAAGTTAACGGTGTCTTTCTGATGGTGTGTTATCATTTCCGTTCATGTTTTTCATTTTCATGTTTAAAACAAGGGAAATCAGGACTGAGTCATCTGCTTCAGTTTCATTGTGAAGGGGCCCCATTCTGATCTCATGTGTCGCACGTAGCTCCGATATTCACAGAGACCGAAATAAAGAGGTGGAGGGAGGAGCTGTGGCATTAAACTGGTGGAACATAGTTGATCTTTCTTAGGACCTTTGATATACACATCTCAGAATGTATAGGCTGACTTCAAAGGTGGCAATTACAGACCTAAAATGTAGGAGACTTCCCAAACCACAAAACAGTATTTTTTTCTTTTAAGTGAAGAGAATAAACACAAAGTGTGCTGTTGCCATCCTCCACTTTCCCTGTGGCCTGCCCCAAATAGCAAAATCCCAGAAGTTTGGTGAATTTGGGCAGTAGTGCAGGTGTTACTTTTGGGCAAAACTACCCCGGCAGCAATTTCTCCACTGTGTTAGACACAAATAGATTGTTTGTTTTTTACATTTACATCTTTTTTCATTCGATTGTTTTTTTCTTCTGAAACATAGTACCAATGACTAGCATTGGAAAATACATATCACTATTCTTGGAATATTTATGGTCAGTCTGTTTTCACCAGGCTACTCTTGGTTTGCATTAACACGATAGTTCTTACTTCATATTCTATTGTTGATTATTTTCATTTTTTTATTTCACTTTTATACCTAAGTTGGTGAAGAAGAGATGGGGCTTTTTAAAAAAGACTATAACTTATGATAACACTAAAATAGCCCTCCTCTTTCCTTCTCATCTGTTTAAAACCTTTGTTCCATCTCTGAAAATACTATATTATAAAAATGGTATTTTTTTGTTTTAATATTTTTAAATAGTTTTCTTTTAAAGTGTGATTTTAAATGAGCTATTTAGGTACTTAACTTTTTTTTTTTTTTTTTTAGAACTTTCAAGATGATTTAGGAATGTTGGAAAAGGTTTCCCCCATGCCGAAAACTATAGGCCAGCTAAAAATAGTAATGCCATTGAAAACTGTAGGTCTTTTCAAATGACTCCTTGTGTATATTCTGAATCAAGCTTTGCATCAAACTCTAGACCAGCACCAGCTCATGCATTTTCACGTTTTCTCACCACTCTTTCTCTCATCATCTCTTACCCACATAGTTGTACTATTGTTTGGGAGAGGAAACCATACATTACAAGCCAACCCACCTCCGAAGGTTGTGTTTTGAGAGACACTAGGCGACTCATATATATATGAGAAAAGGATGGAGCTCTAGACAGTAGCAAGTTAAAAAACTCTGTTGTTCAGAAGAAAAGAGTGTGCCCAATGCTTTCTACATGCCATATTGAGATGTTCTTTTTGGGAAAAAAAAAAAATCAACTGTTAAGGTAATGACGTTCTGTTCTAAGCTATTCTCTTTTAGTAAAGGTAGATTTTAGACAATTAGCCTGGGGTCTCTTCTCTGAGGTAATGTTAATGAGAAGAAGAAGAAGACAACGCTTATTCTTAACAGCTCTGTGTCGAAGCCTGTGGTAGCACATTATGTTCCTGACTGCACATGTGCACGTAATCTATGATGACCCAATGCAGATACAGCTCCAAAAATATTAAATGTATACATATTTCAAAATGCCTGAGGAAGTACGTTTTTCTTAATAAATCGAGGAGTATCAATAATGCTATTAGCATAATTATTAGCTTCCTGGTGTGTCACTGCGAAACATCACAAATGGATCCTCAGAACTGCCTGCCTGATGAATTTGTGAACATTAAGGCCTCTCTAGAAGGTGGGCGGAGTGGGGGTGGGGGGGCTGTCTGCCATCCAGCCGTGAAAACTCCAGTGGAGCAAAAAAGGTTTGCAGCTGTGTGCCAGCCTTTTGCTTATAGCTTTGGTGCATTCACAGCTACCTGTCTTTCGGTTGAAGGTTGGGGCGTCCTTTGTGAGCAAGTCATTATAAGCTTGCTGACAGTCCGAGATCACAAGAGAAAGCAAGGAATTGCTTTCCAGCCTGAAGATCAGCCTAAAGGTGTTCAATGGAGGTAGGTACTGTCAGGTGGAATTCGATCAGCTGCCACTGTACATGAGAAGAGGCTAGCAGGACACGCTTCAGGACCGTGAAGACCGGCAGGGCTGTTTCCCCAAACACTCGGCCAAGAGGAGAAGGCAGTGGCTTCTTGGCAGAGCGCCTCTTGGCGGTTCCCCAGGGCTGTTTCACAGACGGAGGACCCCGGGTCCTGATGGCAGCCACGGGCATTGCAAAGGCCTCCACACTCATTTGCAGTCATTAGGACCTCTGGAAGATGCTGGGGCAGCATGTCTCGTGGCAGGGGTGAAGAAAATGTGAAATTCAACATTGATGCCCACATGCAAACTGGATAGTGTATGTTCAAGGGTGGTTCTCTTGAAGCGGTAAGCTTCTTGCCATCGTGCACCAGCCAGAGAAGAGCCTGTGGACATTCACCATGGGAATCCTGTGTCACTTTCATCAGAGAAAACGGTCCTTCCAGACCCCTAGGTCCCAAAACTCCTGTTGGTTTTTTTCATTAATATGACCTGCAGCAAATCACTTTTTCTCTTTTGTGCCTCAGGTTCCTCAGCTGTAAAATGGGAAAAAAAAGAAAATATATTAATAATAATATTATTAATAATAATAATGGTAAAGTAGTACTTGTTTGTAAAGCACTTTGAGATCCTTGGTTAAAAGGCACCATGTGTGTGCCAAGTATTATTATATGGCCAAGGGGCTTATTTAAACTCTCAGTTCCCAAAGGCCAGGATAGGTTGGGTTGTTTAGTTTTGTTTTGTTTCAGATGAGCTGTAAATATCATAACCAGACAGCCTATAGTATTGACTACAAAAAGGCAAAACTATTACAAGGCTGATAAAACCATAGTTTCTTAATGGCTACCAACAAGGCAAATATTACAATAACAAATGCCAAATTCCTTAGAGTGGAACTATTTGACAACAACATGAATATTGTGCAGTGGGGGGGGGTGGCGCTGGGGACGGATAAGATGGGGATGGGAAACATCTCAAAATGCCAATGTAAAATTAGCGTACAGCAATATTCACCAGCAGAAAATGCCTTTAGTATGGAATGATTTCATGTTGCTAAGAAAAATAATTCAATTTGTAGTCCTGATTTGAGTATTAGAATGTTGGCTATAATGGTTCTGTTCTTACAACACGGATTTTTTTAAAATTTCATTTTGTTTTCATAGTGCATGTTCTCATTTCTCCTCACAAACATGTCCTTGGTGTATTTCTTATGCAAACAATCTTCAGGCAGCAAAGATGTCTGTTACATCTAAACTTGAATAATAAAGTTTTACCACCAGTTACACATAATGGTGTTGGTATGGTTTCTATGGATTCACATTCATCCAAGTAGCAAGAGGGAATACAGACCATTGTAACAGATTACTTGAGATGGTGAAATCATTTCACCATTTTATATGTAGATAGATATATATACATATATATATAACTAAGTTTGATAAAACCTGGGTTCTTTCAAGTTGTTTTGCTTTGCTTTTTTTCCCTTTAACCAACCAATTTCTTATTCATAGGTTTTGTGTAAAAATATACATATATTAGTTTCTTTAGGAAAATTCACAATAAAAATTATGTTTATTTCAAACATAACTATTGAGTATCCAATATTGAGTTGTGAGTATCGGCTGCTGATTATATCAGAATTCCTGCCTTTGAAGTCTGTCCTCAGTTCAGTAAACCCACATGAAAAAATGGCATCAATCATGTCCTTGTGTTTTAAGTTGAAAATGGAATTAGCCAGAGGTTTCCTAAAGGATGATTTCGAAAGAAGGTAAAAGGTAGAAGAATTCCAGATCCAAACGGACACAGGAAGACTCGTTTGAGTGTTTTTAACCAGAAGGAAAAGCACAAAAGAATAGGACATCAAGTCCATGTGATTTTTTCCTCCAGAAGCTTTGTTTTGAAAACTTCACATTAATTGGTGTCTACCCTCCTTGCACCATCCTCATTGCTCAAGTCTGTGAACCCAAATCAACAAATCCTTTGATAATGTCTCCCCCCTTCTCCCTCCCAAGCGCCTTCCCTTCTCCCTTGTTTTGAAAACAGCCGAGAGGAGACTTTGAGGGGCTTTCCGGCTGGAGGCGATATCCGCTAGACAACAGGGCGGCTCTAAGGCTTCTGCCATGTCGTCGTCTCCTTTTGTAGAAGCTGATTCTTCCATCCCAGACAGCTTTCCAGCTAGAGTTGAACACACTTTGTTCTCACCCAGCTTGATCAGAAGCGCATGAAAGGAGAGACTTGTAGCGGAAGGCTATATACCATTGTCTGTGGGGAGAGGAGGCAGGGGACTGAGTCAGTACTGTTGCCCCAACCCCACCTTGTGGTCTGCCACCTACCCGGGGGACAACACAGATGGGTCATAAACTCAATTCCCTAAAAGGAGCAGGCAAGTAGCCTCCTCTGAAGCCAGCTGGGTGGAGGTGGAGCAGGATGGCTCCTTCCCCATGGACAAAGGTAGTTTCTCTGCCTTTCAGAATATTCCCAAGGAAGTGATGCTGACTACTGTTCCCAACATTTTCAGAAGGGTGGAGAGGGGCGGGGGTGAGGGATTGGACAAAGGAAATTTCTTATGAAATTTTCTAGCTTTTAAATGCCAGTAACTTTTCCTTAATGTGAGCCAACCAACACACTTGGAAAAACTAAGTTCTCTCTAGTCTGCCAGCGGGGAATAGGGAGTGCTGGTGGCTGGCAGTTGGGAACTTGTGCAAAGAGCCGAGGGTAGTTGTGGTTCTGGGGTTTGTCTCAGGTCCCAGTGGATCTCCAGCTGTGCCAGGACCGCACCTGCCACGTTCCTTCTGCGCCAGGTTTGCTGGGAGCAAGAACATTTGCACAGAGATGAGCCACTACTCTAAGCACGTTGAAAAAGGACCTAGTGCTTTTGTTCTGCATCTTGGTAACTGCAGTTCTGTTGTTTTTAATATGCTGATGTAACCAACTTGACCTTATGAGAAAAGAGCCGCCCAAGCCATTCAAACCAAACATGAGCAAACTCACTGCTCGGGAGTCAGTTCTGACTTATAGCAACCCTACAGGCTAGGGGAGGTAAAGCTGTCCCTGTGGGTTTCAGAGACTCACTTTACAAGACTGGGAAGCCTTGTCTTTCTTCCAAAATAACTGGAAGGTGTTAGGAGGTACATAAGTTGTCATCAAATTCCCCAAAGACTCTTCCTTATCTATGCAAGTCACACCTGAAGGGGAAAAAACGAGGGGGGGGGGGTCGCTAAAAATAAAGCATTTTTTTCCTTTAGGGTGAGGGTATGTTTTCATGTTCGAGGTGCTCATTTAAATTATTTCAGAGGATTTCTATAAACAGCAATTAATTGTTTTATAGAGACATTTGCTAGCTTTATAATAATGTCCAATATATTCAGGATGTCAATTAGAAGGCTATCTTTCATAATATTGCAGTTTTATGTAGAATATGCATGTAACAACTAACTCTCCTAGCTTCACTAGCAACCATACCAACCACCACATCATCAAAAACCTAAATATTAACAAATATTGGGATTTTTTCCAAATATGAGGTCCTACCCCCCCAAAATGGAATTGTACTGGACAAAGCAGAGCTTTCAGAGTACACATTATTCCCGCTAGGCAAACATCAAGCAACTCCATCTGAGATAGTGCAACCAGTGGTGTCACCTGGGAAAGTGCTCTCTGGTCACAGCGAATTTTTTCAGAAAAATAGTTTCACTTGGACCTTGTTTTTTCGTGATGGCCGACTTAAGAGAACAGCATGCAGCTGTGAAATTTTGTTTCCTACTTGGGAAAAATGCAAAAGAAACTTGTAATGTTGAACATAGCTTATAAGAATAGAGCTATGGGAAAAATACAAGTGTACGAGTGATTTTCTCGTTTCAAAAAAGGTGAAATGTCAATTAATGACAAGCCTTGTTCTGGACGTCTGCCAACTTCCTGAAGGATGAAAATGTCAACTTGTGAATTGGGTTCATTCCACCAGGTCAGACTGTTAATCAAGCTTTCTATGTAGAGGTTCTGGAAAGCTTGCATAACTGTGCGACAAAAAAAGGCCCAATTTGTGACAGACCAGGGACTGGTTTTGCCACTACAACAATGTACCTGCTTATGCAGCCATCTCAGTGGGCCAGTTTTGGACAAAAAACAGGATGCCTCTCTTGCCCCATGCCCTTACTTACCTGATTCACTCCATGCGACTTCTTTTTGTTTCCATGAATGAAGAAGGACATTGGAAGGACAGTAATTTGATGACATAGAAGAGGTGAAGAAAGAACAAGGGAGGTGCTGCCAGCCTTCCAAACAGATGTGTTTGAAAAATGTTTCCAAGAAAAGAACCACAGATTTGACAAATGCATTAAGTGTAACTTTGCAGGTGATAAGGTTGTTTTGTAAAAAAAAGAAAAAATGCATACCTTTGGAAAGAAAATCCATTTTTCAAGGGTACCCCCTCATATACAGTAAATGATAGCAAGAATTATGAGAAGTCAAGTATAATCGAGATTGCATGAAATAATTTACATAGGATTAATGTCCAATTTAACCTAACATAAGCAATAAACTGTAAACAATTTCTTAGGAATTTTTTTGAACCCAGATCCCATGGACTTTTTCTTAAGACCACTGACATGAAATCAGTGTCTCCTCTCACCATATTTACAGTTTTTGGAATTAGCATGTATACAACCAACATTTTTTTTTTCTGAGAGCTTGTTTGCTAAGCTTTCTTTCTACATAGAATATATTATTGAATGTAGTTGGTGTATCCTGAACTGATTAACATTAATGTTATGAAGTCTGCCTTCATCATGATAGTTTGCTAGATCTGATTAGATTAGATTTTTGTCTCAAGAACCTTGATTTTTTTTTCCTCCAGTGAGATGATCATCACTGTTATTGTCCATTGGGCATGATAGTACACCTCCAGATTTTTATTCATTCTTAAGAAATAGCGTCTACTATGTGTCCAGGCTTTGGGGATATATATCAATAAAATAAAATGCACACCACCCAGTGTACAGGGAAGAGAGACAGACAACAGCCACACATGATGAACAAATAGGGAAATCGCATTCCATGTCAGGAGGTGATGAATGCGTGGGGGATTGGGGAAGGATAGAAGCAAAGTTAAGGAGATACAGGGTGGCTGGGCTGCTCGCCTCAAGTCAGCAGTGGGAAAGCACGAGCTGCTCCACAAGCCAACGATGAAGCTTTCGATTCTCATCTGGAGTGACAGGCTTGGAAGTGAAGAGGCAGTTCTACTCGGTCCTGTGAGCTTGCTAGGAGTCAGAATCGACTCAAATGGCAGTGAGCATAGCATTTGAAAGATGATAGACTCCTTTGGAGCCAAAATTTAAGGCAATAATGCACAATGACCCAGCTGGTACAGGGCCTAAAAGGAGTGAGTGTACCTTGTAAATCTGAGAAAGCAGGGATTCTGATGTGCCAGGGCCAACTAGGGGGAGACGTGTGAGATTCAGAGACACAAAGCTTGAAAGGAGGAGGAGAGTCAATCACATAAAACTAGACTTCTGTAAGAAGTCTAGAATTCTGCCAGAAGTAGGGAAGTGTTTTGGGCAAAATTGCCTTTTATTGACATATAATTCACATATCATACAATTCAATAATGCTGGCATATTTAGAAGAGCTGCTCGATCACCATCACAACCAATTTTAGAACATTTTCTTTTTTGTAGCTATTGTAAGCTTGCCATTCTTCCCCAACCTCCCTGCCATACATTCTCCACAGATTTACCTATCCCAGTTTCATATACAAAAACAATTCCATAAACAAAACAAAAAGTTCAACTACAATAATAGTAAAAAACAAACTAAAACCTCAACAGAAAAGAAAAAATATAGTAAAATGAACAAAACTTTAAATGGGTCAAAACAGAGATCAAAGGATAAGGTCGTAAATTTTAACCTACCTGCATCTGCCATAATTGACTTTACAATGCTCTCATCTGTCTGATAGCAAGACTATTTGTATCCCTGGACTAGGGCCAGAGGGCATTCACTAGAGGCTTATTCCATGTGGAAACCCTGCGGATGGCCTTGGGCCTTCTACTGTCATGCATAGCATCCCGCAAATGGAGTTTTCAATATAACTCACTCTTCTGCAGATGGAGTTCCATAGCGTTCTGCAAAGGGAGTTCCGATATAACTCACTCTTCCAGAGTTGGATTTTATTACTTACAATCCTTGGATCACGCAGGCTAGTATGCTTCTGTGTGGACTTGACCGATTACTTATATTTTTGCAGTAAATCATATGATTGTCCTAAAGCAAGGAGCTAGGTAGTAATACAGTCATCTCTGTAAAGATGAGATCAGAGGAACTGTCTCAATTCTAGTTAAGAGCAGTCAAAATTCCGCTTGTCAATTACTTCATATTTGGGCCATAAAACAAACTGCTTAGATGCAGAGTACGAATGGAAAAGGAAGATCTAAGGATTATTCTAAAATTTTTCACTTGAACATCTAGAAGAATAAACCAAACTCGTTACCATTGCATTGATGCTGACTCGGCGGCTAGGAGAGGGCATCTTGAGACTAACTCTACGTGATTAAGAAGCCTCAGATCTCTCCTCTGAACGAGAAGAACAGATGTACTGCAAACATGTAAGATATTCTGAGGGGAGTAGATTAGGAATGAAGATGGGCAAGAATAAATTTGGTACAGGCAGCATTTAAGATCCAAATGGAAAAGTCGATTTTTAGATCGATGAAATAGGAGTCAGAAGGCCATTAACATATAAACCCTAAACCAAATTGATTACCCAATCCAACTAAACTCATAGCAGCTTTCTATAGGATTTCTGTGGCAGCTTCAGCTTTTTACTGCTAAGTGGCTGGTGGTATTGAACCGCTCACCTTGCGATTAGCAACACATTTCTGATCCCAGAGTGCCAATTAACATATAGACAGTATTTACAAAGGACGTCTGGGAAATGAGACGCTAGCAACAGAAACCAAGCAGAAGGGGTCGGTGACCTAAAAAGAGAGTATGGTATCCTGGAAACGAAGTAAAAGAAAAGTTTGTCAAGAAGGAAGGAGCACAACATGAAAAAGGCTAGTAGCACGAAGGTACAGAGTTGTCCATTGGAATTAATAACCTGAAAGCCAGGGGCAAGGCTAGCGACAGGATGTGTCCACCCAGAGCAAAGATATATATGCAAGACCTCTTGTTCTAAACTATATATGTGAAAACGATTTTCAAGATGGCAGCAAGTGTGCATTAAAGCAAACTCACACAAGGTCCTGGGCAATGACAGCTGTACCGGGGTCTCTGGAGGCAGGAGTTGCGTCAACAGTGAAACAGTGAG
This sequence comes from Echinops telfairi, assembly GCF_000313985.2. NCBI lineage: Eukaryota > Metazoa > Chordata > Mammalia > Afrosoricida > Tenrecidae > Echinops > Echinops telfairi. The sequence continues at coordinate 24,350,357 of NW_022103896.1, forward strand.
AAGGTGAATGGGGCGACCTAAAAGAGTAGTAAGAGAGAATGGGGAAAGAGGCTTGGAGAGCATTAAAAGAAAGGGGGTCAGAATAATTGGAATGATAGCTGACCCAAGATGTTGAATGAGTCAGAAGTGTTTTTAAGGATGGGAGAAATAAGAGCATGCATTAATTAATCTGAGAGAAAGGAGAATAGCCACACCAACGGTCCGGAATGGATGAACTGTTCAATCATTAGTATTCGGAGACAGATCGGACTATTGGATCTATTGCATAAGGAGGAATTCTGTTCGTCTTTTAACTTTTTGACTCATTAAAGAGGTTTTGTGCAGCAGATTTCTGAATTCAAAGCATCTTTGATCTTGACTGCTGCGTCCATGAACATAGCTTGTGGATCCAAGCAAGATGAAACCCTTTGCAATTTCATTTCTTTTCTCCATTTATCATGATGTTGCCTGTTGGCCCAGTTGTGAGGATTTTGGTCTTCTTAACATTTGAGTTGTCATCCATACGGCCAGCTGCAAACCTCAAATCTTCATCAGCAAGTGGTTTACGTCCTCCTCGCTTTCATCAAGCAAGATTGTGTCATCCGCCTATCTCACGCTGTTAATAAGCTTTTCTCAAATCCTGATGCTGCGTTCTTGTTCCTGTAGTCCAGCTTCTCTGATTATTTTCTCAGTATACAGTTTGAATTATTATGGTGAGAGAATACAGCCTTGAGGCACACTTTTCCTGATTTTAAAACACGGTATTCCCTTATTCTGTTCCCACACTGCCTCTTGACCGTGTACAGTTTCTGCATGAGCACAATGAAGTGTTATGCAATTCCCATTCTTCTCAAGGTTAGCTACAGTTTTTATATGATCTGCACAGTAGGATACCTTATCATAGTCAATTAAACACAAGAAAACATCTTTCTGGTATTTACTGCTTTCATCCAAGATTTACCTGGCATCAGCAATGATATCTTTTGTCCCAAGGCTTCTGAATTCTGCCTAAACCTCTGGTAGTTCCCTGTCAATGTACTACTGCAACCATTGTCGAATAATCTTCAGAAAACTTTTATTGCGCAATATATCATTCTATATTTTTATATCATGTTGGCATGGGTGCATATATAGATCTCTTCCTGTCGATTGGCTAAGTAGCTGTCTTACAGATCTCTTGGCAAAGACAAGTGAGTGCTTCCAGTGCTTCATCAGCTTGTTGGACATTTCCATTCGTATCCCATCAATTCCTGGAGCCTTAATTTTGGCTAATGCTTCCAGTGCGGCTTCCTTCAGTTCCATTGATTCTTCCTTATATGATACCTCTTGAAATGGTTGAATATATACTAGTTATTTTTGGCATAGTCACTTTGTATATTGTTACCTTCTTCGTTTGGTTCTTCAGTATTTTGCCCATGGAATCTTTCAGTATTGCAACTCGAGGCTTGACTTTTTGCTTGAATTCTTACCGTTTCTGATGTATTAAGCATGTTTTTCAGTTTTTATTTTCTAACTCTAGGTATTTTTACATTAAATTATCTTACTTTGCCTTCTCAAGCTGCCCTATGAATTTCTCTGTTCAGCTCTTTTAAGTTCACCATTTCTTGCATTTGCCTTCCCTACTCAACAATTAAGAGAGAGTTTCAGAATCTCAACATCGGTTTTGATCTTTTCTTTTACTGTCAGTTAATGCCCTTTTGCTTTTTTCAAGGAAGATGGTCACGATGCCATCCCACAGCTATCAGGTCTTCGACATTCGTGTTCAATGCATCACATGTTCTTGAGCTGATCTTGTACTTCAGGTGAGATGTACGAAGGTCATATTTTGGCTCTGTGGACTTATTTTAATTCTCTTCAACTTCAACCTTAACTTACATGGCAATTGATGATCTAGTCTACGCCAGCCCTGGCCTTGTTTTAGCTGCTGATATTGAGCTTCTGTATCATCTCTCCCCACAGTTGGAGTCAATTTGATTTCTATCTATTCCATCTGGAGCAGTGCTTGTGTGTTGTTGAAAAAAAAGATATTTGCAATAAGGAAGTTGTTAGTCTTTCAAAACTCTAACATGTGATTTGAGCATTTTGAACAAGAGTTGCATTGTTTGGATTTCCTTGTATGCGGATAGGTATTATCCTAATCCAGGTGGCATTGTACATCAAGGTCAACCTTCAAATGCCTGTTTTGATGATGAATGCGTGCCATTTCTCTGGATTGTGTCATTCATAGCATAGTAAATTATATAATTATCTGGTTCAAATTTGCCAATACCAGTACATTTCAGCTTGCTAACACTTAGAATATCAATCTTTATGCATTCCATTTGATTTTTAACAACATCCAATTTCCCTAGATTCACACTTGCTACAGTCCATGTTCCAAGCATAGGGGTTTACTCTACTCCATCCATGACATCGTGGTCAATGCGCCTTTGAAAAGGCAGCACTTCCTCGGTCATATTTTGTGTGCCTCCCCATCTCATGGACTCATCCCCCACACTGTCTTCAAGAAGGCCCAGCTTCTAGTCATTAGGTCTGCAGTAACTGGCAATGCCTGGATGCTTATCACAGTGTTTTCAGCGGCTAATTCCTCTCAAGTGGTCAGCCTAGTCCTTCTTCATAGTCTGTTCTTAGTCTGGATGCTCTCCTAAAACCTGTTCACTCTGGGTGACCCTGCTACTAACATAACTTCCAGCATCCCAGTGACTCACAAGCCACCACAGTATGACAAATTGACTGACAAGGGGTGGAGGCAACTATTAAGCCAATCGTGGGTTGTCTAATAAATACCTTCTATTTCTTTTTTTTTTTTTAATACCTTCTATTTCTGATGAGCAATCACAATTGAGACTATCATCTCAAATGGTATGGGAAAATTATTCTTTTGGTTTTGTTTTTGATTGTTGATTTAGCCCTGTTTTCCATAACAGCCTTCTAGTAAGTCTGCCAGGAAGCTGTCTTTGACATCTTATGTTAAATTGGTCCCTGGCAAAAGCTTAAGGGAGTCATTCTCATTTAAAGCCTTTGTGACCTGGGTTCATCTAATTTGCATTCAAACACTTTTACTTTACTAGGACCTTACTGTCCAAAGTGACATGGCTTGTGATTTGCTTTCAAAGACATTGGCTTCTGGGTGATGGCCAGTTTTCTTGGGTGTTTTAAATATGACTTAACTAAACAAAAGTTTGATACAAACACAACTGCGTAGAGCATGTTCTTATATGCCAATCAATGACCTTAACTTTTTTTTTTAACCTTAACTTTCTAACAAACCTTGGGAAGATGGATTATTATTCAGTTATTGAAGTTTAAAGATGAAGACGTCATGGTAACTGGGCCACGACTTAACTATTTCTCAGACGATGCTCCCAGTCATTCCAGTATGGAGGCCGCTACCATAAAATTCGAGACTGTCTCTTTTAACCTTCCTCCCCCAACCCCTTTAAGATCAAAAGCAAAACTCCAGAATGCTCAATAATTAACACAACTATCGAGGTGCTTGCTGTCCATATTAAATCTACACGATACCAATTATATAAAAATATGTTCGTTATTTCTTGAAGGTATAAGCACCCTAAGACAAGAAAGCTGCTATTGACACACCCATGGTCTAGCAATTCTAGATGTATTAAGCATATAATCGTTTTAGATATATTATGAAAAATACTCATACAAGTCAACATTTTACGAGCATTGATAGATGATGTTTCAAATTTCTTTGGGTGGAAACAGGCAACAAGAAAAATAAGCACCACAAAAACTTACAACCTTATAAATTGTTTCTTGTTTGCATTGCGGACTTCTATTTGGAGGAAATGTTGCACGGAGCCCTTAGGAAAGTTTCCTAAAGAGGTTGCACGATACCCAACATGTTAGCTCCTCATAATGATGCTTTAGGGTCCAATTTGCCATCACAGAGATTCTTTACTTTCCTCTTTAAAACTCCATTTCTCCCCTAGAGGTAGTTTGTATATGTGGTGGTGGTGGTGTACACGTGGTGGTGGTGGTATATATGTTGTGGTGGTGGTGGTGTATACGTGGTGGTGGTGGTGGTGTATACG
>NW_022103896.1:24354723-24355837 GCF_000313985.2 Echinops telfairi
TTGAGCATTTAACCAATGTGTTACCAGAGCTCCTTTTAGTTTGTGTATAGACTGCTTGTTAATGAAAATAAATGCCTGGGGATACTTTATCTTTTTGGCCAGTCAAAATATAACTTGTTAAATATTGAAAACAACAATAAAGTGATTGTCACAGAGTGAGTGAGTGCTTTCCAAAATCTTAACTAATTTATCAGTGGGTGAACCAGCAACACAAAGTTGGTTTAAAATAAGCTGTGGAAAACTCAGAGGACAGAAGGCTGAAATCAGATGGCTGAATTAGATACAATATGGTTCATGCCCCCCTAGACAATCTCATCATAACCCAGTCTTCATTACTGGAAAGAAATAATTTACACCTCGTCTGGGAAAAACATCCTTTTATGTTTCAAAGTTTCCTAGCAGGTAACTTTATAGAGAGATGAAATCATTATCCTGGGGAACTGGATAACCTTAGGAAGGCCTTTTGGATAAATCTTAGCATGGGATTTAAAGACCTGTGTTCAAGTTTTGGATATTTTTTCATAATAAGTAGTGAAATCATTCTTATAGTGTCTTTATATATAAATATATTTCAATAGTTTTATTGGCATAAAATTCACATAGCATACCATTCAATAGTTCAATCACATCAAGACAAGTTGTACAATCATCACCACCATCACTTTTAGAACATTTCCTCAGTCTTGCATTGATCTTTATTAGGTCCCCATGTCCCCACAACCTCCCTTGCTATCCCCACAAGGAGCCATCAATCCAGTTACTGTCTCTATACCATAGATACTTTTTGAAAGTGCAAGTTACTTCCCCTGTGTGAGTGGTCAGTTGTTAGTAGCTATTTAAATTGATTGCCACTTATGGTGACCTATGTGTGTAGAGTACGCCTACTGCACAGTTTCCAAGACTGCATTTCTAGGAGCAAATCACTAGACCTGTGTGTTAGACAGGGTTCTCTAGAGAGATAAAACCAAATTGCTGATAATTTGACATATTTACTTATAAAGATAATTAGATATATAACGAGAAATGAACTGTTAAATCATATACAGATAAATATATAATACAAGAAATAAACAGTTAAATTAGAAAGCACTACAAATGGCTCAGTGCAACTCAC
>NW_022103896.1:24356530-24410372 GCF_000313985.2 Echinops telfairi
AAATTGGGTCATGACCCCTGAAAATGTAGCAGAAGACTCCACAATTTAGACAAAACCTTTTCTGCCCTCACTCAATATTTCATGAAACATCCCAAAATGTACCACCACCACCACCCCTGGGTAGAGAATACTTTTATAAGGTATCATAGCAAAGTAACCTCTATCTGTCTGCTCTGCAGGCAGGAGTGAGGAGGGCCATTTGGATATTCGCAGGCTATACTGGTCAAACATTGAATTAATTCGCTCACCCCAATGTGATGGCTCAAAGGAGCCCTGGTAATGTCGTGATTACTTGTTAGGCTACCAACCATAAGTTCAACAGTTCAAAACAATTAGCCACTCCGAGGGTGAAAGAGGAGGCTTTCTACTCCTGTAGAGTGTTGCAGTCTTGGAAACCCAACGGGACCATTCCATTCTGCCGCAGGGGACGCCGTGGGCCTGGGTCAGAACTGACGCGTTGGCAGGGACTTTGCTTGCTGGTTTGGATCTTGAATGTGATGGCTGGGTCTGTCTGCTTCCCTTTGGTGAGGGGTGTGATGTGAGCTGGAGAGGATTCTGCGGGTCTTCTCTCGCCTGCTGGCCCCACCACTTCTGCTCCACAGCAGTCCCTCCTCCTCTTACTTGTTTATTTATTTGGTTTTATTTTTCAATTAAGGAACTGATGACGTTGTTGCGATTCCAACTCACAGAGCTCGTATAAGACAGCGAAGAACTGCCCCATCGTGTTTCTAAGGCTGACTCTTTAGGGGATCAGACTCACACGGCTCTCCCCGAAGGGACTTTGGGGTTCAAACCCCAGACCTGTCTGTAAGCAGGGAGAGCTACCTAACGAAGCACCGCCAGAGCTCCTTGGGGGACTGAAACTAATTGCAGGTGATGTTTTTTCCGTCACTTATGTCCCTTTTGCTCTAATTCAGAAAATAAGTTTGCATCCCCCAGAACATTGGAGAGAAAGGAAGAACAAAACAAGATGACTTCTTGGCCATCGAGGCAATGCTGACTCCCAGGCACCCAAGAGGACAGGGTAGACTGTTTACAGGAGAAGGAAGCCTGGGCTTTCCCCTGAGGGGCAGCCGGTGGTTTTGAACTGCTGACCTTTCAGGTCACAGCCCAACACAGAACCAATATGCCACCAGGGCTCCTTCAGAAATGGCAGAGGGGGTGAAAATATCTATTAGAACGACTTCATTACTACTTAAGATCTTTAAGGACAGAGTTTAATTTTTCTGTGTTCTTGATAAACCCCAAACTCAAACCCACAGATACGGAGTAGCGTGTGGTAATTAGATGATTGTATGTCAATTTACATTTATGGAGGGGTGGAGTTCAACTTGCCGATTAGGTCACAGTCTGATAATGCTTCGTGGGAGGTATGGCCTTCTTATAAGAGATAAACTGCGTCTCTCTCTTTCTCTGTCTCCCTCGCTCTCTCCTTCGCCTGCCTTTCTGGTTGCGGGAACTCTGCCTGCTGCAGGGGTGGGCCCCATATGGGCCTTGTGGTCGGTCCGTCAGCTCGAGCATGTTTCCAAGGAGCTGCCTGTTTCCGCGTGACTCAGCATCCACCAGCCGGCGATCTTCCTGCTCCACACTTGACCTTTGGCGCCATTGGCCTGCGGTTACATGAATGTAAAGAGGGCCCTGGTTAGCCTTGGACCTATTGACCGAGTTGGACCAGGTGGGAGGGCCTTCTTGATTGATATGAAGTTCTTGCTTGTACATAGATGAGTGTCACTGATTTTGTTTCTGTAGCCCTTAAGGGAATAGACGCTACATCTTTCACCTACGAAGTGGCTGAGGAGTTTGACCTAAATGATCTCGTAGTGCAATACTTCTCTGACAGAGCCACCAGGCTTCTTTTGTTCTTGGTATTTACAAACAAACAAACAAGCAAACTCGCTGCGATTGAGTAAATCCTAACTCATAGCGACCCCACACGACTGACTAAAAATACCCTGTGGGTTCCTGTGACTGCAATTCCTTACTGGAGTAAAAGTTGCCCATAAATCCTCCTCTCCCGCCAAATAGCTGTGGTTTGAACTACAGACCTTGTGGTTTGCAGGCCAACACGAACCCACTATGCCATCAGGGCATACAGTGGGAGTTTAGCAAATATTTTTTAGATTAATGGATTTACATGTTAATGCCTTAGAAAATGTCTCTGAGGGAAAGATGTTTTAACAACAGCAAGACACACACACACACACACACACACACACACACACACACATCGCATTTGAGGATTGTCTTGGGATCAAAACTCTTTGGCTTGACTTTCCTTTATTCCTGTATATCTACTGAAACGATTTTAAACATATTAGTCACTGAATAAATATTTGTCCATTAAAGCATGACCGTTCAAGGATTACATGTATTTAACTAAGGGCAGAAAGCAGGTGGACAGTCTGTAACCCTAAAACACACACTTGAGAAAGAGCCAATCCAAACTTTGTTCTCGTGGTCTCCACTTGTGGGCCGTACGGGTTGGCGACATCAGATCCACAGAGGTTTCCTGATACGCTGCTTCCAGCCTGGGGAAACGGAAAAATGGAGGTCTTCCCCCGCCCTCCTGGGGTCTGTTTGTAGATGGTAGTCTGCTCCAAGACGGGTCACCGGTATTTTCGTTGTTGTTTGGTTATCATAGTCTCAGTTGTTTCATCCAGAGTGAATTCAGATCTATTGAAGACATTTACTTATCGTCAGTATTATGTGAGTCGGATACCTTTGCTAATAGACTGTGTCATTCAGTCAGCTCTATAAATACAAATTGACATAAAGTCATCCAGCTACCACAACCACTCATTCCTCTCTGCTCAAACGAAACCAGTGACCTCTAAATTGACTTCGAAGCATATTCATTCCATGGTGGTCAGAGCAGAACTAAGTTCCCAAGGTTTTCAAAAGCTAATTGGTTTGGAAAGTTTATCAGTAGACCTTTCTTCCAAGGTGCTTATGGGGAGCCTGAAGCTAACCTTTGGAGTCTCAGCCAAATGTGTTAAATGTTTGCATCATTGAGGAACCCCTGTGTTGTTGTTGTTTTTGTTGTTGTTGTTGTTGTTGTTGTTAGGTGCTGTTGAGTTAGTTCTGACTTATAGAGACCCTAAGTACAACGGAACAGAACACAGTCTAGTCTTGGGCCATCCCCACCATTGTTGCTACGTTTAACACGCTGTGGCAGCCACCATGCCAAGTCATGTCACTGAGGGTCTTCTTTTACCAGGAGTCTTTACCAAGCGTGATGTCCTTCTCCAGGGAATAGATCCTCCTGACAACATCTTACCATCTGCACGTGTCAGGACCATTCTGGCTGTACTTATTTCAAGACAGATTTATTTTTCTGACTGTCAATAGTATATACAATATCCTTAACCAACACTGTAATTCAAATTAATTAATTCTTCCAATTTTCTTTACTCATTATCCAGATTTCATATGCATAGGAGACAATTGACGATATTATGGATTGGATAAGATGAAACTTAGTTCTCAATGGGATATATTTACTTTTTAAACACCTTTAAGATGTCTCCTGCAAGATATGTGCCCAATGCCATAAGTCGTCTGAATTATTGACTCTTCCATGTGCATTAAAGTGGATCTATGTGGATCCAGTGGATCTATGTGGGTCCAAGTAAAATGAAATCTTGACAGCATCAGTCTTTTCTGCATATAGCATGATGTTGCTTGTTGGTCCAGTTATGAGTTTTAAAATTTCTTTGTTTATGTATAAACCATCTTGAATGCTGAAGTCTTTGATCTATATCAGTAAGTGCTTCAAATTTTCTTTGCTTTCAACAAGCCTGGTTGTGTCATGTGTATATTACAGGATATTAATGAATCTTTCTCCAATCTTGATGCCATGTTCTTCAGACAGTCCAGTTTCTTGGATTATTTGCTCAGCAAACAAATTATGTAAATATGGCGGAAGAACACAACCTTGACGCTATCTTCCCTATTTTAAACCATTCAGTGTCCCCTTGTTCTGTAGGAACAACTGCCTATAGGTCTTTGGACATGTTCTACATGAGCAAAATTAAGTGGTCAAGAATTCCCATTCATTGAACTGTTATCCATAATTTGTTGTGATTCAAACAGTCAAATGTCTTTGCACAGTCAACAAAACACAGATAAACATCTTTCTGATATTCTCTGCTTCCAGCCAAGACCCATTTGGCATCCAGCAGTGATACCACTTTTCTCATATTCTCTTCTGAGTCCAACTTGGATTTCTGGCAGTTCTTGTAGAGACATTGGTGGAACTGTTTTGGAGTCTTCTTCAGCAAAAATGTGCTTGAGTGTGATGTTAATGATATTGTTTGATAATGCCCACCTTCTAGTGGATCACTTTTCTTTGGAGTGGACACAAATATGGAACTCATTCAGTCAGTTGGCCAGGTAGGTGTCTTCTTCAGTTCTTGGCATAGACAAATGAGCACTTCCAATATTGCATCCATTTCGATTGTTATTCTGTTGATTCCTGGAGCCTTGCTTTTGGACAATGCCTTCAGTCGAGCTTGGACTTCTTTCTTCAGTACTTGATCGGTTCCTGATCATATGCTACCTCGTGAAATGCTTGAATGTTGACCGAGTCCCAGGGACTCGTAGTAAAATTAAACTACTTTCATTACACAGATTCAACAAGGATTTAACAGTCTCTATCTTTATTTAGACTGGGTTCTCTAGAGAAACAAAACCAGGACACTTATGATTAGATAGATAGAAAGATACAACATAAGAAATAAACAGTTAATTAGTCCACAGAGCAGTACAAATGGCTCAGTTCAACTCACTTCCGTGAGACAGTTAATACACTAGCAGTCCTTCAACTCATGAGGGCTGCTGGATGCAAGTCAAGGGAGCAGACAGCTGAGTCTTCTGTAGAGCAATACAGGCAATCCAGCCACAGGCAGCAAACAGCAGGGCAGGTTACCAACAGTCAGCCAGATGACAGGGTCCAACAGTCCCCAGATCAAGTGATGTATATGCCAGCAGTGTGGCGCAGCAGGTCTTGAAGGAACCTCAAATTATAGTGACACAGTCCATGGGTTGGGTGTCCCACAGATAGTGTAGCTTGTAAGTTGAGGCAGAGAATTAGCTAAGGTAGCTGCACACTGGTCTGGTCATCAGAGAACAAGAGACAGAAAGGCAAGTCTCGCCAAGCCATTTATCTCTTTGCCCTTCAATTAAACTGCAACCTTATTAACCCCACATGTGTTTACTGGCCAGGTTGGCACTATAATCCTACCTATCAAAATCTGTTTCCTCTAATTGAGTGCCCTCTCTGCTTTGGTTTACTATCTTTTTCCATATGAGAGGGTATAATCTCACCTCAGAACTGACTTCTGGCATGAGTTGTCTCATGCAGCGTGTTAACAACTGCCCTATTTTGTCGCTCAGATTATATCGACATGGTCTTCCTCCCATCATAAGGGCCACATAAGAAAAATTGAATCTTATATTCTATTTAAGTCTATAAAATGAAATAATCATGAGTGGCTATTGGCTACTGAAATGGTCAATATAGCTCTAGGCTCTTTCTGAAAGGAAATACACGCTATGCTCAACTGTAGAGAAATTATGAAAGTCACAGCATAATCTGCTTTATTTTGCCCTTTATTGCTTAGATAAAAATTCCCCATTTAAGGAAAGTTTAGGTGCATTACTATTATGGGTATCAAAAAATAGAGTTTTTGAAAAAGACATCAGTTTTACTAATTTCTTGAACAATTTACTTTGACAAATATACAGAAGTCACTTTATATTTTAGTAATAACCTTGTGCCTCTGTCGGCAGCTGAAACATGCTTTCCTTCATGGGCTTTTTAACCACTGTGAAAAATTGATCACACTTCACTTGATCTCAGGGTTCTAGTATCAGGGTATTCATATATTTCTGGACATAACTGGTAGTTTTATAAAATGAGAAGAAAGCAAAAGCTGTGAATAATTTTCAAACTTCAACCTTAATTTCACTATTTTAAAATTTAACCGCCGAGGCAATTATCTCAGAAATTGTCCTAACTGAATGATTTGTGAAACTATGATTGTCCCATTAAAATGACAGTGAACTCAATCAGGAGAGAGAAAGAAAGAAAAAAGAAGAAGAAAGCCAGCTGAGGTTTGGTCCTATTAAAGAAGTCCTTTACATTATGATCTACTTCTCATTTGGGATCTATGCAGCTAGGCGTTTGTGGTGTGGGAGGAAAATGTAACGGCCAGAAGGGGGCTATGGCCACTCTGCAGTCCGATAGCAGAGAGTTGGCAGTGCAGGCTCTGGGGCTGATGGTCTGGTTGGAGTTCCACTTGTGCCACTTGCTGGTGGTGTGATGAATGCTTAGATGTTCACACGGTACCTTGGTTCCTTCATCTCTAAGTGTGGCAGAGAGCTTGATCGGACACGCTGCTCTTTACATCTCAATTTTATAAAGTTCACGCTGGGTCATTTTTCATGGTCATCTGAAATCAACTGGAAGCTCTGTCCCTCGTGGACCCAGGCAGACAGAGCAAACTCTACCTGGAATATTGCCAGTTTCCCTGCTAGACAGAAAAAAGCTCAGGAAGATTGCTCTCAGAGGAGTGTTTTCACCCAGAAGGGATCTCTATAACCGGCATTGATAAATCCTTAGCTGAATCTGACCTCAAGGCCAAAAAGTGGAGCCTGACCATGTGCCCCAAATGGAGGTAAACAAGAAATATTCAATGACAAGGTAATCATGATCCTTATGTGGGATTTTCTCATATATTTAAGAGTTATTTTTAAAATTACCTTGATCAATCCAGAAGTACAAAAAAAGAGAAATAATTAGTCGATTCAGTTTTGACTCAGAACCTCTGGGACAGAGTTAAATTGCCCTATAATGTTTCAAAGCTCTGAATCTTTACAGAGACAGACTGATGTATTTTTCTCCTGAGGAGTGGCTGGTAGGTTTGAACCACTAAGCTTTCAGTTAACAATCCAGTGCTTACCAAGGTTGTGTACCAGAAGTATATTGTTATATAAGTAAAGAGAAAATGCATGAAATGTGAAATGGCACGAACCCAATTTCATTTCAAGCTAAATGATTTTAAGATTTTTGACTCTGCTTACCTTGATCTGAAAAGAAACAGACCACAATGATGTGTTCCTGAGGATTAATAGTTTTCCATCCTTGACTGTGGTACCTTTTAAACAGGATGCTTTTAAACACAATTCCTTCATGAAAAGAATGGCCATTTATGTAATCATTTGTGCATTCAGCAAGCATTGAATATTGCTTACACAAAACCCCCAAGCCCACTGCCATCACGCTCATTCAAACTCATAGGGACCCTACAGAGGGTTTCCAAGGCTTTGTCAATCTTTATGGGAGTAGACAGCCTCAGCTTTATCCTTTGGAGTGGCTGGTGGGTTTGAACTATTCACCATGCTAACCTTGCAGTCAGCTGTCCAGTGCTTTTCGAATGTTGCCCTCAGAGCTTCTTAAAGATTTGACTCCCCCTCCTCCCCCTCATGGAATGGAACCTACATCTCTCAAGTGACAGATAGGAAGACTCACAATTACACTAACGAGGACATTCCATGTTTGCTCATATATGACCTGCTAATGACCGGAGACACAGTAACGAACCAAACAGAAATGATCCTTGTCTTCATTGTCTTCAGGGGAAGTTCTTCTACTGCGTGCATATAATTATTTAAGACTGTGATAAAAGGCTATGGAGAATTTCCATACAAGAGATAGTAAATAATTGAAAATGCTATAAAATTTTAAAGTAGGCTATATAATTATTCATCCATCATATGTGCATCTTTGTGTTGAACATCAATAAATCTTGTGGGCTAGATCTGTAAAAAGTACCAGATAATTTGAAACCTTTAGTAGATCTGCATTTCTGTGGGACTTTTTTCCTTTATGCCCTTATACCAAAATAAATGCCTAACAGATTTTTTAAGTTGGTCTTTAAACAAAGTAAAACATATATATGTCCTAACAATTTATAATTCCAAAAATGTAAATCGAAAGACAACAATTGTATCGCATTGTTAAATGACCACCATGACTAGCTAATATGCTGGGGTACCTTGAGACACTGCCCAACTTTCAAATCTTGTAACCAAACTGGACAAGTACAATCTTATGCCCCGTCTCAAACTGATTCTTAAAGGGAATTTGCTTTCCATCAAAGCAACTGCCCGAACCCCAGCTATCTTATGATGTCATGAAAACATATCTAATGTGATATGAAAGCTAAGCGTTCACAGAGTGTCTAAACGATGCCAAAAATCACTGTGCTTTTCCAGAAATTAAGAAAACAGCCCATGCTTCTTTGACTTTGCTGCCGCATTCACGGGGTCATGGGCATGATGGCACATGGTTTGGGAAGCACACCATCTGAGGGAATTGTGATATGTTTCTTATGTTTGATGAAATTATATCATGGTTAGGTGGGAGAGTGTATTTGTCGGGATGTAGTCCCAAGTATTTGCAACATCCTTTGAAGTGGTTTATCTAAAAGGAAAAAAAAAAATCTATTAGAGGCTAAGTAGATAAAACAAATATTTTCAAATTCTAAATAGTTGAAGCTTTGTGGTTTCATTGCAGACAGAAGTCTCATTGTACTATTCTTTTGATTTTGATGGATCCTGAGAATTTTCATAATACATATTTGGAGGCAAAATAATAATGCTTTGAAAGACCTTTCTATCAAGGAAAATCAAAAGTTACCCATCTGAAGACAAAGAGAGTCTTATCTGGATCAGGGTGTGGACCAGGGGGAATCAGCAAGGCCTAGAGGAAAATTCAGGGGTCACCAAAGCGTCACAGTAATCAAGAGGAATAATATTTCAATACAACTTATTTTAAAATTGGCAGTAATGCAAAAAGCCCAGAGTCAATAAAGACCAAATTAGTCTAACGGATTTTTATTTTGCCTTAGGCTACCATGTGGCCCACTAAGGCACTGTTTCGAAGACAAGCTGTAAGATAGTTTGCTCTCAACAGTACATGACTTTTAAGCATCTGGCAATAAATATTGAAATATTTCAGACTTTGACACCTTGTCTACAGTGCTTCACCTAGGTCAACCACCAAATGATAGATGTCTCATTGATCGGCAAAGAATGAGACAAACTCCTTTCTACGGTGAACATCCTGGAATAGCTTGTATAATAAAAAGGAAATCTAGGCTAAAGAATGGAAACATTCCATAGTACTGTTGTGAGCCTTGAGCAAAGCCAAAAATAAAACAAGTCTTTTTTTAATCCAGTCCATGGCAAGTCAGCGTGACCTGTTAAAAACAGTGACATCTCCCCAGGGGATTCCAAAGCTGTAACTCTGGATAAGCACAAACTGCCATAGCTTCCCCTACAAAGTCATGGGTGGGTTCACGCACCAACCTTTCGTGAACAGCCACGCACTCAACAAGTGCACCCCCAGGGCTCCTGCCTCTACTAAGGATCCAAATGATTCCCACTGAGCCTATTGCAATGGTGAGCTCCAAAATCCTCATCCGTCGTATTCCTGAGAATCTGATTCTAATGACTTCATAGCATTTAATCACATAGCTAGCTGCATCGTCATGGATTTAACCAGTTGTTAACTACCGCATATGAATGTGTTCCAACTTTCCACTTCTAAAAATATTAATGCAATACACATCTATGAGAATACATTTTCAGCACAATCCTTTAATATTAATAAAATATGTAATAATATCCCAGTTTAAGTTGCCCCATGAAAAATGATAACTATCATAGTTAATGGAAGTAGGGGATACAATAGGCCTTGTTTTATCCTTAATTATTTGCTAAATTACCTTAGCCTCCTCTTTTTTTTATTTGAACACAGTAAGAGTAAATAATTATCATTGTGTTGGACACCAAGAAGCTTAAAAAAAAATCCTCCTTACATTACAGTCTGAGATTAATGTATATTCTGGTGTTGTGAATTCCTGCAGTGAACTATGAATGATATATGGGAATAAAACATCTGCACTTCTTCATGTGTGAAACAAAAGCTCCATGAAATTCTTGTTGCTGAGAAACAGAACGTGGGATGTCTATATTGATAGAAGGCTTTACTTTTAGAAAAATTCAATCCTTTGCAAACTACAGATGCAGAAAGATCATTGCGTGTCTTTGAAAAGCCAGGAAAAAGATGACATTTTTCTAAGGGAGGGAAGAAGGTTTAAGGGACGGGATCAGTCGCTTCAAGGATCTTGCACACACTCCACTGGTGGGGCTCTTCTTTCTCGAGAGTTAAGGGATTTTCCTCTCTCTGCTTCAGAAATGGCTTTCTCTTATAAGCCCAAAGGAATAGCAAAACTGACCAGTTCCCTTAATCAGTGTCCCACACACCCTTTTCACATGCCCCCACCCAATAATTTGTTGGGAGTCAGAAAGATCTGCATAGAAGTACCATATTGAAGTAACTTCATTTCACCACCTTCGGTGATCTACATGCAAAAATCAGCCAAGGCAAACCCTGTGGATCACAATGGTTCAACCTGTAACTGATTCCATGGATGGCAGTAGCATTTGTTCAGTGGTGCTTGGGGTCAGCATGCGTCACGAACAGACTGAGCAGTCTAACAACAAAAAGAACAACAAGGAAATTTCAAGTTCCTGCCCATTTGTGTTAGTCTGGGTAGACTAGAGAAACAAATCATGGACACTCATATGTATACAAGAGAGAGTTTTATATAAAGGGTAATTTGACATTAAGAAAGCATCCCAACCCAGTCCAGTCCAAGCCCATAACACCTATATTAACTCATATGTCCACTACCAATCTATAAAGTCCTCTTCAGACTCACAAAATATATGCCATGATGCTGAATTCAGGACGATCACAGGCCAGTGGGTAGAAAGTCTTTGGATCCAGTGGCATTGTAAGCATATCAGTACTGGCAGGGGTCTCTATGTGGCTTCTCCGGCTTCAGAGGTCTGGTTGCATCAGGGTAAGTCCATGTATGTCTCCCAGGGAGTGAACAGAGAAAGAGAGGTATCTCCCACCTGCAAGAAGGAAGACAGGAGTTCCCAGAATTCTCAGGAGAAGGCCATGCCCACACAGAGGCCTCATTGGCTATGATCTGATTGACAGGCTAAACTCCATACCTACACTCTTAATCCTCAAATTGACAAATGATTATATAACTACCACACCATTCATAAAACGGTAACTGACTAGGGCTCATCTTCACTACTGTGTGAATTGTTTTCCCTCTGAGATAAGGATCCTCAAAGATGCATCAACTTTTACTGATGGTTAATACTCAACTCAAAACTCACTGCCATCGAGTCAATGCCAACTCATAGTGACCTTGTTGCGGGTATCCAAGATGGTAACTGTTTCCGAGTAGAAACAGAATGGCTATTGATTTTGAACCAGCAACCTTGCAGATCAGAACTGCATGCCGAACCACTACACTTCCAGGGCTCCTGGATAACACATACAATATAGAAAAATCACGTTAGGCTTTTGGTGAAAGTTGGGTACCCATTTAACAATTTCTACACAGTGACATTAGTTATATAGTCTACAGTGTGTCAATATTCTTTTCAACTCTGTTCTGGTGGTTTCGTTTCTAGTATTCTAGGTTCCCGGTGTCCTTCTCTTTTCATCTGGGCCTTGCTGATGTCTGGGTCTCATACAGCTGGTTTTTAAATGGAGTACATGCCGCAATATTCTTTATTTTGTATGTCAATTTGTTATGACGCTAAAAGGTGATCTGCATGGCCAACTTAGGTTCCAGGTGAAGACGGGGTCGACAGGAAGATGGCCTCTTCTGGCTCCCTATTGCCATGAGGCAGAGGTCAAACAGGCCTCCCCCCTCCCATTTTCTTTACCTGTGCTAACACCAACTGAGCTCTACTTCTCTGTTGGGTTCTGTACTTCACTGTAATGGTCATGCAGAACTCGAAGACAAAACTCACAGGATGGTTTATGAGGGAAGTTAATAGGATAAATAAGTCAGATAAAAATTTTTTTAAAACAGTAAGGATACAGTCATTGGTCCACAGCAACACCTTTCCACAGGCAGCCCTTGAGCCTCTCTCCAGTACTCTGGCTCTCGGCACACGTGGACCAGGAAGGCCACCTGCCTCCTGCCTCACAGTCCCATAAGCTCAGTGCCGTCTCTCTGTTCTGTCTCAGTTTCTCTGGCTCAGCCTCAGCCTGACTCATTCCCTCCCCTATTCTACATACCTCTGGTCTCGGCCTCTGATTTCTGGTGCCTCCTCCACTCCACAGAGTCTCAGGGTCCTGGACTTTCTCTCTCTGACTGCGATGGCTCTTACACAGAGAAACAGCATTGACGGAGGTGTGGTTTTTGTTTTTCAGCAAACCATACCCCCAAGGAAACAGAATGTGATTTGATTCACAACATTTACTAAGATCAGGATTTAATTCAACCGTAATTGTGTCCATCGATATAGTACATAAAACCAACAAACCAAGCCAACAAACTCACAGCTATGGAGTGGATTTCACCTCAGAGTAATCCTATAGAACCACTCCTGCGAGTTATCCAGATGTAGCTCTTTAGGGCCTAAAAAGCCTTGCCTCTCTTCAGCTGAGCAGCTGGTAGTTTCAAATTATGGACCAGTGGAGAGCAGCTCAGTGCCTAGCCACCACCCAACCAGGACTGTCCCATCAGAGAGTGCTCTGTCCAAGAGGGAAGTTGAACCACAAACAGGACGCTGCTGTTAGGTGGCCTTGAGTCAGATCCCACTCACTGAGTGCCCCTGAACAAAGGAACAAAACATTGCCCCATCCTATACCATTCATTCTCTTGCTGTTGGATCCCAGCCCTTTGTTACAGCCACTGTGTCAATTCATCTTGTCTAGGGCTGTGGTAGTTACATCATCTGGTGTCAATTTGAGAGGATTAAGAGTGAAGGAGTGGAGTCTAGTCTGGAGTCTAGACTAGTCTAGTCTAGTCTAGTCTATCATAGCCACTGAGGCCTCTGTGTGGGCATGGCTTTCTTTGCCCCTCTACTTTCCCTAGCGTGATATCCTTCTCCAGAATTGGTCTCTCTTGACAACATATCCAAAAAGTACATGGGAGAAAGGGTCTCCATTTTTACCTGAGGGACATTCTAGCTGTACTTCCTCCAGAATGGTTTTATTTGTTCTTTTGACAGTCCGTGATACTTTCAATATTCTTCACTATAATCCGATTGTATTGATTCTTCTATGGTCTTCCTTATTCAATGTCAAATTTTCATGTACATAAGAGGTGATTAAAAATACCATAGCTAGAGTCAAGCATCAATTAGCCCTCAAAGTAACATCGTTCCTTTTCAACACTTTAATGATGTACACAGTGGAATGTCTTTACTTAATAAACAAAACACAACTAAACATCTATGGTATTATCTGCTTTAAGCCAAGATCCATCTTACATCAGCAATGATATCCCTTGTTCCATGTCCTCTTCTGGATCCTGCCTGAGCCTCTGGTAGCTCGCTGTCAATGTACTGCTGTAACCATTCATTGCTGGATGATCTTCAGATAAATTTGCCTTGCATGTGATATCAGTTTTATGATTTCCATATTCTGTTGGGTCATCTTTCTTTGAAAAGGGTACAAATATGGATCTTTTCCAGTCAGCTAGTCAAGTAGCTGTCTTTCAAACTTCTTGGCATGGATGAGTGAATGATTCCAGTACTTCATGAGCTTATTGAAACATTTCAACTGGCATTCCATCAATTCCTGAAGCCTTGTTTTTGACTAATGCTTCAATATATCATGGACTTCTTCCTTTGTTACCGTTGGTTCTTTCTCAGACGATCCCTTTGAAATTGTAGCAAATTGACTAGTTCTTTTTGGGACAGGGACTGCATTTTTCTTTCCATCTTCCTTTCATGGTCCCTGTATGGTTTACTATTTTGCCCATAGAATCTTTCTATATTGTAACTCGAGGCTTGAATTTCTTCTCCAGTTGTTTCCGTTTCAGATACGCTTGGTGTGCTCATCCATTGTGGTTTTCTAGATCTAGGTCTTTGCCTATCTCATAATGTCTTACATTTTCTTCCTGAACTGTCCCTTGAAACTTTCTGTTCAGCTCTTTGACTTCATCATTTCTTCCATTTGCCTTGGCCACTCTGCAACTAAGATCGAGTTTCAGAGTCTCCTCTGACATCCACTTTAACTTTTCGTTCTTGACTCTCTTTTCCATGATCCTTTTCTGTCTTCATGTGTGATTTTCTGACAGCCTCCCACAACTCATTCAGTTTTCTGTCATTAGTGTTAATGCATTAAAGCTGATCTCAAGCTAGTCTGGAAATTCTAGTGGCAGAGGACTCAATATCATATTTTGGCTCTTGTGGGCCTCTTTTAGTTTTCTGCTGCTTCAACCCGAACTTACATATGAGCAATTGATGGTCTGTTCCACAGTAAGCCCCTGGCCTCATTTTAGCTACTGAGATTGAGCTTCTCCGTCATTTCTTCCCACAGATATAGTCGATTTGATTTCTGTATATTCCACCTGGAGAAGTCCGTGTATACAGCTGTCTTCTGTATGGTTGAAAAAAACTTTTTTCAACTGTAAAGAAGTCATTGGTCTTTTAAAATTACATCATGCAATCACCGGCTTTGTTTCAACACCAAGACCATAATTTCATACTGTTTCTTCCATTTTGTTTCTGATTTTTCATTTCAAATGGCAATAATTATCAATACATCTTGATTACATGTTTGATTACTTGCAGACTGAAGTCAATTGTAGCATTCTTAAATTTCACTAGATTTAGAGATTGATGCACAGCCTCCAGAAGTATAATGCATCACATCAGAAATTGTGGCTAGAAGGGCCATATTGATAGACTACATCTCAAGGTTTAAGGAGTGTAGTATGACAATATCTCAGGGCCTCCTCTAGCTTCAACTGGTGCAGGAAGTCTGGACATATCAACCATCTGTTTGGGTTTGAGGATTTGTTTCAAGGGTCACGTAGAACACTCAGTCAATACTCAGGCTTTGAGCTTTATTAGTGGAAAAAATCGGCTATAAAATATTAAGTATGCAGTTTTGTTTTTTCCTGAACTCTGCATCTCAGTCATGCTGGCAGGCATGTCTTTCTGGTCTTTAGCCTCTTTGCCACATGATCCCTCAGCCTCGGACCCCATGGACCAGGAACCCCACCCCTACTCTGCCTCATGGCCTCGGTGTGGCTCTTCTGTTCTGACTCATCATCTTGGAGTTATGGCTCCGGGCTCCAGTGATGCCTTTGCTACTTCAAGCAGGGATCTCACAAGTTCTCTGCTGCGCTCTCTGCTAAGGATGAAAAGAGGGTATCTTTAATGTGTTCTGAGTGTAACTTGTAGTAACCTGTTAAATTTCCTAATAAACCTCCTAACTCTGAGTATTCCTATGAGTTCTGTGTGTCCATTGTAACATATGCTCAAACACAGTAAAGAAGTAGAGTCTTGGGAGGGGTGATCGGTATCGGAATATAATAAAGAAGGATGGAGGCATGTCTGACCTCTGCTCATAGGAATTGTCCTTTGGCAGATAAGGAATTGGATTATTCTCCTCCCTTCTGTAGCTGGAGGTTAGATATGATGTTTGTTCCTTAACACATAAGAGATAGGGATTTAAAACTAATTTACTCACTTGGAAAAAACCCCAGGATGTTTGGTTTCCATGATAATAGGAATATTATTAAAATATATTCTTGGAAAGATAGAATTAAAAGATAAAGTACCATAATTTTCCATGAACTTTTTGAAGCCCTCTTGTATATATAAATATCCAGAAAATATCTTTGCTATTGAATGCTACTATAATAGAAATATTACTCGTGGTTGGTTTTAAGAAACAAACATTTATTTTCTCGCGTATTAGGGGTCTGAGTTCCAGGTGTGGGCTCCAGGAGAAGGCTTTCAGTCTGCGCTGGCCACGGGGAAGGCCTTTCTTCATCCCATCTTGGTGGTCTTCTGGGTGGGCATCGGTCTGTCTTCCCTAACTAACTGTGCTTTCTTCTCTGTACCTGATCTGATAGATTTACCCTTAAAAGAGATAAATTTAAGACACACCAAAAACAAAACAAAACACTAACTCCCTGTTATTAAAAGGATTCCGATAAACAACCTCATGAATATAGCAAGGAAAGTCTGGTCCCAGATCCAGTATCGACAACAAGCTTAACCTACTGCTCGGAAGTCCATTCTGACTCACAGTGACTCTCTATGAACAGAACAGATCCCACGTAGGACAGAGTAAAACTGCTTTTGAGGGTTTCCGAGTCTTTCAATCCTCATATGAGCAGGTAGCTTTTTTTTTCTTCCCTGCAGCTTGAACCCCTGGGTTTCAACCCCTGACCTGGCAATTAACAGCAGCGCATTTTACCTGCAGGGCCACTTAACGACAGGTGTACGGGGAAGGGGGAAGAATTAATAACAAATATTTGGTGGAGGGGTGACATACTTTAATCCATAACAAAGTATAATTAAGGAAATTTGAAATATAGTAACCAGGAAAGTTAAGCACTTTCCTTTTCTGAAGAACTATTCAGAGGGCTTTACATTTCTAAAATATGGGATGGAGTACTTCTTAGATTAGGGACTCCTTATTGACCTAGTGGTGCAATAGTTTTATTGCTGACTGAAAGGCTAGTGATTTGAACCCACTCCACATTATGTCCAATGTGATTTTGGGGGAGAAAGACCACTCTAGAAGATTCTATGGGGGCAGTTCTGCTCTGTCATATGGAATCGCTATAAATTGTGTTTTAGGGTACAAAAAGGACACCAATCTAAAGCAGAGTGGAAGGAGAATATTTACTTGGTCTTAAATGGGACAAAACCAATACAAAGACAGAGGCACTTGGGGGGACGATTCGCAAGGGGCTAAAATAAAGTCCAAGAATTCATAGTCACACAGCTGCTTAAATAGGCGTGGACTATAAAGAAAACTGTCACACATTTATGATTAGTGGCAGGTGATGACGTCACAATTATAGGTGGGAATACGGAAGCAACCCCAGGGCCTTTAGATAGACAAAGGCTGACAAAGGGAGAAGAGATGGTGAGGGTAGGAATCTGGCAGAAATTTTAAAGCAAAGGAGAGATAGAGACATATCCCTGCTTCCCCTCTCTCCTCCCCCTGCCCCACCGCCTTCACATACCTCTCCAACATAAAGGAAGATGAAGGGCCCATAAGACACTCTTCTGATCAAGGAGAGAATAGGCTCTAGGGGGTTGGTTGTAAGATAAGGACACAGCAGGACAACTGCAGTGCTAGCATGCACATACCTGAAAAGAGGAAGTAGGTTACAGAGGACCAGCCAATAGCAGAAGAGCCTCCACAATCAGCATAATAAGGTTTGGCTCTACCTTCAGCTGGGCCTTTTAGACTACCTAAGGGCCCTTTGGACTTCTCTTCCAAAGTATCCCCTTCAATAAACTCACTCTTCCTGTTCAAATCTTTGCTGATTCTGGTCTGAATGTGGTTCCTTTCTTGTGAGTGTGGCAAGAAGCAAGGAGGCTCAAACTGAATTTTGACCCTCCTCCCGGTAACAGGGCAATGATTAGGACACTTAAACATTCTGTCAGCTAGAACCACTTACCGTATTGGTCGCAGGGACTTTCAACCAAGACAGGACACAAGTAATCAGGACACAATTGTCCAGGCATGATTCATGACTGTGCAACCCCTACGACTGGCCCCAGTACAGTGATTTCCATTAAGGGTGCACTCGGGCAAGCCCATAAGAGAAATTGCCCCTCCCTGGACTAGCTGGAGAGAGTGAAGGTAATCCACTTTCCAATACAATCTGCCTCAGTCAATATTGTTTTCATCATGAGAAGAAATTCAAATGGAAACTTAATTCACCATGCAAAGGCATTTAACTACATGGATCACAAAAATTATAGATATCCTTGGGAAGACTAGGAATTCCAGAACATTTCCATTGTGCTCATGTGGAACCTGTACATGGATTAAGAGTTGTGTGAACAGAACAAGGGAAGGTGGCCTGGTTTAAAATCAGGAAAGGTGTTTATCAGGGTTATAATCTCTCTAAGCAAATAATTAGAAAAGCTGGATTATGAAGAAGGTGGCATCAGGATGGGAGGAAGGCTTATTAACAACCTTCAATATGCAGATGATACGCTTTATTTGCTGAAGATGAGGAAGACTTGAAGCACTTGCTGATGAAGATCAAGGATCGAAGCCTTCAGTTAGGAATGCAACTCAATGTAAAGAAGACCAAAATCCTCACAACTAGACCAATAGGCAACATCATGATCAATGGAGAAAAGGCTGAATTTGTCAAGGATTTCATTTGCTTGAATCCACAATCAGTGCTCATGAAAGCAGCAGTCTAGTAATCAAAGGACATATTGCATTAGGTCAATTTGCTTCACAAGACTCTTTAAAGTGTTGAAAAGTTAGGATGTTACTCTGAGGACTAAGATGCATCCATCCCAAGCCACGGTATTTTTAATTGCCTCATGCATGTAAAAGTTGGACATTGAATAAGGCAGACCGAAGAAAAATCAATGCATTTGAGCTATGGCCTCCAAGCATATTGAAAGTACAATAACTACCAAAAGAACAAAGAAATCTGTCTAGGACGTATAACCAGAATGCTCCTCACGGACAAGGATGGCAAGACTTTGTCTCATGTCCTTTGAATCTGTCATCGGGAGTGACCAGGCCGTTCCAGGGACACCATGCTTGGTAAAGTGAAGGGGCAGTGAAAAAGCGGAAGGCCCTTGCGATGGGTTGGCCCAGCGGCTGCAGCACAGGCTCAAACATGGGCACAATTGTGAGGAGGGTGCAGGGCTGGGCGGTGTCCATTCTGTACTTTCAGAATGGACTCGATGGCACCGAACAAGAAAGCAGGGTCTAAAAGGCCTGGCTGCCCCCCATTCCAGGAGCCCGAGTGACTGGCTCCAACCCCACTAGAGACTCTGTGTACACAAGTGGTGAAAGACTGAAACGTTGAAGGAAAACTCTCTTAAGAAGCATCATTTTATTTACCTTGGGGGAGCTTATGGACTGGGACGTAGTACTCTTTCCAGTGGTGGCCGACTAGACAGGACATTTTCAACTGAGGGCACTCACACTGGGAGAACCTTTTTTATAGTTTGAATGAGATGAGATACTGAAATTATTAGATAGCAATAGACAGGGACGGGGGTTGTCCCTCCACATGTCTGAAGCCCCCCTACAGGAGGTTGGGAAGAACTCAGGTGGATGGTACACCTGGGTGGCCCAAACTAGGCCCAGGCCTATGACCCCACCCAGGTGGGCTTAATTCAGCTAATGGGGTCGACCAACACCTTTGACCACATCTCCCAGCCAGAGGCCTCAAATACCTTGACTGCGGGACCACCAGCCCCTTTGTTTCCCGCTCCTGTCCTGCACTAGCTCGGCAGTGCTGCGGCCTCTCTGGCCTCAGGCCACCACGTGCGGGTGTGCAGTCCCTATGAGGTTGCTCGTGTTCAGTGGTGAGCCCCAATGCAGTTTACATGCGGTTTGGCACGCTAAAATAGCATGTACCCTTTTGAGACTGTAACACCTGAAACTTCTTCTGTCCTTTATAAAAACCCACTTGGATCACAAACCAAGCTTTGGGTGAATTCTTTTCTCATGGGAAGCCAAGTGCTGAGGTATTTCCCACCTGAGAAATCTAACAAAACCTTTCACATCGCAAGCTAACCTACCCTGAAAATGGAACGTCATGGTTTGGGCCATGCTATGCTCATGAGGCAGGGAAGCAGAGAGCATCACAATGTCCCAGGCTGTGCTGTGACACTCTGGTTATTTGGGGGTGGGGTGGTGAATGGTATCATCCTAGTGGGCCCAAGGACAAACTGGGAGTGCCTACTTCGCGGAAGCATGGCTATTTGGGGAGTATTAACCCACTGCCCTATACTATGGCATTTGGGTCACTACGAGGAACTTTGGTGCGTTGGTTGGTTGGCTAACTGCAAAGTCTACAGTTTGAAACCACTAGGATTTCTATTTGCATAAAGAGTTACAGTCTCAGAAACCCACCAGGCTATTCTCCCCTGTCCCATGTGTTGGGATCAACTCCATGGCAGTGTGTTTCTGGAGATCCAGTTCTACTCCTTATCACACAGACAAGATAACTCCTTTGAGTTTCTTCTGCACCCAGTATCTGATTTATTCCAATTGCCTGAAAATGGAGACCAAGGACTTGTAGGCTGGGCGACAACACATTCAGTACTAAACAAAAAGTAGATGGTTTGAACCGACCAACTACGATGTGGAACAAGAGACGTGGAAATGTCCTCCTATAAGGATTACAGCCTCAGATTCCCACGAGACAGTTTTCCTCCATCAAAGGGGGTCGCTGTGTGTTGGGATTGAGTCCGTGGCACCAGCAACATGCCAAGATTACATCTTTTATTCTGTCTTGAAACCATTTTCTCTGAAATCTCTTGGAAGTCCTTCTGAAGAAGTGTCTTTTCAGATTTGCACGGTTTAGGGACTAGGCTCTCTTCCTCACTCATAGTAGACCTGTATTTGTGTCTTTTCAAACGTGTTTATATCAATCTGGGAACTGCACTAGTCCCCTGATCCATGTAATTTCTGATTGAATAGCATAACTAGTCACCCACTGAATAATTAGTTAAATATAAATCTGATATAACTGGACCATCTGTTAACACATCTGGATTTTTCAACTTTACTTATATTTTCCTTTCTTTGCATTTTGATTTTAGAGTACCTATAATTTATTTTAAATTTTAATTCAACAAGCATTTCAACAATCCATACCTCTAATGGATTCTGGAATTCAAGTCAGGGTGACTGAAATGGGTGAACTCCATCTGGATGCACGATCAGTGTTGAAAAACAAAGTCAAAATCCTGCAACAACAACAAAAACTCATTTGAATTCTTCACCTTCTACGTGTAAAGTAAGATACCATTTCAGATTTATGAAGGGTTTTTTTTCCTCTCCTGTATCTCGCCTTTTTACTTCTTGCTCTTCCAGTACACAGTAAGCTCATTGCCTCAGCGAAGGAAAGCAACGTGTGTCAGAAAGTCAGGGCAAATGGTGTCTCCAGGGCTTTGCATTTCCACAGCATCAGTTCACTGCGGAGATTTTGCTGGATGCCTTTGAAGCAAGCAAAAGAATGAGTGGGTGTTTCAGCTCTTCTCAGAGGTGCTGGGAGGCAAGTCACCAGAGGTTCCTAGAGGGAAGAAGCTTGTTCTTGTGAGTCCTGCACGTCCTGGAGCAGTGCTGAGCCCCGGAAAGGGCACTGAGGGGTGGAAGGTCAGGGTGTGGAGCTTGTCACTTCTCCCAAAGTGCTCTGGCATCATGTAAAATTCTAAGAACTTGACAAGTCTAAACAAACCAAACCAAATTCACTGCCACTGAGTCGATGCTAACGCATAGGCACCTTATAGAACAGAGTAGAACTGCCCCTGTGAGTTTCCCACAGTAGCTGTTGGAGTAGAAAGCCCTGTCTTTCTCCCTTGGAGCGCCTGGTGGTTTCGAACTGCTGACCATTTGGATTGCAACCCAAGGCATACAGAAGCCACCAAAAATTAACCAAGATTAAGCAGTAAAATGGAAATAAACATTGGATATTTTTAATCAAAAAAAAGGGTTTTGTTTTTAGAAAAAAAGTTTTAATAGACTGAAATTCAGGACTGCCATTTATGACAATAAGTATTTTCTTGATACCAGAAAATTTTAATTTTAGTCTTTAGGTGAGACCCCGTAAATTTAAATTTCCTTTTTAAAAAAGAAACTATATCATCTAAGAAAAGAGGTCCTAAATTAAAATTTAAGAAAGTAAAAGACACATTTCAATAAATGAGCTACTGTGATACTTTTATGATGTCAGAAGTGAGGAAATGGACACTTTCCAAAAAAAAATGTATAGGGAAGTCTAGCCCTCCAACTCAAAGCAAAGCTTATTCTGTGATAGTGCAGGCTAGTGGGCCTAACACTCGGACTGAGGGATGACTCCGTAAACCTTTGCCCTGTGAGGCCAGTTCTAAAACTGCATGGTTAGTAAGAATTTGGTGAATAAAACTTAACTAAAAGAGTTAGTAAATTAAAATAAGATCACTATACTTTCCATACCAATGGTTGTATTGTTTCAAACATATGATAGTTAGCACAAAATAGAAGGTAGAACCAGAAATATCATGGACTTTTCCTATCTTAGAAAACAGATGTCTGTGTATCTTTGCAAACTAGTTTATCAGGGCCGGTAATAGCTTCAGCTAAATTACTTTCTGTACCTTTTTTTGATGAAATTTTAGCAAGCCTCCCTCCATCCTGACTTCCCTCCTAACTTCCTTTGCTGATGCTGTGGTGACGGTGGCGGTTGAATGCTGTCCAGTCAGTTCCACTTACAGCCCGTTATGCACAGCGGAGTGAAACCCAGCACTGCTTTTGGCATCACACAATTGTCATGTCTGAGCTCACTGTTGCAGCCATTGTGTCAGTCCGCGACTACTGGGAGTCTTCCTCTTCCTCACCAACCCTCCGCTTTACCAAGAATGCGGTCCTTTTTCCAGAGATTGATCCCTCCGAGTAAAGTGTCCCAAGAACACGAGAAGAGCTCTCACGATCCTTGCTTCCAAGGAGCATTCTGACTGTTGCTTCCAAATCAGATGCTTTTGTTACACTGGCAGTCCACGGGGCTTTCGATATTCGTTGCCAGCACCATAATTCAAGCGCATCTATTCTTCGGTCTTCCTTTTTTATTGTCCTGTAATAGCAAACGCGTGATTTGGGAATGACCAGGCAGTACTCTTGGAGAACTTGAACGAGAATAAATGTATTAGCCAGTGACCGAGGAACTGGCGTCCAGAAGATCGGACTGTAGGGCGAGCGCAGACTTATGCTTTGTCTGCCCAACCAAGGCCCCAAGGAAGCGGGGTAGGTGGGATTTCTAGTGCCGCCTGGTCCTTAAAGAAGGGAGGGAGGGCAGGTGGGTGCATTCCAGGAATGAGGAAGTACATGAGATGAGGCAGTGTGCTGGGTTTTTAACCATTTTTTTCCGAGAGTAAGGAAAAATCCCCCATTAGGATTTTCCTTACAGCGCAACATTCACACACTGGGGAGGTGATTGAAAACACCATGACTTGGGGCAGACACACCTAAGTCCTCAAAGTGACATCCTAACTCGTCAACACTTTCAAGAGGACTTGGCGCAGCAGACTTGCCCAATGCAGTGTGTCGTTTGATTTCTTCACTGTTGCTTCCATGAACATTGCTTGTGCATCCAAGCAAAATGAAGTCTTGACAATGTCATCTTGCCTCTGTTGCTATTGGACCAGCTGTAAGGATTTTGGTTTTCTTTACATTGAGTTACAACCTATACTGCAGGCTGCAGTCTTCAATTTTCATCAATAAGTGCTTAAAGCCCTTCTGATTTTCAGTGAGTAAGTTGTGTTATCTGCATATCGCAGGTTATTAATAAGTCTGGTCACCATCCTGATGCCTAATTCTTCTTCCTATAGTCCAGTTTCTCCAACGATTTGCTCAGCTTACAGTTTGACTACGGTGAAATGATACAGCCTGCACTTCCTCTTTCGGGACCATAGGTTCTTGATAATATGCTACCTCTTGAAAAGGTTGAATGTAGACCAGTTCTTTTCATACAATGAGTTTATGTCTTCCTTCCAGCTTCTTTTGATGCTTCCTTCATCTTTCAGTATTTTGTCCATGGAATCCTTCCATATTGCAGCCTGCGGTTTAGATATTTTCTTCACTTCTTTGTTTCAGATATGCTTAGCATGTTCTTCCTTCTGGGCCGTCTAACCCCCAGCCTTTGCATGCACATTTCATCATAATCCTCTACTTTGCCTTCTCGAGTTGCCCTTTCAATTTTTCTCTTCAGCACTTCTACTTCATCATTGTTTCCATCTGCTTTCGGTACTCTATGATCAAGTGCAAGTTTCGGTCTCTTCTGATATTGAGTTTGGTGTTTTTTTTTTTAATCTTGCTTGTTTTTCATGTCTTTTTAATGACCTTTTGTTTTATTCCTGTGTGATGTTCTTGGTTTTGTCCACAGCTTGTCATTACTTCTGATATTAATGTTCAAGGCATCAAATCTGTTCTTGATATATACTCTAAATTTAAGCAGGTATACTCAATTTTGTATATTAGCTATCAAGGACTTGTTTTAATTTTTGTGAGCTTCAATCTGAAATTACATATGGGTAATTGATGGTCTGTTCCACAGTTGGCCCCTGGCCTTGTTTTGTCTGCTGATATTGAACTTCTCAATCATCCTTTCCCAGAAATATAGTCAGTTTGTTTTCTGTATTTTTTACCTAGTGAAGTCTGCATGTTTAGTCACTATTTACATGGCAATGAAGGAGTCATAGATCTTGCAACATTTTATCGTGTGATCTTTAGCTTAATTTGTATCACCAGCTCCGTGTTTTCCAACTATTGTTCCTTTGTCTTTGTTTTCAATTTTTGCATCACAACAACCATTAATTATCAATGCATCTTGATCGGATGTTTGATCACTTTCAGAGGGAAGAATTCACTGGCACTTTAGTTTTTAAGGGGCTGTCCTCCAGACCTAACCTAATAAGTTTTATTACCAGGAGCTTCTCCAAACAGAGAAAGAGATGAGCACAGAGAAGATACAATCAGAATCTCTTTCAGACATTGATTTTGTCAAATGGAAATCAAACAAACAGTCATCACTCCTTTGAACAGTGGTATCTAGAAGAGCACTTGGCTCCCTATGGGTTATCAATACATGCAAGAAGACAGGAGGATTGCTATTGGAGTCCAAGTAGACTCCTCTGTCATACATTTTCATTCAGTTTGCCTGGGGTGAGATCCAAGTATACCATTAAAAATTTTTCATGGTAATTCATGTCTAGTTTTTTTAAATTTTTAGTAGAAATAGAACCTTAGTTCCAAGTGTGTGCGGTTTTTGAATGGTAGGTGAAGGTCGTGAGACAAACACTGTGGTCAGGCCTAAATTGTGAGTCAGGTAAGATCGTGCAGTTCCACTGAAAATGAAAAGTTGTTTACATCAGTGATGGTTTAATTATTCAAGATAACGAAGGTTCGGAATCAGTATTTCTAAATAGTGGCTACTCTTGAAGTCATGTGGATTTAGGAAACTAAGCCAGTTAAATGGAACAGTAGCTGGAAAGAAGGGGAGAAGATCAGAGGCAAGATCTAAGAATCAAATCAGAACTTTATAAAGTCAGCTGTTTCAGATACTGGCCAATGATCCACTTTCTTAGCAAGAATTCTAAAAACATGCCAAGCAGAGGCCATATAGGACAGTTACATATACCCTTCCAACCTCAGGGGTCCTGACAGTATTATATGTCTTACTCACATCTCTTAAAATAGTTACAGATGCCATTACTGAGCTCAGAGTGAGAATAAATGAAAAGATCTTTGGCCTTTGCTTTCAAGCTTTATGAGGATGGCAGACAAGCAAATCAGAATGGTGTACCCTTGTGCCTACTCCTACAAGACAAGTAGGGGTTCATGAAGCAGGCATGGGCACTTCAGCGGCTGGCAGGGCAGGAGAACAGTTAGGAGTTGATACCACTGCACTGTGCAGTCTGTGTCTGAGAACCACCAAAGAGAAGCGGGGTGTGGCAGGCATGAGTCTGATTGTAAACCACTTTAAAATCTTTAGGAGCTTAGGGGTTATCCTAAGGTGAAAGACTGACTCAAAGCAATTTAAGGTGAAAACTGATATGGTTGAATCAGTGCTCTAGAAATATAACTCCCAAGGCAACATCAACTCACTGTTGTCAAGCAGATTCCAAGTGTAAAGTCTCATCTTTCTTCCAAGGAAGGGGGCTTGGTGCTTTCAAACTGCTGACCTCATGGTTAGTAGGCCAACATGTAGCCCACTGGTTTGAAGGCACTTGAATTGGCTCAGGCAATGGATGACACTGTTCCTAAAGGAAGGAGGTACTTTGAGTGAGAGCAGAGATTTTAGAGAAAAATTTTGAGGTTTCCTTAATTGAGCTTTGGTGAACAAAGGGATTTTTAGTACAGAAAGATATCTAGTTGTCATCCTAAGTAGAAGGAGAGAGAGAAAATAGGGAAGGAGAGCAAAAGGGAAGGGCAAATGAGAGAGGTGTTAGGCTGGGTAGAAGTGAAACACATTCATAGATACACATGTATGTAGAAGAACGAGGTTTATATACAAGAGCAATTGAATATTGAAAAAACATCCCATCCCAATCTAGATAAAGTCCATAAGCCCTATACTACCCCATATGTCTGAGGCCAATCTAAAAAGTCCTCTTCAAACTCATGCAACACATGCAATAACACCAAATGCAGTGAGATCAGAGGCCAGTGGGTGGAAAGTCCTATGGATCCAGTGGCAGTGGCAGCATCTCAGCGCTGACAGGGGTTGCCACGTGGTTTCTCCAGCTCCGAGGCTCTGACTGCCATCAGCTTGTCTCCAGGTGGCTTGTCAACAAGAATGTCTCTCAGGGACTGAGCGTGTGTCCCGCCTCAAGCGAACTATTTATCTCCATAGCGCTTCCAGATGAGGTCATCAAGCTGTGAACTGATTGACAGACTAAACTCCACCCCTTCACCCTTAATACTCAAATTGACAACAGATTATGTAACTACCACAGACCACCCCTTGTCAATTTGAGACTTTCACATAACTCTTTAGCCATATATAATTTTCAAACAATAATAAAATCATATCTATACCTAATAGGATAAAACTAAAATGCATGCAATTCAATATGTGCCACCCTCATTTAAACATAACATTCTATAAGTGAACAAAACAAAAATATCCTATGGCTAACAATTGCAGTTAAGGAACACCTACACCTACACCTTAATCCTATGATCCTATGAATATATTCTCTCACCTATGAAAGTTTGTAAGCCAACCACTCTGTGCCTCTATCCTTCCAATTTTGGGTATCCATTCTCTATACTGCCCAATTACATCAACCAGTACTATGAGGAAATAATCATATTCTTTAATGTGAAGAATCGACATTCCAGTACTATGAGGAAACAATCATATTCTTTAATGTGAAGAATCGTCATTCCAGTTGGAACCTTGGGAAGTCCGCATCCATAAGCAAAGTCAAATAAGGACAGGCCATCCATAAAGTCTCCAGCAATATGCACCATTTCACAGGCTGAAAAATTTTCTCTTCAGCTGTTTGAGTTCTGGTCAACTCAATGTGAGCTGCCTCACTTAGCCTCACCAGGGTTCCCATTGATCGTCTTGCCTTTAGATCATTGCCCCATCACAAATTCTCAGTAATCCTAGCCCCCTTGGGCTAGGTCATGAACTTCAGACCAGTCCACATGCTCTCGGCTTCTCCTCTAGTTCCTGTAAACCAGGTTCAAACTCAACCCGTGGCCAGACTCAACGCGTTTCCTTATTGCTGGATCTCTCCCATTCCACTCAACAAGTGGATCCAGGTGGTCACCTAGCAAACATTTCAGGCTGCCACAGGCTCCCTTAAATATTCAGTCCTGGAGATGAGTTTTCTTGATGTTTCCAGATTTTTCTAGCTTTTGACAAAAACCACTGGTTAAAATTTCAAACTCAAAAGAGCTCCTTTTTTTCCCCCTTCAGTCTGTCAACAATCCCCTAGGCCAGTCTCTTGGAATGTAAGTATCCTGAGCATCCCAAAGTACTGAGTGGGGCTTATCTTTTCAGAGCCTTCTTTGCAGGCCTGTCATAAACTCATCTAAAGATCAAATTTGAATGGCTCAAAGCAAGTAGGCTTACAAGCTCTCTATTTTCATACTTTGCAATAATCATTTCTATAAATCCTTATATCTACAATAATAATAAGAAGAAGAAATCAGTATAAACAAAGTAGACTCACATACTAAACTCAATTCTTTGAACAGTCATGTTCAATCCTTAGTTAACTTATTTAAATCATTATCTAAACTATTCTACTGATACAAAATATGGGATTAGGCTTCAGCGAGCATCAAGCCAGAGCTAGGTTTTCTGTCAGCCATTATGTCAGCCATTTTCCCTTAGTAGCATCTCTGAGAAATTCAAACCGATTTCGCCCCCTGAGCGCAAAATATACATTAATCATATTCATTTTTGCCATTTCAAAGGGGAATAACCAAAAACAGCAACCAAAGATAACGTTGAAAACTTTAACTTCCCATATTCTTTCCAGAAAACAACCCAGAAAACTGCAAGGACATATCTGACCTCCGGCTAGCTAAAGAAGAAAAGCTACCATGAGGCAGAGGTTTAAACAAACATCCACTCTCCATCTTCATGACTTGTTTCTCTGGTCCCCCATTCCCAAGGTACCATAATGCAAGGGAGGAGAGAAGAGGAGCAGAAGAGCAAAGGAAGAGGAAGCGATAAGAAAGAAGTAGTATTGGAGAGCAGTAGAAGGATGTTGGGGAGCATGAAAGTTCAGTTTTATAGATATTTAGAAAGTAGACAAAGGAAGACAGAAAGACAGTGTGATTAAGCTGTGCGGCATCCTGCATCACGGTGAAAAGCTTGTTGCAGGGCTTTCCCACAGGGGGATTGTGTATTGGTGCTCTATTGAACACAGGAAGGGTTGTGAGACTGCTCGAATTAGAGGGATGTGGAGTATGTCCCCATGTCTCCTCTCCTTGCACCAGCAACATCCCAGAGGCAGATTGTCCTGTTTGTGTGGATTCCAGAGTAAAGGCCAAGTGGAAGAGCTGTTGGCAGAATGTCATGCACAGGATGAACCCACTGAGAGAGGGCTGTTATTTAATATGACCGCATGTCTCAGCCATTCTAAGTAGGCCTTGTTCTCTTTTTCAGTAATGTTAACTTTTTGATTAAAAATATTTCACCTTAAATTCTTCTCCATTGTTATTAAAAAAATTTTAGTTAAGACAGATAGTTCTTAAAAAAAAAAAAAAAAAGAAATCTCTTTAGCTCCTTTGAAACCCACTTTCTTCCCTAGGGGTAACCATTGACAACATGCTTGCACATGCGTTTGTCATGACTATATTTAAATAGATGGAATACATACAGTGGGTTCTGTGATAGCCATAAAGCCAGCAGTTCAAACCTACCAGTTGCTCTTCAAGAGAGAGATGAGACTGTCAGCTCCCCTAACTAGTTGAAGTCTCCCAAGGAGCAGCTCTACTCTGTCCTATGTAGGCTCTATGAGTCAGAATCAACTGAATGGCAGTGAGTTTGGTTGTCTGAGATTACACATACATTTTGGCACACAGGTTTTAATCTTATAATGGTATATGAAAGAAGCCTTTAGTGTGTTACCTGTCGGGCTTCTTACTGCAAGGTCAGTAATTCAAACCTACTAGTCACTTAAGAGGAGAAAGATGAGGCTATCTTTTCCCATAATGATTCCTAGTCTTAGACCCTAGGGAGCAGTTCTACTCTATTCTATAGAAATCAACTTGGTGGCAGTGGGTGGGTGATATATGATGGGACAATAAAAAGTTAGTGGATAAATGGATGGTGCCCGACTATTACAAGATATTGCATCTGGGGTCTTAAAGACTTGAAGTTAAACAAGTAGCTATCTAGGAGGGAAGCAACAATGCTCACAAGGAAGAAGCACACCAGCCTGTGTGATCACGAGGTATTGACCAGAACAGGTATCAGGCATCAGAAGACCCAAAACAAACAATCGTATCAATGTGAATGAGTTGGAGTGGAGTTGGAGACCCCAAATTCATCTGTAGACAATTGGACATCCCCTCACAGAAGGGTCACAAGGAAGGGACAAGCCAGCCAGGGTTCAGTAAGGCACCAATGAAACACACAACATTCCTCTAGATCTTTAATGTTTCCTCCCACCACTATAATGACCCCAGTTCTACTTACAAATCCGGCTAGACCAGAGCATGTACACTGGTACAGATAAGATCTCTCAGCCCATGGAATCCAGGACAATTAAATCCCTCAGGAACAATAAGGGGAGTAGCGATACCATGAGGATACACCGAAAGTAGTGGGGAAAAAAGGGGGAACCGATCGCAAGGACCAACATATAACCACATCCCTCCAGAGGGACAAACAACAGAAATGTGGGTGAAGGGAGACAGTGGATGGTGTAAGATATGAAAATAATAATAATTTATCAAGGGTTCATGGGGGTGGGAGGGTGGATGATGGAGAGAAAAGAGAGAAACTGGTAGCAAGGACTCAAGTAGAAAGAAATGTTTTGAAAAGGATAATGGCAACATATGTACAAATGTGCTTGATACAATGGATGTATGGATTGTTATAAGAGCTGTAAGAGCCCCCAATAAAATGATTTATTATAAATAAATAAAATTAAAAAATAAGGAAAAAGAGTCATTTTTCCCTGAACTTTTAGAAGCCCCCTCTTCTATAAATTTCACATACATATAGGTTGACAAAGATGTATTTCTTTATTACCTTTCCTATTTAATAATATACCTTGGACATGTTCAAATGTCACAGCATATAGCTTTTCTGTACTCATTTAAATTTTTGCATACCATTCTGTACTGAAAATTTTTCATAGTTGAACTCCTACCCTATTAGTAGACAGTTACTTTGTTTTCGTTTTATCTATTTAATAAGCAATACAGAATGAGCTGTATCCACGCCTTCTGCCGATCTTCAAATATCTCTCTGGGACAGAATCCTAGAAATTGAATTACGGAGTTACTGAGTAAGACTATCTTAAGGTTTTCATAAATACTTGGCCCTTGAGAAAATCAATTCCAATTTAATCTCATCTATAGTGTGGAAGAGGCAGTTCTTGTTTTTGTACTTTAACATCATTCACTTTTCCAGAAGGCTCACATATGAATTGTTTTCTTTGCAGTTAGTCTTAAATCATGAGTTTGAGTGGTGTGTGTTTGTGTGTGGGGGTGTGTGTTGGTGGGGTGGGTGTTGTTATGACATCTGTTGGGGCTGACACCCCCAAAGGGGAGAGACCTCCTATATGTGGAGACTGGAAACTGACCTGGAGCCAATCTGAGGGACATCCATTTATTTGCTTTGGGGCTTTTACAGAAGGGACATCAGTGCTGCTTCCAGGGGTAGCAGGAAAGGGTCGCTAGTAGGGGAGATCTGGGGACTATGTTTACACAGATTAAATGATTTTGGGGTGAAGTGTGCTCCTGAAACCATTAGAAACCCAATGGTAAGTTATCTTTGTGATAACAGTCACGAGGGAAAGCATCCACAGGACCTCTTGCTGTGCTCCCCCCAAGCCAAATAAGGGAGAGGGAATCCTGCAGGTGGGCCGTGGGACAGTGGGGAAGGACAGCTTAGCCAAGTGTGGCCATTTTAGAACTCTAACTAGTGTCCCTACATCCTCATTCTCTTGCCTTTTTTCATTTGTGAAGATAATGCTTCTCATCATCTTTATTTACAATGCTATTATTTCCCAATGCCTCCTTATAAGACCTTTTCCTATAATGTGGGTCAGTTTGTCCCTTAATGAGATTCAAGTTCACAGTTGATATCTCTTTAAGAGCACTGTGGAAATGCTTACCTGGCATTCATGGCTGCCCCTATTGCTACCCGGAGTGCCTCTCGTCCATGTCAGAAGGTCAGATCTTTGGGAGAGACGGTCAGAGTGTTCCAGTCAAACTGGATCTATTTTGGTCTATCAGACTGTGCTCGATATTATTAAGCATCTCTGCTAGTCTGCTGATTACCTACAATAAAGGTTCTCTCTGATTCCAAACATGAGGGTTGAATTTGAATTTTACAAAAACTAACTTAAATATAAAATTCTCCTTGCTCACAGACTCCCAGATGTTAATCCTGGGTTGTTTTCCTCCCTACACAATGTTTCCCCCGTCCAGCTTGCTTCCTTTGATTGAATGGCTTCGGGACGGCCTTCCTTATGAGTTGTCCCAAGTTTCAAATTCTTCACTCCTTGTCTCTATTCCATGTAAATGAGAATCAACTTAGGCTATATATATATCCACACATGTATCTTCCTCTTTGGAGCTATATTTGTTTAGCCAAGGGAGCAGTCAAGACAAATTACCCTCCCGACATAGAAAGCTGAGCCAAGTTAGCATTAATTGCTTTTCTGTGGTGCCACACACAGCACTCTTCACCTTTTACTTTGCTCTGAGCCTCACGGATTTCTCAGAGCCTGACACTACAGATGGTTTGGAGATTATGTCTAACCACCAACTGATCTATCCATGCTGTTTAGACTTTTTAAATGGTTAACTGAGACCAGAGTGAGCGTCTCATTTATCAGCCTTTTCTCAGTGAAGGGTCATTTTTTCTCTATTTTCAAAATAGTTTCTATTCATCTCGTTGTCAAATAGTCCTCCCTGACTACGAGCAAATAGGTTATTTATGACCAAGCTAACTCTCTCTTTGCACAGGAAATGGCTGAGAAGGTAGGCTGGGAGCGGAGCTGCCTCATTCTCAGGGTCATTGGAAGCAGTGTCATCTGTTGGGGCTGTCAGCCCGTAGGCCTCTATCATGGTGGAGAGACCAGCCTGCAGGGAGGACATAATGATCCCAGAATGTTGGCTGACGGGTCTTGATCTGTGCTTTTATTATGTTCCATTTATCAGTCTCTTTGGAAAGAATTGACCATGGGACTCTTTTCAAAACATTTGAAATCTTTGGGTAAAAGCTCAGAGACAGGCTTTTCCTACTGCTATTCATTTCAGAGTCAATGTTGTGGATTTGCCACTATTAATACTGTTTCCACAGCCGTTTTCCTCAGGCCTTTCCTGAACTTAAAAGCATCTAGATCAACTCCTCCTCCTGCTTCATCTTCTTCTTCTTCTTTCCTGGGCTTTAGTTTTCCTCATTTTACTCCAATTATTTCACTTTGCCCCTGGCCACCAGAACTTTTTTTAAATACCCTTGTATGGAACCAGTGTTTGCTCATGATACCCAGTGTAAGATGGAACATTGGAAAGCTGACAACCTGAGTTGCGAGTGCCTGTTTTTACACAGTTTGCACTTCACCCATTTGGTTTAGCTCTTGGGGTTCTTGCTCATGAACACACACAATTTAATATTAAGCTTGTTTTTGTTTTGTTTTGTTTTTTAAGGTTTTTGAAACGTTCTTTTATGGTATCCCAGGTCTCCAATTCTGTTTCTATGATATATCTTGAGCCTTATTCAAACAAAGCCAAAACAAAATCACATTTATTTTTTAAACATTTTATATGCTGACTCAGAATATCATGTATTTAGCATGTGAGTCTTAAAGAACTGAATATAGAGCAGTCTATAGCCGTGGCTGAGAGTTGTCTGAAGGGAGCACGTCTGGGTTTGATGGTGGTATCTGCTATGTAACTTTGGGCACATCACTTGGCCTCTCTAGGACTTGATTTCTAGTCCCAGCATGGTGGACATAGTTCGTCTTGGCTGAGTGTGAAAGGGATGCTGAGCCCTGCCCAAGGCCCCTCAGAAGAAAAGTCCAGAGATCTACCTCCCTCAAACCAGTCACTGACCACACGATGCAGCACAATTCTCCTCTGACACACCTGGGATGATCGTGAATCTGAAACAACCTGACTGCAACTGGTTTTGTTTTTGAATCATACTAATATGGTGTAGCTATTTTTAAAGTGAATTAACATAAGGTTTGCAAAGTTTTTAACACAGTAGCTGATATAAGAGCTCAATAAATGTTATCTATAATGATAACAATACAGACGATGACATCATCATACGAGATCTGCATATGGAATATCATTATCTGAGTACTACTGTTGGAATATTCCACTCAAGAGCATCTCTCTCTCTAGTTTTCTTTGGTTATTTCTGTCTCTAAAACATAGACAGGCATAGGCTAAAAGCTCACAGGCAAGCAGGAGGTCATGCTGAATTGAAAGCTGCCTCATCAGTAGATGAAAATGAGAGCTGAGTAGATATGTCGGGAGTCGGGACTAGTGATACCTTAGACAGAGTTAGGTGAACAAAGCACAGGGGCTGAACCTCTGGGCGTTTAAGAAGGGCAAGGGAGAAACTGAGGTAGATAGGTGGCAGAAATCAAGAATCAAGAAAGGAAACACGGAAAAGGGAACTGGATTGTTTTCAACAGAGAGAGGATGTGACTGAAGAGGTTCTGTGCTGCAGCAACTCAGACTCGGCTTTGGTCTGCTCTTGCACCACGCAGGGCTTGCTGGGATAGGACCCCACACTTCGCTTAGTCTTGGGAACAGCCAGGCCATCAGTGTCCCAATCAAGGTGCTATCATCCTTCTCAGGGAGAAGACGACATAGCAAATGCTTTATTTTGTTCACAGATGGTACTTTTCTTTCCTGCCAAAGGGATGTTACTCTTTGCTGGCTTTTTGCTTTACCGAAGGGGCCCTGATGCCCTAGTGGGCTACATTGGTCTGTTAACTACAAAGTCAATAGTTTGGACTCCTAGCTTCCGTATCGGAGGAAGACGAGACTTTCTGCTCCCGTAAAGACTTATAGCCTGGAAACCCAAAGGGGCAGTTCTACTCTGCCCTACAGGGTTGCTGTGAGTCAGTTGTACCAGTTGCCACTGAATTAATTCTGACCCTGAGTATTTCAGAGTCGAAATGTCCTCCCTAGAATTTCAAGGCTGCTGCCTTTCAGAAGTAAATCACCAGGCCTCTCTCCACAGGAGCTTCTGGGAGGGTTTGAACCACCATAATTCACTAGTGGTCAAGTGCTTAAATGTTTGTACTACCATGATAGCTAGGTCATTTTTACATACCTCCTAGAGGAGATGGCGATCCTCAAGAGTCAAGCATTTTTTTTAAAAACAAAGGAAAATGCACAGCTCTAAAGTTTAGTTGCAGTAGTAGCCTTCAAGTTCACTACAAGGAGCTCTGGTGGTGTAGTGGTTATGTGCAATCTGCATGGTCAGCAGTTTGAAACCATCAGAAACTCTTTGGGAGAAAGACTGGGCTTTTTAGTCCCATAAACAATTACTGTCTCAGAAACCCACAGAAGGCCGCTAGGAGTTGCCTTGATGGCAGTGAATTTGGCTTTTTTTGTTTTCATTTGAGTTTCAAGTTAACTGTCTATATTCTGACAGTGGCTCTCGGTTTTATACCCCTGCCATGTACCCCAACAACAGATCAAGGAAATTGTGAATTCATATAAACTGCTAATTACTACTGTAAATACACAAAACACATACCTTACTGAAAGGACTTCAGTAGCCTTAGATTTATATTTTGGCAAGACACACAGTATGTAACACATCTTCAAAGGACCAACTTCTTTCTTTAGTTAGTTCTCCTGTGCACACTGGGGTGTTTTTCAGGGTTGTGTCCTGTAGCATCATTGCATGTAACTCCTGAATGTGCTTCTGGTGTGACCCTAAGACATTAAACATCAAAGATTTTCATTTTTTAGCTAATGATGAATAAAGGGCTGTATGTTGCTAATTTAGGATCTTCTGCCAAACCCAAACAGAACTCCTTCCCAAGTGGTTGAATTGCTAAAAGGCATCAATACCCACCCAGTTACCTAAGTCAGAAACCATCCAGGGGTAGCTTCAAGGGTGACTTGGAGAGTTGTGTAACTCCCTAATAACGTCCGTCCTCACTCTCCCCAGGACATCCAGATAAGCCCGCCACCAAAGTAGAAACGGTGTTGTGGTGGGGCAAGCTGGTTTACATCGAGCTCCTGTTAGCCTCATCCCCAAGCCTTTTTTTCCCCCCCTCTTCATTGTGTTATATTTTTAAAATCTGGAGCCATTACTACCAATATTTACATCTCCTTTTCTAAAGAAAAAAACAACCAAAAAGTACAGAAAAAGCCTCTGAACTAGCTTTTTGTTACCTCTCTAATCAATTCTTAGTGGTCCAAGGACTGCAATGGGTTAAATGTTGGCCAGGGGTGAGATTCACTGGTGTAAGACAGTCTGCTTCCCAAAAAACACATCGCCTCTGAAACTCTATGGAGCAGTTCGACTCTGTCCTGCAGGTCTCTATAGTCACAATGGACTCCACAGGAGTGGGACTTTGGGGTTTGTTTGGATTCCAATCAGCTCATTTCCATTGCCAAGAACCTCCTCATAAACAGCACCAGCTTCACCAGCCCGGTCCTCTGAACTAGTTCTCCAACTTCTCAACCCCCTTCCCCCCTTTCCCCACAGGCAACGAGATATGACAAACTAACCTCATTATGTTATTCTCCCCTGCCTTGACTCTTACCTCTTTTGTTCCAAAGTTTTCTTTTAAAACAATTTTATTGGCATATAAGTCACATATCATACAATCCAATAGTTTAATCACATCAAGAAGAGTTGTACAATCATCACCATAGTGAGTTTTATAACATTTTCTTCATTCTTGTACTCCTTCTCATTAGTTCCCCATTTCCTCCCAACCGCCCCCCTTCCATACCCCAAAGGGACCATTAATCCATTTATTGTCTTTATAGAGTCTTCTTTGTCTTCTTACAGGTCTTAGAATAGAAAACAAACCCTTGTAATAGTCTCTAGTGCCAACAGTCTCTGTCTTTCATCTCAGCCTCATCTCATTCTGTTCTTCTTGACTTGCTCACCGCTCTCTGGCATAGCTTTCCACCCACCTCCACACCCATCCCAGAAAGGTGCACACGCTGTAATTTACACGTGCCAGCTTCCTGAAATGCTCTTCCTTATGCCCGACGCGCATTTCCACGCAGATATCTTTTAATATTCCCTCAAAACTCAGCCCAGGCATTTGTTCAGCAGGAACAGAGTGTCTTGATAGACTTCATGGGGTCCTTTTAGCCTGTTACTTATGTTGCTGACACCACGATGCGGACCATTGAGGCTGTGCTTCCATGGGTGATTTTGTTTAAATTGTTATGATTTATTTGATACCTCTCATCTTAGTTCCGTAGTGCCGCTGTCACAAAGACAAGAGATGACATTAAAAAAATAGTCATTTATTTTCTCATCGTTCTGGAAGATAAAAGTCCCAAACAGGGTCTCAGTCATACTGATGCATTTTGGAATCCTCTCTCCTGGTTTTGGTGTCTGCTGCCACCTTGGCTTTTAAATGTGTTTTCTGTCTTACCCTGTGCTTCTGGTCTGTTCTAATACTTTCAGAACGCAGAAGTGGCTAGATTGAGATCCACTCCACACTGATGTCACTTGATCTAATGGCTTCATTGCAGACATTTGATCGCATTATGAGAAGTGACAGCATCACATTCCATTAGATACAAGGTAATGACATCACATTATGAAATCAGCCGTTCTACCCAAGGCCCATACATCTAATCACATGTAGCTAATGACTCCATGACAGAAACTAGAGTAACGTTTGGCCAAATAGCA
Source organism: Echinops telfairi (assembly GCF_000313985.2). Taxonomy (NCBI): domain Eukaryota; kingdom Metazoa; phylum Chordata; class Mammalia; order Afrosoricida; family Tenrecidae; genus Echinops; species Echinops telfairi. Next base: position 24,393,703 of record NW_022103896.1, read on the forward strand.
GGAAACCAAAGCCTCACCTACTTGATACATAAAAATTAACCACCGCTATTCTCTTTACTATTGGGCTGTAAATTACACGAGGATGGTGCCAATAAATATTTTGTTTATCATTGTGTCCTCTGCAGCAAACAGAGCACTTGTCACATGGTAGTATATACCACATTTGTGAATTGAACAAATGCATAAGATATTCTTACTGAAAATATCTTCCCACCAAATATCTTGTAATGGGCCCTCCAGCAGCATATCATTGTACTGTTTCTATGCACAGACACCATATTTTTCACTTCTTTGCTGTCGTTCATTCAGCTTATTTTTTCCTTCTCTTCTTTTGCTTGGCTCTCTCCTACTTATTCATTTACGTTATCTTCTTCTAGAATATTTTCATGATTCCCCAGTAGTTAGTCCTTTCCTATATTCTCTAAACAACAAATAAATATCTGTATTATTTATGAAACAATTCTAGCTGTTCAAGCCAACTCTGTTAGTTCATCACTGGTACAACTTTTTATAGCCCACATAAAATCCATTAGCAAATCATACCATGTGCGTTCCAAATATTTCAAGATACCAAGCTTCTTTATCTTTCATCCTGATATCCATCCAATCCACCATCAATGATTGATATTGCCTCTTGCCCCATTACTCTCCATCTTCTATCCTGTAACCCTTAAAAAAGTTATTTTCTCTTAATACTGTGCTCAAAAATCATCTGATAACATCTTATTTCATGTAGAATAAATCCAATTGCCTTACTGGTGGAGCAAGGTGGATCCCAGGAATTCTTGTCTCCTGGTATTCATGCCTGTGTGTAGTTTCCCCCCACACTGAGTAGGGCTGATTTATGTTGTCAAAAGGACAGTCTGGACACAATGAGATGTGGCTTCTGAGACCAAGTCCTAAAAGACAGAATAGCTTCTACCTTCCAATTTCTTGTTCACTCTCCCTTGGTGCAGCACACTGTCATGCTGTGAGGACACTTGAGTTTCCCTATAAAGAGGTCCACCTGGTAAGTCACTGAAGCTTCCTGATATCATTTGCTATTCAGAAAAACTGATAAATGTATGATGTTTGATTCATAACAAGTATTCACTTTTATTAACCATCATTTGTATTGTTATTCTGATGCTATTAGGAAGTTAATGATCATTATTATTATTATTGTTATAAAAGTAATTACCTATCCTTGACCCTTATGTTTTCGATTATCCTTCTATAGAACATGGACTCTCACCTAAATGTGGATATTCATTATATAATAATTAAGTCATACAGAATTGAAATTTATTCTCTAAGGACAAGCTTTTATTCTACTATCTAATTATGAGTTTGGATGCTAACCACAAAGTCAGCAGTTTGAAACCAGCAGCCAATATGTGGGAGAAAGATAAGGCTTTCTACTCCCATAAAGAGTTACAGTTTCAGAAACCCACAGGGGAAGCTCTGCCCTGTCCTATAGGTTGTTACGAGTCAGAATAGACTCGATGACAGTGACAATATGCCTTCTAATTTATAAGAAAAGTACAGAACTAATTGCATTTTAGGAGTTGAAAATGTTTTCTAATTAGAGCATCTTATAGTTCATATTCTAATTTAGAAAGAAGAAAAATTTGTTAAATTGATATATTAATTTTTCTACATCCAGGAAATAAATTCCATAAAATGTTCTTTATTAATGACTGCTGTCATTATTAGGTACTATTGAATCAGGCCCAACTATAGTGACCTTATATATCACAGAACAAAAGAACTGCCCCGGCCTGCTTCGTCCTTAGAAAATTGTCCATAGCTTGAACCTTGTTGCTGCCACAGTACAAATCCATCTCATGACGAGGCTTTCCTCTATTTCATTCATTCATCTTCTACTTTTCCAAGAATAATGTCACATCCCGGAACTGATCCTTCTTGACAATATACCCAAAATACAAGAGATGACGTCTCACCCTCCTCAGTCCTAAGAAACATCTTGGCTAGACTTCTTCTACCACAGAATACGTTTATTTGCACTCTGAAATAATGAAATGCCGCAGGCATCTTCCACCGAGTGCCTCCCCGGGTCTGTCCAACATAGAACGTGACAGGAAATCCTTTGGTGCTTCTGTTTCTTGGAAGAATGGCATCACGTGTGCTGTTTAATCATTGCCTCCACTTCCATCTTGCCATTAATGACCAAACGTCCACCCTCTGGGCTCCCCGAGGTGAGTTGATTTTAAAACAAACTCACACACACACTTGGGCAATGGAGAAGCGTGATAGATAAAATGTCAATATAATCAACCCTAAACAGTGGGGTTTGAGAACAGGTGAATGAACACTTCCCCCTTATCTTCCCTGGAGTGACTGCTGAGAGATAGACTACTGCAGAAGGCTCTGGTAGGAGTTCACAGGATTCAGCATCAGTAATCCACTGAATTATACATTCCTGAATTGATTATGTAGATGACACAATTATTTTCTCTAGATTATAGAAATTTGACTGACTTGTTGTGCCTTGACTTTCATTGTTTATTAGGCTTAGTTATGTTGACAGCTACATTTGGAATATTGTTTAATGTCAAGTATCTTGCTTACTTTATTTCTTTTTTTAAAATACTTTTATTGGGGGCTCTTACATCTCTTATCACAATCCACACATTCCTCCAGTGTGTCAAGCACATTTGCACATATGCCGCCATCATCATTTTCACAGCATTCTCTTCCCACTTAAGCCCCTAATATCAGCTCCCCATTTTTTTCCCCTCCTTTCTCCACCCACCCTCCCTTAAGAATCCTTGATAAGTTATAGATTACTATTTTCATATCTTAAATCATCCTCCGTCTCCCCTCACCCACTTTTCTGTTGTTCGTACCCCTGGGAGGGGATTCTAGTTTGATCTTTGTGATCCATTTCTCCTTTCTCCCCCCACCCTCCCCTAATCCTCCTGGTATCTCTACTCTAATTGTTGGCCTTGAGGGATTTATCTATCCTGGATTCCCTGTGTTGCAGGCTCTTATCTGTAGCAGTGTGCATGTTCTGGTCTAATCCAATTTGTAAGGTAGAATTGAGGTCATGAGAGTGGGGGTAAGGAAGCACCAAAGAGCTAGAGGAAAGTTGTGTGTTTCATCGGTGCTATACTATACCCTGACTGGCTCAGCTCTTCCTTGTGACCCCTCTGTGAGGGGATGTCCAATTGTCTACAGATGGGCATTGAGTCTCCACTCTATACCCCCCTCCTCCATTCACATTGGGTATGATTTTGTTCTGGGTCTTAGACGCCTGACACCTGATGCCTTCGACACTTCATGACCACACAGGCTGGTGTGCTTCTTCCATGTGGGCTTGTTGTTCCCTTGTCCCTGGGTTGGTCCACCCTGCCTTCCTTTCTCCCACTTCCCCTTCTCTTGTAACCCCCCTGGAACCATTGGTTCCGCTCTTTTCATCTCCAAATTATTTATCCCGCCTATCTTATCTAGACAGACATGCCTATACATTGATAAGCACAAAAACTAGGCAAAGTCAAATAAAACAACAAAGGAAGTCAAGACCAACAAAATAATAAAGCAACAACAAGACCCCAAAGTAACAACAAAAAGAAAGCCAGTGGCCAAAATGGCAAAGCCAATCAATTGCTCAAGGTCTGTTGGTCTTTATGAGTGCTTTCTAGTCGAGTCTGATGGGGTGCCACACTCTGTCTCCAAAGTCTGTTTTTGGTATTCCCCAGGGATTTCATCACTTTGCTCCCCTTGCTGCTCTGTTGCATGCCCTTAGTGTTTCACCCCAGCGTGATGGAGTCAGATTGTGCACAATTCCAGCACCATGTCTCCAGTGTTGTTCCCCACAGTGCCATGGTTTCGTGAGGGATGTCGTGTCTCGTGGTGGGGCTGGCCCCACAGTCCTTTCTGTGCGTTGTCTTCTCTGAGCAGGAATATTGTCCTCAGGGCTTGGTGGGCCAGGATGTCCTCCCCTCCCTCTCCATCCCTTTACATTTCTCCCATGTGCTCTAATCAGACGTGCCCCTCTCCCCAAGCTGTAGCCCATTGCTGTCCTCTGAAGTGCATTCTTCTGAGGAGGGTGGTGGTGGGGGTTGTCCACATAGTTGGGATTGGAGCTGGCCCTGTAGACCTCTTTATTTGTTCCCTGGTACATGCTGGTATGTTGTATTCACATCTTGGCATATCGGTTGAAGCCTGGTCTCTCTCTCACTCTCCTGTGGAGATATAAACAAAATCCTCCCCTTGGGTGGGTTAGTGTCCTGCTCCCCCCCTACCCATGTCTTTTTTTTTTCTCTTTCTCTCCCCCTCTTATTTAGTTGGCTGACATATGTATCCCTGGATTGGGTTTGAATCCTGTCATAGTTGCTAGACCTCACCCCAGGGATGTATGTATATAGTAGCTTTTCCCCATGCCCCATTTTTTTTGGTTTTGTTTTTATTTTTAAGCTTACCTCAGTGGACTCATGTTGTACTTGCCTTTTTGTGCTTGGCTTACTTCACTTAGCATGATTTCCTCCAGTTCTTCCTATGTGGCAATGTGCTTCATGCATTCATCACTGCTTTTCAGGGGTGCATAGTACTCCATTGGATGTATGTACCACAGCTTTTTGATCCATTCATCTGTTGATGGAAATTTGGGTTGTTTCCAACTCCTTTATAATGCTGTTTCTTAAGTAATGATGTCTAAATAACAAGAATACAGATCTAGGTATCTCAACAGGACATAAAAAACTCACTACCATCAAGTCAGTTCCAACTCACAGTGACCCTATGGGACAAGGTAGAACTGCTCCTGTGAGGTTCTGAGATTCTAATTCTGTTTTTTTTTTAATGTATTCTTTAGGGGAGTAGAAAGCCTGTCTTTCTCCTATCAATTGTCTGTTGGTTTGTTATAATAAACATACATTATGTTAAAATTTGTGTGTGTATGTATGTATAAAAATATATATATAAAGTTTACATTAAAATTGTGGATTCTAGTTTTGAATTGCTGACCTTGCAGTTAGCAACCCCAAACGTAGCATGCAACCACTACCCTTCAGTGCTCCTCGGCCGAAGAAATACCTTCTATTTTAGTAATAGGAATTCCAGCTTCTAGTATTTGTTGGGGGGAGGGGGCGGACTTACAGTGTAGCACCATTTCTATCGCCCCTATTTTGATTCATAGCAATTTAGTAGGATAGAGTAAGACTGACCCATGGTCTTTTCAAGGCTGTAATCTTTAAAGAAGTAGCCCTGGTGGCACGGTTGTTAAATCCTTGATGACGAAGAGGTTGGTGACTGCAACCCACCAGTTTCTCCATGGGGTAAAGGCGTCGCAGTCTGTTTCTGTAAAAAGGACATTTTGGAAAACCTAAGTGCAGTTCTAACCCTCCAGTAGGGCCACTATGAGTCAGAAGTGACTCAATGTCAATGTAATTGTGTGTGTGTGTGTGTGTCTTTATGGAAGCAGAATGCCAAGTCTTTCTCTTGCTGAGCAGTTGGTGGGTTTGAACTGCTGGACTTTTGGCTAGTAGCCAAGCATTTAACCACTGTGCAACCAGGACTTCTACATATGTTATACTTTAAATATAATATATTATACTAAATATGTATTATGTTAGCATCTCTATATGCAGCTATATTTTAAATTATAAAGTAAAATATTCATCTTCCCTTATTTCCAATAACCATCTGCCATTTACATCTGGCATAAACTTCTGTACTTTTATTTCCTAAATAGTATCACCTTTACAAAAGATTCTTCCCCTTTTTTCTGTTTTTTCATATAAATTCATAAGTTCATAGATGGAACTTATGCCTTTCAAAACATGAAGATTCAATCAATTCTTTGGTAAAACAGTTGTCTTAAAGTCCAATCTTTCCCCCCTTTCTTTTCGAAGGTCAGCAATTCAGAATTCTACTTGAATTTTTAATCTTAAAATTAATTTTAAAATATGTATTCATAGTTCTTGACCAAAAGTTCATTCAGTTAACCATTCTACCTTCTACTTTTCTGACATACAAGAAAATGACAAAGAAACAAGCCTAGTTGTGATTTATTTATACGTGTACAATTTTAAAATGCATAGATGCAGCTCAGCATCTCACATCCTCCAAAGCTGTAATAGAAACCAGCTCACAGTGACCCTGCAGGAGAGAGGAAACTGCTCTTCAGCGTTTCCAAGTCTGTAAGTCTCTTCCAGGACAGACAGCTTCCTCTTTCTCCTTCAGAGTAGCTGGCAGGTTTGAACTGTGGGCCCTATGGTTAACATCGCAGTGTTCAACTCACAGTGCCACTCCAAATTATTATGATGCCTTTGAGTAGGCCTGCCTACATATAGGACACCCAGTTAAATTCAATTTCCGATAAGCAGTGGGACACTTTTCTTATAAATGTGCCCCCACTCAATATTTGTGATATTTGTGTCAGAGATAATGATTTTGCCTAATAATAATGATAATGATTATCATTAACTGCCTTAAAAACATCACCATCATAATAAAAGCAATGATTAAAAATACTATGAGCTTAGTAGGTGTCCCATTACCTCAGTCATTCCCTATGGAGACATCATGTAGAGGTATGCTTTAATTCCCCACGTGAGAACGCAGAGTCAGAGGTTTATCATTCACTCTTCTGCATAATTCCCAATCTTCTCATTCTTACCAGTTCGTCCAGGCACTACTGCAGTGACCGGCTCCAGAAAGGTGCAGCCGGATGGCATTGCTTTCCGTCATTTTATGCTGCGTTTCCTCAGTGATGCAGTGGAACCCATGGGAGACCCATTGGTCCTCTCTCTTGGGCACTGCCGATGGCCAGCTAAGCAGTGTACTTCTGCCCATCCTTGACCACTGGGGAATGAAAATGGTTGAGTGAATACTCACCTCTTTCACTCCTAAAGGGGTGATTCTGAGATGCGAATCCCATGGCTCCAGCAAAGGCTCCACTGGATTAGTAAGCAGGGAATATCTGTTATTGAAATGAAATTCAAATTTAACAAGGCATACTCTCCTTTTATTTGCTAAATTCTCAATCCTAAATTTGTGTGATTCACAAAATAATTAGTCTAATTGGATATATATTTAATATGTCAGGGTGGATTTAATGGATTAGGATATAAGAATTTTCCATGGAATGATATGATAAATATAGATTAACATTAAGAAAAGAAATAAAATCTTGAAAAAAGCATGTTGCCTAGCCTTGACGGTAGTAACTTAATTTCTTTCAGTGTTAAAACGTTGTGCACAATAATCACCTGTTGTTATTTTACTCTTAAATTTCAGTTTAAAATGATTTTTGTCTTGAAACAGCACTAAAATGGCCTAAATAATTAAAGAATAAAATGAACACCAGTAACTTTAAAAAAAAAAAGTAAAATAAAGACATGATAATCCCAGCATTTATGGTACATAAATATTGTGAATTCACTCCTACTTAGCTTCAGCAATGTAATTCTAGGCCAAGTAATTAATAGCAAAGATAAGGTTCCTGTAATTCACAAATGAATATGACTTTCTTATTAATCTGATGTTGACATTTTCTTATTGGCCAAAGTTAAAACTCTGTCATCAATTTGCCTTGGAATCAGTTTAATCAAAGTTAATATTCCCAACATTGTAATAAAGGTCGCAAATTAGGTTTAAATTGGCCAATTTTGCAATGCCAGGCAACTTGTGGCTGTCCCATGTCATGAATTTCACTCAATTTGAAGGAGAATTTCACTATGTGATAGTGATTCTTGGTGGATTGAAGAACTCTTCTGGAATGTCGCTGTTCTACCCACTTCTTTCTTCTTCGTTGTGAGAGAGAGGCACTGCCTCTTCAAGCAGCAATATGCAACACTCTTCTGAACAGAATCTAAAGGAGGCCAAACATCCCCACTTATCATTCTGATCCCGAGGAACAATGGGGGTATTTGCAAATATTTAGCACCTGCACCTCAATCTTTCTTCTTCAAAAATCTTATTTTTATTTCAGAGTAGAGTGTATGACCAAGGACAACAGTTTGCAGTGTTCACTTGATTAAACAAAAACAGTCCTGGAACTCGAGTGGTTCCCTCTGAGCTAGACGGTTTAGACTGAGGTGGGGGGGGGAAGGAGGCGGAATTACAGAAGAATTAATGTGAAGTATATGAGTCTGGCACGGAGAAGGCCCTATGAATACCATCAATTTGAGATTTTTAGAAAGTCTCTAGATGTGTTTACACAGCTGGATATTCAGTTTCAGCTTGATCTCTTTTCTTCATGTGTCCAGGTTATTTACAAATGTGTTCCCCTCTGCTTGCGTCTTCCTTTATGCATTTTATTTTCCAAGTTTGGATTTCAAAACCTCAGATAGCAACATAATATTACGAAATTATTTCCAGGACTTGTGTATTGCCACATTATCAGTATTAGAACAAGAAGAAGTATCTGGAACTTAAGTCATTTAAAAAATATAATCTTATAGCTTTCTATAATCTGGAAAGCAATAATTAATTTTATGCATGCATTTATCAGTGCATTGCTTAAACAATCTTTTTTGTGACCTTGAGTTAGTGTTGAAAATATCCAAATTTTAGCAATATTCTGAAATAGCAACTGTATTGAATGCTTACGTCTTCCTCCTGGTGTATCCTTGATTTTTGCCAGAATTCCTTAAATTTAATCTAAAGTCAGTGAGATGTAAGGGATAGGGAATGTGATGCGAATTTTAAAGATCTCTGTCCTTGTCCCAGGCCCAATTGCTGGCTGTTTGATTTAGAGAAGTTATTTAACCTCTCCCTGCCCCAGATTTCTCTCTTGTGAAATAGAGGGCTATTTTTCAACTGCCTTCTTCATTTAGTATCTGGAGGCCTAATGAGAAAATGTGCCAGAATCATTATCCTGAATCATCTTTTTGGGGAGAGCATGAGCTTGAAGGCACAGAGGGTGATCTCTATCCAACATGGATAGAGACCTTCCTTGTCCATACAGTTACACATAGGATTGGGACCTGGCCAAACGATTCTTGGCAACAAAATTCACAATGGCAATGATCCAGGACAGGGAAGAGTGAGCCCTGGGAAATACAAGAAGGGAAAATTGTAAGGTATAGAGGAAGGGAAAGAATTAGAAATTCATGCATATGTGTATTAAAATATTAAGTTAGCATTTACCTTCTATGAAAATGTAATCTGTGTTTTCTTCGCTGACAAACAAAAAAGAATTAAGAAAAGGGTTGGTAAAAAAGGAGGGACTGAGTGAATATTTGTTCGATGACTGGATGTCGATGAGTTTGTCTCTCTTAGAGTTTGATGCCAATCGACAGTGTTAGTTATCTATGTCACCTATAGGGAGTGTGCTATTATTTAGTGTTTTGCTTGAGTGGAATCTTGGAATGCAGTGGTATTTCAATAAAGCATCTGGGCTAAACTAGATTTGGAAGTGTAATTATTTTCTTACTCCCTGGTATTTGCTTATCTAAATGTATTTCTTGTCTATTGGTTGAGACTGTTTGCACATAATCTTGCTTTTCCACGTGCTGTGGGAGACATTTTCCCCTCACTCTATAGCGCTTGAAATTCTGCCTTAACAAACAAATCTCTTAGCAGACAAGCCAGGAGAATACCTTGCAGCTGGAGCCGGACTGTTCTCTTTGGCTGAGACTAAATCTGCCTGAATAGGTGACTATGGAGGGAGGGCCTGTTTTTCGGCCCCCAAGGGGACCCTATGTATTCCCTGGCACAAAGGGGGACGTGAAACTGTTCGTTCTTCTAAATGAGATGAGTCCAATTTTCCTCTTTACTAGCAGTTTCCAATCTCTTTTGGCTTGAGGCCCACGACAGCCCCTACCCCCCACCTCCGCAATGCACTTTTACTAGAATTCCCATGATGGTGGCTGCTCCAACTTTTTAAAAAGTTCTCTCTCCTAAAGCAAGCCTTGGTTAATAAATGTGTAACTCTCCTTTGTTTAAAGCCACGTGTCTGGTTTATGGTCACATCATCTTTTCCAGATGATAGCAATTTCAATGACTGCCCTGCCTTCCACGGACCCCAGGTTCCCTTTCCACGAGCTACCGTGAAACCTAGCTCCGGGTTTCCATGCCAATTTTGAGCGTTCATTTTCTTCTTGAGGGTTGTATGTGGTATGTCTGGAAGCCAATAAAGGACAACGTAACAAATTATGGGTCAAAGGCTTCTGTTTCTGGCGTTCTGGCAGAAGGAGCCCCCTCCATATCAGACACCTACGAAATACTGGATTAAATATTAAATCTTATTAAAAGCTGAACTAGCAGTGAAGCAAAGGGATTCATCAGTGGCCAGAAATGTTCCAATCCAGATGTCGAATCAAATGCTAGGTTTGGCATTTACCTGAGGGTGTTTCCAATCTCTTACATCCTGGAGTCTGCGCTTTAATAAGGTTATGTAGGTGAAAGACAGTGGGAGAAAGTTGAAGGCCCAAGTGCAATGAAAGATAAGGAGGTAAGTCTTGCATAACCTAACACCTAAAGCAACATATACGTAGGGAACAAAACACATTACACTACATGGGTATGCTTGTCCGTCTCATCTTTGACTCGGTGTGAGTCATGTTTCAGAGTACAAAAGAGATCTCAAATCTCTAATATAAATTAAGGAGACCATTTACTAAGTCTTAAATAGGAAAAGACAAGACAAAGACACATTATCCAGATGGAGGAGAACATTAGCACAAGAGTATAATCCAGTCCAAGGGTTTACAGAGAGCCAGAGACTTAAAGAGGGCATGTGTGGACAAAGGCAACTGTCACAGAAGCATGACAGTTGCAGTCAGGACTGTGGAAATGGGCATAGGCCCATGACTGAGACATGTACATTATGTTAGACAGAAGAAAGTACAAGGTTGGTTCAGGGCCTTCCAACCAAAGCAGGACTCCTGACAACGACATCCACTAGGGAAGTCTCTAAGGACACACGCAGGCAAGCCCCTAAGGGAGACTGCCCCCCTCTGGGCTGGCTAGGGAGACAGTCCACTTTCAAATGTATTATGCCTGAGGGCAAGACTGCTCACATTCCTAGTTCATGGTCAGAAAGAATTCAGGGGAGGCTTAATTCACGTGGGCATGCTGCAAATGGATTGGGGGGCTTCCACTCTTACCTGTAGCCAGCTACAAACGGAAAACCCAAACCCAAACCCCAAACTCGCTTCCACCAAATTGATTCCGACTCACAGCGGCCCTTCAGGACAGGGTGGGATCACTTTTGTGGATTTCTGAGATTGTACTCTTTCCAGGAGAGTGCTCAAAATTTAAGATCTAATCCGATAGGAACAGGGGAAAAAAGAAAATTTCCTTTGAGAATTCCTTTGAGACATCTTTGTGTCTAGGATTCACACCTCTTATGGCACCACACCTCAGTAAACAAACAAACACGCAAACAAATGCTAATGTTTTCATTTTAAAAGGCCTTAGGTTACTGAATCCACACCCCCCTCCCCCCAGCCATCTCCGCTAAAGCTAAACAGGCCGTATAGAGCAAACCAGAACCGCCGCCGTGAGGAGTGTGCCTCTCAGACCAATCAGCCGGACCACGAGGGCAGCGTTCGAACCAAGACCAGGCGCAGAAGGAAGAAGGAAGGCTGAATGGAAAGGGGCAGGGAGCTGGAAGAATGCTGCTCCACTGAAGGGCTGGCACCAAATGCCAGGAAACGAGATATCTGGATCTGTAGATATTTGAATTGGGAACAAATATGGTCTATGCATTTTCACCTAAATCACAATCAATGTGCAATGTTAAAAGGGGTACTAGATTGATACGGCATATTTAATAGCCAGTCTATCCTGGGTATCAACCCAGAGAACTAACCGGTATAACGCCTACTGGTCACCTCAGAAAACAAAGAAACCAGCCAAATGATCCAGCACTGCCTAAAGAAGCAGGCATTGTGGGGGAGCATGAGAAGGTTCCCGTGGAAGGAGGGGGAACAGTGGGTGGCATTCAGAGTCTCCAGGGAGCAGCTATTAACCAATAGGTATTTTTGGAATTTCGGTTGTTTAATTCCTGGGATAGCGCTAGCATTCTCAGCCTTGGTAAATCACTCACTGCCCCAGAGAGAAGCTTAGTTCCTCTCTCCTGCTCTGCCCTGAGGACTTAACAGAGTTTGGACAGCACCTCTGTGAAGAGACTTTGAGAAGACTCAAGGAGCAGTGGATGAAAGTGCAGTTGTTACACAGTTCCTTCCATGTCCCCAGGAAGGCTCCATGGTCTGAGACAATTGAGCTTCTCCACTGCCTGAAGGAGAGGGTTCATAAGACGTTCTCATCTTCCTGCTGGATGAATCACGTTTGCTGGTAAAGAAAATGTGGAGAAAGACGGTCAGGAAAGTGTGCTTTGAGGAGAAATGTCACAGAAGCTTAACACCAGCTTTGGAACAAAAAAACGCTCCCAAGTGCTTGAGAAGGAAGCCGAATGCCAGAGGTGCCCAACAGGAAGGTGACAAATACAATGGGGAGGGGCCAGTACCTTCCAAACCCTGGGAGGGTCCATGGCTTGTGAATTGAAAAGGCTTATGAATTGGGTGCGCAGAAGCTGGGCTCCTCCTCTCTAAATAGGAAGCAAAGAGATCAAAGGGACAAGGTTAAAGCTCATTAAAGGCCGAGATGTTAAAGAAATGTTAAACATTAAACCTAGGAACAAAAGACCCCTAGATTCACCCCCTGCGCAGTGGACTTCAACACCTCCTCTGGTATTAAGTGTGTCAAAGAAAACCTCCTCTTTAAACTGGTAACCCTTTGTTTCCTTTTGTTCCCGGCCAGTGGAGTCTGGGTCACCCATGGGGGTCATCCAGTGTGAAGAATTAAGCAGCCAGCAACTAAGGGGGTCAATCAAAGGAAGGCCTCCCCTGGTGCGAAATACAAGGTAAATGATGACCAGTGACCCAACTCTCACCCCTGGTACTGGGTTGAGTGGTTGACAATTTCCATATTGGAGTAGCGTCCTAAGGAAGCCATCAAATTGGGAGGGAGTGGTAAAGGGGAGGAATAATACTGGAGAACTTGCCTTGAAGTGCTTTTGATTTGCCAAGATGAGGGTTTAAATTTTTTAAATTTTATGTTACAGTTTTTTTAAGGGTAAAGCATGCTTAATATACTGTTACTTACACTTTGTATGTGGTTGAGAAATTCAATTTTCCATATTAAAGAACACTGAAGGGGACTGATAGAAATGATCACGGAGCCTAAGATCTTTGACTCGAACATCCTGTCCAGCCTCTGAATCAGCGCTGGGCAGAGAAGAGGGGAGAGGAAGGAGAGCTCCACTTTTTTTTAAATCTCTGCTGGAAGTCGGGCTGTTTCCATCAGTCTATTTTCACTTCCTGGGCTCTTTCTGTTTTTCCTAAGCCCTGTGTCTTAGATCTATGTCTTCTTCATTCACAAAATTCTAAGTGCTTAGAACTATGACCACTCTTCAAACAACACAATCCTAAATAATTACCTGGTGTAGTGGTTGCACATTGGGCTGCTAACTGCAAGGTCAGCAGTTTGAAACCTCCCAGCTGCTTCTGGGGGAAAAATATGAGACATTCTACCCCCGTAGAGGGTTACAGTGTCCAAACACATAGGGGCAATTCCGTCCTGTCCTTCAGGGTTCCTATCAGTAGGTACTGATTGATGGTACTGAAAAATGGAAATTGATGGAAGACTAACTTGCCTTTATTCTCAGTTCTCTGGTACCTGGTGAAGGTACAGATTGTACACTATTCTAGAAGGCTTACTGGGTACTTGAATTTGAATCCTATTTCTGTTATGTATAAATTGTGTACTCTGAGTTATATTATGTGACAATTTTGTTTTTTAAATCTTTTGTTTGGACTCAATGATTACTGATTGTCCTTTTGCTACCAAACATCCTGAGATGTTCATCTATGGGTGAGACTTTTCCCCCTTTAAATTCTAGTACAGGAAAGGCTCCACTTTGATATAAAATAATCTAATTTGACAAAACTTCCTCTCAATTATCTTGGGTGGACCAACAGAGGTTCTCATTGGTGTTCCATCCCATTTTCTTCTTCTGAAACTGAAATGAAATATTAGGTTAGATCAACTTAGATCAACTCTAAGCTGCCCAGACTGTCTCTAGCTCTTTTAGAATTACTCAACATATTTTCAATTATTCTTAATGCCTGCCTTTCCTATGATATTTTGAGCACCATGAAAATAGAGACAACGTGTGTGTTGTTCACCACCATATTCTCCTCCCTTGGCACAAGCCCTGTTAAGTGCTCAATAATTAATGAATAAGTGAATGAATTAATAGTATCATAAGAGAAGTTAGCTGAAAATCGTATGCCTATTAAGAGTTAACAACGTCCTGGACTAAAATTCAAAGAAAGAAACACCTACCATGAACTGTTTTTATTATATGCAGACCATTAGAAATAATTAGCACATTCATCTAGCAAGACTGGGACTCTAGCTGCTTTGATGAAAATCTTAAAGAGATAAGGGAATATTTATCTCAATACTTTTTACTTTCTTCCTGACTCTCTGATCTCCGTGGATCTGCAGTGTTACTTAAAGTTCAAAACACATCTAAATCTGATTATCCCTCAGCTACCTAAAGGGCAACGTAGGAGCATCTTTAGTGTGCGATCGCCCCAGGTACAATTTTATACACAGTCTCATGCCAATCACAAACACAATTTCGTGATTCAAAGTAAATTTGCCTTCATGGCCTATTTAATTCAACTGAACTCCTTTGCTCTTTTATAACACGACTAAGATTGGTAGTGCAACATTCTTCTGATAGTAGGAAATCTTTCATTCTTTTTGCTAAGCACTTTTTATGTTTTTTATGGTTATCCAGAAATTATGGAGCATTCATTATTCCAGCAAGTATAATCATAAAACTCATCTTTGTCCATGGGGGGTCTTGAGTTCATTCATTTATTTGGTCATGCAGTATCATTTAAAAATTGACTATGGGTCAGGCACTACATAACAATAGTAAACACACTAGAATTTATGCTCTCAGAGAGTCCTTCTCCCATTGTGTAGTGGATGATGGGGATGCATACAAGTCAACTGACCATGAGAACACAATTGATAAGCGTTGTGCCAGAAGTCATCCCAGGGTACATGGGAGAAATACATCACAAGGTGGCAAGTAGTTGGCACTAAAGATTTCTCAAAAGAGTTCTACCTTACAAATCTGGCTAGACCAGAGTACACACATTAGTACAGATAAAAGCTCTCTGCATATGGAATTTAGGATAGATAAAGCCCTTAGGAACAGTAGTGGGTGTAGCGATATCATAAGGGTAGGGGGCTGGGGGGGGGAGGGGGAACCTGTCACAAGGTTGAATATATATCCAAGGAGGACAAATAACAAAAATGTGGGTGAAGGGAGAGAACAGATGGTATAAGATAAAAAATAGCAATAATAATATATAATTGATTGAGGATTCATGAGGGTGAGAGATTGAGGGAGGAAGGGGGCAAAAGAGGAGCTGATATCAAGGGCTCAAGTAGAAAGAAAATGTTTTGGAAATGTTGATGATAACATGTACAAGTGTGCTTAAAACAATTGAATGATGGATTGTTATAAAATTTGTAAGAGCCCCCCAATAAAATAATAAATAATAAGAACAAGAAATTATAATATGAAAAAAAAGAATTTTATCTTCCATTGCAAACAACTCATTGAGGTAATTTTAAGAATAAAAGTTTGCTTTCCTAAGAATTCTGATACTGGCTGTTGAAACCATGTTATAATGGGTTATTCTTCAGTAACAGTAATAGAAAAATCTTCATAGAGACAGAAGGATCTGAGTTAAGCTTTGACAGAGACAGTGTGCTCTTGTGTGCATGCACACACATATGTACATGAACATGCCTACTGAATATGCAAATATGGCATCAAGAAGCATGAGGAATTGGGGGTATGGCAGGGGATGCTGAGGGGAAATGGGGAGCTAATAACATGAGTACAAGAATGAAGAAAGGTTTCTGAAACAGCTTGCAGTGATAATTGTACAACTTTGTAAGGTCCAGCCACACATTTGGATGGGTCCTAAGGGGGGTGGTTGGGTAATTGAGGGATAAATTAAAGAGACATGTGACAAGGCATGCAAGGGCTCACTTCTTCTGATGGAGACCAGACTCAGAAAGAGGGAGTTATGTATTCTCTCCCAGCCTTATATAATCTCAGGCATGCATGGTAAGTACATATGTAACAGAAGGGTTTGTATTAGAGACATACATGTAACATGAGGGGACAAGCTAGGGGTACACATTCAATAGAAAGAGGAGGTGCTGGAGGCATTCATGTGACAGGAAGGTACATACATAACAAGATGGATGAATTCTAGGGTCAAGATGGTAGCCTAAGTTTGGTAGTCTCTGAGCTGGCCTGACCTTAAGTATCTTTGAACTCTTCTCCATTGGAATAATCTATGATCCTTATTAGAAGGGAGTGGGCTGTACTTAGGGTTAGATGGTCTGACTCAACAGATAACCTTTAAGCAGGTAGCCTTCAAGCAGATGACCTTCATGAGTGTAGTAAGTGACCATGTGCTTGCAAACAACATTTCAGCATTGGCATTATTACTGGGGGACATTGTGGGGAATAACCTTTACTTATGAGAACATGTTTGGAGCACATCTCCAATATACAAACATGAAGGTCTCCCTCCACAGGAGCCCGGCCTCCCAGCCTCATTGACTATGAACATTGAGAGTATGGCTGCATACATTCTCTTCCCTGTTCTGTT
>NW_022103896.1:24411372-24427294 GCF_000313985.2 Echinops telfairi
GTGAAAGGGTCATTCGACCCCCAAAGAGGTCGCGACCCACAGGTTGAGAACCGCTGTAATACACAATATATTTGTGTTGAAGAAAGTACAGCAAGAAAATTCCTTATAAGTGAAAATGGTGAAAGTATTTTGGACATTTGATTAGGAGGACAGTCCCTGGAAAAGGACATCATGCTTGGTCAAGTAGAAGGGCCGTGAAAACGAGGAAGAGCCTCGATGAGATGGATTGACGCAAGGGCTGCCACAAGGGGCTCAAACATGACAAGTAGGAGGCTGGCACAGGGTGAGTGACGTCCCCTTCTGTTCGGGACGCCGTGGTTCGGAATTGATCCGATGGCAGCTAACAGCAACAAGAGGTCTCACACACACAGATGAGATGCCGTAAGAAAGTATTTCCATTCGGGTTTCAGGTCAAACATGCATGGGCTTATTCCAAACAAAACGTGTTTAAACATATCTCTGTGATTAGTGGCTTACTGCTGACAAATTCTCTCAGCAATGGACTTGTCTTAATTTTGTGAGAGTAGCTTCAAAAACCACCTCCAACCTAAAGAATGGCTCTCAGTGGGGTCTGCAGGGCCAGTTTCATCGACGGCAGAGAGGTCAGCACAGAAGGTTAGGTGATTATTTTGGGAGATGTCAAAGGGGTTATGTGGATAGATTTTCCCAAAGGCAACAGGAAGAGCATGGATGCTTAATATGAGATTTGAAGAAAATTGAAAACTACACCTGTGAGAGTCAGGTCAGGAAAGCTGTGCTGAGGGAGTGTTTCCATTATGGTTATGCACCTGCACATTCTTTCAAGGGTTGTCCTACAAGAATCGTTAGGAAGTCTTACCCCTTCTACCCTGCACCTCTGGTCTCGCTTTTTTTCAAACGTTTTTTGCTTCTCATAACTCAAAATCAGAGCCCTGTTATCGAGTGGGGTATGCACTAAGCTGATAACCCCTGTGCTAGCAGTCTGAACGCACAGGCTGCTCCCAGGGAGAAAGCGAAGATTGTCTACTTTGGTAAAGGTTTAACATCTCAGAAGCTCACAGGGGCAGCTCTACAGTAAATGGGAATCTCCTCAGTGGCAGTAAATTTGGTTTGTTTGTTGCTAAACATAACTCAAATTATTTATATCTGGTTCTCAAAGAATCTCAAAGGAGCCTCAGGTATAATCGGCCACCACACTTCATCTCCTTTCTTTCCTGATTCAGTCAGAGCCCAGGGATATTCTTAGTTGCTCTTTCGATAGACTGTCTAAGTCTTACAGGGGTCCTCAAACTACGGCCCGTGGGCCACATGTGGCCCGTCGAGGACATTTATCTGGCCTGCCAGGTGTTTTTCCCCATTTGTTTTTTTACTTCAAAATAAGATATGTGCAGTGTGCATAGGAATTTGTTCATATTTTTTTTTAACTATAGTCCGGCCCTCCAACAGGTCTGTGGGACAGTGAACTGACCTCTGTTTAAAAAGTTTGAGGACCCCTGGAGAAGAAGAAAAAGAAAATGGAGACATTGAACTCTCTCTTTAGCACCGGGTTGGAGATGATCAATTAAGGGGGCCCTTCTAGCCATGGTTCCTTAGATGATATCTATGTTCCTGACTTTATATGCCTGAGACTATGGTCCTCTTTGGGGGGACATTCTCTTCTATGCTGATGAACAGGAGTGGGGTGGCACTGAGACCTGACCTTGAGGCACAGAGAGTTTTTGTTTCCTTGAGGGAAATCTCAATATCCCACCTAAGCACTAGGTGTGAACCAGGCCACACCCTTTGTTTCCCTTGGCTATACTAGGGTGTCACCCTATAGCTCCATTCACATCTGCCTTACCTGGAAACCCAGGCCTCTGGTTTCTGCACTGAGCTTTGGTAGAAGCAAGAAGACCTGCTTGGCTTTGGGACTTTTTTGGCGTGTGGCTCTCGATCCCACCTTTGGCACAGGCCTGCCTGACTCTTGGATTTTGGACTGAACAGCACCCCGACCATGGAGACATTTTCTTAAATTTCCTGAGTTTCTGTGAGATGTTGTCGTGAATTGAAGACCCCAGGGACATAAGGGATTACTACTCAAAGGAGGAGTGGGGGGGGGGGCGTTGATGGAGCAGAGTAGCATCATCTTGTAAGAGTTGGGACATCTTCAATCTCCAACTCCTTGGAACTAGTCTGATATTAATTCTTACTAAAGGAATTCTTACCACAGGCGTGTATGTTTCTGTCCATGCATACATGTGCACCCAGATGGATCTGTAACTTCACTAGCTTGTAATTTTATCTCATTCTCTAATAAGATGCTGTAAGATCTCAGAAGGTGGGACATTGCTCCTAACTGGAGTGATCAGGGAAAGGTTGTTGAGAGTGAGACTTAAATCCAGTTAGATTTTGACTAAGCATGTAGACCAGTAGAAGACTTTAAAAGAGAGAAACAGAATGGATGTGGTGAGAATGATCAGACTTATAAAGAACAATGGGAAGATTGGTTGGGTGCTTTGGAAAATCAGCTAGGTAAATCAACACATTCAACATCGCTATTTAAAAGGAACTGTCCTCAATTGAACTTAGAGGAAATATGATAATCAGTAATCCTAACAGGTAACGAAGCCCATGAGATTATATTCACCAGGTTTTGCTGGTTAGTCTATGTTTTGAGTTTAAAACTGGCATAGAAGTCTGTAGTATCCTAGTTGTTAAAATTGCACAAACTTTAGGACACATAGATTTCCAGGTTCAAACTAAATATCAAATTAGCATAAGGTTTGAATTTTGTTCAACTGGTTTTATTTTAAAGACTCGATACTTTAGTTGATTAACTACTATAAACTAAGAGTTTCCAAGTAAAATACAGACTGTAACAAATTATATGTACTAATGAAAGTATTTTCAAATAGTATCTGAGTATATTTACATGAAAAACTATTATTTATCTGAAAGTCATATTTAACTTAGAATTTTGTGCTTTCTTCTGCTAAATCTGGTAACCCTAGGTAGACTATTTCTTTTATAGGCAAAACTGATATATACTACATAATAAAGAAGTTCGCATGTTTAGTCTTTACAATAAATTCTAAATTACCTCTTTCAATTCCACATTGAAGATGAAAAGTCCACAATATATTTTAAGTTGGTTTTAGAGAAAGTGTTTATCTTCTGCTTTTGTTTGAACTGAATTATCATTTAAAATAGCTTCATATTGTGTAATAGTTTATTGTGTCATCTCCACCCAAAGACCTCACATAAACATCTAGTCATAAATCATTTTTTTGAAATAGGTGCTTATGTCTCAAAACTCCTATCTTCAAACAAAATCGGAACACATGTAAGATATAGACAACTATATTAACACAATCTATGTCTTGAGGGAAATTTTTAAAAGCCTGGGGTTTTTTTTTGAGAATAGTTTTGATGTTCTATTCAACTGTGATTCAGAGACATAAAAACATGAAATGGAATTCTGAAGATTAATAAATTTCTTAGGAGAACATTTCAATGGGAACGCTAGCTTTGAGTAGGAGGTAATTCAATGTTCCCATGTAATTTCTTATTGTTGGAGGGTGAAGCAATTTGACCAGGAAACAGTTGAGAGTAAATGCAATTTCTCTCCATGTCGTACCCTGAGTCTCACCAAATCAGTTTCCAAAAATGGCAGTGCAACATTTGGAAAACAGGGCAGGAGGAGAATTTCAATCCTCTGTCTCCTTGGTAGCCAGAGCTGGTGGGATAGTAAGTTAAGTCTTAGGTCTATAACTGAGCTGTTGCCGGGCCCCTTTAAGCCACCAACTATTTGGTGGGATTAGTCAGTCACGAAAGGACACATCCTGCATGTGGTAGACTAGGCTGTCTAGTGAAACAAAATCAGCGACACTCGTATGCATAAGAAAGAAATGAGGACGCCATAGAACGTAAATGTCTAGAAAAGAATGATGGTGACCCGCATACAGATATGCTTGGCACAATGGATGTATGGATTGCTATAAGAGTTGTAAGACCCGCCAGTAAATTTATCTTTTAATATATAAAAAAAGAAAGAACTTGATATCAAGAAGTAATTTTATATGAAGAAAATGTCCCAGGCAGGTCTACCTCAAGTCCATGCTAGCCAGAGGCCTCTTCAGACTCAATGTTGCTGCCCGTCAATCAAATAGAAAGGTGAAGCAGGAAGTGGAGGAATCACAGGCCGGTGGGTTCAAAATGGCATGTATCCATGGTCAATGGGTAACATGAGAAGCTACCTACAACTCCCAGGGTCAGTGGCCCGTATGGGAGACACAGAATCCAAGCAAAAGAGAGAGAAAGGTTCCCAGTGTCTCTGTTATTACAAAGCCACACCTTCAAGAAGAGATGATCGGGATTGGACCTGATTGGACTCCACTCCTATGCTGTCATCCAGGTACAATTTGACATAAAATTTAACACTGACATACACGACACCACTATTATAAGGACAAACAAACAAACAAAAGACAAAGGTATTCACACAAAGACTTTGGAAGGTACCAACAGGGGAAGGAGAAGGGAGACAAGATGAAGTGGTGTTAACATAGGTGAGGGGAAACTAGTCATCCACAAGGGAGAAGAGAAATCAAAGGAGTGGGGGTGGGGTGGGGGTGGGATAAACTATTGAAGGGGTTGAAAAGTAGCGTGAGCTGTTAAAATGCCAAATGTATGGCCTGAAATGTAAAACTCTCACGTGATCCACAATAAAAAGAAAGTATTTACAGCTTTGAAAATCTTACAGAGCAGTTCTGTGCCACCCTATAAGATTGCTCTGAGTCAGAAGCAACTCCATAGCAGTGAAGTTTTTAGATTGAGAAAAATACAGTTGCAACTAGATGGGTGCTTTTGCTTTACAATGCTAGACAATTTGCTATACTTTGAAAATGTGTACGAATTATTATTTTCATGTTAATGCAATGCCTGATTTTAACTTGATAAATCTTCCTACAGGTGGAACAGAAGTAAATCTTTTTGTTTGTTTGTCCCCCCTACTGAAGGCAAACTTGTATATAAGTAATACAAAATCTATTTGTAGGGATAAAAGAGTCCCTGGAAGAATCCCCATTCCATGGCTTTATCTCTACACAGGAGGGTAGAAGAGCTATTAAATAATCGAGGTGTCAACATACGAAAAAAATGTAAAAATCAAGACATCTTTAGAAATGTTTTTCTTTCTTTCTTTCTTTTTTTTCCAGGTCACCACAATATAATACTCCAATAATTGAAAAAAAAAAGGTAGAAGGTAAAACATATAACTAGATCATGCACATAATAGGCAATCAATAAGTATTCATGAAATGAAATCATTGATTTTGATTTCTCTAATGTAAAATATTGTATGCTCCTTATACATATAAACATTTAGAACACCTTCTTTATAGGAGGATAGGTAATGTGGTCAACAGTTGACAATAGTGTGTTAAGCTAGGTTTTCTAGAGAAACTAAACCAAAACACACATATATGTATAAGAAAGATATTTCTATCAAGAAAGGACGTTTACCAAAGAAGTGGCCCACATAGCCACAAAGCAGGCAAGCCCAGTCCTAGTCTGGGCCATGGGTCAGATGCTAGCTAGAGACCCTATTGACTCCCAGAACTGCCTCCTGATGTCCCAGGAAAGTGAAGCAGGGGTGGTGGGAAGGCCGTTGGCTGGTGGAGCAGAGTGGAGTGGATTCAAGGCAGGGAACATGGCAGGCTGCCAACAGCTCCCCAGGGTTAGGAGGCTACAGGGTGGCTGCCAGCCCAACTCTGGGGAAGCCAGATGCAGGATTGAAGCCCGCTAAAATAAGAGGAGCGGGGGTTTTTTGCCATGTCTCTCTATGCAGCTCAAATAGGCTCCACTCCAAGGGTGAGGTCAGCAGGCTGTGAGCTGTGTGAGAGGTTGTGCTCCACTCCTAGCTTCTTACAGGTGCAGCCAAGTGGATACAAATTCTATCTCTCAGAGATGGGTGTGTGAGGGGTGAGACTCACCCACTCAAGAGAATTACTGATGAGAAATACATGCCGACGGCTGGACTTTTGTCTGTCCACATAGGGTATGCAAGTTGAGGCCAAAAAAATAAATTACATAAGATGATGGAGAGGCTTTTTAAATTTTGTTTTAAAGAATCTAGAGAAAAGAAAGAAAAAAATGAGGCCACAATAGTAGGCAGTAGTAAGATATCTAATGTAAAAATGTCTTCGGCTTTCTATTGCATCATCCCCATTATTACGTTAAACATTTTTTTCTGGTGTATTTGGTGTATATTTACAGAGCAGATAATCAGGTTTACATCCAACAATTCATACACATTTTGATTTAATTCATCCCTTGCAATTCCCTCAATGAAACATCCCTTACTCCACTTCCTCCCTGCATGGTTCAAATTATTTTCTGTATCTCCTCATGAAAGTTTCGGCAAATACTTGCATATCTTGTTCAAGCTTCATGGAGCTGGATCTACCCAGAGGATGGGCCAAAGTACGACAGATTTTTATGAGCTGACCTTGGACAAGGAGTGATAGGGCTAATGTCTGTGCAGGATTAATACAGGGGCTGGCAGACAAATCTCCCTGTATCCTTCCTCGGCATTCTTCGGGCGTTGCTCATGATGCCCAGCAGTGATTTGAGGTGAGAAAGCTGGGAAAGAGGACATGTGTTTCAATCATCGAAGATGTCTTTGAAAACACGTATGGTGACCAGCCATGTATTATTGGAAATGGATTCCCATCTGATTCTCCTATCTGCTCCACTTTTACGATGATGGCACAAAACTAAAGCTACCATGGTATAGAAGGGTATTCAGATGTTTATACTTTTCGGCCCAAATTCCTTGACATTTTGGCTTCCATCTTTACACTCAGAAATAGGAAACAACTTATATATTTTGTGCCAGACTCCTATTTCCAAATGTTTTTCTCTTCCCTCGAGGAAAAATCCTTTCTCTGCCACCTTGCCTGGTCAATGCCTGTAAATTCTACAGATATCAGCTTCCTCTTCCTCTTAGGTTTTCTTCCAGCAAGTTGTAGATATTATTTGTATTTCTATTTCTGCCTTGCCTGTGAGATCTTCAGGGCTGGGGCTACATATTTCTACCGCTTTGTGCTCTTAGAAGCTCATTATATGGACACAGTTGGTAAGCTTTCCTTCCATCGAGTCGATGCTGACTCATAGCGACCCTGTCGGCCAGGGCAGAACTTCCCCTGTGAGTTTCTGAGCCTGTAACTCTTTATGGGAGTAGAAAATCTTGTCTTTCTCACAGATATGCTCTTAGTGAAAATTAATATCGAGTAAAGAAAGCTAAGAGTAGAGTTTGAGGCTGGTGGGGTGGTAAAAAAAAAAAAGCAGAGACTCTGTGTCTCTGCTGATCATTTTTCCCCCCTTTGTGTCTTTTTGTAGTAGAGATCTTAACAGCATCTGGACTTTTGTGATTGACTACTTTCACTTAGCTTAATGTTTTCTAGGTTCCTCCATGTTATGATGTGTTTTGTACATTCACTATTATCCTTTAAATACTGCACAAAATTCCATGGAATACTGCACAGTATTAAAGTTTAGGTTTCCAAATTGGTTTTATCCTGGATTGAAATTTAGTTACATTCGATACATAGTTGTTTATTCATTGATGAGTGTGGTAGTCACCTAATCTGGTGTCAGTTTAAGGATTACGAGTGTAGGGGTGGAGTCCAGGCTGTCAATCTGGAAATAGCCAATGAGACTTCTGTGTGGGCATTGCCTTCTCCTGAGAATTCTGGGAAATCTGGTAATTCCTTCTTGGAGGCAGGAGAGACACACTCTCTCTCTACTACTCCCTGGGCGACATTGCAGAAGACAAGCCACATGGATGCAACCAGACCTCAGAAGCTGGAGAAGTCACAGAGAGACCCCTGCCAGCGCTGAGATGTTTCCAACGCCACTGGATCCAAAGACTTTCCACCCACTGGCCTGTGATCTTCTACATTCAGCATCATTACATGTGTTTCGTGAGTCTGAGGAAGACTTTATAGATTGATATAGGAAATATGGGTTAATATTGGATTTATGGACTTGATCTGGACTGGGCTGGGATGTTTTCTCAATGTTCAATTGCTCTTGTATATAAATCACTTTCTTAGACACATATGTGTGTCCATGGCTTTGTTTCTCTAGTCTACCCAGACTAACCCAGTGGGCATTTAGCTTATTTACTTGTTTTTCCTATTGCTAATAATGCTGCAGACAATATGAGTGTGCATATATCTTTTTGTGTCCTGGCTTTTATTTCTGTGGGCTATGTCCCTAGTGGTGGGATATACTGTGCGTCTCTTTGGAGAACGCGAGAGTCATAAGCTCTCTCTCTCTCTCTTTTTTTTTCTATAAAAGAAAAGCTAAACATCTTGGTGTGTCAATGGAGGGTGAAAGAGGATCAAGAGGAGGAAAAATGGGAAAATTCTAATGCTTATCTATTGATGTATATGAAAATAAGTAGTGGGAGAAGGTGGACAGAGTTGGGCAGGCTAAAATCCAGACAAACAAATCAGTTGCCGTTGAGGGGTGTCCCACTTCTGATGACCCAGTGTGTTTCCGAGTGGAACTGTGCGCCACCCGAGTGTCAGTTGTCGTCCGCGGGAAGCCGTTCAGTAGGTCTTTCTTCTGAGGGGTTTCTGGTGTATTTGAACCGACAACCCTTTGATCTCTCTCAACCAATTTGTGCCACCCATGGATTCTGAGTAGGCTAGATGGAGGAAATAATAAGCAGGTAAAGGGGTTGGTCCACACAAGGGGGAGTGTACCTGGATGGAGGGCCCATGTTCAAGCTCAGGGCCTGGCTTCCTGTGAGAAAATGCTGCGGCCAGGCATATGAGGGCCTTGACTATAGGATAAGGTGACCAGACGTCCTGCTTTTGGCGGGACAGTCCCGATTTTTAACAATTTGTCCTGCATCCCACAGCGTTTTTAAAAAGTCCCGATTTTTGGAAAGAATGCACGACAAGCTAGGGCACGGCGGGAGAACGGGAAGGGAATACACAGTTTTCGGCTGCCATGTGGCTATTTCGCCAGGATTTGAGTTTTATATTATTTTTGTTAATTTTATAATCTTAACCTTTAATAATAACAAATAATTATTGAGAACTGATTATCGAGAACTGCTTATCAAAGTTTGAATTTTTGATCAGTTGTTAGAATTCGATCACCATTGTTTGGACTTTATGAACAATGGCATTTTTTGCCATTGGCAACGACCAAAACATTTTGTAACTGTCTCTCAGACAATACACATCTTCCTGTGTGCTAGTGCTAGTTAAACAAGTGATGTCAACAAATCAGCTAATTTATGTATTTATGAAATAAATACATAAATCTTCTTGAATTTAGCAGACACTACTCATATTATTTATATTCTATAGTGGCAGCAAAATGATATATCTGTAGACCCAATTTTTAATCAAGAACACCCCCCCCCACACCCCTTCAATGGTGTCCTGCTTTACCAATGTTAAAATCTGGTCACCTTCCTCTAGGACCCTGCCTTCAACTAGCCGGCTATGGTGGAAAGTCTGAAGGTAACCTTAAAAGTCCAGATGGTGGTTTAGGCTCACAGGCTGGTGGAAAGGCATGTTAATAGATCTCTCTCCGGTGAGACGCTCTGCTGCCTGGGTCTTGAGCAGCGGCTCGACTAGAAACTGAAGTGAGTGCGGCATAAGGAGTGTTCCTACTCATTGGGTAACAGTTTTGCGGGAGAGCGTCCTTTCCTTGGCTGCCAGCACGGAGGATGCCTATGCTTCGTGTACCTCAAACCTTCCAGGAGAATAGAGAGACAACGAGATTTCGAGATTGCTGCAGGGATGCAGTGTGCCCAGACCTGACTAGCAGCAGGCAAGCCAGTCTGCTCCTGTTTTCCAGAGTGATGCCCTGTGGCAGCCACGTCAACAACAGCGCCACGTGGGACCTTCTGGTGGTTCCATCGCTTTTCTGCTTGCCTCTTGTATACTGACGGAGACCACGAGTTGGGAAGACTCTTCACACACGTGCCAGCACAGATCACACCTGGGAAAAGAAAACCCATTTAGGGCAGTGGGTTCTCATTCACTGCTACGGAGCTGATTCCAGCTCAGAGTGAGTGACACGCCAAGTGGGCCAGCCCGGTATCTTCCGGAGACTGTAACTCTTCATGGGATTAGGCAGCTTCATTGTGCTTCCGGGATGGTAGTTCAGCTTCTCTTTGAATTAGAATATTACATTAAAGGAGACCTCGTTTTGAACCCCAAACTGATGAAGTAGGCCATATAGGTTATAGTCATGTATATTTTATTAATGTTCCTTGTGAGGTTTAAACCCCACCCCCTTATACATATATAGCAATGGATTGTAAAGTGAATTCTTGCATATTTATTCTTAGTTGGATATATATATAGTCCATTCTTAATTAATTTGAATATTTTATGAATGTAACAGAGTTGAAAATATACAAGTTTTTCTACTTGTTCAAGCCCGGCCAAAACATGAAAATCGATGATGTTGATAAATATGACACACTATAGAACCATTAAACCAGCAGTTCTCAACCTGTGGGTCGCGACCCCTTTGGGGATCGAACTACCCTTTCACAGGGGTCACCTAATTCATAACAGTAGCAAAATGACAGTTATGAAGTAGCAATGAAAATAATTTTATGGTTGGGGTCACCACCACCTGAGGAACTGTGTTAAAGGATCATGGCATTAGGAAGGTTGAGAACCACTGCATTAAACAATTACACTTTTCCTTCTCACTGTGTCAATCTATAGTCTTTGTAGATATGATGTTTTAATAACTGAGGACAGAATAACGTCAGTCCATTAATTTGCATTATAAGCTTTCACACTGGTAGTCTTTAGTTCTCTATCTATGATATGAGTATCTTTAGAATTAGAAAATAATAATCCTATAAGATGTATGTGCTGCTTCTGACTAGCAGAGTTAGTTCAGCAGGATGTTGAAGACTCTTTAGGACATTGCATGGTGCTAATGTATTATAAAATGATATCCCTCTTCTTGTTCTCATCATCAACTGGAGAGAAGACTATTGAATTTGGGAGTCCAGTCCATAAGTTCTTGAGTACAATTTGGCAGGACACTTCTTTCTAGCTTTCAGTTTCCTCTTAAGAACTAATGGATAGAACCTGAGATTCTCTAAGGCTCCTTCCAATACTGATGGTCTGCCTATGTAATTTTATCTATTTTATTCTGTTGCATGTATTACTGCTAACTGGCTAATGTCCAGAGTACGTCAATGCTTTGCTAGACTCAACAAACATTATTTTGATATATTATATTTCCTAGGAAGAACAATCACCTTCTATTAAATAAACAAATCATTAGGCGAGGACCAGATCACTGAATAGAGACACTATCTACACATTTGCTGAACATTGTCAGATGTGAGCAAGTTATAGGAAAATGAACAGGCAAAGCAAATATTTTGTGTGCATCCAAGATTTCACTCATGTGCTTTATATATTGCTGCGCTGGACTATTCCAAGGCTATAGGAAACAGTTCAAGAATTAATGGACAAAGACATTCTACTGGTGGAAGACAAAACACTTTATGGTTGAATTCTCCTGTCTGCTTTACAAAGTTTTACTTGAGGAGGCAGTATCTGATAGACGAGAGTAAGAAGTAAAATCATCCTATAACTTAGCTCGGAATAACTCGAGTTTTTGCCATTCCTCTTAGCTCTTCTTCCTAATCAAGTTAATCTCTTTCACATAGACTAGAGCTTGTCCATTGAAAAAACAGAGCTTATTAAACCATTCAACAGTTTGAGAAATTTCTGTTATCTAATCATGAATATAATACCTCTATAATTTTCTTGCATTATACATTATTTCTAAGTGGCTTAATCATTTTTGAAATCTATTATTAACTTTATTCAAGAATCCCATGGGCATTAAAGAACAAAACAGAAGTAATCTTGGACCTTAGTCAAATTATACAAGGAAATTAAACTTTGGGATAAAAGTATTTAGTGTTTGTTTATTTTCATTTTTTTAAAAACAGTGAGTTGTGCCTTTAATTATAAAGGAGTGCATACTGTTGTGGCCTCATATATAATGTTAATTAGTTATCCATCTATATGTGTATATACCCACACCAAATGTTATTTGGTGTACAGAAACAGCCTCTTGGAACTTTCAGATGAAAAGCTTAAGGCCACCCAACTTGAACTAGTAATTGCTTCTGCAAATAGCTGGATGCCTTTGTTTAGGAAAAGTGCATTAGAAAGTACACATTTCATGGTTTTTTTAAAAGCAGCTTTTTAATGCCTACTCTTTCTGAAGACAACTGCAAATATTGGTGGGAAATTGTGAGTTTCAGGTAATAAAAAGCAAACTTTTCAGGTAATAAAAAACGATGACACGTTCTTTATGACACTATTGCATGTTAAATTGAAACACCGTGTTATCCTTTGTCAACAATAGACCCTTCTCCATGACTAAGGTAAACGAGCTACCCTATTAGCTCTACGCAGTTATTCAGAGATGTCAACAATTCTCCTATTTTTCCCGGTGTTTATTTTCCATTTTTCTTGTCTTCAAGGATAGATTTTATGCTTGGTTATTTCAATAACCCTTATGGCATCACACTAATGACTTTTCTTTTTTATAGCACTGCCTACTAAAACCCATCCCTCTTAAACCCCGATTACCCATGTCTTTAGCCAGAAGAGGAACGGAGTGCTGCTGGGGCAGGCTATCCTAGACTGGAAGGCATGCTGGTTCTGCTAACAATTTGGACCACCATATTCAAGTGAGTTTTAAATATTCCTTCTCTTCATTCTAATCCTGCTAGCAGAAATACAAGTGGGTGACTTTACCAAACAAAGAGGTATTACTGCACAGTTTAGCAGGCTGGACATTCATATCTACGCTGCCTGATTTAGAGGAGGCTTTCTCTCTGTGTTGGTTCACAGTAGACAAAAAAGCATCTTAAGCCCAGCATGTCTTCCTTGGAAATGTCTCCCTATATCTCAGCATCAATGTTCCCTTAGCTCCAGGAAGCTCCTAGTGCAGAGACCCGGATCAGAAGCATCTACCCTGCTCCTAGCTCTCCTTTCTTGGTGATAGTAGGCCCCTTTCGCTGTTCCATTTTCTCATATTTTATCTCTTGTCAAATAAAAATTGTTGCTGCCCACACCTCTAGGGAAACTCCTTTTATATCATTGGGTCAGGTTTGTGACAGGATCAAAGGTATTGTGCCTCACTGTTAATGCTTTTATATCAGATTGGCTGATCACATCAAGGGGGATAATTGCATAACTGCCATATGATATCATTATATTACTGCCAAACTACCAAAAATATGGCCCAGTTAAATTGATATATAATTCTGGGGGGACACAACTCAATTCATGATGCTGGTGAGTTATCTTCCTAATTTTCTCCAGGTCAAATATCTCTCCACATTTGTTCTATGGCTATTTTCTCAGTCATAGACTTTTTCTAAGCATCCTGAGTCCTGCCTCTAGTGGTTCGATTTCAGCAGATAGCACAAGCTCCGATAGAAACTAGACTGGCCTCTATTTACAGTCATCTCTTTTCCAGAAGAGAAACAGAGATAGTTCATTTCTTCTTTTAATGGCAATTCTTGCTCTGGGGCTTTGGACTCAGTTGTCTCTTGCCTTTTCAGGAATGGTCCATTTTACTGCTCCCACTAATCTCCTATAGATTTATCATTTATTTAGAAAGTTTATTTCATCTTTGAAACAACATCACACAGGACTTTATATGCGCTCCAGTTCCCTCTTCACCATATGTTCCCCTCAATGCTTTCAGCCCATGTCTTCAGAAGGATTATTTTCACTTGTGTTCTCTATTTACTCCCGGTACACACTGTCTTGGGCTGGTTCACTAGGGAAGCAAAATCAGTGAAGCTTTTAGGTACCTAGAAAGAAAATAGCTCACACAATTGTAGAGGCAGCCAATTCCAAGTCTGTGGGTCAAATGTTAGGCTTGAGGTTTGTCCTGACTTGAGTAGGTGAAGGGAATGATGAAGGAAGGATTGGCAGGGAATCACAGACATAGTTGCACAGGTGAATGGGTCTAAGATCAGAAGATCAAGCTTGTGGCTATAGAGGAGAGTGAATCCAAGACTGACAGGTCAGATGACAGGTGATTGTGATTTTTTTTCTTTCCATCATTTCTTCAAAGAACCTGGCCATTTGAACCTATGTAAGGGCTCTACTGGGGATAGAACTGACAATATCTTCCCATAAAGATTACAGCCCAGAGAACCCTACTGGTAAGTTCTACTCAATGAAACTCAATGAAATTGACACAAAGTAGAAAAAACAAAACCAACTTGTTAGTGAGGTTCCACTTAGTACCTTACAACATACGGTACAACTGATGACTCCTTGGAAACACTCATCTATGACAAGGAAGTAGGGATATGACTAGCTGCTACAACCATTCTTGAATGGTTGTCAGCAGAATTTTACTTGCCTGTGATATGAATGATATTGTCCTATGAATTATGCATTATGTTGGGATGTCTTTCTTTGGGATGGGTACAATTATAGATCTCTCCAAGTCAGTTCCATAGTTTTTAGCCTTTCCAAAGAAAGATTATCCAACAGGATTAACAAATTACACAATATCATAGATGACAAAGAAAGGTGACCCAATAGAATGCAGCATCAAGATTGGAGGAAGGCTGTGTGTGAGATGGAGAAGGGCACAATTTTGCTCACTGAAAGTGAGCAGGACTCAATTCACTTGCTGGTGAAGGTCAAGGACTGCAGCCTTGAATACGGATTACAACTTAATGTAAAAGAAATAAAAGTCCTCACGACTGAACCAATAGGTTACATCGTGGTAAGCGGAGAAAAGATTGAAATTGTTAATGATTTCATCTTGCTTGCAAGCATAATCACTGCTCACAAGAGCAGCAGTCAAGAAATCAAAGGATGCGCTACAATGAGTAAGTCTGCTGCACAAGACCTGTTTGAAGTATCAACGAGCAAGGATGTCATTTTGAGCAGTAAGCTGTGCCTAAACCTAGCGCCGGTATTTTCAATCACCTCATATACATGTACACGTTTGGGACTGAATAAGGAAGACTGTGGGAGAGTCAATGTATTTGAATTATTGTGTTGGTGAAGAAAGGTTGAAAGTACATTAACTGCCAAAAGAATAAACAAATATATCTTGGGAGAAGTACAGTCAGAATGCTCCTTACAGGCAAGGATGACGAGACTTTCTCTCACATGTTGGACATGTTACTAGGAAAGACCTGTCCCTTGATAGGGACACCAGGCTTGGGAGTGTCAGCGAAAGAAGAGGAAGACCTTCAACAAGATGGATTGACACACTGGCTGCAAGAATGAGCTCAAACATAGCAACAATTGTCAGGATGGCACAGAATCGGGCAGTGATTCATTTGGTGGTGCAGAGGGTCGCTATGGGTCACAGCCAACTCAATGGCATCCAACCAACACCACCACAGCAAACACCACCACCATCACCACCACCACTGCCACCACCACCATCACAACTACCACCACCACCACCACCACCACCACCACCATCACCACCACCACCACAACAACAAGCACCACCACCATTACCACCTAGCAGAAATACAAGTGGGTGACTTTACCAAACAAAGAGGTATTACTGCACAGTTTAGCAGGCTGGACATTCATATCTACGCTGCCTGATTTAGAGGAGGCTTTCTCTCTGTGTTGGTTCACAGTAGACAAAAAAGCATCTTAAGCCCAGCATGTCTTCCTTGGAAATGTCTCCCTATATCTCAGCATCAATGTTCCCTTAGCTCCAGGAAGCTCCTAGTGCAGAGACCCGGATCAGAAGCATCTACCCTGCTCCTAGCTCTCCTTTCTTGGTGATAGTAGGCCCCTTTCGCTGTTCCATTTTCTCATATTTTATCTCTTGTCAAATAAAAATTGTTGCTGCCCACACCTCTAGGGAAACTCCTTTTATA
>NW_022103896.1:24427623-24436851 GCF_000313985.2 Echinops telfairi
ACAACAACAGAAGGTACTGAGAAGATGAAAATATCAGAAAGGAGAAACCATTTCCTCCCTGTACTTCTTGTTCTGACAAGTAGTTTTCACCGGTGACAGAGACCTCTTGTAATATCAGTGTTCATGGAAAGTTAGTGGGAGGACGACTGCAGTGACAGTGCTGGGAGCGGAGGAGCTCCAATTGTAGCTGAGGCAGAAGCATCACTCCACCGGGCCCAGTGCTGAGACACGGATGGGTGCTAGGTCATGCTATTGGTCCCCGTTTGCTTCCCCAGGCCTACACATGGTGGTAGTTAGTGATCTTCCCTGCAGCATTGTCAATACCCCTTTGCTGTTCTGCCGTTGTAACACATTTGGACTGGGATCCTCTCTGTCTGGAATTCCTGGAGTGATCCCTAATGGGAACCACCTAAAAGAAAACCCATTGCTGTCTAGTTGATTGCCATAGACAATCATCCTAGAGGACAAGGGGGATTTCCTAGGCTCTCCAAGTCTGTGCATCTTTGCAAAAGCTGACGGCCACGTCTGTCCTGCGGAGCGGATAGCAGGCTGATACCAGCTGCCAGCCTGATGGTTCAGCCCAGCTTTTAACCACTGTGCCACCAAGACTCCCAGGGGCTCGTTTGCGCTGCTAGAAAACATCAACAGTTTAAAGACAGGAAAATGCAGAAGAAACACATGCAGAATAAGCCTATTTCTAATAAAAGTGTTGCCCAAGAAAACAAAAGAAGCATTCTTACAAAAAGTAGCCCATATTCTTAAAAACAAAAAAGTAGACAATGTGCACTATCTCAAATTAAAAGTCAAAGAGCTACAAGGATTCAACGATGAAAGAAATACAGTAAATGATTATTTAAAAATAAAAGCAAGAGATGGAAAAATTCAGGAAAGAAATGGAAGGGAAACATAATACAAGATGAAAATCATTTTTGCTAAGTCAAACAAATTAAACACACACAGATATCAAAAAGAAAAACCGTATGAAACAATACTGAAATTTTAAAAATACTTAACAATATATAGATAACTACAGGACATAAAGTGAAAAATATAATTAATAAATAAGATACGAGAACAGATGGAGCATAAAATAGTGAAACGTTCCCAAAACATATTTCTGACCTGAAAGAACACTTGAGCCTGAAGATGAAAAGGAAACCTGAAAATAATGTGGCAAATTAAGTCAATTTTAGAAATGAGGAAGGAATTTTAGGGCATCTTAGGAGCCCTGGTGGCATAGTGGTGACTTGCTGGGCTGCTAACGTAGAGGTCAGCAGTTCGAAACCACCAGCCACTATATGGGAGAGAGAGGAGGCTTTCTGCTCCAGTAACTGGAACGGCACAGGGACAGTTCTACCCTGTCCTATATAGTCACCATGAGTCAGAATTGGCATGATGGCAGTGAGCTTAGAGAGTAGGGAAAATCAAAACAAAGACTAAGATAATACTTAAAAAGTTTGATTTTGTTATGGACCAGCCTGTTGGTGCTGACTCTTGTGGCCATGGACAACAGAAGGAGACGTTACTTAGTCCTGTGCTGTGTTCATGGTCATTGGTCCGGTTGGGTCGATGAAGGATTAGATAGCATCCATTTCTCTTTCTTGAAAAAATTACTTGACAACAACATGCTGTCAGCCAAGAGATGAACCAAAGTGAAGAATCCAGGAAAGGAGAAGCCATGAAAATGAGAGACGATTGAGTCCTTTTAAGTATTAATAAAGCAACGGCCAATGGGAATTGTGGTTACTGACATGAAGTGGGGCGAACTGCTTTCCGTCATGTATGATACTATGTATATTGTATGCTCATGGTACACATTATAATACACTTACTAATAATCAGGAAGTTTTAGGAGAAAAAACAAAAAGGAGTGCAGGCTCAATATCTTCTTTATTTTTAATAGCAAGAAGTCGGTGGAGACTGTCCAGAATTGAACACGAAGTTTAAAATTAAATCAAATTCTTGCAGTTTTTCATATCACTTTATTTCCTATCTGGAATGTTATCATGAAAACATACATCCAGATTCCAGTGACAAGAATATTTCAACTTTTCACCAACAAAGGGATCTTCTAAAAAAAGAAAAATAAAGAGCAAATTGCTAAAACTGCCATTTAACTTTATTTTAATTACAAATCAAGCCCTGAGGTGAAAAGTATCAAAAGAAACTAATAGCCATCCACACACAGGTTTCTGCCCTGTTGTTATGTAGTAAAACCCTAAGATCAGGTCGGAGAATTGGGCACATAAACTGAACTCCTACAGCACATTGAAAACACCCAAATGAGCGGTAAGAAAAATTCCAGCGATACAAATCCACTTCATGTTCCAGGGTTCCTGCTGGGGTGGCATTCTTTGCATTTGGTTAATTTGGACTATGTTCTACAATGTTTAGCTAATGAGTGGAATAAATGTAGCCACGGGGTGGAACCCAAACCAGGAATTTAAAAATCGTTAATTATTTAAAGCGATACATGAAAGGCTCCACAGCATTTCTAGTAAAACCCACAGTGTTTAGGAATTTAATATTGAAGTCTCACTTTTTATTTCAGCGCGGTTCTAGAAAATCAGAGCAAGTACATATGTCACCCCGGCTCAGTGGGTACACCACCCCGCCCCCCCTGCGCACACACACACACACACATGCAAGCACACACGGCTCGGGAGAAGGAAAAGCTTTAGGTTGCCATTGTAATCTCTGCTCACAGCTGGTTGAATAAGAATTAAGGGCATTGGAAAGCATTTAGTCCATAACTTAACCTAATTTTTAAAATGGTATATGAATAGAACATTTAAATGGCTGTCCTTGCAGGTACGCCGATTGATTGACAACACTTTTAGAAGCAAAAGACTCTACTGTTAATGACCCCAAGGTTGAACAGCTTTTACCTGGAAAAA
This sequence comes from Echinops telfairi, assembly GCF_000313985.2. Taxonomy (NCBI): domain Eukaryota; kingdom Metazoa; phylum Chordata; class Mammalia; order Afrosoricida; family Tenrecidae; genus Echinops; species Echinops telfairi. The sequence goes on from NW_022103896.1 coordinate 24,430,521, forward strand.
AAAAAGTAATGGATCCAAAGGAATTATAACAATTTGCCTTGTCAAAAATCTATTCACTGAATTGTGGAGTATGAAACATAATGACGTCTTTAGGAATCTAATAGCGAACAGCTGAAAAGTCGTATGCTCATCAGAGTCTGCACTTATTACACTGATACCGGAATGCTGCACATGTTTTAACTTCATTTATTTTAAATGTTGATGCAAAAGTAACTTAGAAAAGGGAATGAGGACTAAGAATATGTTTTATTACGTTAAAGTCAACATTAAGTCACAAGTGTAAAAGGGATCGAGCTAGACTTAATGTATTAATTGAATGTGCTCCTAGAGGACATAATTTCCTTGGAGGGGAATTGTGCTTCCTGAAATCTTCTACCTTAGCTTCTTCCTTGTGTTGTTCTGGGAATTTCTAATATGAGCGCTGTGAGTGTGGTTTACAAGTTGACGTGCCCCATAGTCCAGGTCCGAAGGACTGCCTGATGAGACATGACCTCCAGTTTTCACTCGGACAACCTACATATGCCCTTGGGGATGCAAATGGTTAGTAAAGTCAGCAAACTCAAAGATTGGAGGTTTGAGTTCACTCAAAGTTGCTTCAGAAGAAAGACCTGACCATTTAACTCCCAAAAAAGCCATCATTGAAAACCCTATTGAGCACCATTCTACCGACACACATAGGATGACCTTGAGTCAGAATTGAGAGCAACTGGTTACCTATAGAAGCCTATATCTACCTAAAAAAATGTTCTTTTGTGGAAGGTCACAGCTTAGCTTGGAAGATCTATGAGAGGGGTTCTACCCAGAATCACACCATTGAGTCTTGTGGGAAAACCCCCTGTGGAATTGGAGATCTCTTTTGTTAAATATAATTCAGCATATTGCCATGTGTTTGTCCGTTCAACTGGAAGGGCCAGGGGTCCTGCTGGTGCAATATGAAGCACTCAATGACAGACCCACATGTCAGTGGTTCCAGTCAGCCTCGAAGCTCTGTGAGAGAGTGCAGATGACAGCCCAGTAAATCTACGCCACACCTCTACTCTGTACAGGGGATTTTGTCACCCGGAACGCACTTACTACCCTGTTTCCCCGAAAGTAAGACATCCCCCGAAAATAAGACCTACTTACACTTTTGCCTTTCACTGAATTATAAGGCATCCCCTCAAAATAAGACCTCCCCGAAAATAAGTCCCCCCCCAAAGTTGCTGTAACTCTGGTCTCTGGACCATAGTGGTGGGCGCTGGCCACTGTTGGCTGCAGAGCAGCTGGAGCAGACAGGAAGTGCGAGGTCTCTTTTAATAAAACAGTAAACAATAAATGTGTACCATATTCCTCTTCATGGAAAAATAAGACATCTCCTGAAAATAAGACCTAGCACATCTTTGGGACCAACCAACAATTAACATAAGACACTGTCTTATTTTCGGGAAACAGGGTAGTTACCCAACAACACAAAGAGACTATGGACCTAATCCCAAGAGTTCACTCCCCTATAATTGATTTATTGAAATATGAAACAATGTTGCCAAACCTTGTCAAGATACTTACATGCAGCCCAAGATGAAGGAGAAATATGAAGGTAAGTTAAAAAGTATTGCTACAAAATCTAATAAATCTTTATTAAAGAAAAATAGCAAATCGTGAAGCTATTTCTCAATATATCCTCTATCATTTCCAAAGGTAATATTCCCATCTTTTCTCTTTCCTGAAGAAGTCTAGGCTGTTCAATTTACACCACGCCAAAATGGTACTTCTGGCACCCTCGGAGAACTCAACTTGTGTTCTGTTTAAGTGTTATTTGAGTTTGCGGAAGAAAAAGAAGTTGGCAGACCAAGATCAGGGCTGCAGGGGGGTGGGGTCAGGTTCCCTAGTGACATTCTCATAGGACAGCCCTTGCTTCGCTGAAACAAATGAGAGGGTGTATTGTGAGGGCTGGGGGTGGCCTTTTTCTCACCATTGCAGTTTTTAATTTCCTTAATACTTCAACATATTAAGCCTCTGTGTTGGTCCTATGTCCTTTGAGAAAATCTATCAAGAGTATGCCCTTGGGATTCTGAAAAACAGTCTTTATAACCTTGTGATAGGAATGTGACTGGCCAGCAGATCCCCTCAGTAGCTACTGGTTTTATTGGAACCCCAGTTTTTAAAAACTTGAAGATACCTGGACAAGTCTAAGAGAGGTGAACTACTGAGGGAATGTGTCCGCAGTCACCCACTGATGACAGGGATGTGTGTGAACACCTTTTGTTTGGAATACCTCTATGTGAGTATGAACTGAAAACCTAGTATCAATCATTTTGACTTGTCCTTGTATTTGGATATTCCAACGAAGGAGTCCATGAATTCTATAATGTTTGTTTGTTCTTAACTAGAACACAGTCCTGATACTCTGTAGCAAAATATGGAAAATGAAAACCAGTAATAACTAAAACATCAGGGTAGTCAGTGAAAATGAGTTATTTGTATTCCCTGTGATTTCAACAAATAGGAGAGACCAGGGATCTGTAAACGATCCCAAAGATGAAAGCTAACTTTCCAAATCCTTTTTGGAAATAGAGTTTTATTAGAACACAGTCATTGGTGTGTTGTTATTTGCGTAGTGCCTATGACTGCTTTCTCACCACAGTGGCATAGTTGAAACAGAGGCCTGATGACCTGAAAAGTCTAAAATACTTACTATTTTGCCCTTTAGAGAAAAAACAAAACAAACTATTGCCACCTCCTATGCTAGACTATGCTGCAGTCATGATCCACTACCACATGAAGTATCTGAGCACGAGAACATTTATTTCTCACTCCTAGACACTTCATGTGGGTGAGCAAGAGTGCTAAGCTTAAGATCACAGTCCAACAGAGGTTGTATCTTGACACATACTTCTATAATCAAAGGAAGTGCACTGGACCCATTAAAACTATATGTGACCTCCTCCCTGGGGGACGGACAACAGAAAAGTGGGTGAAGGGAGACGTCGGACAGGGCAAGATATGACAAAATAACAATTTATAAATTATCGAGCGCTCATGAGGGAGAGGGGAGCGGGGAGGGAGGGGAAAAATGAGGACCTAATGCCGGGGGCTTAAGTGGAGAGGCAATGTTTTGAGAATGATGAGGGTAATGAATGTACAAATGTGCTTTACACAATGTATGGATTGTGATAAGATTGTGATAAGAGTTGTATGAGCCCCTAATAAAATGATTAAAAAAACTCAAAAGAAAAAACAAAACAAAAAAAATCCCACCTGGACTTGAATGGTTAAAACCTTATTACATGATTCCCTTTCTAATGCACTTTGGGCCTGATCTGATTTTCAATACTTTGTGTGTGTGTGTTTGTTTATCTCAGATGTATTTTGTCATTGTGGGTAGCCCCTCTTGAATTGTTACATATTTTTCTGGTTTTCGGTATATGAAACCCAGGATTGATGAGCCTGTAGAGATGACAAGTAGAATAAGGTTTCTGGAGGGTACAGTGGGGGAGGGGTCAAAAGGAGTTGATAATCAAGGAGTTCAAGAAAGAAGAATATGTTTGGAAACTCATGGTAGTGGCAACTGGACAATACTGCTTAATGTTATTGAACTATGAAGTGCTGTATCTGTCAGGGCTCCTAATAAAATGGTTTTGGAACAAAACAAATCAAAACCCAAATCTCTCACCTGAAAGTGACACATCAATTCCACTCTTATTTCTTTGGTCAAAGCAAGTCACAGGGCCATATGTAGTCTTAAAGGCAGAAGGTAAATGAAACTCTGCCCAGCCCATTGCAAAAAAACATAAGCAATTGTAAATTGCTGTTACCAGTTGCTCTGTATTTGGCTCGGATTCCCGCTGACCCCATGTGAAGTTTGGCTTAGTTTTTCTGCTTTGCTCGTGTGATTTTCAGTAGAACCGTGCTCTCTAAGATTTTCAAGGCTGTGTTCTTTGGGACACGTCTCTGGGCCTGCCTTCAAAGGTGTTTCTGGGTGGCTTTGAACTACCAGCCTTTCAGCTAATAGCAGAAAACATAAACTTTTGCTCCACCCAAGACAATTGTGAATACAGGCATAACTCAGAGAAATTATAGGGTTAGTTCCAGACCACCTCAATCAAGTGAATATTGCAATAAAATGAGCCAGTTATACATTTAAAAAAATTTCCCAATGCATATACAAATTATGTTCGCAATATACTTTCGTCGAAGTGTGCTGTAGCATCGTGGAAAAGTTTGAGACATTGTGAGAGTTCTCAACATGTGGCACAGAGATACAAGGCGAGCATGCGCTGTTGGGAAAATGGCGCCAATTGACTCCTGGATCCAAACCATCAATTTGTGAAAGAAAATAAATGCAGTGCCCGTGAAACATAAACAAAGCAAAGCACAATAAAAGAGGTATGCCTCTAGCCGTAACCTATTCTGCAAATAAATTATATGGCTACTCTAAAAGGTCTATCCATCTTTCTCCCACACAGGAGTGGTTGGAACCACTGATCTTTTGGTGAGCAGCCAAACTCGTAACCACTACACCACCAGGGTTCCTTCAGGAGTGTTTACCCTCACATTCAGTTTTTGAAAGGGAACAATAATCTGGTCTGGAAAATGGAGTGTGAAATACAACCTTGCAGAAAAACTATAATGTGCCTCGCAGTCATAGAAGAAAACTCTATTTTTCACCTCGCAAGCAAAGGATTTACATGCATCTCTGACATATATTTATAAGAAGATAATATTGCATATTAATTATTAATATACATCTGTAATGATTTTACAGTCTATACTGTAAATTATAAAGAGGTGATTAAAGATGTTGCATAAAACATTTAAACCATGTGGTGGGTATTGCTATTTCATAACTGTTTAAAACTTTAATGAAGGTTGGAATAGTTTCACATCTATGTAGTATGTCATGGATAATAAACTAGATACAAGTTAGGTAGTTACGTTGTTAATTCTGCTTATAAACATACATTTTTAATGATTGGCAAATTTTCAATGTCATTAATAGAGTAAATAAAGCAATCTATTATATTTCATACCATAAGAAAAATAATTAATTTAGTTAAATTTTATAAGTAATTTTTAAGCACAAAGAGAAGGCTGATTGCCATTTAAAGTTCAATGTCATACCTCTATTCATCAATAAAATGAGCATTAATAATAGGCCTATTCGTGCTCATTCTTTTACTCAATCACAAATAACGATTGTGTTGAAAGAATGCAAATCTATAGCATGTACTTTATGAAAGAAAACACTATTGAAAACAGTCTTGTTCTCTCCATTTCTCTCCTCAACCTCTTTCCAAGACTGTTTGTTTAAACTCATTCTGTTGAGCTATTTCCCCCTCTGTGTTAGTCCGGGTAGACTAGAGAAACAAATCAATAGAAACTCATATGTGCATAAGAGAGAGTTTTATATAAAGGGTAATTGTACATTAAGAAAGCATCCAAACCCAGTCTAGTCCAAGCCCATAAGTCCGGTATTAGCCTGTATGTCGGATACCAATGTATAAAGTCCTCTTCAGACTCATGAAACACATGCAATGATGCTGAATGCAGGAAGATCCCTGGCCAGTGGGTAGAAAGTCTTTGGATCCAGTGGCGTTGTAAGCATCTCAGTGCTGGCAGGGGTCTCTACATGGCTTCTTTGGCTTCAGAGGTCTGGTTGCATCAGAGTAGGCCCATGTGGCTTCTCTAGCTCAGGGCACGAGCATAGTTCCATGTGTCTTGTCAGCTGCAATGCCTCCCAGGGAGTGAGCAAAGGGAGAGAGGTGTCTCTCGCCTCCAAGGAGGAAGTACCGGATTTCCTAGAATCCTCATGAGAAGGCCATGCCCACACAGAGGCCTCACGGGCTATCACCCAATTGACAGACTAGACTCTACCCCTTCACTCTTAACCCAGCAGTCGAGAGATGAAATGGCACAATGCATTGGGTAAATCTGTGGCACAAGAAATCTTTAGTGTTGAAAAGCAAGGATGTTACTTTGAGAATTAAGGTGAACCCGACCGGATACCATGGCATTTTCAATTGTCTCTCAGGCATGTGACAGTTGGACATTGAAAAAGAAACACCAAGGGAAAAAACAAAGCAAAACAAAAAAACCGCAACACATTTGATTCTGGTGCTTGTGAAGAATGTTGAAAATACCATGGACGCTAAAGAACGAACATATCTGACTAGTAAGTACAGCCAGAATGCTCCTTAGAGGCAAGGGAGACATGACTTCCTTTCCATTACTTTGGACATACTGTTATGAAAGACCAGCCCCTGGGGGAGGGCATCATGCTTGGTAAAGTAGTAGATCAAGTCTGTAGTCTTCCTGACCATAAAGAGGGGAAGGAGAAGAAAGGTAAAAAGTG
>NW_022103896.1:24436951-24443494 GCF_000313985.2 Echinops telfairi
CTTTGACAAGATGGATTGGCATAGTGGCTGCATTGATGGGCCCAAGCATAAAAACAATTTTGAGGATGGCACAGGATGGGGCAGTCTTTGGTTCTGTTGTTCACAGTGCTGCTGTGATTGGGAACCAACTCAACAGCACCTAACAGCAACAGATGTAAAGTGAGCCATCTCAGATACAGGAGCAGAGCAGCTCATGGATGTCAAGAAAAAGACCCAGGATCAGAGCATATCCTTTGGACCCTGAAGTCCTGTTGTGCTGAACCTCCTTAATCCAGAAAGCAGAGAGCTGTGACACCAGAGGAGTGGCATAAGAACAGTGGCCACAGCACCAGGACCATGAGACAGATGGGTGGGCTTCCCAGCCCATGGAGTGAATAAAGTTAAGTAGCTTCAGGCATGAGGCTTGCCTGCTTGGTAGGGTGCCTCCAGGCATTTAATTGAGCGGGGTGGGCGTCTAGGATTGCTGACCTATAGCTAAAGCCTAGCCTCTTTGAGTTCATGGCAGAGTAGAGTGCCATTTTAGCATATATTGGCAACATTAAAGGAAGCTTTGTAACACTTCTGTGCAGGGCAGAGACCAAGGCACTGCATGGCTGAGAGAGAAGGGGCCAGAGAGAGAGGGGTGCCTATAGGCATGTCTGAAAAGAGGTATTTCTCAACAAACTGAACTTTGAGCATTTATGATCCTGAATGATAGCCTATGAACTTCTCTAATAAATGAGTGGTTTCTGCATTCTGTGTAGCTATACACTGAGCAATGGATTATCAAACCAAGTACAAAGTAGAGAGGGCCACGTGTGAGGTAGCCGGTGTCAAAAGCAAGAAGATTGAAGGCATGTCTAACTTCTGCCTCCATAGGAACTGCCCTTGGGCTGATGCTGAGTTTACTTCTCCTTCCTCTTTGTGAAGTCAGAGGGGGCTAGAAGCCACCCCCACACCACTCTTACACTGCAAATGGACAGAATCCAAAGAGTTTCCTGAGGCTTTTGAGAAGGGTCTGGGTAAATAGAGGCTCAATGCCTACTTAGGGTCAGAAGCTTTTAGGTCCAGGAGAGCCTGCGATCGATTACTCAGAATGTTTCACCTCAACTACAACTGAAATCTGAGTTGGACTAAGGGGATGTGATGCAGGTCGTCAGTAGCTTTTGCTATAAATAGCCTGGTTTATTCATACTTGAGTTGGAGGGGCCAAAACTTATTCCCAGAAATCATAATAAGTTTTGAAGAGCATTTCTCTCTGCAATATTTAGATTGTTTTAGATTTTTATTTTAACTTCCTAGTTTTACTATTGGCATCTACTGTGAAATCCAGTCTCTCCTGTGGAATAAGTGTGATGGACACCAGGCCCAGGAATAGGTTGAAGAGGTGGAGGGAGGCACCTCAGGTACAACAACATTGAAGGTGATGCATGACCTGGAGATGGAGTGTCACTTCAGCTTTTGAGCTCTCAGTGTCTCATTCACCTCCTCCTACTGCCAGCTCTGATGGACATGGTGGATTGGCACTCACCATCCATTTTACCTTCACTTCCGGTTTGTGCCCTTGTGGTAGTTACATCATCTGGTGTCAACTTGAGACTATTAAGAGTGAAGAGGTGGAGTTTAGCCTGTTAATGAGGTCACAGCTTGGTGACCTCATTTCAGGCACAACGGAGATAAAATAGCTCACTGGAGCCCAGACTCACACACTGTGCTTCATCCTCCTGTTGACAAGCCACATGGGGCCAGAGCCCTAGAGCTGGAAGATTCACGTGGAGAACCACACCAGTGCTGAGATGCTTCCTCCACTACTGGATCCACAAGAATTTCTACTCATTAGCCTTTCCACTTACTGTTTTCTCAATAAACAATTGCTCTTTGATATGAAGCTCTTTCTTATACATATGTGAGTGTCTATGAATTTGTTTCTCTAGTCAACCGGCCTAACACAGCCCTCCTCCACTGCCATGTTGAGGATCACCCATGCTGGTAGTGGCCATGTTCGCAAGTGTTTGTTCCCCAGGTTGCTGCAGCAGAAACAGCTTCTTTGTTGGGGCGACTGCCTCTGGCAGTGGTTGCTTGCTTCTGGGTCTGTTGTCTTCCTGACCACAAATGAATCAGCTGTCTCTGAGAGGACCAACTTTGTTAAGTAGTTCAGAACACTTTTCTCAAATTACACTCTGATTCTTCAGCTTTCCCAACAATTTACAAGCTATTGACCTGCCATAATAAAGCCCTTTCTACTTCAACTGTGAAGAGTGAAGTATGTTGTCTGCCACCAAATCATGACCTATTCAAATACGTTTTCAATTGCAGAAAAAATACATCATTTCAGGATTATTTTTCTGGACTCTTCTGTAATCTTAGACCATATTGAATTTCATTCAGCCATTTGACAGAGAAAAAGTATTTGTTCTGAGTTTCCCATTCAAAAATGCTTTTCTGAACTGGTATGATTTTATTGGTTGGGGTTGGGTGAGGCACATAGTTTTCAGGTAGCTTCCTTGAGGGGTGTCCCTTTTTTCTCACAAAAGCCTTTGTAAAAATGTATGCTGGCTTTTCAATAGGCATTAAACAGTCTTCTTAGAAGGCTTTTATCTTTACACTGAGCACTTTGTGGTAAGAAGATGACTCGTCGGCTTCCAATGTCACACGTACATTCGAGGCAAGAAAAATCAGACGAGCAAAGGCCAGAAAACCATTTGCCTTGTCTCAACGCTGAGAAATTTCTACCTGCTTATACATCTCTTATAAGTTGAATTATGTCCCCTCCCAAAAGTATATAAGGAGGGCTGGTGGTGCAAGAGTTAAGCATTTAAATGCTAGCTGACCGGTTGGTGGGTTGGAACCATCCAGTGGATCTGTGGGAGCAAAGACTTGGCCCTGGGCTCCAGTAAAGACTTGCTAGTTAGCCCATTGCCCTTGAGTTCATTCTGACTCATAGGGAGCTGTGTTAGTCTAGGTTAACTAGAGAAACAGATCCATAGAGACACGCATATGTGTATAAGAAAGCTTTATGTACAAGAGCAATGGAACATTGAGAAAACATCCCAGCCCAGTCCAGATCAAGTCCATAAGTCCGATATTAGCAGATATGTCAAATAACAATCTATAAAGTCCTCTTCAGACTCACGAAACACGTGCAATGATGCCAAATTCAAGAAAATCACAGACCAGTGGGTGGAACATCTTGTGGATCTAGTGGTGGTAGAAGCATATCAGTGCTGGCAGGGGCCTCCACTTGACTCCTCCAGCTCCCACAGCTCTGGCTGCATCAGCGTAGCTTAATCAGGCTTATTGTCAGTAATGCCTCACAGGGAGTGACTGTGTCCTGCTTCCAGTGAGCTATTTTTCTCCTTAGTGCTTCCAAATGAGGTCATCAAGCTGTGACCTGATTAACAGGCTAAACTCCACCCCTTCACTCTTAATAGTCTCATATTGATTATGTAACTACCACAGGAGCCTATGCAACAAAGTGGAACTACCTCATAGGGTTTGGAAGGCTGTTAGCTGTACAGAAGCAGACAGACACATTTTTGTACTGCAGACTGGCTGGTAGGTTCAAATCACTGACCTGTTGGTTATCAGTTGAGTCTTTAACCACTGCATGCCCACAGATCCTTCTTTGCACTATCACTTTGGGTCTCGATGAATAGAAAATCAACTAGATGGCACCTAATACAAACACAAAGGCATGTGTAAGTCCTAACCTCCAGTGCTGAGAATGTGATCTAATTTGGAAACAGGATCTTTGTAGATGCTATTAGATAACATGAGGTTATAGTCAAGTAGGGTGGACCCTACCTCACTAGGAAGAATGCCCTTATAATGAAAAGACCAAGTCAGATCTAAATAGAGGAAAGACAGCCATGTGACAATGGAGACAGAGATTGGAGTTATGCTGCCACAAAGGAAGGCCTAGGACCACAAGATTCTGAGAAGCAATAGGAAGCTCTTCCCTAGAGATTTCAGAGGCAGCATGGCTCACCGTACCTATGGAACAGACCATCAATTGCTTATCAGTAAGTTCAGGAGAAAACTGAAGAAAATTAAAACAATCCCACAAGAGTGAAAATACAACCTCGAGTCTACAACGCTGACTTTCCAGAACATGTCAAGAACAGACTTGACACATTGAACACTAATGACACAAGAGCTGGTGTGCTGTGGGAGGACATCAAGACCATCAAACACGAAGAAAGCAAAAGGTCATATCTCTGTGTTAAGAACTAAGGTTGCAGATGGACATTGGGCCTCCACTCAAGTACTCCCTTAACATGAGAACACTTTGTTCTAACAATCTGGCATTCTGTGATGCTCACCTTCCCAACACGATTGCAGAAGACAAAATGGGTGCATAAGCAAATGCGGTGAAGAAAACTGGTAGTGCCTAGCTATCAAAAGATAAAGCGTCTGGGGTCTTAAAGGTTTGAAGATAAACAAGCAGCCATCTAGCTGAGAAGCAACAAAGCCCACATGGAAGAAGCACACCAGCCTGTGTGATCATGAAGTGTCGCTGGGATCAGGTATTAGGCATCTAAGACCCAGAATAAAACCATACCCAATGTAAATTGGGGAGAGGGGACATGGAGTGGAGACCCAATGCCCAGATGTAGACAATTGGACAACTCTTCACAAGAGGGGTCATAGGGAAGAGATGAGCCAGTCAGGATGCAGCATAGCCCTGATGAAATACAACTTTCCTTTAGTTCTTTGTTGCTTCCTTATCCCCACTATCATGACCTCAATTCTACCTTACAAATTGGATTAGACCAGAACATGCACACTGCTACAGACAAGAGACCTGAAAGAAACACAGGGAATCCAAGATAGATACACCCCTCAGGGCCAACAATGAGAGTAGAGATTCTAGGAGGATTAGGGGAGGGTTGAGAAGAAAGGAGAAATGGGGAACTAATCACAAGGATCAATCTAGAACCCCCTCCCAAGGGAATGAAAAACGGAAAAGTGGGTGAGGGGCGATGGAAGACTATGTAAGATATGGAAAAAATAATCTATACATTTTCAAGGGTTCATGAGAGAGGGTGGACGGGGGAGGGAGGGGAAAGAAGTGGGGAGCTGATATCAGAGGCTCAAGTGGGAAGAGAATGCTTTGAAAATGATGATGGTAGCATATGTACAAATGTGCTTGACACACTGGAGGAATATATGGATTGTGATAAGAGATGTAAGAGCTCCCAATTAAAAACAAAACAAAACACAATAAAGTATTATTATTATTTTAAAGTCAGGAAAGAGAAAAGCCCAAAGTGGATGTCAGAAGAGACTCTGAAACTTGCTATTAATCATAGAGTCGCTAAACAAATGGAAGAAAGGATGAAGTCAAGGAGCTGAATAGAAAATTCCTAAGGGCAACTCTAAGAAGACAAAGCCAAATATTATAATGAAATACAGAATAGTTTTAGAAAACCAAAAAGGAAGAACATATTCAGCAATCTGAAACTAAAAGAACTCAAGAAAGATTCAAGCCTAGAATTGCAATTTTGAAATATCCTATTGGCAAAATATTGAATGATACAGGAAGCATACAGAGAATATGGGAAAAAATAGAATCACTTTATCAAAGAGAACAAGTCAACAGTCTACCATTCCAGGAGGTAGCATATGAGCAAGAACCAATGGTGCTGAAGGAAGTTCAAACTGCACTGAATGCGTTAGCCAAAACAAGACTCCAAGAATTGATGGAATACCCATTGAAATGTTTCAACAAGCTGTAGAAGCACTGGAAGCACTCATTCATGTATGCAAGGACAACTGCAAGACAGCTACTTGGCCAACTGACAGGAAGAGATCCATATTTGGGCCCATTCCAAAGAAAGGTGACCCAATAGAATGCTCAAACAATAGAAAGATATCATTGATATTCCACACAAGGAATATTTTGCTTAAGAGCATCCAACAATAGTTATGGCTGTCCATTGACAGGGAACTGCCAGAAGTTCAGGCCATTCAGAAAGGTGCTGGAACATTGATATCATTGCTCATGTCAGAGGATCTTGACTCAAAGCAGAAAATATCAGAAAGATATTTACCTGTGTTTCATTGACTATGCAAAAGCAATGGACTGTGTGGACCATACTAAACAGTGGATAATCTTGAGAAAAATGGGAATTTCAGAAACACTTCATTGTGCTTATTTGGAATTTGTACCTGATCAAGAGATAGGTGTGCAAACAGAACCAGGGAACATTTTAAAATCAGTAAAGGTATGCGCCAGGATTGTATCCTCTCACTACTATATGCCAAGCAAATCATCAAAGAAGCTGGGTTATATGAAAAGTGTGGCATTAGGATGGGAAGAAAACTTGTTAACAACCTGCAGTATGCAGATGACACAACCTTGCTTGGTGAAAGTGAGGAACACTTGAATCACTTACTGGTGATTATTAAGGGTTGCAGCCCTTGAACATGATAGTGGAACAAGAGGAAAGTAAAAGGAAACAGAGGAAGGAACTAGGAGGCAAAAGGGCATTTATAGAAGTCTAAATACAGACATGTACATATGAAAATATATTTATATATGACAATGGGGAAATAGATCTA
>NW_022103896.1:24444092-24451599 GCF_000313985.2 Echinops telfairi
TGAAGCGCCACCGGCTGCAGGACCACATGAAGCCTCTGGTCAGGGTCAAGTGGCTGGTGAAGCCCTCACTTCCCCCCTGCCAGCCCAGCCAGCAAGCTCGCCTTCGTGAGAGGCCCTTGTGGCCATCAGACAGCTGGGACCCTTTGAGTCGGGGCCAGAGGACCATCAGCCCTCCTCCCAGAGCACAGGACGGGGAGGGAGGGACAATGTGACATCTTCGGCCTCTCTCCCGACCTCCCACCCCCCAGTGTGGAGACTCAGCGGGAAGTGCCTTCAGGTTGGCCCCACCCTCCCTGCCCACTTGGGCATGTGATGACTCCTGAATTTTCTTCCTCACCCAGTGACTTGGACATTGTTAGGTCATTGTTGTTTGTTTTTGTTTCTTTTGTACACGTCTCCTTGTACATTTTATTAAATCGGGTCCTTGTGTAGTTGGAAAACACAAGCGGCCATCTAACAGAAGCAACAAAGCCCACATCTAACACAACAAAGCCTAACAGAAGCACACCAGCCTGTATGAATACGACGTATCAATAGGATTAGGGATCAGGCATCAAAGAACAAAAAGTCATATCATTGTGAATGAGGGGGAGTGCAGAGTGTAGACCCAAAGCCCATCTCTAGGCAACTGGACATCCCCTTACAGAAGGGTTGCGGGGAGGAGACAAGCCAGTCAGGGTGCAATATTGCACCAATGAAACATACAACTTTCCTCTAGTTCTTTAATGCTTCCTCCGCCCACTATCATGATCCCAATTCTACCTTACAAATCTGTCTAGAGGATGCACACTGGTACAGATCAGAGCAGGAAACACAGGGAATCCAGGACTGATAAACCCCTCAGGACCAATAATGAGAGTACCAGGAGGGCAAGGGGAAGGTGGGAGGGAGCAAGGGGGAACCGATCACAATGATCTACATATAACCCTCTCCCTGGGGAACAGACGACAGACGTGGGTGAAGGGAGACATTGGACAGTGTAAGACATGAAAAAATAATAATAATTTATAAATTATCAAGGGTGCATGAGGGAGGGAGGGGGGAAATGAGCTGACACCAAGGGGTCAAGTAGAAAGAAAATGTTTTGAGAATGATGACAGCAACAAATGTACAAATGTACTTGACACAATGGATGGATGTAGGGATTGTGATAAGAGTTGTACAAGCCCCCAATAAATAGATTTTTAAAAAAGGGATTGCAGCCTTACATGTGGATTACAATGTAAAGATGACCTAAGTACTCACAACTGGACCAATAAGGAGCAAATTTGCCAAGGATTTTGTCTTACTTGGATCCACAATCAATACTCCTGGAAGCAGCAGTCTAGAGATCAAAAGATGCATTACATTAGGTAAATCTGCTGCATAAGACTTCTAAAGAGTATTGAAAAAGAAGCATGTTCTTTAAGGACTAAGATATGCCTGACCCAAGCCTTGGTATTTTCCATTGCATCATTTGCATGTGAAAGTTGGACATTGAATAAGCAAGCCCATACAAGAATAGGTACATTTAAATTGTCGTGCTGGAGAAGAATATTGAAAATACTATGGACTGCTAAAAGAACAACCCGATTTGTATCAGAAGTTGTAAGATCAGAGCGCTCCTTAGTGGCAAGGATGGCAAGATTTCATCTGAAATACTTTGGACATATTGTAAACTGGAGGAGCCATGGAAAAGAGGCAGCCCCTGGATGAGATGGCCGAACACAGTGGCTGCCACAATGGGCTCCGGCATAGCAACAATCGTGAGGAAGGTGCAGGGCTGTGCCCTACTTAGTTCCTTTCTGCATAAGCTCACCATGGATTGAGCTGACACTTCTAGTTTCCAAAATTCTCAGAGAATACATTTATTTTAGGACATGTGTAAACTCTATGGAGGCCCTATCTGAAATAACAAATGTTTCAATTGCCCGCTCTAATTTTCTATCAAGCCAAATGGTATGGGTACATCATATCATGCATGAGAGGAGAAACCCTCTCCACACTGGCCGGAGGCCGATGGCCACAAAGCATAAGTCAGACATGCGTCCACGCCCAGCATTTCTCGATCTATGCTGACGTTAAAGGTTTGTTCCAAGAACGTCCACTCTTCTGTTGGGTTCAGCAATCCGCTGCACTGGCCACTCAGGGCATGCAGTCAATAGCCATGGTTATGGTGTTTCTGAGGCCAAGTCATAGGTTACCCAGGCCAAGATGAGAAAACATTAAGTATACAGCCATTGGTCGGTAGTAACACCTCTCCTCTGCCAGCAGCAAAGGGTCTTTCTCGTCACCAGCCTCTCACCCACGTGGTCCCTTATTCTCTGCCTCCACGAACCCAGCCTGGTGCTCTGCCTCACCATCATAGTCTCTCCTCTGCCCTATAGACTCCATGTGGAAGCTTCTGGTCCTCTGGTCTCAGCCTCAGCCACTTCTGACTGAGATCGCAAACCTGTTCCATTCTCTCCTTCGTTGGTGGCCCTGGGATTTCTCTCTGCTCCTGCTCCAGAGAGGATACATTCTTATAGCCAGGGGGCTGTCATCTGCAACTGACCCGTCACCTCTGTAAGTATCACACATGTCCTCTTTTTTAGGCTCACCCAGTCCTTTGGTGGGAGTGACAGCAACATGGCTAGAAGAGCCGTATTAAGAAATGTCCCTTCACCCCATTCGCCCACGTTGTTTTCATTTGGATGGCATCTTGCGAAAATGAAGATAGGGTCCCACTGGCAGCCATCAGAATTTGAGTTTTCCTGGATGCAAGGAAGATTGTGAAATTCATTGGCTGTGGTTAATTTTTTACTGAGGATATCTTGGCCTCAGATAAAATTAGATAGGCAGTATCAAACAGATCATTAAATCCACTGTCATTGAGTTGATTTTGGCTCATATTGACCTTACATAGGGTTTCAAAGCCTAAATCTTTCCCGGAGCAGGCGGTCTTGTCTTTCTCCTTGGGAGCAGCAGTGGCCCTCGGGCTCCTTAGAACAGATATTGGATGAGCGCAATGATTGTTTTGCATCATCCATTCCAATTTGTCGCAAATAGGTTTTAGTTCTTTTCACAACTTTTCTCTAATAATGCCTTTTTACATTCTTCGACCATAGCTGTCTTCTGGATCCAGGAGTTTCACTGTGCCAGATCCAGAGGAGGTACTTCATTTGGGGCTCTTGCTCTTAGCGCCTCTCCCCTCCTGCTTCTCACAGGGTCATTTTCTACCCAGCAGGGTGGTAATCACAATGAATCCTGTTAACGGGAGGATCCATGTATTCCCCCACCTTCTTTCCAGACCCAGGCAGGAAGAGGTCTTAAGTAAGATTTACTGAGACTTGGGCTAGAAGAACCACAGTTCACTGCACCTGCACCTAGTTTGCTAAAATTAGAGCCTTAGTTATGCCTCTCTAATATTATCTAATACTTACCCAATGCTATCTAATTTTAACTGCATTGGTAGAAATGGCCATTAAATACAATTTAATTCAGTAAACATATATAGACTACCTTAACTGAATTTGTTCACTGAGAAGTACTCTCCATTGAAAATTTGTGTGTTGAAAATGGTATTTGCATGGACATCAGAATTCAAATTTATTTTAACTGAAATGAGTTTGTTCCATATAACTTTTAAAAATGCTGAACACATTACTGCAGCTAACGACATGTTTACTTGGCTAAGGCTGTACCTGAGAATATCCCTGGGGGCTAAATACTGTTTCTTCAGTATTTATGACATAAACAAAGCACAGTATAAATGAAAGCATCAATAAAACCATTTACCAAAGCTATTTTTTTACTATAAAAAGTCATTATTAGGCAAGTCCATTCCTCTGATTTTCTTTAACCAAATAACATTCTTGCATTTAAATATATTTTCCTGGCATGCAAACCGATGTAAATGTATCAGGCAGTTGGTTGTATGAAAATCCACAAATTATAGTCTGCCAAAACTCAAGTGATGTCATATCATCTCTAATTAGCTGTTTGCAACCTGGAGTTGAGTAAACTGAGATAGCATTGTGAAACTGGGTGTTCTTACAAAGTAGTTTAATTGAAATGCAAATGGTTTCACAATGCCCAACTCTCACATGCATGTAAAAGTATCTTCAGTCAATCAAAAAACTCTTACTAGATACCTACTTCAAATCCAGAATTGTGCTAGGAATTGTAGCAGAGGTTTAAAAATGAGTAATAAATAGACTTCGGGTGTCTGGCTTGTGTTTGATAATCACTAAATGGAACCTTGGTGGCCGGGTGGTTACACTTGGCTGCTGTCTAACAGGTCAGGCTTTTAACCTTCCGGCTATGCTAGAGGAGACATGTGTCAGTCTGCTTCTGTAAAGAATCAACTCTTGGGAGCCCTACTTGGTCTTCTAGGGGTTGTTATTGAGTTGAAATCAACTTCATGGTGGTAGTTTTGCAGGGGGGTTCTTTTGTTTTGTTTTGAGGGTGTGTGTGTGTTGGCTTTGTTAGTTGTATCATGAAGAAAATTATAATGTAGCTGGGGAACCAGTAGTAAAACTTCTGAAACTATTGGAAAGGAAATAGCTTACAGATAAAAATAATATTACTGGTACCATTAATTAGTATTATTTCTACCACCAGCGCTATTATTATAATACAGTAACTGAAGCATTGGCAATGCTGATGCCCTATATTTACTGAGTACTTGTAATATTCAGGTCCTATAATAATATTATTGATTTCATGTAATTATAGCTAATTTATAAAATCTGATATCATTTTACCTGCATCATCTCATTTTCTCCTCATAGCAAATCTGTGGATTATTTATTTTCATCCTAATTGTACAGATTAGCAAAATGAAGTTTAGGTGGGTTAAGTAACTAAGTAACTTGACCCAAAGTCACATATTATGCAATAGAGGCATAGGTAGGAATGAACTAAATTTATCTGACTCAAATGATCTCAATTGATAATCAGGCGGTATGTCTCCATGACATCTATATTTCAGCATGATGCTACAATGTCTCCTATAACTTTTGAGTTAATGTTTAGTGCCCATCAATTGACTTTCTGGAGAAGTTCAATGGAATATTTCAAACATTTTACATTGCCAACTTTGAAAAGCAGTGTTAATGGAAACATTTCTAATATGTTTTACTTTATTTCTTAATTATAAAATGTTAGGTATAGTTTAATTTTCTGCTGACAACCTGAAACATAATGATGCCCCTCTGTTATGCTTGAATATTTTAGTCCTCCAACTCTTTCCACCCCCTTTCTGAGATTTCTCCAAACTTTGTAGATTCTCTTGGGACCCTGGAACTAATATATATTGATTACTTGCAAATAGTTGTCCATAGGCACCATACATAATGTGTCACAATTCAGGGCTTTTCATACGGAGTAGAAAGAAAGTGGCGAGCATGTATTTTTATGTAAGAATGACTGTTTTGCACTCACATGAGGTTCAGCTTTGTGACTGGCGATCAAGCAAGAAGCAAATCTTTATGGGAGCAGAAAGCCTCATCTTTCTCCTGTGGCATGGCTGGTGGTTTCGAACAGCAGACCTTCTAGTTAGCAACTCAGCTTGTACCCCACTATGCCACCACATAATATGGAGGGTTAGTGCAAAAGAAGAAGACTCATTTAGATGAATTGACGGAGTGGTTGCAACAATGGGCGCAAATATGCAACAATTATGAGGCTGGCCCAGGATTGGGTCATGATTTGATTTGTTGTACAAAGGACAATTATGAGTCAGAATTGACCTGACAATACCTACCAACAACAAGGAACATCTCAGTACTGAAATCTTTAAGGTTCCTAGTGCTAACCCGCAACCATATTGGAAAAAAAATCATTGGCATTTGCCATCAATGCAAAACATGAGGTCACTGATCAAACATTATCAGAAGATCATTTTTAATGGTCAAGTAGGCTTATTAGGAAAATCAATTTTAAACTTATATTTTATTAGAATCAATTAACTTTATTTCTAAAAATTTATTGTAAAAGAAAAGTTAGAAACGTACCCATGGATCTAGCTATTCTTTCAAAACTACTTTGCTCAACAGAATGAATGTTTAGATAAATCACTAACAAGTCAGCAAATTATAGGGCATTTAGGTGATGGCAAGTCTATGGGAATTGATAGTAATTTTAAAATTGAGCAGAGATTTTGGGACGGTCGATGCCTGTCTTTTAAAGAGAGTGCAGGCTTCCTTGAAAAGGCGACGTTGAGCACTGAATGTGTTTTAGCTATTGTCTCTTTAAGTAACTTCTCTGTTAGATTCTCATTCTGTTCTGCATCTGAGTTTTTTTTGTGAAATGGCATTCAACTATATCACCGCAGAATCTGTCTCTTGTCCCCCTGTATATTTTTTAATCTTTGAAACCCTCAAAATATATTATTCTAACCCTGGTGGAGGAATGGGCTAAGTGATAGGCACGATCCTCCTTGATGGGCAGTTTGGAAGCCCCAGCCATTCCACAGAAGGAAGTTGAGGACGTCTACTCCCCAGAATAGTTACCGAAACCCACAAGGGCAGGTGCCTGCTCCACTGGGTCACATTGAGTTGGAATTGACTTGATTTCAATACGTTTTTTGTTTTGACTTTCTCTCCTTAACTGTGTCTAATTCCCTTTTAAATCTATCTGTTGAGTTATTGTTGCAATGGTTTCAATCACGAAAATTTTTATCGGTCATTTTCAAATCTTCTGTATCATTTTTTTTTCAAACCATCTATGTCAGGTCCCAATGTTTTAATTTTTTCAATATTGCAATATAGTTTTAACATGCTCTGTATCATATAGTTCCAGTATTTCAAATCTCTAGAGACGTGCATTATTGTTTGTTATTGTTATTATTGTTGTTGGTTCTTGATCATAGGTTTCCTTTGCTCTTGTGACTCATTTTTATGGGCTTTGCTGATTCAAGGTATCTGAAAAGTTCTTCTCAGAAATAAACTAAAGCCTTATAATGGAGATACTTTTCTCCAGAAAGAACTGGCATTTGTTTCTGGTAGGAAATCAGAGCAATTCCCCAGCACTGCATTGTCCTAATGTACAGGTTTAAAAATTCTCTGCACAGCGCATGGGAGTGAATACGAAAAGCCATTGTGCATAGGGTAGGCTCTCGCCTAAAGAATGCAGGCCATTCAGTTGGAGTTTTTGTTCCATTTTCCACAGGGTATATGCCAGACGTTTATTTCTGACCGTTTTCCCTCATGAAGTTGGTAAAACATAAATCCTAATTTACCTGGATTAACAGCATCCTAGCGGTTATGCTTGGGCTGTGATCCACATGGTCGGCAGTTCGAAACCACCAGCTGCTCTGCTGGAGAAAGACTGGGCTTTCTGTTCCTTAGACAGTCTCAGAAACACACAGGGGGTTACTATGGGTCAGCACTGACTCATCGGCGGCCACCAGTTAGGACAAAAGCAAATTCCAATCCTGCTTTCTTCCCTTACTCCTCAATCCCCCTCCTTTGCTGTCTTGGTGCCCTTTGAGGCCTTGAAGACTGTCTATTCCTCAACTGAAGAGTGGGTGAAGGGAGACGTCGGA
>NW_022103896.1:24451699-24453782 GCF_000313985.2 Echinops telfairi
CCCAGAATACTCAGTCATATTTAGAGTGCTTTCCAATGTGAAGGGCTCATCTTCTGGCACTATGCCTGACAGCATTCTGCTAGTCATGAGGCATTTGAGTACCTGAAAAAGTGCTCCTGTTATTCACAAAGTTCTCAGTGGCCAATAAATAAATAGCCACAGAGACTGCAATGGGGATACACATTATTTCAACCAATGAAATGCTGTGGATGAGGGCATTCTTCTTCAATAGTTATATCTGCCATGAATCAATCTCAGCATATTCTCAATGAGAATGATTTTTCTGCTTGAATTTCTATACTAATTCTTCTAGTATAGAAGGTGAATTTGGGTAATGAAACCTTAAAAATTTTTTGAAGTTATCTTTGTTCTATGGGTTTGCAAAGTTTGGACTTCATTGCTCTGGAGAACCACATGATCAGACATCTCAGAAATCCTCTGGATGGGAACACATTTAGTTTATGTTTTTCACATTTGCAGGAAGTAATTCCTGTAGGTCACAGTATGATTTGGGTTAATATTGTTTTTCTCTTTTACAAGTATGGTGACTATAAAGTAAGCACATGAAGTCATTGGTTTATGGTTTCATGGAAAATTGCCAACAAAGCTTGGATTACAACAACCAGAATTGAGGAATTCCTAGAGGAGAAAAAAGGAGATGAGCCCTGTCATCCATAGAACTTGACGGATTCCAGTAACAGTTACTTAATAATAATAGGCATGACAATGTTCTGCATCTTTTAGTCCCCCCATTCCACGCACATACATGCACATACACGCTTCCCTCACAAAAGTCTATTTTGAGCATTTGGGGCTCACTTTAAGAATGATAATGGTTCATTATCATTAACTTTGTGGTTGGTATATGAATTTGAATAATAGTTGAGTCAATACAACTCAATGAGCATAAGTATCTTCCTATCACAGACAGCACTGTACTTTAAGATGGATCATTAAATGTCCTTTTTGACGATGAATATGATGCCATTCCTCTTGAATTCTTTTGTTGTTACCTGCATAGCTCCTCGTTCATTGCCTGGTATCATTCAGATTAAGCATTGTCCCATATTGTATGGATCATGGAAGATATTTCGTATGACCTCTTTCCTTTAATATTAAACAATCGCAAACATCATCACAGTCCCCACATTATAAAGCTGTTAATGCAAGCACATAAGGCAGAGAAAGGCATTAATGTTTTGGCTTATGTCAATTTTCTCTCTGTGCCTAAGGATACATCCAGGAGAGGAGACCTGTGCTGTGGCCACAAACAATGCAATAATTACTATGCTTAAGTCTTTTTCTCAGAAAGCACGGTAGGGATTATCACATAGCCTCTGGGATCCAACCAATTCTGATACAAATTAGAAGCTAGAAAGATGTGGGCTTAAAAAAAAAAAAGGAACTTATTTCACCATACATATGTTAAGTCTTTATCTTGTTGCACTACTTTTCATTGTTAACCAAATAATGGACCAAATCCTACTGGAGTACTCTTCCAGAGTCCTTGTAAAATTATTCCCAGACTTAGGTGCTCGTAGAAATATTGAAAGTTTACTTACTGTTGGGCTGTGGGAATTGTCCCTTTCTTAAAAAGTAAAATTAAGGAAAAATAATGTGAATAGATGAGCAAGCATATTGAAACCCAAATGCACTGACATGGTGCCAACTCTGAGTCAGGAGGACCCTGTAGGACAGGATGGAACTGCCCCTGTGGGATTTCAAGATGGTGACTGTTTATGGGAATAGAAAGCCTCATCTTTCTCCCCGAAGAGCGGCTGGGGGTTTTGAACTGCTACTCTTGAGGTTAGCAGCCCATTCAGTTGATTCTGACTCATAGCTACCCTATAAGACAGAATAGAACTGCCATGTGGATTTCTCAGGCTGTAAATCTTGACAGGAGCAGTAGGCTTCATCTTCCAGTGGAGCAGCTGGTAGGTTTGAACTGCTAACCTTGTGGACAGCAGCCCAACCAGTAACCCACTATGCCTAAATTTCTGAGAGCAAGTGAATAATTCCAGAGTTATTCCAATAGCACTTCCAAGTGGATTTGAATGTGCAAATAGGTTTATTTTATAGAAAA
>NW_022103896.1:24453882-24472528 GCF_000313985.2 Echinops telfairi
TATATATTTACACGTGAAATGCCTCTATTTAGAGCTCTGTAAATGTCCTTTGCCTCCAGGTTCTTTCCTTTATTTCCAATGCCCATCTGTAGACAATTGGACATCCCCTCACAGAGAGGTCACAGGGAAGAGATGAGCCAGTCAGGGTGCATTATAACACTGATAAAACACACAACTTTCCTCTAGTTCTTTGTTGCTTCCTTCCCCCCACTATCATGACCTCAGTTTTACCTTACAAATTGGATTAGAACAGAACATGCACATTGCTACAGATAAGAGCCCGCAACAGGGAATCAAGGATAGATAAACCCCTTACGGCCAACAACGAGAGTAGAGCTACAAGGAGGATTAGGGGAGAGTGAGGGGAGAAAAGGGGAATCGATCACAGGGATCAATCTAGAACCCCCTCCCAGGGCCAAAAATAACGGAAAAGTAGGTGAGGGGCCACAGAGAACGATATAAGATATGAAAATAATAATCTATAACTTATCAAGGGCTTGCGAGGGAGGGTGGGTGGGTAGGGAGGGGCAAGAAATGGGGAGCTGATATCAGGGGCTCAAGTGTGAAGAGAATTCTTTGAAAATGATAATGGCAGCATATGTGCAAATGTGCTTGACACACTGGATGAATATATGGATTGTGATCAAAGATGTACGAGCCCCCAATAAAAGTACTTAATTTTTTTAAATGTCCTATTTGATGATGAATTTGATGCCATTCCTCTTGAATTCTTTTGTTGTTACCTGCATAGTAAACCATATGATGGTCCAAGTCAAAATGGTCACCACCAGTCCATTTCAGCTCCCTACAACCTAGTCTATTGATCTTTATGTGTACCCTTTCATTTCCGATGACTTATAATTCTCCTAGATTCATAATTCCACACATCCTAAGTTCCAATTAACAATAGTTACAGTTGTTTCTTCTCTCGGAGTTGTGTTCCATTAGCAATGGGGGACCTGAAATTTCAACTCCATGCACATTATTATGGTAGACTCTTCTTTGGGCGCATGAAGAGGGACCTGGATCTCACTTAAGTATATTTTAAGAATTCTTGGAATTCAGGCATCCATGCTCTATATTAAAAGTCTTATTTTTAAAAAGTCAGCAGGAATGTTCTGTATAGGCATAAAAAGCAAAGACTAAGTTTTTACCTGAAGAAAAAAAATCAAAAAAGAAACTGGAAATGGATGAATCAGGTCTCACTTTTCTCAAAGTACTTTGTTGCCAGGCTATGACAGTCAGAAGATGGTTTTATACCCTTGTCACTTTGGGTGGAAAGAATAACTTCAAGATAGAGTAAAAATTGAAAAGCCTTTCCTACAGAGCATCAATCATGGGCATCTTGATAGTTCATATGTAACACCATTAATCTGGCTCTTTGGTTATAACAGTTAAGTGTTTTCCTTGGGGTATAACAAGTAAAGTGGAATGCTACCTTAGCAGTTGCAGTGGCCAGGAAAATACAAAACCAATCAATCAACCAACCAACCCAACAAACAAACAAAATCAACACAGCTTCTGTCACTTTCTGGACCCTGATGAATCCTTACATAGTCAAAAGGCCAATACCAGATGAGTCCAGAGCAAGGCTTTTCTGTGCAGTTGGTTATTATTTGTACATGTTTAGTGTTTCCTACCGTTGGAAAACTTATAAGTGTTTGTGTGTTCAGCAGAATGTTATACAATTTCAGGGCAGCGTCCACAAAAAAAAAATGTGAATGGCATGACCCTGGAGCACAATATGGTAATCTGCTGAACTATGTGCCTGGAAATTGTATAAAAGAGAGGCAAGGCCACCTGGATGCTTCACTGATACCAATTACATGTGAAGGTTAAGTGCAAGGACCCTGGCGTCAGATTGTCTAGATTCGAATTCTCACTCTGTCCCTTGCCACCTTCACGTTCCTGTACCAGTTTTCTCTCATGTGCAAAAAGCATGGGAATAGAAACTGTTCGTGGGGTGGCTGTGTGGATTAAGTCATATAAATATACTCTCTTAACTATTGCGGAGACAAAAATTGTTATTGCCTTTAATATACTATATATCGCTTAGTAAGGCTTTTAAGAGGCCATATAATCTATTCGCTGCTTAACTTCCTAGCTCCAACCCATACCTCTCACTTCTCATACACAAGAGTCCAAAAATGCCAACCTTTTATAAGTTCCTCAAACATATCATGCTTTTTTCAACAAAATGCAAATCCTGTTACCTCTGCCTAGAATCTTCATTCACGGACTCCTCAACTGGTGCACCGATGACAAGGGAATTTTAAAAATAGGGGCCATTATACATGTTATGGGAAACAGGATTTGCTATAGAAATTATGACTTACTCAATTGGAAGGGGAGCCGAGGAAGTGAAAATCTTACGGGAGGAATAAGAGATTATAGAAGAAGTCATTAACCAAGCTAAGAAGCCAAACACTGCTAGTGGCCAGAGTAGGACCCCAGTGGTTGTTGTTGCCATACAGTTGCTACCTACTTACGGTGAATCTACATACAGCAGAAGGAAACACCGCCTGGTCCGGCACCATTCTCACAATTGCTCTTATGGTTGAGCCCACGATTACAGCCAATATGTCAATCCATCTTGTCAAAGGTCTTCCTCCTTTATATTCCCTCTCTGCTGTACCGAGCACGATGTCCTTCCCCGGGCACTGGTTTCTCCTCAAGTGTCCAAAGTACATGAGAGGAAATCTTGACAACATTTCCTCTAATGAACATTCTGGATATACTTTTGCCAAGATCGATCTGTTGGTTCTTTTGGCATTCCACCGAGAAGAGTTTGTACAGAGAACTATGAGATGCTTTGTCTTTGTGTAGCTATTTTTACTCTCAGTACAGCCGCAGTTCCATAGAGGTGGGCTTGGGCTTCTGCCATTCAGTCCATTGTTAGCCACCGTGCCAATCTGTCTGCGTGGGGGTCTTCTCTTTCTTACTGCCCCGCTAATCTATTGAACATGATGCCAGTCTCCAGGGACTGGTCTCCCCTGGCAACATGTCCAAAAGATGCAACAGAAGTCATGCTATCCTGCCTCTAAGAAGCACTTTGGCCCTACTTCTTCCAGAAAGATCCATTTTTCCTTTTCGCAGTCCCTGGTACTTTCAATATTCTTCTCCAGCATGACAATTCAAATACGTTCATTCCTCTTAAGTTTTCTTCATTCAATGTCCAACTTCCACACTTGTATACGAGGCAATGAAGATGCCATGGCTTGAGTCAGGTGCACCTTAGGCCTCAAGGTAACAGCTTTGTTTTTCAACACTCTAAAGAGGTTTTGTACGGCATATTTCCCTAATGCAAAGTGCCTTTTGATCTCTTGACTGCTGCTTCTATAAGCATTGATTGTGGATCCAAGAAAGACAAAATCCTTGACAACTTCAACCATTTATCATGATGTTAACTATTAGTCCAGTTTGGTTTCCTTTACATTAGGTTACAGTCCATACTGAGGGCTGCCATCCTTGACCTGTGTCAGCAGGTGCTTCATCTTCCTTACCTTCAACAAGCAAGGTTCTGTCATCTGCATATCAAAAATTTTTAATAAACCTTCCTTCAAGCCTGATGCCACATTCTTCTTCATAAAAGCCTGCTTCTCTGATTATTTGATCAGTGTATGTATTGAATAAGTATGGTGAGATGATACAACCCCATCCCAAATCGTTCCTAATTTAAAACACGCGGTATTCCCTTGTTCTGTTCGTACAAGTAATCTTGATCCATTTACAAATTCTGCATGAGCACAATCAATTGTTCTAGCATTACCACTCTTTTCAAGGCTATCCATAGTTTGCTATGATGCACACAGTGTAATGTCTTTGCCTGGATAATAAGACAGAAGTAGATATCTTTCTGGTAGTCTCTGCTTTGATCCAGATTCATCTGACACAAGCAATGATATCCTTGTTTCACATCCTCGTCTGAATCCTGCCTGAACCTCTGGCAGAGGCCTGTGGATGTACCGCTGCAGTAGTTGTTGATGATCTTAAGCAACTTTTTACTTGTATGTGACAGCAAGTATATTGTTCTATAATTTGAGCATTCTGTGTGGGTCACCTTTCTTTGTAACAGGTACAAATAAGAATCTCTTCCAGCCGTTTGACCAGATGGTGGTCTTTTAAATTTCCTGGAAAAAGTGAATCAATGCTTCATCAGCTTGTTGAAACATTTCACTTGGTCTTCCATCAGTTCCTGGAGCCTTGTTTTTTACCAATGCTTTCACTGCACCTTGAACTTCTTCCTTCATAGGCTACCTCATGAAACAGTGGAATGTGTATTTGTTCCATCTTCTTTTGATGCGTCCTGCATCATTCAATCTTTTGTCCATAGAAGACTTCGCTGTTGCCACTTGAAGCTTGGATTTTTTCTTGAGTTCTTTCAGTTTCCGATGTGCTGAGCATGTTCTCCCCTTTTGTTTTTCCAATGCTAGGTTTTTGCACATTTAATTATAATATTTGGCTTTGTCTTCTGGGCTGTCCTTTGAAATTTTCTATTCAACTCTTTGACTTCATCATTTTTCCCATAGGCCTTAGTTATTCTTGACTCAGAGCAAGGTTCAGAGTCTCTTCTGGCATCCACTTTGATCTTTTATTTCAAAATTACCTTTGGATTTCTTCACGAATAATTATGGAGGTCCTCTCACAGCCCATCAGGTCTTCTGCCATTCGTGTTGAATGCATCAAATCTGTGCTTGAGATGTTCTGAAAACTCAGGTGGGGTCGGGTCCAAGTCATATTTTGGCACTTGTGGACTTATTTTAATTTTCTTCAGCTTATTCCCGAACTTCCAAAAAACTCAAGAACTCACTGCTATTAAACCACGATTCAGACTCATTGTGGCCCTATAGGGCAGGGTAGTATTGCCACTGTGGGTTTCCTAGACTGTAACTCCTAACTAGAGTCAAAAGCCTTGTCTGTCTCCTGGGGAGCAGCTGATGGTTTTGCAGATATCAGCCTCACTTGTAACCATTCAGCCACCAGGGCTCCTCATATGAGCAATTGATGGTCTGTTCCACAGTCAGCCCCTGGTCTGGCTTTCAGCTGTGGCTATTGAACTCTCCTAGTGTCTTTTCTCACAGATGCAGTCAATTTGATTTCTGTGGATTCCATCTGGAGAAATCCATATGTATAGTTGCCTTTTGTATTGTTGAAAAAAGATATGTGTGATATCTAGCTTCATTACTGTCACCAAGTTTCTGATCTTTGTACTCTGATTGGCAATAATTAATTAGCAATGCATTTTGATCAATTTCCAACTGGACTTGTTGGTAAAAAAAATTCAATTTTTTCAACACTTTGCTTCTGTGGTTGGTGCATCTATTTGAATCATACTTGTATTGATTGGATTTCCTTGAGAGTGGATAGATATAATTCTATCACAGACTGTATTGTACTTCAAGATTGATTGTGCCAGGTCCTACATGATAATGGAGGCAACATCATTTCCATTGAGTGTTGTTCCCAGCCTAGTAAATCATATGATTTTGTGACTCAAAAGGGCCAGCACCAGTCCATTTTGGCTTAATAATGCCTAGGATTTTGATCATGATGGGTTCCATTTGGACTGTTTTCAATTTTCCTAGATTCATCCTTCCCACAGTCCAAGTTCTGATCTTCAGCAGATTTTTGCAGCTGTTTCTTTTTACCCCAAGTGTTCCCCATCAGCAAATGAAGACCCAGAAGGCTCCACTCTCCTTGGGCTCTTGTCGCCATGGGGGACTCCTTCCTCCTCTGTCCCGTTTCCAGTGCCCTGGAAGCTGAGGGACCTGTAGCAATGCTCTGGTTCCCTTCCTTAGGACTTCGTAGCTGTTGATATTTGGAAGCTATTCCTAAGACTTTCAGTGCTCCTGGGAGCTGAGTTCTTCATTGTCTGTTCTTTGTCTGGAAGCTCTGCTGACACCTGTTCACTTCGGGTGACCCTGTTGTCATTTGGAATGCTAGTGGCATAGCTTCCAGCATGACAGCAACACACAAGCCACCACCGTATGACAAACTGTCAGACAAGTGCACATTTAACCACTCATTTAACAAATACTATGTGCTTTTCTACTAATACTTAGGACAGAAAAACAAATAAATTCTAGCAGCTTGGTGCATCAAAAAGATTGAGGTCTTTTATAACCAGAAACGTGGAATAGAAGTCATTTCTACAGTATCTGTTGGCATGCAAGACATCTTTGCTTGGCTTACATAAGAAAATTTCATATAGATATTTGTGGTAGTTACACAATTTCATCATATCAACTTGATAAAGAAGAATAAAGGGGTGGAGTCTAACTTGTCAATCAAGGCACAGCCTGGTGATCCCTCCCTGTGGGTGTGGCCTTCTCGTGAGGATTCTGGGGCATCTCTTACTCCCTGGAGGTGGGACACACTCCCTCTTGGTTACAAATTCCTGTTTACAAGCTTCATGGAGCCACGCTGATGGCAGCCATAACCTTGGAGATGTATCCACTGCCATTGGACAGACAAGAATTTCCACCCACTACTTGTGATCTTTCTGCCTTCAGCATCATTGCATCTGCTGCATGAGTATGAAATGCAATTCAAAGGCTAATAGACTTATAGGATAATATTGAACTAACAGACTTGATCTGGACTGGGATGTTTTATTGATGCATAATTACTTTTTCAAATAAAGTTCTCTCTTACATATACGTGAGTATCACTGGATTTGTTTCTCTAGTCAACCTGCACTAACACAATATTTATGGTCACTACAAATTCCAAACAGAGGTTGTGGTACCCCACTCTTGTAGTATTAGTAGGACTATTCTTTGGTTCATATGGAATTAATTCTGAGGATGACATTCAGAGTCGGAATTAAAGATTTGCTTTCTTGGAAACATCTTGTTCTTAGGAAAATGCCTAACTCCACAACTGAAAAGAAAGTATTCATTAAATACACTGTCAAACATAACTTTCAAAAGCACAAACAGCAAGAGAAAAACTAGCCAACTGGGACCTCTTAAAGATTAGATACTTATGTGCATCAAAATATTTCACTAAATGAGACCCAAATATTGGGGAAAATATTTGGCAACAACATATTAGACAGGGGACTAATCTATAAAATTTATATAAAATGTCAACAACTCAACAACAAAAAGACAAATAGCCCAATTAAAAAATGGACAGAGAACATGAACAAAGATTTCAGCAAGACATTCAGGCAGCCTAAAAACATTTGAAAAAATGCCCTTCGCCATTGGAGCTATGAAACAAAAACAGCAGTGCAGTATCTGTCATCTTACTTCAGCCTGAAGAGCAAAGTTCAAACAAGGAGTAACCGCTGAGGAGGGTGTAGCGGTATTGGAATCTCTTCCATTGCTGATGGGATTGTCCAATGTTGCAACTATGGCAGAACTACTGTGGTGCTTCCCTGAAAAGTTAGAAAGAGAAAGACTATATTATCCAAGAATACCTTAAAAAGATTCGCCATGAACAGATGTATGAACACCTGTGTTCCCGGTACCACTGTTCACAACAGCAGAAATACAGAAACAATGAGAATACACGTCGACAGCTGAGTGGATAAACAATCCATGGCACATATCACAATGGAATCCTATCTAATGTTAAAGACGAACGATGAATCTGAAATACCTTATAACATTATGAGGACATTATGCTGAGTCACCTCACGAGGTCAAAGCAGTCACTCAAAAAGGATAAATGTTGTATGAAACCACTATTATAAATAATCTAGGAAAGGTTTTTGCCCCCAAAGAGAAATTTTTATTAAAAATTATTTTATTTTATTTTATTTTTATGATTAATAGGGCTGTGAGGGTCAGGGTGAGTCAATCACTAACTAGAGCAGTGGTTCTCAACCTTCCTAATGCCGTGACCCTTTAATACAATTTCTTATGTTGTGGTGACCCCCAACCATAAAATTATGTTCGTTGCTACTTCGTAACAGAAATTTTGCTACTGTTATGAATTGGGTGACCCCTGTGAAAAGATCGTTTGACCCCCAAAGGGGTCACGACCTACAGGTTGAGTACCATTGAACTAGAGGGTAGAAATATACTAACATGAGTAAAAAGAAAGCCAATGTACAATAAGGAAAAAGTTAGGAAAAAATGACCAAGGCATAGAAAGATACTTGGAGAGGCACGAGTTTAATGATGCAGAGGTAAATGATATTACATACATAATCCTGAAATAATAGCAGTAACAATAAGCTATGAGTGGATACATTGCTATCCACAGAAACTAAGCAGGTGTGAGAAATAGAATGAGATTGCACCACATCTCTGTCAATTTGTCTTACTGTGGTGGCCTGTGTGCTGCTGTGTTGCTGGAAGCAATGTCGCTGGTATTTCAAATACCAGCAGAGTCATCCAAAACAAACTGTGACGTGGTTTTCAGCAGAGCGTCCAGACCAAGGACAGACAACAAACAAAGACTGGGTTTGCCACTCCAGAGGAAGGAGTCACCGAAAACGTTTTGCGTACCGAAAGCTGAAACAGAGGAAGCAGAATGCTATCTGAGATATTGACGGCGGATGTGGGCCCCCAGCTCAGAGGGCATTTGAAATGTGACTGAAGAGGCAATGATTTCTTGGAGGGGAGTCTCCTATGATGACGGGAGTCCTATGAAGACCACGGGAGTGGAGCCTTCAGGGTCTTCATTTGCTGATGGGGCTACTCAATGGAAGGAGAAATATTTGCAAAAACCTTCTAATCATTGGAACTTGGCATTTGCAAAGAATGAATTTAGGAAAATTGGAAGTGGTCAGAAATGAAATGAAACACATGAAGATTGATAGCCTAGGCATTAGGGAGCTGAAATGATTTAGTCTTGGCCATTTTGAATCAGAAACTCATATGATTTACTAGGCTTGGAATAACATAATCAAGAGAAGTAACACAATCAAAAGGAATGGTGTGGCATTCATTCTCAGAAAGGATCTTGCCAAATCCATCATGAAGCACAATGCCATCTATGATAGGATTGTATCTCTCAGCCTTCAAGAAAACCCAACCATTACAACTCTCATTCAACTTTATGTAACAGCCATGAAAGGTAGTGATGAAGAACTTGAAGAATTCAACCAATGATTTCAATAGGAAAGTATTCACGCATGCAATCAAGATGCATTGATGATTTGAATGCCAAAGGTAGAAACAAAGAGGAAGGAATTGTAGTTGGAAAAAATGGACTTGGTAATAGAAATGAAGCTAATATGCGCGATAGAATTTTGCAAAACCAATGACTTGCTCATAGCAAATACGGTTTTTTCAACAATGCAAAAGATGACTATATTCTTGGACTTCCCCGGAGAGAATACACAGGAATAATATTGACTATATCTATAGGAAGACACAGCAGAGTAACTCAATATCAGCAGCTAAAACCAGACCAGCGTACGACTGTAAACAGACCATCAATTGCTCATATGTAAGTTCAGGATAAAACTGAAGAAAATGAAAACAAATCCCAGCAGAATGCTCAAGGTATAGAATGATTTCATTGTATATTTTTGCTAAAGATAATCCAACAATGGTGTGGCAGTACTTTGGCAGGGGGCTGCCAGAAGTTCAGGCCAGTTTCAGAAGAGGGCATGGAACAAGGTATATCATTGCTGATGTCAGATGCCTCAAAGCAGAGAGTATCAGAAAGGTGTTGTGTTTCTTGACTGTGACGTGTAAAGGGATGAATCTGGTGAGCCACTAAGCATCAAGCATTCAGCTGTGGGGACCACCTAGAGAAGAATGGGAATTCTGGAGGCCTTCATTGTGCCCATTTAGAACTCGTCCATGGATCAAGAGGCAATTGTGCCAAGAGAACAAAGATACATAGCGGGGAGATGATGTCAAGGAGTCCATGTAGGGAAGAAATGTCTGCAAACTGATTGTGGTAAGAATTGGACAGTTCTACTTCATGTGATTGAACTATGGAATGATATGATGTATCTATTAAATCTCAGTAAGAAATTTAAAATAACAAGATAACTCAAAATACACAAATAAACAGAAGTATAGGCCCAACTAATATCTATGTTCTTTTGGCATAAAAGCCAAGTTTTCCTATTTTGTACTTGTGCAGTTTTTTAAAATCCCAACTCAAGAGTCGTACATTTGTGTTTTATATTTACCTTGTTGAATTTGGACTATATTCTAGTCTGTTAAGTTTTTGTATTTTGATTTCTTCATTGACAGTATGCAACATATGGGAATAGAGCAGTCTTTCTTTTTTTGAAATTTTTAAAATAATTTTATAGGGAGCTCTTACACCTCCTATGACAATCCTAAAGACAGTCTCCGGGTTAATATTTGGTCTCTTTACTTGTGGACTTTAGGAAAATACCTAAACTTATATCAGTCCTAGGTTTCCTCTCTGTGAACTGGGGCATCATAATATTGGAATGGAAATTTAATAATAGACTCAATAAATTATGGTGATAGCAAACAAGCAAACAAAACAGAAAGAAGGAAATATAGCATGGCTTAAAATCAGGAAAAGTGTGCATAATCCAGCATGGTGTAAAATCAGGAAAGATTTTTTAACCTCTCAGGCTTTTATCCTCTCGCCATACGTGTTCAATCTACATGCTGAGCCAATCATCAGAAAACCCGGCTTACATGGAGTGTGGCACCAGGACTGGAAGAAGGTTTATTAACAACCAGAGATATGCATATGACAAGACCTTGCTTGCTGAAAGGGAAGAAACATAGATGCATTTATTTTTGAAGTTCAAAGACTGCAGTGTTCAGTGCGGATTACAAAGTCCAAAATCCTCACTACCAGACCAATAAGTAACGTTGTAATAAATGGAGAAAAAGTTGAAGTTGACATGGATTCTGTCACATTGGATCCACTGTCAATACTTATGGAAGCAGCAGCGAAGGGATCAAAGACGTATTGTATTAGGGAAATCTGCTGCACACGACCTCTTTAGAGTATTGAAGAGCCAGGAGGTTACTAAGAGGACCAAAGTGCACCCAAGTCATGGTATTTTCTATTGCACTACATTATGTGACAGTTGGACATTGAATAAGGAAGACAAAGACTTGATGCACTTGAATTATGGTGCCAGGGGAAGAATATTGAAAGTACCATGGACTGCTAAAGGGACACACTGATCTGTATTCAAAGACGTAAGGCGAGAGTAGAAGCAAGGATGGCAAGACTTCATCTTACATCCTTTGGACCTATTGTCCAGAGAGACCGGTCCCTGAAGAAGGACGTCTTGTTTGGTAAAGTGGACTGTGGATAGAAAAGAGGAAGGCCCTCGATGAGATGGATGAACAGAGGCTGCATCCATGGGCTCAGGCTTAGGGAAAACCGTGAGGGTGGGGCAGGACCTTCTGTTTCCTTCTGTTGTGCATAGGGTCGGGGCTGGCTGATGACACCGAACAACAAGACCTATGAAGAAGCACAAGTTTGACAGTTCAACATATGTATTTCTATGTGCTGCAAATACACCCCTTCCTGAGCAGAGAGGGAGCAAAGTTATGAAACCTTCTTGGCAATAATCAGACACTTTGGGCCCAGGAGCCTTGTCTGGCATCAGTTATACCACAGAACCCACAAAGAAAAATTTCTACTTCCTACTATGGTGACGAGCACGTGGGGCCTGAAAACCTTGTAGGTCTCCATCTCAGGTGTATTGGTGGATTATTGGTCTCATGTGGAGCAAAGAAGAGCGAAGAAAATAAAAAACAATTGGTCCAAAGGACTCACATGAACTTCAGCCTCTGCGTCCAGATGTTTTAGATGGTGCCTGGCTAACACTCTCAACTGCTATAAAAGAGAGCTGCATAGAATGAGAGAAGAAAGTGGAAGGCAACTCAACATCATCAATTAGTGTCTGGGACAACACCAAAGTCTCTGGCCCTCCGTCACCTCTTAGGCAGGGAACTGAATTTACCTCGTGGCTTGATTTTCAGTCACATGACAGAAGGCTTCAGAAGGTAAACAGTAACACGAGGGAGGCTGTCACTTCTGAAAACAAACACGGAATCTCCAAAGGGCAGCACTTGCCCTAGGCCAAGTGCAGAAGTGAGGCAAGGCCACCAGAGCAGGAAGACTGGAAAAGACTGGCAGGACACAGGATGATACGTCCTACGGATTATTATATTGTGGGGACTGCGACCAGTAACACGAAAGGACAAGTGTATGAACCGATTGATAATCCTGATGCGGCTTCATGTTTATGGCCTCACAGTATGTTTACATAGTTTTAGTAGCAGCAGAGTTATTTTGAGGTTAAAGAAAGATGTGATTATATTGCAATGAATAAGAGAAAGGACAAAGTATATGACAAGACTGATTAATGGGACTTTACCAAAAGATGCAAGCCTGAATGATGTCAGTGTAGTAGATGCTCAGACTTATCCTGTGCTGGAGCCAAAAGCTTGGGGCACAGATTTAATGGAGAAGTACGAAGCTAGTTCCTTGCGACTAGTTTTCTAATCCTGTGTGACAAACTCTCACAAAGTCTCTGGGCCAGTCAATGAAATCATTTATTTAGTCAAACTCAATAAAGTCACATGAGCGGAACCTGTGTCAGAGCTGAAGAGATTACATGTTTTTATGCCCAAGGAAGGAGCCGCTATGAATTTGGGGACCCGTTAATGCAGTCAATCTAGGACACTCCCTCTTGTAAGCTTCCATTTCAGGAATTTGTTGAACAAAACTATTATTTATTTATTTATCTTTTAATGAAAGTAAGTTTAGTGGCCAGAACCACTCTCTTCTCCAAAGATTTATGACCTTTTTCACTTTGAGCATATGTTCATTGTAGTTCAGTTCACTAGTTAATTAAAGGCGTATTATGCACGAGGCACTGAACAAAGCAGTTGGGATACAATGATGTATAAGTCATATCTTCTGTGTAGCGTAAAATTATTGGTGTAGTTTGCACATTTGCATATCCACATCTTTTGTCTAAGAAAATATCATCTTATATCTTGAGTGATTGCTTATTCCAACCCCAAGGAGAATCCACACCCATCTTGTACTTAGCATAGGAGAACTGTGGAAAATGAGGCAGAACCCTGAGGTTTTATAGGACAATTTTGGGGGTTCATTTTTATGTGAATAATCAACAACTCCTGAATCTGGATGATGTGATTACTATGGCCATGTCTGGTCTTAATTTTAATACTGTACATTTGGAATGACTAGGTGATTTCCAATTTACCAATACCACCTGAAGTAGCCGCATCAAGCACAGGACGTGTCTGAGACCAAGGCAGAGGCTGTGCTGTCTCATTCACTGGTACTACTGATTGAAACTGCCTGCTCTTGCCTGGCTGTTTAGCAGAATCCCACCCTCACCACCGCAAGATATGCTGGGTGACAGGAACACTACGAAGGACAGATAGGCCTTGCTCTAACTAACCCCTTCAAATGGCACACAGACTACTTTAGGCTAATCCTACCTTAAACCAATACTATATGGTGCTACAAGAACGCAAAAGAAAAAAATCGAAAAAGGAATAAAAACATCATGCTGAATTACACAGTCCACCCCACCCTCCCTTTTTCAAAGCACTCTTGGCACTCGTGACAGTGGCAGTGTTCCAGAACATCTCCTACGGCTTTGCTAACTCCCAAGTTAAGGAGAACAGAGTATTATGGGGCAGCTTTGGAGAGCAGCATTTTATATTCCTTTGGAGCAAAATGCACAGACTCTTTAAGAAGCCTGTTTTAGCATGTGTTA
The DNA here is from genome assembly GCF_000313985.2 of Echinops telfairi. NCBI lineage: Eukaryota > Metazoa > Chordata > Mammalia > Afrosoricida > Tenrecidae > Echinops > Echinops telfairi. The sequence continues at coordinate 24,467,561 of NW_022103896.1, forward strand.
ATGGCTGCACATCTGGGAATGTCAGTACCAGCTTTAGTAGGATTTCTTTCTATTCCTGTTCTGCCACATGGAAATGTGAGATCTGAAATATTATTTCATTAGCCTGCATACATACTTTTTCAGATCTGGGTTCTGAATAAGCATTTGCTTGGTCTGTGAGAATGAGCGTGCCTGTTCTTTTCCAGAGGGGGAAAAATCATTAGGAATCTAGCATGCTGGAAACAAGCAGTGAGGTGTCCTTTCACTTGACGATTTGGCAATCCTAGCAATGGGAACTCCTTCAGGGTGTAAATGAACTTTGCACTGTCACTAATGGGAGTTTACAGAGCAGAGACAGAATGACGGTGGTGCTACGGTGTTATTCCCTGGGAAGCTCAGCTGCACTTCATATTCCAAACGCAGTTTCAATTATGAGAGTTAATGAAGGAGAAAGATAATAAAGGTAGGAAGGCTACAGAGAAGATTTAAAATTCCTCATCTGTCAAAAACTTTGCATCAGGCATTGATTAAGTAGCTATACCTATCCAGTGTTGGCAAAATGTATTAATTGATTTGACAGTGTAATTTTGGTTTTCTTTCTATAAACTATTTCAAACAGGAGTGGATGTTTCTTCACTTATCTTGATTGCGTGCCATGTGACAGATACACTCGTAAATGTTTTGTGTACATGAACTCATTTTATCTTCTTAGTCATTTTAGGGAATAAAGATTCATCTCATTTTACAATGAGGAAATTAGGCAGAGATGAATTGAGTCATTTGTGTAGCACTCTGCAGTGAGTGCTACAGTGGTCGTGTTCAAAGCCAGACATTCTGGACCCGGCATGCATTTCACCATACGAAGCTATGTTTTTAACCAATTGTCCTTCAGTCCTTACTTGTTAGAGCTCTCCTAACCAGTGGAGATAAAATAAATGACTCATTACTTTGATTTCTTAAGAATGCACAAATGCGTCCCTCCAGAGGCACCTTAAAAGAAAAACCTTGCATGTTACCTCAGGGAAAAAATCGGTCCATGGGGACCTTATGGAGCTTGGCTCTCCTCTGACACACATGCATTGGTTTGGTTTTATGAAGTGGCACCTGCTCCACAGACTCAATAGGGGTTCTGAAAACAGCAAAGCAAGCAAGCAAACAAACAAACAAACAAAAAAGATGCTGCGGGACACCCAAACCCTATCATCTGAGTTCTTGAGGTAAGCCCTGAAGATTGGTATAAAAATCAGTTTTCTCGGTGGATTCTTCTTCCTAGCACAGCTTTCACAGAAGCAAACAGACCTGATTCTGGGGCCCCAGACATTTTAGAAGCACCTCTCTAGCCATGTTCTTCTTCATCGGCTAAGGATTCCATGGGGCCGTGAGTCCTCCCCCATCTGAAGCTGGTCCCTATCCTTCCATAAGTACTTTTCTTTCTCAAGCCCTTGACCCAGTGGCTCTGGGTGGCCTCCAGGCCTATCCTGTGCCACTATCGTGCACACAGCAAGGTCCAAGATGCATTCAAAGGGAAGCTGTTTATAGGAAGTATTTGGACAGATCCCCACTTCTCTGTCAGTTTGCCATACTCTGGTGGCTTGTGTGTTGCTGTGATGCTGGAAGCTAGGTTGCTGGTATTTCAGCTGCCAGCAGGGTCACCCACAGTGAATAGGTTAGTGGTGCTTCCAGACTAAGAACAGACAATGAAGAAGGACCGGGTTGCCCACCGTAGAGGAAGAAGCACCTGAAAGTTTTGAAGTATTTTCACATACTGAAAGCCCAAACAAAGGAAACAGAACATTGTCAGAGATACTGCCAGCAGATGGGCCCCTCAGATCTGAGGCCAATCGACATGTGACGAAAGAGGAGCTGATTTCTCGGAGGTGAATTGGCCATGGTGACATGAGTCCTGTAAAGCCTATGGGAGTGGAGGCTTCGGGATTTCCTTTGCTGATGGGGCATGCCTCAAGATAAAGAGAAACAGCTCCAAAAAAAAAAAAGGAAGTTGTCAAAAATGATATGGAAGCCATGGAGATTGATAGCCTCGACATTCGTCAGCTGAAACGGACTGGTATTAGCCAGTTTGAATCGGAAAACTCATACCTGAAACTGAAAGAACTGAAGAGAAAAATTCAAGCCTTGAACTGCCATTTTGAAAGATTCTAAGGCAAACATTGAATGACGGGGGAAGATGATGGAAAGCACACACAGTGTTATAGTGCCACAAAGAACTAATCAACAGTCCACAGTTTCAGGCGGTAATACGCAAGAACCAGTGGTGCTGAAGAAAAAAATCCACACTACATAGAATGCGTTAGCCAAAAACACGCCTCCAAGAATCAATGGACTCCTCATTGAAGTGTTTCAGGTAGTGGAAGAAGCACTGGGAGCACCTGCTTATCTATACAAGGAAATTGAAAACACAGCTGCTACCTGGCCAACTGGCTTGAAGAGACACATGTTTGTACCCATTCCAATGAAAGGTGACCCAACAGAATGCTCAAACCATAGACTGGATGTCATTGCTATCACACACAAGTACAATTTTGCTTAAGACCATCCAACAACTGCTGCATCAGTACATCCACAAAGAACTTCCAGAAATTCAAGCCAGATTTCAAAGAGGATGTGTAATACGGGATATTATTGCTCATGTCAGATGGATCTTGGCTCAAACCAGAGAATCCTAGAAAGGTGTTAATTTATGTTTCATTGGCTATGCAAAGGCATTTGACTGTGTGGACCATAGTCAACTGTGGATGACCGAAAGAGGAATAGAAATTCCAGAACACTTGATTGTGCTCATTCAGAACTTTTATACGGATCAATAGGCAGCTGTGTGAACAGAAAGAGGGACTACTGCATGGCTTACAATCAGGAGAGGTGTGTGTTGGGATGGTATCCTCTCACCCGACTTGTTCAATCTGTGTGCTGAGCAAATCGTCAGAGAAGCTGGGTTACATGAACAAGAGTATGGCATCCGGAGTGGAGGAATGGTAGCCCTTGTTCCATGACCTCTTCTGAATCTGGCCTGAACTTTTGGCTGCTCCTGTCAATGGACCACCACAACCATTCTTGGGTGATATTAGGCAAAATTATTTTTGTGTGCTACCAATGGTATTATTCTATAGTTTGAGCACTCTGTTGCTACAACTTTCTTTGGAATGACCCAAATATGCTTCTCTTCTAGTTATTGGGTCAGGTAGCTGTCTTCTCAATTTCCTGGTATAGGTGAGTGGGTGCGTCCAGTGCTTCTTCAGCTTGTGAAAGCATGTCAATGGGTGTTCTTTACCGACCTTTCATGATTTTGGTCTATTGCCTCTGGCATTCTCCCCACACGGTCTCTGTATTCCTCTTGTTTTCTTCTCCTGGCTCACCCTAGAAGGAGCATTTAAAATAGAAAAATAGCAAATTTCTGCTTATGGAATCTTACTTGGTTATTTTTAATCTTTTGTGACAATAAGGTTCCGTCACAGTGTAACATCATGGGTAATGCTCACTTTGTCATATTTTTCTTTGTGAGATGCACAAGTAAGACATGATCGTATCAAGTTACTTTTGGCCTTGGCTGTCAAGAAGCTGAAAGCTAGTTCTACTGGCAAGCCAACCCACAGCATGGCCCCATATAGACTGCGATTATTTATGAGTTTCTATTTTAAAATAGAATTTTATCTTTTACCTCCTTCATATCCTAATTTTAGATAAAGTTAAAGTGTGAATCAATTAAATGAATAAACAAACGATTTAAACTTTGTACATGATTGCATAAAACACTGCCTACCATCCAACTGTAAGCATTTTAGGCCTTGGCAAGCTTAAGAGAGCATTTTGTTTGGGTAAATTCTTTAATTAACAACCAGCCTCCGCATTGTCATCACTTTAGGGTAATCCTCATAATGAATAAAAATACCTTGTAAAGCCTTTGACCTCTTCTGAGGTGGAAAGGGGGTGTTTAACAAAAGCTAACCCGAGAGAAGTCCCTTTCTCAAACACGAAGTTTATCAGAAATCTAAGAAGGGGAGTGAAAATGGCTATAGGAGTTTTCTCTCTTCAAACAGCAGCATCCTAATCAGCCTTTTCTTGGTTTTTCATTACTTCTACTTCTTGGCCTCAAGAGTTCCTTTTATGCTACCCACCCTCAAATCCAAGGTGCCTAATAGTGTCGTGCGTCACACGTTGGGCTGTTTACCCCAAGGTCAGCAGTTTGAAACAGTGAGCCACTCTGCTGGAGAAAGAGGAGGCTCTGTACTCCCCCAAACTGTTACAGCCTTGCAAACCCACAGGGACACTTCTGCTTTGTCCTGGAGTTTGCTGTTAGTTGGCATCAACGTGATGGGATTCCCAAATGTGTTTCCTCAGCCTTCCATGGTAACTTTTCAAAAAACAAACCCCCCCCCCCAAAGCAAAAAACAAACCTTGCTTAAGTTAGTCAGCTATATTAATCAGTGGCAAATTATGTTACTTACAGCAAAAAAGTTCAGAAAATATAATTTGTTAGGATCTTTATCCTTCTAGTTTTCTTTTCTCCCCAATTTTTAAACCCACTGCACTCTTGATCCACTTCAATTTTCAGTCACTGTGAGCATATAAACCCCAAAATTACACTGTGTGATTTCTAGAAGATTTAGTGTTAATGTAGGATGTAGGAATCATTCCATCCTATACACCTACACAATCCTCTTTTCTGACATACCTGACTGCTTTACAGTATTTTAAAAGTCTATCAATGATAACAAATAAAATAATTAAGAAATCTCTATACGTATTTGGTACATGTGTTTTGTTCTACTGCTTAATAATAGTATAACTTGCTGCCATTTTAATAGAAGATCATTTGGATCACCAGACCATAAAATATAAAGATTGGTGCATAAGCTGTGGACCACAGGGAGAAAGCTGATGGTGCCTGGCTATCAAAAGATATAGTGTCTGGGGTCTTAAAGACCCGACTATCAAAAGACATAGCATCTGGGGTCTTAAAGGCTTGAAGATAAA
>NW_022103896.1:24475087-24476644 GCF_000313985.2 Echinops telfairi
GCATGCTGTTCTTTTAAATTGGCCATCACAAAAAATGAGGTTTGAGCTAAACTGCTTTTATGAAAAAATTCCCTGTGACCAGAGAGTGCCTTCCCAGGTGACACCCCTGGGTGCACTAGCTCAGAGGGAGTTCCTAGGTGCTTGCCCATAGGGGGAAAATACATACTCTGAAAGCTCTGCTCTGCCTAGCTCAATTCTGTTTTTGGGGAGGGTACCCCCTCATATGTTAGCTCCCACTTTCTCTAGGGAAATAAAATAACTGAAAAGTAATAACTCTCTCAGCCAATAAATGATATTGAATGCCATGCCTAGGTACTGTCACAATTCGCTTTGGTAGTGCTGCTGTTGCCGGGTGCCACTGAGTCCCCTCCAGCCCGTAGTAAGCCTGTGCACAGCAGAACCAAACGCTGCCCAGTCCTTCCCAGTCCTCCCAGTTGTTCTTCCGCCTGAGCCCATTGTTGCAGCCACGGTGCCAATCTGCCTTGTTGAGGGCCTTCCTCTTTTCCCCTGCTCCTCCACTTTACCAACCACGATGTCCTTCTCCTGATAGGATGCTTAAAGTAGGGAAGACAAAGTCTTGCCATCCTTGCCTCTCAGAAGCACTCTGGCCATGCTTTTGACAAAACAGATTGGTTTGTCCTTTAAGCAGTGTATGGTGCTTTCGATATTCTTCTCTAGTACCATAGTTCAAATGCAATGATTCTTCTTTGATCTGCTTTAGTCGTAGGGAGTCCTGATCTGGGACCCTCCCCACTTCATGACCCTGTACCGTGCTGCTCTGTGCCTATCCATGCTATCAGCAACGTTTGCTGACTGACCCAGGCCATTTTTCTTTAGAGACATTAGTAGTTTTCCTTTCTTTTTTGTTGCTGCAGGTCGGCCATCCCTCCTTTCTTAAGTTTCAGTTCTGAAGGAACCCTGGATTAAGAACCTGGCGATGATGCTGATAATACTGAGATTGCTAAGCATGAACTGCATGCCAAGGATGTGCTTAAGTTTAATCGTCTCCATCAGCTCAGGAGATCAATATCATCCCCATTTGATAGCGAGAGCAAAACTGAGTCTTAGTGCATGAAGTTACTTGTTTCAGGTTACACCCTTCCTTCGGATCCTATCTTTGCTTGGGAACCACACCTGGATTCTGGGGTGAATCCAAGCTAAAGAGTTACAGCTCAGGAAGGATCCTGAGAGTGGCTTTGGACAGATAGAAATAGACTATTTATTATTCTTAAAAAGAAAGTTCGGAAACTGATTGTGGTAGTAAACCTACAATTCTGTTGAACATAACTGCACGAAGGAATGGTTGGATTTATATATTAATCCCAATTAATCATAACAAAAGAGAGAGTATTATTCTTAAGTGCAGATTCAGGTTTTTCTGGCACTTTGTTGTCCTCTCAAACTTTCGGTTGGAAAATGATTCAGCTGCTTTGTGACCGCAGGCCTTGACACCGTTCCCTCCATGTTGCCCTTCTAGTTCAGGAAGGCCTTCCCGGGAGCAGCTCGGCCTTTCAGTATCTGGATGTGCTGCCAGCGGACACAAGAAGTGTCCCCTTC
>NW_022103896.1:24478094-24520485 GCF_000313985.2 Echinops telfairi
TTGGCACTTCCTCAACAAGTGCTTTTGGCCTGGATTTGAGAAGTGTTCTACCTTTGGATGACTCCTACTAAGCACTCAGCTGAGCACTGGTTGGAACCAGCCCCCAAAGGAGAGTTTCCTCTTTCTTAAAATGTATGGCCCAGGAAGCCTCACAGGGGCAGACTCCGCACATTGTGCTACCTCCTAACCTTGAACTCTTGCCCCACTCCCTTTGGCATTTGATTACACATTCTGATGATGTATCCTTACCCTGCCTATTATTCCTGTCCGTCTGAAGACAATGGACATTTCTCTTGCAACGCTTTTTATCACAGACATCGTTCTTGCATGCATTAGTTCTCTTGGTACTTACCACAAATTTGTGGGGGAGCGGGGGGAATGCTTTATTATCTCCATTGTTTTAGACTTGGAAAGAAAACAGAGAATTTAAGTAATTTAGGGGGAGAAGCCTAGACTTGAAGCTCTATTTATTTGATTGCAATGTCTTGCTCCCACTTTCTGCTGTCCTAAGGATACTGTAAATTATTTGGAAGCACAGATGGATCCCAATTGAGCGGAATTTATCGTTCTTGGACAGTTGTTTCACTATATCAACCCTTTCTGGCCCAAGAGACATAAAGCAACTGATTGGGTCACTAATATTTATCATAAATTGATGTGTACATAGTCTCATTTCATCTGGTGTATAATCCCATGAGTATGAGCAAGGATTGCTAATATTTACTGGCGAAAATATGGAAATTTAAGGAAGTTACAATTGCCCAAATCCATATACAGCTAAGAGTGAGTGAATTAAAATTCAAACTCATATTTTTCTAAGACTAGTCTGCCGTTTTAGCCATCACTTGGTTTGGATACACATGCTCATGGAAGCAGCTTCAGATCAAATGCAGCATTGCGTTACCTTGAGCTCTAAAAGGAGCCAGACAGACTCAACGGCACCTCACAACAATTCACTTGATGGCGTTTGCAAAAGTTCCCGAAAGAGTAGAATAAAAAGATGATGGGACTTTCCTAGGACATTTATGAAGCTCCCTGCTGTGTCGATTATCGATAATGCTTTATGAACATAGTTATCACCAAATCTTAAAAAATAATTTATCATATTTTGAACAGAAGAAAATATCACAATACTAATTAAGTCTCCCTTCCTTTTATACTTCTTTCCTTTTTCATTCTCTTCCCTTCCTTGTGGCAATAGTTATCTGGAAAATTCTGGGTATTGATCTCATTCACCTTACATGCCTTTACTATAAGGAAATATATTGGTTATATATATACATATATATTATAAATTTATTTACTTTTGAACTTCAATAAAGGATCTTCTGTATACTTCAGTCTGAAACTTGTCAGAATCTTATCTTTATGATTTATGTGTATCACACATACAGTAATAACTCATTGTTTAACCCCCTGAATTATATATATATTCTACTACGTAGCATTAGAATGTATCAGTCTATTTTTTAATTTTCCAATTTTTCTATTTTTTTAAATTGCCCTTATATCTGGTACTAGAACTTAGATTCTAAAGCACTTGTTTGGCAGAGGGCTGTCATCCAAAGTGGGAACCCTAGCATTCTGAGTCTTGACATAAGTTCAAGCTCCCCTTCAGTTTTGGGAAGCGAGTGTTTGAAAGCACACTATTAGGGGCATTATCACGGGGGCAGGGAGTGGGGTGGGATTGGTCCTTAAGCTTATTAGAAGAACCAAGGGACTTGCCTGGCATGCCTTTAATGGTTTTCTGAATTTTAGGAAATGAACAAGGGGACTTCAAGTGGTTCCTGTGAAAATGGAATGAAAAGAAAATAGATTTTTTTTCCCCTTGGGAATTCACTGAGGCTCCTTGTATTTTTGAAATCTCTTGAGCTTTGACTAGTCTACACATTCCACTATTTGTTTCATTTGAAGTCCTCAAAATGTAGGGGGCCGTAAAGATACCTGAGCTTTCCCTTCACTCGTATCTGATTTGTGGCCACACTGTGTGCATCAGAGGGGAACTAAAGAGACAAAGGCCCCACATCAAGAAATGAATGAAATGGTTCTAGGCGGGGGTCTGTGAAACCGAAAATCCGAATATGTAGCTGTCTGGCAGCTTACTCTCCACAGTGACCTGCCAGGCAGAGGTAGAACTGCACCGCAGGGTTTCCAAGGGGGTAAAAGCTCTATGGGAGCAAGTGGCTGCACCTTTATCCCACGGAGCAGCGTGGGGTTTGAACTGCTGACGGACCTTTGGAAGAGAGGTCAAGCACTACCACCGTCATACTATTTGGGTTCCTAGCACTGCCCTGATGGGAATTAGATGATTATGATAGAAAGGAGAAGAGCTCAAAAGAGAAGGGAATTTTTCTAAAATCTATATTGTTTCTACTTAAAAATAACCAAAACGTCATATACTCTCATCATCTTTCTCTCTTTTCCCCTCTTCTGTCCTCTTTCTTGGAAGAAGGGCAGTCAGAATGCCCCTTGCAGTGGTTCTCAACCTGTGGTCATGACCCCTTTGAGGGTCAAACGAACCTTTCACAGGGGTTGCCCGATTCATAACAGTAGCAAAATGACAATGATGAAGTAGCAACAAAAATAATTTTATGTTTTATTTTTTGGAGGGGGAGGGGTTAGTACACCACAACATGAGGAACTGTATTCAAGGGTCTCAATATTAGGAGGGTTGAGAACCACGGCCTTAGCGGCAAAGATGGCGAGACTTCATCTCCTGTACTTTGGACATGTGACCAGGAGAGACCATCCCTGGAGGAGGACATCATGTAAAGTGGAGGGGCGGTGAAAACGAGGAACCACCTAGAGGAGATGGGATGGCACAGCGGCTCCAACAATGGGAACAACTATCGGAACCCTTGTGAGGATGGTGCAAGACAGGACTTGTAGGCTTGTTTGTCCATTGAGCCACTAGGAGTTGGAAATGCCTCAATGGAACCGAACCACAACATTTTCGAAACGCGTTCATTCATAACTATATGTAAGAGGATGTCACGGCAAGTTAACGAGCTGCGTCTGGTGAGGGGTTTCCAGATGGTTGTAACCTGGAAGTTCAACTCTCAATTTTATTCTGTGCATTTACAGAAGGTAAAATGCTTCCTTCCTTTTTTGGATAGTTTGGATAGTAGGCTCCCCTGGTGGCACCGTGGGATAAGTAATGGGCTGCAAATCCCAAGTTTGGCTGTTTAGATTTTGCTTCGTGGGAGAAAGATGAAATTATTCCTATAAAGATTGACCCTCTCAGCAACCCTCTATTGCAGTTCTCTTCTGTCCTAGAAGGTCCTGTGATTCGGAATCTCTGGAATTGAAGGAAGACCTTCAAGGACCGGGCTTGGCCATGGTGTCTAATAAATGCGTGGGAGTGCATAAGAGCAGGGCAGGATTCAGAACCAGGTCTCATTCACTTTAAAACATGTTCAATGGCACCTATGATTCATGAATTTACATATATTTCTAATTACTGTATATTTTAGCATGAATCTCTTAGAGAAACATTTTCTGCTTTAATTCCTTTCATTTATTCTAATGTGAGTATTTCTTTTAGGAAGAGAGAGCTTTTGTGCTAGAATTTTAGAAGTAAAACAGTGACTAGGGCCAATGGTCTCAAACACACCATGAGCATGGCAGAGACCCAGGCTAGGTTAACGTCTGCTGAGCATAATGTCGTGACAACATCTAATAACATCAGGTAGAAAAGTGGCCAAACAGGGCTCTATGGAGCACAAGAATGAGGAGTAAAATGGACGCTCTTTACAGGACACGCCACTACTGTAAGTGTGGGCCACACCGGCAGTGTCAGAAGCTTCTGTGTGCTTGCTTGAAATACAGAAATTCATAACCATGAACCCACTAGATGTGAATCGTAGTTGAAAGATCCCTAGTCATTCCTAGCCCACTAAAGTTTGAAATGCTCTAGTCAAATGAAACAATTATTCTTAAATTTGGATGCAAAACATAATCACCTGGTTTGGGGCTGGTGGGTGGGAGGGTTAAAAAAAAAAGAAAAGAAAAGAAAAGAAATACTTGGTTTTCTCCAGAGATTCTGATCCCAGTGGTTTGGGGTGGGGTCCAGCATTAGTATACTAGAACCATCTGGGGGAAATTAGTTCCAATTGGGGGAGAGGAAAGGGAATCAGGGCTTTGAACTGTTTTGAACCAATTCAGTCATGGCCAAGGCAGCAAAATTGGAACAGACTCGAGTTTGAAAATTGTGGGTGTACCTGAACAATAACCAGAACAAGAAAAATTATGGGTCAAAGTCCTCATATGGGAGACTCGGAAGATGCGCAGTGAAACCTTTGAGGAGCCTGATACAGGAGAATGGATTGTTGTGGGGACTGAGGCAGGCAACACACATCCAGAGCAGTTCATCTGCTGCCATCTTTGATCGGGGCCGCTTGGTCAATGCCAATCCAGAGATTCGGTTTTTATGCCACCCCTGCCATGCTTGTTTCTAAGAGCGAGATGAAGTATCTAGGAGAGGGTCAACCTGGGATTTTCCTGTCCTGGCTACCGTTCCGGGACACCTACAGCTCTGCTCTGTCCCTAGGGTCATTCTGCGTCGTGATTGACTTGGTGGTTGTGGGGGTTCCTGGTCTTAGGGGGAGTGAAAACATCAGTAAACTAGTGGAGCAGGTGAAGGACACTAGGGATTTTAAAGAAGAAATAAATACTGATCATTCTTTCTATTGTTTTACTTCTAAGATCCTAGCACAAAAGGTAACACTTTTTGTATTACGCACATTTATAATTAGTGAAAGGAATTTAAATAGGGTGGCTATCTCCAAGAGCTTCTCCAGGCTCAAACTATGAATATGCTGTTGTTAGTGCTATAGGGTCAGTGCTGACTCACAGCGGCCCTGTGCACGGCACAACAACACACCGCACTGTCCCATGTTGTCTTCACAATCACTCTTCCATGCGAACCCACTGGCGTAGCTCGTGTGTCGACCCATCTCATTGAGGACCGCCCTCCTTTTCTCTGTACTTGGGGAGCATGTGGAGAAATTGATGGATAGCAGATAACATCACTGTTGGACTCAATATTTCAGATTGCATGAGACATGATCAGAATCATTTTCTGTTTCTATGCACTCCCATATGTTTATTAAACCCTAGTTGAATGCCAACCACTCTTCTAAGTAATGAGCAAATAGACAAAACTTCTTAATCTCTCAGAGCTTCCATTTTAAGGAGTTTATAGTTAATCACTAGAATCCTTCTGTTAATTAAGTAACAGTGCACCAGGGAAGTAATTTTTAACTGGCGCTTTTTGCTTCAGATGTATCTGTAACACTATCTGTACACATAAACATTTGTTCTTTTTTAAAAAAAATATTTGTTCTTAACCATCAAATACAAACTGCACTTTAGGCCACTAAGAAGCTATCTGATCTTTCTTCTGTATTCTTCATGTAGTGCCTCCATGTTGCTCTTTGTTCAATACAAACTGTTCCCCAAAGAAATTTTTGAATCCATTGATTGAATCATGGCATAATTAATGTCATTATAATTTATTATTGAATGTTTTGTTTTATATAAATAATTTTAATGCTCTTATAAGAATCCATACATCAATCGTAACAAGCACATTTGTACATATGTTACCATCATCATTTCTAATCATTTTCTTTCTAATTGAACCCTTGGTATTACCTTCTCTCTTTTCCCTCCCTTCCCCAGCTTCCCACCCTTGTGAACCCTTGGTAAATTATAAATTATTATTATTTTCATATCTCACACCATTTGCTGTCTCCCTCCACCCACGTTTCTGTTGTTTGTCCCCTGGGGGGGGAGGAGGGAATACCTTGAGCATTGCTATGGGTTCCCACTTTCTTCCCCTTCTTCACCCACCTTCCCCTACCCTTATGGTATTGCTACTCCCATTACTGTTTCTGAGGCTTTTATCTGTCCTGGATTCTCTGTGTTGATACCTCTGCTCCTATCTGTATCAGTGTATATGTTCCAGTCTAACCAGATTTGTAAGGTAGCTGGGGTCATGACAGTGGGGAATGTTGTATGCTTTGTTGGTGCTATACCGCAACCTGGCTGACTCATTCCTTCCTTGTGCCCCTTCTGTGAAGGAATGTCCAACTGACTAAAGTTGGGCTTTGGGTCTCCCTTCCAACTCCCTCATTTGCATCAATATGATCATTTTGGGATTTCTGATACCTGATCCTGATTGATACCTTGTGATCACACAGGCTGGTATGCTTCTTCCACAGGAGCTTTGTTGCTTCCCTGCTAGATGACCGATTGTTTAACTTCAAGTCTTAAAGACCCCAGATGCTATATCTCCTAATAACCGGGCACCATCTGCTTTCTTCACCACATTTACTTATGCACCTGTTTTGTGTTCAGTGATAGTGCTGGTAAGGTGAGCTCACAGAATGTCAGGTTATTAGAGAAAAGTATTCTTGGATTGAGGGAGGACTTGACTACAGGCCCAATGTACATCTGCTACTATGTTACTTAACATAAACATATGTACATAGACACACACCTATCATTATGTATGAATATATTTACACATATACATGCTTGTATTTCTATGTCTATAAATGTCTTTTGCTTCCTAGCTCTTTTCTCTCTTCCCTTTTACTTTTCTTATGTCCAACTATTGTTTTCGGCCTTCATTTAGCTCTCAGTAATTCATCTTGGTTACATTGCCCTTGATCAAGCCCCACCAGGCAGTCTATGCTCTCCTGGCCATCGATTATAGAATGCTTTTGTAAAAAACATGTTCTCAGAAACAGTTACCTTTGTCCACAATGTAAATGTGATAGTTTTTTTGGTGCCAACATAGCACGTGTAAGAAGATATGGGTGGCGTTTAGCCTGTCAATAATGTTGCAGCTTGATGACTTTCTCTGGAGGTGCCACCAAGGTAAATGGCTCTCCTCAATCTCTCTCTGCTATCGGTTCACCTTCATGCTGCTGAGCCACTCCGAGACCGGCCAGACCCTGTGATGAACTCTGCCATTGGAGCCACACAACCCTGCACTCACCAGCCTGTGATCTTCCTGCATTCGGCATCATTGCATAGAGGGACTGATGGACTAGTATCAGACTTATGGACTTTGACTGGGCTGAGATGTTTTCCTGATATACAATTATTTCTTGATATAAAGCTCTTTCTTGCAGAAATAAGAGTGTTACTGGATTTGTTTCTCGGTCTAACACACTAAGGTTTAATAATAAAATCACACTGCTGTGCAATTTAAAGTTTTGTTCACTGCATTTTGCTTAATTAAGTTTACAATTTTAATACCTATTTGGTCAAGTATGTCAGTTTCAAAAGTATTTTAAAACATATTAATTTAACCACCTGTATATAAAAAATGGTAATTATGGAATATCTATGAAAGAAATATCTAGACCTGCAATTCTAATAGTTAATAGTTTCAGGTATATAGTATTTTGTCATATTAAAGATTAAAACTTCCACAATTGTGATTTATTTAGATAAATACATTTCCTATACATTATCTTATCTAACCCTATGACTTTTTGCTTTTCACGCATGTGAATCAAAATGCCAAAATTTGTACCATTTAGTATTTGGCTCGTTCAGTCATTAAAATGCACATCTTGTTACAATTGTATATATAAATATTTATTTATATAAAATATATTATACACATTAAATATTATATATTAAATATATATATAAGCTCAAGATGCATTAAAAAGATATTTTATTTTTCTTTTTTCCAGCTTGGAAATAAAGAATTCTCTTTTACTCATTAGACTATTACAAAATCATTTCACTCAGAGTTGGTATTAGAGGTATACTATTTTCAATCATTATTTGAACATTCACTTTCCTCCAAGTAAGACGTTACCTGAGAACCCCATTACACCCACTCTTCACGCATTGACATAGTTCGATTCCAAAGATCAGGGTGTTATATGAAAATTGGCATTATGTGGAAATGGAATATGACTACATCAGATAAGAGGGAGGATGACTGCATCATTCATAACAGTCAACATTTAACCCGACTTTCAAGCTATACCTTTACAGTACTGTCCAGGACCTCAGACTCTTGACTGAGCCAAACTGACACGTGATCTTTACTATCAAAGGCAGTGTTACTGCTGTCTTGTACCTCAGTGTTATTCCTGCCATACATATGTCATTAACGCATAAAGCAGTTGGATAGTAGGTTTTGTCTTATTGCCATACATATGAAATGTTTGCTGTACTGTAGTGTACAACATTGCTGTGCTGCTGGAAACTATTTCATAAGGTTTTAAAAAATAAACTTCAACAAATTTATGAGACCCAAAGTATGGCATTGAGTGTATGCTCCATGAATACAGAGTCCGTCTGAGGAAGAGATTTGACGTAGTGAGCACCAAAGTCTAAGTTAGTCATGGCATGAGATCAAGGACATCTTACACCAAGAAGGCAAAAGGGCGTCAGAAAGACAGGAAAGAAAGCAAGAACCTACCAAGCTGGATATCAGAAGAGACTCTGACTTCTGCTCTTGAATGGATACTTACAAATGCAACCGACAGAAATGAGGAAGGAAAGGCTGAACAAAGACCTCAAAGGGCGGCTGGTGAAGACGAAGTAAAGTAGCGTAATGAAGTGTGCAAAGGCCTGCAGTTAGAAAACCAAGCCCTGGATTTCTCAAGCTGAAAGTGTTGAAGATGGGAAAATCAACCTGCAAGTTGCAATATTGAGGAATTCTACGGGCAAAATGCTGACCAGTGCAGGAGATCACAACAGAAGCTCAAAGGATCGCAGAGTCCCATCTCCAAATGGAGATCTTTTGATCTTCTTTTGTTATCTCCTGCATTGGTCAACATTTTGCCCCTAGAATTCCTCAATATTTCAACCATTTCAAGAGATAGCATGTGATCAGGAACTGATGGCATTGAAAGAAGCTACACTGAAGGCATTGGCAAAAAACAAGGCTTCAGGGATTGTTAAAACATGCAGGGAGATATTTCAACAAATGGATGCAAGCCTGGAAGGATTTACCCAACTATGCCAGAAAATTTGGAAAATAGCTACCTGGCCAACCAACTGGGGCAATCTGTATTGTCTTAAGTTGACTTTGAGTGTGTTGGGTTTTATGATGAATTGCTTTGTCGTACAACTCTTCTTGATATGATTGAACTATTGAATCATATAATGTGTGGATTCTGTCCCAATAAAACTGTTTATAAATAAATAGAGTTACCAATTGCATTTCTCATATTCTTTTTCTACCTATAGATTCTAGAGTTCCACATTTCCCTGAAATATTTCTGAGAATCCTAAGGAAATGACTCATGTGTGCTTGATAATTGGTCATTTTGAATGCTCTGCCTTCAGCCAACACCGACTTCCCCAAATCCCTATGGTGATGACTCTGTGCACTGGCAATCTCCAGAGTTGACCCTTGTATCGCTGAACATACTGCCCTACCTTCTACAAAGGCAATGCCCTTGCTCTTTAGGCTAGCCAGATGCTACTCAGGATTAGGCTAGTTTCTCTGAAATACAGATGAAGGGTCCCAAAGCTCTATGTCATTTCCTCAGAGCAGCACACCTGACTGCTTAAGGTTAATCAGTTCATTTCCTTCATAACAATGATTACATATCTATCTTTTTCCTTGAACAGTGCCAGACAGAGTGTAATATTTAAATGAATTAATGAATTAAGATCATCTAGGCATTTTATGAAATTTGCCTATTATTGGATCAGACCCCTAGAGATTATGAATCATTGTCTGGAGTTGGGTCTAGGAGATTGCTATTTAAAAAGTCTCATTTAATTCTGCAGGTGATCTATCTAGGGACCATGTAGGAGCAAAAAGTATGGGGCTTGGCCAAGTCTATACAAGACCAAGTTTCTTTCTTCAGAAAGAAAAAAAAAATCAGAGGAACTTTACAAGGTTCATGATACGTGGATTTACCTAGACATTTATTTACATTTATCTGTAATTAATTTCATAATTTATTAAACAGATGCTGATTTTGAACGACCATTCTATTTTCATTCATAATAAATCATTGAGCAATGAGTGATCTGAGGGAAAGTATGTCTTGATCTTCCTTTCTGATTCAATTATTTTTCTGTGTTGCTTGTTCAATTGGTAGTAATGGTGTCTTGTGTAGTAGTTTGGCTATAGCGCCTTCTTATATGTTTCCTTAAGACCATTTTGCCTGTTAATACTATCCTTGCTAATATACGCATACTCCTCCATTCATTGTACTGCACATCAGTCTCATATTCTGCACTTACGCTTTTGTTAAATTGTGTTTTAGTGCTGAACGTGATGGACTGCTGTCTAATTTGGAAGATGTTTCTGTGCCATGGTTAGCAGCTGTTGTTTTGGTTTTCTTGAGATTGGGTTCCCTATAGGCTATAACTTGAGTTTTCTTCTTGTGATCTTCTTTGCTTGTTTCTGGAGGGAATACTTAGTCCTTAAATTAGTACTTTCCTAGTCCTTAATGGGCGTGCTTCTTAAACTATAACATGCTGTGAATTACTGAGATTAGCTGACTCAGTAGGTATGGGAGAAGGGAACTGACATTTATTTCTAACAAGTTCCCAGGATGTTTCTAGTCTACAGCCCACATTCTGTGGAGCTACATAACAGTGATTTTTATTGTCACAAAATTGTTGACTTGACTGATCATAATTCCTTTCAGAAAGGGGCATAACCATGAATTCGTAGAAACTTTGCCAATATTCTCCCTGGTGGGGGAAAAAGCACTTTCCTCTTTTTTATCATCTGGGCTACATACTATAACATACAGTCACACTGACAAATTTTCAAACTTGACTATTCTCAATTGAGCTATGTTATCATGCAGGATTTTACTCAAAATCGAGGCTCTTTCCAATTTCCTCTACCGTATGTTAAGATCTTTCTTATTCCTCAGTTAATTATTATAAATTATCCTAAATGGTTTCCATTGCTGCCACCCTTCCTTCCTTCCTGTAATTCATTTTGTCATTATCTTGCCTCTCCTTTTCTTCTCTCCCATGTCATTTTGATGTGCTCCACACAGGTGCACATGGTGTTATCCAATGAAGTATGGGGATAGATGTCTTGCCTGAATTCTCCAGAGAAGTAAAGCCAGGAAAATTGCAAACACAGACACACATACAGAAAAAGAGAGAGATAGAGATGATAGATAGATGATAGATAGATAGATAGATAGATGATAGATAGATAGATAGATAGATAGATAGATAGATAGATAGATAGATAGAAGATAGTAGATTTACTTCAAGGAATTGGCTCACACCATGGGGAGGAAATGTTCACACAATTGTTAGGTACACTGAATCTGTACAACAGAATGAAACACTGTCTAGGCATGCACTATCCTCACAACTGTTCTTATGTTTGAGCCCACTCTTGCAATCCATCTCATTGAGGGCCTCTCTGTTTGTTTAACTGCCCCTCTACTCTAACAAGCATGATGTCCTCCAGGGACTGGACTCTCCTGACAATATGTCCTAAAGTACATGAGATGAACTCTTGCCATCCTTGCCTCTAAGGGGCATCCTGGTTGTACTTCTTCTAAGATAGATTTGTCACATGGTGTCACAATTGTGGGGACTGCCATTCCCAAATCCATGGGTTAAGTAACATCTTAGAGACCTCTGCTGGTTCATGAAATACAAACCCAAATCCATTGGCATCAAATGGAATCTGATTCATAACAGCCTTGTGTAGGTGTTCGAGACTGTAAATCTTTATGCAAGCAAACAACTTCATCCTTCTCCCTTGGAACATCTGGTGGATTTTAACTGCTGACCTTGCTGTGCAGTTAGATTTTATGTCAACTTGGACTTGTGTAGGAATGGAGACCAACCTGTCAATCAGGTCACAGCAGTATGATGCCACTTGGGAGTGGTATAAGAGAGACATTGGGGACCCCTCGGCTCTCTTTCTGCCTTCACTTCCCTGCTTACTGGGACTCTGTGCCTGTCTCTAAGTCAACTGCCTGACTCCAAGAGCTGTTGGCACCGTCCCATGATGCCGTGGCAAATCCCCTGACCTTGGATCCACGCAGCTCTGCACCCACCCGCCTGTGATCTTCCTGCCTCCCAGTTCACCTTTCTGTGTCATTGGCCTGCATTAGACCCCTGGACATAAGTTGGCCAGGGCTGGGGGTGCCTTCTTGACATAAGATTACATGTTGATATAAAGTCTTTTTTTATACATAGATGAGTGTCACTGGTTTTGTTTCTCTAGACAGCCCAGCCTTAACACCCAGGCTAACCCACAGTACCACCTGTGTTCATGAGGTGGGAACTGGCAAGTCCAAAATGTACAGATCAGCCAGCCGGGCGAGGAGAGAGAGCAAGCCTGGCCAGAGTAGCCACTGATGTGCTGCAAGCAGGTCCCACCCCCAAGGAAACTCCCCTTTCAAGTTATCACATCAGATTGGCTGCTCACCTCATACCACAAAGTGGAAAAAGGATTCTGTTGTAGTATGGAAAATAATCAAGTTCAATGTCTACCACACCTCTTGGAATCATTATCTAGCTACAAATAGCATTAACCTTCACAATGGGTTTCCTTTATACACATTGATATTAAACAAATCCTTTGTGGGTCAGACTACTTGGAGTGTAAAACAATAGCTGATACATTCTCCCTTTCATATACTAGATACATCACTATTTGTCTGATTAGACAGGTCTGCACCAAAGCCAGTGAGTCAGAGCGTATCCCAAGGCCAAGCACGCTTTGTCCGATTCATCAACGGCACATAGGAAAGGTTCCCCTGTTCTCGAGCAATGTTATAGGCTGGGTCGATGTGAACAAGGCAGGCAAGGATGCGGACGTGTGGAAATGGCACTGAATAGGAGCAGCACTGCTCAAGCAAAATGGTGGCTGAGAGTGTCTGTCTGTGACTCCAAGACTTGACCTAGAACTAATCCATGTTGGTTGACACCAGTTAAAGTGCATGTGTTGTGAATATGAGTTCTCGCCTAATTCCAGGAAGAAAGAGATGCCTAGGGGCAGTTGGAGACAAATGAAGGCATCTCAATGAATTTCTAGAGCTATGTGAGAGGACTCCCAAGGCAGGGGTGGGATTCTGCTATCATTCAAGTTGGTGGTTATCCGAATGTTGAGATTTATAGAGTACTGAATACATGAGACCTAGTGTTCTATAAAAGGCTGACTCATTCTGTGCTCTACAAGCTACTTACACAGGACTGGCAGTTCATCGGTGCTTGAAGTCCTAGTGTCCTTGTGCGTCAGGAACAGAAGTGATGAGATTTAGGACACAGCCTACACTGCACCGATAGGACCTCCTGCTTTACCATTGCCCCTAAGACTCCTTTCATAGAGCTCTTTCTCCTATAAAAGTTGGGCTTATTTTGGATGTGGGGTGGCGGGTTGGGGGACGGACACAATTCAACCCATAGTTCTCATTGAATATTTTCTTAATAAATTAAAACAGAGAAATCTTTTTCCCTCCTATGTATGGTGGTACACATCTTACCCAGTCAGCTACCTAAACAAACTGATTGACAATCAGGAATGAACTCTTTTGCTTAATAAGTTTTGGGAGAATATTCTCAGAACCTTGATTTCATCTCTGTGAAAATATTGAAGTGACCTATATTCTAAGTTTCAATTCAATGATTTGAAAACTTCCTTCAAAGTCTTTCATTTATTCTTTTCAAGCTGCTTTGCAGTGCCCTCTCACTGGCATTGACTGGATGCCAATCCCTGGTGAGTCACTGGGGAGAATTTTTTCCGTGGGTTTCCGAGACGGGAATACTTTGTGGGAGTGGAAAGCCCAGTCTGGAGTGGCCAGTGGTTTTGCATTGCTCCCCTTGTGGCTAGCAGGCCAACACATAACCACTACAGCTCCAGGGCTTCTATTGCGAAGCCCTAGTGTTACACACAACAAAATAAAACACATCTATAGGACCCCTGATGGGGAGGGGGAGCTATGAGTGTAAGCAGAACTCTGCCCTCTGAATTCCCTTTTCCAATAGATTACACCCCCCTTTCTCGGATGTTATGTGTTAGATTTCCAAAGAGAAGTTCATTTGAAAAAGGATGTTTGATGATAAAAACACAGCTGAAGAAAACCAAGTTTGAACAAAGGAAGCTCCCTGATTAACAGGATTCTGCGGTATGGATTGGTTGGGCTAGTTTTCCTGGGGCTGTTTAACAAAAGCATGTTCCTACTTTTGTTGACTGCCAGCATGGCTTTACAGGCTCTTCCACTGGGCGACTCCCTAGTGGTGACAGAACTCCGGCAGCTTTCACAGGAAGCCAGCACTCTGTAAGTCTGTATGTGAGGAAGCTGTGGGCTCTCAGATCTCAGTGTAGTCATTGAATTAATTTGGCTACTTCTGAGGAGAGGTGACTCCATGAAATATTAACCAGAGCTAGCTTCAGGGGTAGAGGCTTAATCCCTACTGTGTCATCATCACTTTTGAGCACAGCGTTTTCCCAAATGCTGGAAAGTTTCTTTCTTTTCCTCTTTTCGGAACTTCTTTTTGAGTTTGTCTCAGTGTAGCATCAGCCAAAGAGAGCAAGCGCCTCAATTGCCTGGCTTGACCACATGGCTGCAACCATAGCAACAACTGGGAGGATGGTGCAGGAGGAGACAACGTTCTGTTCTGCTGTCATCAGGTCACTGGGACTGGGACTCAGTGGCCCCTAACAACACCTGCAAGTGACCCTGTAATAAAGATCACTGAACTGTCAGAGGTCAAGGTCATCAGGGGATTTTTTTTTTTTTAAATAAGAGAGTATACGAGGATTACCTTCTATCATTAAACATCAATTGCTGAGGGGAAATCTGTGATTTTTAGTAATTTATTTCGAGGTTCTCTGCTAATCCGTTGAAATACTTCTTGAACTTACTTATGTTTTCCAACTGAACTGCATTCCAGCTGGCTACTTCCTGAGCAAAATGCAATAATTTGTATGGCCGACTTTTTCCTTTGTCTTAAATTTTATTGTTTCAAAATGTTAGGTGTGTGCCTCTCTTCTTTTTAGCGTTCTGAAAGGGGAGCAGTGAATGTATAGTCATCTCTCTAATTTCCCTTGTGATTTTTAA
Source organism: Echinops telfairi (assembly GCF_000313985.2). Classification (NCBI taxonomy): domain Eukaryota; kingdom Metazoa; phylum Chordata; class Mammalia; order Afrosoricida; family Tenrecidae; genus Echinops; species Echinops telfairi. The sequence goes on from NW_022103896.1 coordinate 24,493,142, forward strand.
AAATCTTGTTTGATATGGATCTTTGGAGGTTTTTTGTTTATAGAATTAAATAGAATTAATCAACCTTGGAATGAATCCAGGACATAGCTACAGGATGGTCTTTCGTGACAAGCTCACCATCTAGCTGGTGAGTCTATCCAGAGACTTCAAACAAAGAGAATAAGTCACTAGGGATGAAATAACACAAGGAGGGGAAAATAAGAAGCAACCTTTACCAACGGCTGCTTTCCTTGTCTCCAGAGTGTTCATCTGCGCACGTTCACTTCTACCTACTCTTTTCTTTCTTGAAAAAAAAATTATCGTGATTTGGGCGAAAGTTTACAGAGCAAATTCCTTACACATTGAACAATTCATGCAGATTTTGTTTTGTAACATTGATTGGGCTCCCCATACAGTCATAAGATTTTCCCCACTTCCTGCCTATGTTAGCTCTGTCTATTCCTCTTTTTTTTTTATCACTATCTACCTTGACCCCTTGGAAAATGATACCCTTTTGAACTCTTATGATTTATTGTTCTAAGAATTGCATTCCCTGCTGGTTTTCACCTTATAGGTCTGGCTATTGTTTGGCTGAAGTTGAGCCCCGTGGTGAGTTCCAGAATAAGTGTCTAAGGGCAATGATCTCCAGGGGTCCTTAAGATCAATAAGCCTTGTCTAGTTTATGATTTGGGATTTGTTTCTCATTTTTCTCCCACTTTACTCAGACCTCCCTATGGCACCATCTAGTTCTTCTGGTCACAGGGTCAAGAGCGCTGGGGTTCACAGACTCTTGGCTTTTCTTCCACTTATTTCATGAGGCCATTCAAAAGCAGGTAGAGAATCTTCTCCATATAATAGGGGCTGTGCTTGGGAACAAAGGCACGTAGGTAGGTCGAATTCTCCAATATCCCGGAATGACAAGATATCTATTTCTGCTCATCACACCTTAGTTGGTCAATCTACATGAAACAAAAACAAACAAACAAAATCACTACCATCAAGCCTACTCCGATTCATAGTGACGTTATAGTACAGGGTGGGACTGTCCCATAGGGCTTCCAAGGTTGCAAATCTTTACAAAAGCAGTTGGCCACATCTTTCTCCTTTTGAGTAACTACTGGTTCAATGTTGACCTTTTGCTCAGCCACCTAGTTCTTGAACCTCGCTGCCTCCAGGGCTCCTTTCCGTCTCAATAGTTGCTCTTTGTCATGAGAATGGGCCGGAGAAGCTTGCAATTCTCCCACCAAGACTTGAGACTTTAGAAGCCATCATTGTAAATATTAGTCCCAAATGAGCCATCACTCAACATATAAAACTGTGCTTCTGTGAATAAAGACTTTTCTAAGGCGTTAAGCACATTTCTGATCTTGGCTCTCTGCTCTTCCCATCATCCCTTGGCACCGAGTTGTCAGTCTAATGGATGTATGTGCTCAGTTCTTTGAGTCACAGCAGCTTCAAAGCCAGAGTTCATTAATGTTGGATGAAAGGATTGTCCTCAATTAATACTAAATTTCACAAGAGTAGGAAATTTTACGTCAGGAAAAACTGGGTACGGTTCTGGATCTTCAAAATTTGTCTTTGCACAGAATTGCCTAATTTTACCCATGCTCTGTAAAAATGAAAATAAATATTCTCAATTCTAGACCATTTTTTAAGCTGATTTCTTTCCCTTCTAGGCCCCGAAGTGACGAGCCTTCTCGTTTCAGTTTCATTTTTTCTCTTATTACTTCCTTCTCTGCTCCTTCGGTTTCTGCTTTTTCTTCAAATTACTCACTTTAGGTTCGAACTGTACCGAATCAAGAGATTAGGTATATTCTTAGAGAAAAGTCATCATTTTGATACTATACTATATGTTTAGGTTTGACCAGGTGTTATTGACAGTGATCGTAGGGTCTGTGGGTGAGACAAACAGCTTTTCCTGGATTCCTAATCTAAAGGCTGATGAGTCCAACCCACCTATGGTTGGTATCTCAGAAGAAAGGTCTAGAGATCTCCTTACATAAAGATTACCAAAACCAGAAAATCATCTGGACTGTCAGCAAGTGGATGCTGACTCATAGCGACCCCCTTTGAGTTTCTGAGATTATAAATCCTTACCGGAGTAGAAAGCTCTATTTTTGTCCCTCGGAGTGACTCGTCATTTTGAGCTAATGACCGTGTGGATCACAGCCCAGGGGTTAACCACTACACAACCAGTCCTATGTGAAGATGACCCATGAGAAAATCCTTTGGATTAGTTCTGTTTTGTAAAACATGGCGTCACCACGAATCAACTTTCTGGCAAAGGATTTTCTACCTGCAATGATTAATTTACAAATATGCAAAGTTTCTGGGGGGGGGTGTTTTCTTCCCAGCAGCTCAACGAACCTCTTCTTGATCTCCCGAAAGCCCACCCACTCTCCACTACAACCTCCACTATTGCAGTTGCTGAAGTTGCTGTACTCTTAATCTCATTCAGTAATTCATTTGCCTGTGTTTTCTTCACTCTCTGAAATGCCCTTTCTTCTCTTGGCACACTGGCTAAATACTCCTTTTCCTTCAAGGGTCAGTCCTTTCGAGAAACTGTCTGTGGACACAGCTTCGCGGTTTCTCCTTTGTGTTCCTGAAACAGGCTTTCTTGTGTGTCTCTCCGATGGGAAGACAGGGTCAGAACGAAGAGGAAGGAATGGTCGAGATGACTGACTGACCCTTGGGGGGGGCTGGGGGGAGGCCGGAGTCAATCATCTGTCTCTGATAGTGCCTTCAGGTTTCATCCGATTTGTCTCCTTCTGATTAATTTATGACATATAATGGCTCCTATTCCTTGGACCCCTTATTTTATGTACATAGCAGAACTGGAACAGATTAAAAATGGTTCAGTACTTGCTGTGATAAACAAGGGTTGGGTATGCGTTGCCTATCAACCAAATCTGTTGCCTCTGGGTTTGGAGAGGCAGAAACAAGCAGATGTGCCCTGTTCAAAGACGGTGGCCACTTCCTCTGATTTGAATGTGACCTGCCGTAAATCCCATCTCAAGTGCATCAGACTCCTGAGCCTGCCTGAAAGTAGGGTGGTGGCAGGCCTTTTGGTGAGCAACATTATTGTCAGGTTTCTAGACAGCAACAAGCACTCAAAAAGTGACAGTCGATGGTCGTCTTAGAGCGGGTACATATGTTTGTTAAACAAAACAAAACAAAACTTGCTACACTAGCTAGAGTTGAATGGGACTCACTCACAGACTGAGATCAAAATACTATGGGCAATAGATGCAGGCCTTGTTTAACACGGCGATTCCCGCGCCACTTCCCATGCACGTGAAGCCCTGGTTTAGAGGTACGGAGCTCTCTTGCTTTTGTGCTTGTTGTTGTCGGGGGCCATGGAGTCAATTCCAACTCCCTGGACCTTGGATACAGCCGAGGGGAAACCAGCCCCATCCTGCCCCATCATCGTCACCGTTAGCTTTAAGCCCATTATTGCAGCCGTTGTGTCTGCCTCTGTTTTGCTGACCTACTTTACTTCTGCCAGGGACCAGTCTCTCCCGATAACATAGACAAATTACGTGAGGAAAATTCTTGCTATCCTTCATTCTAAGGAGCATTCTCCTCCTCTTCCAACACCGAGGGTTTTTTGTTTTTGTTTTTGTCCTTCTGGCAGGCCATGGTACTGTCAATATTCTTCGCCAACCTTGTAATTAAAATGCATCAATTCTCCTCCAGTCTGTGCTTATCTTTGATACTCAGTGTTTATCGTTCACGTATCTTGAAAATACTATGGCTTCTGTTAGGGTCAAATTAGTTCTCGAAGTGACATCTTGACTCTTTGATACTTTAAAGAGATCTTGTGCAGCAAATTTTTATAATGCAAGGAAGTCGTTTGATTTCTGGACTGCTCCGTCTGTGAGCAGGGGTTGTGGCTCGAAGCCAGAGGAAATCCTCAGCAAGCTCAATCTGCTCTGGCCTAATCATGTCTTCGGTCCAGTTGTGAGGACTTTGGTTTCCTTTACATTGAATTGTAACCCTTAAAAGCCTGCAGGCCTTGATCTTCTTCAGCAAGCACCGTTCTGTCAAAAGTCCTTTGCAATTGGCTTTTTAAAAATCCCGATGTGGCCTTCTTCTTCACGTAGTCCGCCTTTTCCGAGGATTTGCTCTGCATACAGATCAAATAGGAATGGTGGGAGGACACAAGACTGCCGCACAGCTGTCCTGATTTCAAACCATTCTGCATCCACTTGTTCTGCTCCCACAACTACCACTTGATCCGCGTCCAAGTTCTGCGTGAGTGTTCTGGACTTTCCAATCTTCTCAGGGTTATTGTTGGTTTGTTTGTCATGATACACACTGTTGAATGCCTGGGCATAGTCAGTAAAACACAAGTACACATCTCTTTGACATTCTTTGCTTTAAACTATTTCAGTTGCTTGAGATCATCCACTCTTAACTCAAGGTGGCGACGACACAGATTCCTGATGAAAAATCCCGCTCCAGAGGTTGTAATGGAGAGTTTAGACCCGGGTCCTCCCTTTATTAACGCTATTAGCTGGGACGGTTTTCAAAACCTCTGAGTCCCAGCGTATTCTTCTGTAAACAGACACTTTCGATAGATCAAAAGAGGAAATGTTTGCAAACTGCTTATATAATGGCAGGAATTTGGTAAACCTTCTTGTTAATGGCCATGAAGTCAGCTTGAATCATGTGTTCTTCCACACATATCCATCAAATGTTATTCCTGTGTTGTCGTCACCATCCCTGATAGGCTGATGCCCATTGCTGTGTACTTTGAGTGCTTTCCAGTGTAGAAGACTCATCTTCCATAGGGTATTGAATGATCCTGTTATTGTCCATAGAGTTTTCATTGGCAGGATCCAAAGGAGTTATTAGAGAGCTGGTTTACTAACAAATAGCTGATGGAATAGTTTTCACTCTGCCAGGTTCATTGCTATCTTTTTGATAGACCTTCTCCTTGTTTCAACGGTTTTGTAGTTTATAATGTTGACAGCAAAGCCACCCGAAGAAAAACACATTTACAACTACTTTCATCTTGGCAGATGACCTGTAGATCACATAGTAGAAGCATCTTGCTCTTTTCTCCTGTTCTCAGTAATCTCGTCACGGTTGTGGAAAGGAGCCCTGGTGTCACAGTGGTTAAGCACTCAGCTACTAACTGAGCTTGGTGATTTAAAACCACCGGCTTTTCTGTAGCAGAAAGACAAAACAGGCTGTTTCCATAAAGATTACAACTTTGGAAACCCTATGGGTTGGTGCTCTTCTGATATATAGTGTGACTGTCTTGGAATCAGTAAAATGTTTGTGTAGCTTTTTGGGGTTTGGTTAGCTTTTGGCTGACTTTTGTTGTTGTTTATTTGATGTTGTGTAAAAGTGGCTTTAAATATAGAAATTTAGACATTCTCAATTTGTATTGGACATGATTCACAATGCTGGTCTGGGGACTACTAACCTTGTTTATAGATATTGATTGATTCAAATCTAGATGAAGAAGGTGAAGCGGTATTTTATCTATATATCTGACCTCGTTAAGTTTCTCAATTTACAAAAGAGGAGAGGAAAAATCTACTCACCCATGGTTATCTAGTTGACTCTGCCTCATACTAACCCAAATGGAGTATTCAGTTGAACTGCAGCCTAGGCTTTCCAAGGCTGTAAATCTGCTCAGAAAGGTTTGCACTTATCTTTGCTGATGCATCTTTACTGACTTAATATTTCCATTCATGTTTATATTTAACCTAAAGGAATATTATAGCCAATGCGATTTTTAAATTTTTTTGTTTTGTTTTTTCCTTTTTGAGTGAATAAAAATCTACCAAAAGTTTTATTCCTTTTGAGGACTAGTCCCACTCAAAGTTGATTGGGTTCAAAGGGGTGTGAGTGTTTTTGTTGGGAGGGGAAGAGAAATGGGAGTTGCAGTTCAGTAAGACTTCCCGTGAAATGAAACTGAGAAAGGTAAAGTCAAGAATTCAGAATCCGATCTCAGCTCTCCTAAGTCAAGGTTCCTTTCATCTCCCCTTTCTGCATGAGTTCACTATATTTCTCTCTCTCAGTCTTCTGCCAGTCTTTCTTATCAGCTTGCACTGAAAGAAGTTTCACAGTAACCAAAATGCAGAATTGTGAAATTTCTTTCCTTTTTTTTGACCACATTCTATATAATTCTAAGATCAGTAGGACAAGCTAGGACACGTCTAATCTAATGATCTGAGCACGGCTGAGAGGAGTTCTATGGGCAATAAAGCTTGGAGTCTCACGTGGATGATGCGGACAACCTATAGAAGGCAAGCCTTGTATGTCAAATGTCAATTAGACCCTTTGAAAACCTGTGGATTCTAGATGATTACTATTTTAATGAAATATCTTAATACTCTAATCTTATAGCTTAGAGTTTCTTCTTACAAAGCGAAAGTGATTATGTGCTGTAGCTAAAAACTTTAATTATGAGACTTCAATCTGATAGAGACAGATACTGATGCATTATTACAATGCTCATGCAGAGGCCTGGCAAGAACGTCGTGGTGCATTACTACCATTTGACCCACATAATCATATTCTTGGTGCTAATCTACTTTATTTGACTTAATTGGATATTCATGTAATTCTTCACCAGCATCTACTGCTGTTTGGTTCACTCCATCAGTCCACCACATTTATCGAATGGATCTTTATTCTATACACAACATATTGCTCATCACTCTGAGGGCCAATGAAGAAAAGACAATTTTTCAAGGATCTACTGAGAGTGGATTAAAAGCGTCTTTGGAGAAGTAAATGGAAAATGTTCTTAGATTTTATGAGATCAATATGCTGCTGTTGGGTGGAATCATGCTGGTTCTGACTCAGAGTGACCATAAACATAACACAGAAAAGCAGTGCCAGCTCATGTTGAGCCCATGGTCACAGCCACTGTGTCAGACCATCTCATCAAGGGTCTTCCTCTTCTTTGTTGCCCATCCACATTACCAAGCATGGCGTCCTTCTGCAGGGACTGGTCTCTCCTGATAACATGTCCAAAGTACACAAGAAGAAGTTTCTCGTCCTCATTTCTAAGGAATATTCTGGATGGATTTCCTCCCAGACCGATCTGTTTGTTTTTCTGGCAGTCCATGATACTTTCAATGTTCTTCACAAGCACTGTAATTCAAGTGCATTGATTCATCTCCAGTCTTCCTTATTTGAAATGGATTTTACAATATATTTGCATGCTCTAAGAAGGTGAGGTTAGTGTAGTCATATAGCAGTACAAATTAGTTTGTCTTTAAATTTACAAAAGAAATTAAAATGTCTAGATATCAGGGAAGTAGGAACAAAATTGTATTCTATTGTTTTCACTGAGAAATAGAAAGGCTCACTAGGGTGGTACACTTTTGTGACACATTAGAATTAGAAAGAGCTTAATTATCTAGAAGCTTGTAACAAATTTTGAAAAATGAATGACGATTATACGTATTTTGGTAATTTGACCTGCGTTCTATTGAGAATCTGGAAAGAATTAAATCAAGTTGCTTCCCTTTACTTATATTGGTTTTTCTTCTCAGGCTTTGTAAGACTATTAGAGTGGCTAATGTCAAAAAAGATGACTTAATTTAGTCATTGATTAAATGTGCTGAGTACAAAATTATGATGCCGACATTCATATTTTACATGAAGTAGTGATGACTTAAGTAAGCTGTATTAATGATCTATTGTTAAGTGTTTTGGTGCTAGTCTACTGTGGGTCTAGTATAGTGCTAGTGTTACTATAACGTAAATACTTTGGACATTAAGTAGTCTGTCATGAAGAGGTCTTTTATAGAAGTATACTTGGTTTTATGAGAGATTTTCTGGGTGTATGCCTTTTCTTTTGCATAAGTGGAGGTAGGGGGAGACAGAGAGAGTTTTATCACTATTGCTGACACATTTTCTAATATAGCAATAAGTCAATAGAGATGAATGATCTTGAGCTTTGTTGATTTTATGCCTCTACAATGAAAAATATTTGAATATATGTTCCTCATAAATGTATACTTATTTATATATTATATAGACATACTAAAAGTCATCTTGTAATATTAAATATTACAACACATACTTTAAAAATACAGATTATTATAAATAGGAGTTTTACTATTTCCTCAAATTTTCGATGAGTGATTTCTTTACCATACATCCACATTGGTAGATAATTTTTTTTAGGACATGATAAAAAATGAAGATGAGGAAATTGCATGATAGGAAATCCAAATAATAGTGGTGAAAATGTCAAAGGTATAAGAAAAGATAAGCAAAGAGTGTCTTATTTCAATGGATTTTCCTCTCTACCAACCAACTGAAACCCTCTTACACTACCATGTCTGGTTCATAGTCAGTGTTAGTCAAACCTGGCTGGACTATTTGACAGTCCAGTAGCAAGCATCTTTAGCAAGTTTATAGAAAGTACTGGCTTTTTACCAAAGTGTTTATGTTTACATTTATTATCTTCCTCATAGTTCAAAGGGTGAAATCTCCTTTGTAAATTTGCCCTACATGAGTCTAGGCCAATAATTGTTAAGTTCCCTAAATTGTTACATTTGAATAGTTGAAATAATTGTAATTTTCCTATATCTCTCCCAGTGGGCATCTGTTTTGTGAACTTCAGGCATCAAAAGAAGGAGATAAAAATGGAAACACTTTCTTTAGCAATTATCTGTTTGTCTTGTCAACCTAAGAAAGAATAGAGAAGGAATTTCTGAGGGAATCCTTTGATAATGTTTCTAAAAATGTTTGAAAGAATAAATCTCACTCTAGTACAAAATTTCTTTTACTGACCTCCAAAAGTAGTTTTTCTGTCCTTTTCATTTAAGTTTGTTTGTTTGTTTTTATAAATGTGTCCCTAGTCTCATGAGGGGTGGGGGAGCGGGGAGGGAGGGGAAAAATGAGGACCTAATGCGGGGGGCTTAAGTGGAGAGGAAATGTTTTGAGAATGATGAGGGCAATGAATGTACAAATGCGCTTTACACAATTGATGTGTGTATGGATTGTGATAAGAGTTGTATGAGCCCCTAATAAAATGATTTAAAAAAATGTGGCCCTAGTGGTGAACTTGCTTCTGTGTTTTAGTAATTGGACCAGAGCCTTAGCCTTTATCTACATTGTTGTCGCATCTTCTTTTGCTGTTTTTCTTCACTGAACAAATAATACCACCGTTTATGTGCCTTTGATATTCTTGTATGTGTTAAAGTGCCCTTAGTGGATGAACTCACTTTCTAGTATAATCACCTGGTGTGTGATTTCATTTTAAATACCCTACAATTATGAAATGTCACTTTTCTGGGATGCTACATTTTCTTGGCAAAGAAAGAAGTCAAAGAACACTTAGTACATTCTTTATATCTGTTAATTCTGTAAATACAAAAAAAAATAGTAGCTTGCCACTTTGACCAATTTGAAGAAAAATTTCTTTTTTTTCTGTTTTAAGGAAATGGTAATTTTAAGTAGAGAAATATTATTTATGTGGAATTTAACTTTATGAGAAAAATGTATTTATATTGAAATAGATAAACATGCACTTGTAATTTACCCATAAGTTTATTTTAAAAGTACTAAAATACTCACACTGACCTTTTAGGGAAGGTATGATAATGGATAAGCATCACTCTGCTTTAAAAATTTCTGGTTCTGACCTGGCTGTATTGTTACAGTCAGGAAAGAAAGGCAGGCCCAAATGAGTTAGAAATGAGGCTCATAGCGTTGCCTACAATAATAAAGGAAGCATACGGGTCTTGGAAGCCTTTAATGAATATTTGAAAGTCCTAGCACAGAATTTGGAAACCGAATAAGTCAAAGATTAGGTTGGGCTCCAGGAGTCTCTGCCTTTTAGTCTTTCATGATTGTAAGTGAATTTTGGAATAGATGTTCATGGAGAGCCCAGCTATAAACGGATTATGGTCACTCCCTTGAGTAGTTTCATTTTTAGATAAATTTAGGAAAATCCTGAATCTCTTCCTGAGTGAACATCAGGAGACATGGGAACCTTTCCAAGTGAGCAGAGAGGGACTTATCTGGAGTCTGCATTTCTGTTGTATGAAGCATGTCAGATATGGACTTGGACTGAGAACATAACGGTCAGTGGTTTGCTGCTCGCTGCAATAAATTCTGTGTTTATAGGCTATACGTGAGAACCTTTCAACCTCAGGTCAGAGAACAAGGCTGGAACAGCTCTTGCTTGAATATAACAGATGGCATTTAAATAATTACTCTCACTAAGTTTGCTATGATGGGAGGCCCCAGAATATGACCCCCTTCATAGACAATTAGGGGGTGGGGAATGGCTGGCAAAGTGAGAAGTGACAAATAGATTTAAATAGTCAAAACTCAAAAGAAACAGGCCAGGTATGGTTTATTTAGCTACATAGTAAGGGATGAATGAAAATGAGTAAGAATGCTAGACAGGAGGAAAGCGAGAAGTGAGAGAACAAAAGCTATGGAAATCAACATTAAAAAATTAATACTTATAGTTTGATAAACAAAGACGTGTGTACATTTTTAGTGTCATTCTCTCTTTGCAGAACCTACTTTGCCCTTGTATGATGATATTATTTTAACTCTGAGAAAATTACTACAATGAGGGTCATAATAAGAAACCTGGACATTGTTAAATAGAGGAACTCTGTTCCCAATTCTTAAATAAAGACTTAGCATGCTTAAAGCAAAACTAATCCACAAACAGTGCTTATAATAACCACTGCCATGTGTGTGTGGATGCACACACACACACACACACACACACCCCTGAATTTCCTGAGACTGTGGTGTTGAATGACATAGAACAAGACTGAATTTCTGGGTTTAAATGAGAGCATAGAGCCTGCATCTATTATGTTTTTTAAAAAAAGAACAAAACAACAACAAAAATGCAGAGAAAAAAGAGATATTTGCGTTCATTGAATTGCAGTAAAAGAGAAGCTCACACATTTTTAAAAGAGTAATTATGTACTTTTATATACCATTTCTTTGCTTCTTTATGGTAAACTTGAAGTCATACAAATACCTTCCATATCCATTCACTTATGACTAAAAATTTTTTTAAAATTCAAAACACAACCCAATTTTATTAATAATAAGCTTTACATTTAGTCTGAAGCAAACTGGTTGGAAACTTAGTAATTTTCCATTCTTGGGTTAAATTCTCTGTGAATATTTCCTTTCATAATGAATCTATTTCAATTTAATGAAGTGTGAGTTGCTGGAACAAAAATTATAGCCTCAGATGAATTAGGAGTCCCACCAAACCGTGCCTGTTCTAACCGCAGTGCTGTTGGTGGTGGTGCTAGACAGGAGGAGACTGAAACAGGGCGAAGGAAGGGGAAGCTAAATGCAAAGTAAAAACTGGGTTTAAAATTGGATCAAAGTATAAATTAAAAAATTAAAATAAAGATTTTCAAAAGACCATAAAGCTCATCATGTCTATAATTACAAAATAATTTAGTAAGTTCATTAGCATGAAAGCTAAACTGTAATGGCTTTTATTTTATATCTACACTGTACTTTTTTTTTAGCACTGTAACATTTTGATTGAAAAAAATTTGTATTCAAAGCTGTGATCAGTGTAACTGGTGTTAAAGAACACATACCCAACTCGATCACTCTCCCCCACTTTTTGGTAAAGTTGCGTTGGGTGGGCTTACTCTTTTCTACTTCAGGAAGTAATGAAATGATTTCCTTATTGGTTTCACAGAGAAAACAGAACATATGTTCTTGCATCAATGGAAAAGACAACGCAACACAACAAAACAAAAACCCAGCAGTATTAAAGAACCATCTATATTTTATGGAAGAGAGTCGGAAACCAGCCTTTGCTAAAAAGCATTTGCAGTATATTGTTAGTGTCCTGTTTGTCTTTCCTTTGTTTTAAGACTTAAGTTAGAAGATACGGGGGACCAAATTCAAATTGTAAATTTGAATATATTTGTTATAGAATAAAACATTTGCTTATAGCTTGCTAAACATTGGTGAAATTATGAAAATGGATAGGTTCTTGAAGGTAGAAATAATTTGCAAGACGTTTATTTTTAAAAATTTGATTTTTGTTTCAATATGATAAAATAAATACTGTAATTTTGTGTTATAAGTCTTTCCAAATAAAGCACTATTAGTACATTCGATTCAAAAGTGATACTTCATTCTTCTCAATCCCAGTATTTTAATATTGTTTAAGTTGAGCTTTAGTGTTTTATTAATGCTCTTTTAAAAAATCTTTTAGCTTTGAAGACACTTAATTTCTTGAATGTTATGTTTCTGTTTCTATTCCAGAATTCTATAATATTCTTCAATCCTTTAGAAGTTAGTTCTTTTTAACAGAGGAGAGACACATTATTGCTGCGGTTGTTGTTTTTGAACAGGCAAGTACTTGATAATTTTCGTAGGATAAATTAAGATTATCTTCACGTGAAAACAGACTTTGAATCGATGTTTTATGTTACTCGTATATGCATGAAATATTTTCCCCTTTGTTCATTCTTGGCTCTTTTCTTGTTACTAGGAAAGATTTCATAAGGTTATTGATAAATTATGTGTGTGTTTATATCCTGGAACTGTGTGAACTGTTAGCATGCAATACATCTTTTCTTCAATTCTGCATGTTCATTTGTCTCCTGTTCCAAGATAATGATAGAGCATTCTGAAATTGTAATGATAGTTCTCTATGCATACCAGTGTATTTTACAGATGCTTTAAAATCATTTTTCTTTTTACTTTGTTTGTATGCTATTTGGAGATTTTTGAATATTTTAAGTAAAATAGTTATGGAACTGAAAGCTGTATTTATATATAAATATATAGTTTTAATATATGGTTTTATTAGAATGGGCCTATACCTAAATTTTGGGGTGCAGTCGTGGTTTATAAATGCAGCAGCAATATATTTATTAATAGTGCTCTCTGTCATTCTTGAAAGTGTCTCACCTTGAACAATAAATCTGATGACTTTGTATGTTGCTTAAGAATACCTGGTTGTGCTGTGCTCTATCGCTAAGCCTTAGGCCAGTGGCTAGAACCCAGTGGTTATTTCACAGGAGAAAAGACATGGCAATCATTCCTGAAAAGATATATGAGGGAGTAACACGCCCCCTCAAACCAAACCAAAACAGAATAAAGCTCCACTGGGCGAGCTTTCATAGTACGCACTTTTCCCACTAGGTGAGCATTGAAAAATTCGTTCTGAGTGAGTGCACCCGGTGGCATCGCCTAGCAAGATTCTCTTTGGTCACATTGAATTTTTTTGTAAAACAGTTTCATTCGAACCTAGTTTTTTTGTGTGTGAAGGCGGATTTGAAAGAACAGCATGCAGTTGTGAAATTTTATTACATGCTCAGGAAAAATGCCACAGAAAGTGGTGTGCTGAACACAGCTCACAAGGACAGAGGTATGGGGGAAAAATTCAAGTGTACAAGTAGTTTTCTTGTTTCAAAAAAGGCAAAATGTCAATTGATGACAAACCTTGTTCTAAATGTCCATCAACTTCCTGAACAGACAAAAATGTTAACAAAATTTGTGTGCTTGTGCTCAAAGATTGACCACTGATGGATGGAGAAGTTATCTGGACTATCTTGGAGCTCAGTTCAGCAAATTTTAATGGAATATTTGAGAATGAGAAGGGTTGCTGCAAAATTTGTGCCTCGGGTTCTGACTGATTAGAAAAATGAGCAATGGCTGGAAACATGGCCTGCTTTGAAAGAACCGCTCCGAAGTGACCCAGACTTTTTCCCCAAGGTCATTACTGGTGAGGAGATATGGTGCTCATCTTAGGAAACATCAATCAAGCCAATGGAAGACGCCATTTTTGCCTCACCCCAAAATGCTCAAGTGAAATCAAAGATCAAGACGATGCTCATTTGTTTTTTTGATGTGAGAAGGATAGTGGATTTGGAGTTCATTCCACCAGGTCAGACTGTTAATAAAATTTTCTGTTTAGAGATTCTCAAAAGATTGCATAACAGTGCCCAACAAAAAGCCCTGATTGGTGGCAGACAGGAGACTGTTTTGTCTCCACAACAATGCACCTGCTCACACAGCCATCTCAGTGCACCAGTTTTGGGCAAAAACAGCGTGTGTCTCTTGCCCCGTGCACCTGACAAACCTGACTTGTTCCATGTGACTTCTTTTTGTTTCTGTGAATGCAGAGGGACATGAAAGGACAGAGATTTGATGACATAGAAGAGGTGAAGTGAAGATAAACACGAGGGAGGTGCTCTCAGCCATCCAAACAGATGAGTTTGAAAATTGTTTCCAAGAATGGAACTGTAGATTTGATAAATGTACTAAGTCTAATGGAGAGTACTTTGAAGGTGACAAGGTTGCTCTGTAAATAAACTTAAATATATAGCTTTGAAAAAAAATTCGGTTTCTTTTGGGTATCCCCTCGTATAGCCTAGGAAATTCAGGGCGAGGGGGGTGGGGGGGGGGGCGGCGGGGGGGCTGTTCCACTATATCCTGTAGTGACACTATTAGTTAGAATTTACTTAGTGACACACATCCATGCCATATTTTGTTATCTTAAATAACATTCCCATATTTTTCCTAGTAGTTTCCCGTGGTGAACTTACCAATTGATTGATTTGTCTCCTTCAATTTTTATATACAACAATAGCAGATGCTTCAATTTTACTTTACACAAATTTATTTGTTTTCTTTTTCTAAGAAAAGTATTTTTCTAGCAATAGCAGTTCCATGTTCTTGATCACCACACTTTGAAATGTTACTTGGCATGGACTTCGTTTTCGTTGCTTTTGAACTATTCCACACCTCCTGTTGGATATAGGAGAAGGTGATGGAGCTCAGAGAGGTGGCTATCCAAACACCAACCTTAGCGCCATTGAGCCAATTCTGACTCCTAGTGACCCTGAAGGACAGGGGAGAACTGTCCTTGTGGATTTCTGAGGCTATAAATCTTTATGGGAGCAGAAAGTCTCAACTTTCTCCTGAGAAGTGACTGATGGAGCTTGAACTGCCCAGCTTGGGGTTAGCAAGCCCATGTGCAACCCACTGTGTCACTAGAGCTCTGGGCCATCCGATTAGGCAACTGGTTTGAATCCAGGAAGAAAGCCCTGATAATCTACTGTAGAAAAGTCAGCCATTGAAAACCATAGGCAGTACAGTCCTACTCTGAACCTCAGGAGGTTACCGTGAATCTTAATTGACAGCTAGTCAGGCACAGTTAACCTTCAGAAATCTTCCCCAGTCCCTGAGAATCACTACCGTAGAGAGCTACTATTTCATTTTCATTCTTTCAGAAGAGTGGAAATATTGTTCAGTATAGAATATTTACTAAAATGAGATTTTTTCCTTTGGAGAAGAGGTGAATAGATTAATCATATTATATATTACACATCTACCCAGACTTTTTGTTTAAAAGACTACCCACATACAGATTTGAGGATTAAGGTTAGAATGAATAATGGGGAGCTATATGGAACGGGATATTACAAAAGCCCCCAGTGAGAATAAATAGTACAGAGAAAATAAAGGTTAGCATAGAAAAATGAGTCTTGGATTTGGCCAGTAGAAATGCCTCATGACCTCATGCAGGGTTAATATTGTGGAACAATAAGGCTAGAAGAAATTGGTAGTTTGTTTGTCATTTCTTTTCAGGTATGCAGACTTTAATAGTTAGTTTTATAAAATGCAGAAGAAATAGAAACAGGAATAATCAAAATAAGATGAGAGGAGGGCACAAATGTAATGTGAAAATAAGTGTACAGAAAGAACTGGGTGAACACATTCTAGTAATGCGGATTTTGTGCCTCGATTCTGGGAGAGTAAGTAGCAGGGTTAAAATGATCACTGGAGCCAGGTTGAGACTCTGAGTGGTGTCAGTCTTTTGGCTAGTTCTGTAGCTGTAAACCACATGGAGTGCTTTAAAAAATTTCCTTGTAGAAAAATCTCACAAGATCACACACTTGCTATCCTTTAGCTATAGCGGTTGAACCTTGAGGAAGCCCTTGGCAAAGATAAAGCTTTAATGTGTAAAATTATCAAAAAGTCTCAGGTCCTTCTTTCAAAGAATTTTCCACCCCCTTGATATTCCTCTGCCAAGAAAAAGTTCTAGCCTTGGGAGATTTCACCCTATGTATGAAAGCTTTGGCAAGGATTACTGTCAAACGGATTGAGTGGGTGTTCATTCGGAATTGAAATTACAACTGTGTGTTAGACCTCAGAGGTCAGCTTTCTGTCTTTTGAGAATGTTCTAGGATTCTAAATACCCAGAAACATGGAGAAGACAAGGGCAAAATAATTACATGGATGGGTGTGGAGAAGGCTAGGGAATTCAAAGAATACCATTCCTTGTCCCTACGGCATTGTACGACTTGATAGAAAATAATGACTACTCTTCAGAAAGGTAAAAACACTGGAATCCAACAGTAAGTTCAGGCTAAAAGTACCCTTTGCGAGTATTCCAGCGTACCTACCTGCGAATTAGCTTCTCTCAGAAATGTTTCCTGTAGTGTATCTTTTCCTTTCGTTCCATCACTTCTTCTTTTGTATGCAATAATATCCAAGAAGTACTTCAATATTCTGCAGTCAGTGTTTTATTTTCATTTTGGAAAAATATACTGTTATCATACGATTTGTCAATTTAACCATCTTTATGTGTCAAACTCAATGGCTTTGTGTCAATCATATTGTATAGCCTTTACTGTTACCCATGTGCAGACTTTTCTAATAGCCTTTACAGATTTGACTTAAAAAATTTGTTGAAATAATGGAGATGGGCTTGTTGAAGAGAATATTTAACTATCTTAGAATAAGGAAATGTTTATGATTATATTTTGAAGTATACAGTAATAGATAATAAAGCTTCATCTTTCTCCTGCTGAGGCTGAATTACGGACCCAATATCCACAGTGTCACCAGGTCCCCTAAAAAATACATAAAATATAAAAACACTGCTTTTGTTGAAGATACTTGTCTGGGCAGAACTCTTCTTGGCCAACCTCTCCACCTTGCTCTTTTGCTCTATTTTTTTCCTCAGAGCAGCCCCTATGGGCATTATGTTTACATTTTAAACCAGGGTGTGGATGTGAGGTGGCTGGGTAGGGGTGGAGGTTATTTGGAATAATAATAATACTATAATTAGTCAATCAAAATTGTTATTTTCAGAGTCATTTAAAAATATATATTTATGTGATTGTGCAGACATTACCAATTGTTATCTTGTATCAATTGTCTCCAGCATTTCAGAGATGGATATGTATGCCCTGGGTTTGACACTAGTGCTCTGGTGATTCAAGGGGTTAAGCATCAGACTGCTAACCAGAAGGATGGAGGTTTAGCAAGCTAACACATGACTAGGTCTCTCTAGCCAGTGACCCAGTCTTCTTTCCTTACCACCCTAGTAACCATCAAGGACTCTTTTATTTTCAAGGGGAAAAACCTTTATCGCCTTTTTACACTTGTGACAAATTGTAAAGTTTGTCCTTTTGCGATCAACTAATTTCACTTAACCTGATGTCCTCTGGGTTCATTCATTTTGTGATGCTTTACAGATTCATTGTTATTTTGCAATGTATAGTATTTCATTGTGTGTATTTACCATAGCTTATTTAGCCATTCTGCCATTGATGGGTAATTACTGTATATACTCAAGTATAAGCCAACCCGGATATCAGCTGAGCCACCTAATTTTATCACAAAAGCTGCATTAAAAATGTGCTGAAAAACTTGCTTCTACTCAAATACATATGGTATGCGGTTTCCATCTTTTTGCTTTTGTGAATAGTGCTGCTGAAGACCATAGGTGCACAGTTATCTATTTGTGTTGTGATTCTTATTTCTCTAGGGTACATACCAATTTGAGGGATTGCTAGGCCATACAGTCTAGTGGGCGAGAGATGAAGCTGTCAGGTCCTCTGCAGATTGACCGTCTCAGAAACCCAAAGGAGCAGCTCTACTCGGTCCTGAAAGGTCTCTCTGAGTCTGAATGGACGTGGTAGCAGTGGGTTTGGGTTTTCAGTTTGTTCACGGCTATCCAGATAGAGACCCTGTGGTCTAGCCTCTCGAGGACTCTGTCTGGTCATGTGATGGTTTTCTTTAAGATATTAAGCTTTCGGTAATTTGTAATCCAACCTTCTAAATGATACAGAAGTAAAAAAAATGCACAAAAGATGGCATTATGACTATGGCAGCCAAAAGGAGATAGCTGAATGCAATGTCCAGCAGGTCACCTGAGAGTTGTCCAAAGGAACGGATGGTTGTCGCCATGCTTGTGTGGGTAAATGGCAAAAAGAGAAAATAGTGAAGATGAAATAACTCAAATTAAACTTGGGCAGGTCTTGCTAAATTGACCATATGGAATGAAGGGTCTGAGTGAATATATTTGAAATTTTGAGATTTAGTAAAAATGAAATGATGGTCTTAGAAAAAGAGGAGAATTTAGGTTCATGGAATTTGCTGGGTGAGGTACCAATTAATGTGTTCAATCTGGAAAAGGTCTATATACTTACTTTTAGTTTAGTTTAGTTTAGTTTTTTTTTTAAGAATATGTTGGATGGAGTCAGGTAAAAATAATAGCTGTCTCTTTTAGTTAACATAATTATAACTTTCTTACTGTCATTTAAAAACTGGGCATACTTTTGAATTGGTCTATATCCAATAAAGATTGGATTTTATTGAGCCCATACCTGCTCTCAAGGGATATCCATTTAGCTTTGATCTAAAACGGAGTCTTTTATCATTCGCTTCCTGGATATGGAAACATTCCCATATGTTGGGCATTGAAAGCCACCCAGAGCTGAGCAAAGCCAGCTTTTTTTTCTTTTCATAAATACCAGAATTTACAGTGGTTGCCATAGCACCTTTAGGTTCCATTCATGATCTAAAACTTACTGAAGCAGCCCTTTGTAGTTTTCTAAGTTTTTGCTATCTTAAAATAGAATTATTTCTGTGCATCAAATCCTTTCTGAAGAATCAGGCTATGATTTGGTGACCACTTGTACTAGTGAGAGGTTGAAACAAAAATGTGACCATGTTTATAAAAATTTATTCCAGAATAATTTGAAATTGTTCTTACATGTTGTTGCTGGAGGGAAACTACTCTGAGCACACTTCTCAGAGATGTGTTGCCGAATTCACTCTCCTGGTTCGAGCCACAGTATGTTTGCTCAGTTACTTAGTGACAAAAGTATCAACATTATAACTCCAGTTTGAGGAAGGACACTGTGCACAAGAATAAAGAGGAAAGGATGTGGGCCTTGGTTTGGTAGGCTTGCTTAAGAGTCAGCAATATGATGCAATTGTGAAAATTAGCCTCAATGATTAAAGTGAAGAAAAGGATACAACAACAACTGTGAAGCAATCATTTTGTTTTTCCCATGTTAAAAAAATACTTTCAATAATAAGAATGGATTATGTAACTAATAACTAATGAGCTCGAGTTGTTAGTTTGGATGCTGGGGACATCCAAAAGGTGTTTTAATGAGGAGGTTTGCTGCGATGTTATTCTCTGTGGTTCTGGACATTGAAAAAAATAATAAATTGTAGGAAAAGTAAGAGAAGAAAAATTGGAATTGGACACAGAATGAAGTTTTCTTAAATGTGAAGGTGATGGATCCAGGGATATTGCAGAAGTTGAGATTTCCTTCATTAGGTACTCAATACAATGTTCTCTCCTTTCTCCTTCCTTCCCCTCTAGCAGTCTCTGAGAAACTAGGCATTTGTTCTGGATGATTCAGACATCCGTTGATCTGAAGGATTGACACAGACAGTCTTCTCAAATGCCGTTTTCTCCACTTCTGCTTCTGGGTTTCCACACAGCGTTTGGCTCTTTACTGAAAACGAGCACCCGCCAGAACGATCAGGGGGTTCTGTAAATGAGGAGCCCTGGCAGTCCTGGCCCGTCAACTGTATAGAAACTTCTAGTGGCACTTTGGTGTGAGCCCCTGGTGACGCTCTAGTTAAAATTGTCCTTCCTTTTGAGAGTTCCAGGTTCAAGTCCTAGGCAATGCACCTCGGCCAACACTCCACGTCTGTCACTGGAGGTTTGCACGTGGCCTTGATGCGTCACTGCCTTCCCTGTGAGCGCCGGAGTAAAATGGCCATCTGTTTACAAACCCAATCAATGACAGTCCTATGGATCAGAGTGATCCCGTCCACAACCACTGGGGCAGTGTTTGTTCGGATGGTGCACGGGCTTACTGTAAGTCTAAACGGGTTTCACGGCAGCGAAGACTAGCATCCAACAACAGCATTTTGGTAAACAGTTTAAATCTGGACCATGTGCGATAAAGTAAACTGGACTAGAGAACTTCTCAGCAAACGACTTTACAGTAATCTCCTCCTGTCGAAGCAAATTCACTCTGAGTCATTTCACAGAAGTAGGAGCCTGGTTGAAAGTTTCCCTTACATCATTGGTTTCAGAAGCAGATTATGCAATAAGAAAAATAAGCACAAGCTTACTTACACTTATTTGATAATCAGTAGTGGGCAATTTCACATCATTTCTGAAACATCAAAGATTCTGCTTGCAGGTATGGCTGTCATCTGTCTCTCAAGCTCACAGCACCGAATCAAAGTCTCTTTTCAAATTGCAGCCTTGGTCTCAGGGACGGAGTACCCAGTAAGCAAAGTAAACCCATGCTTACCTTGTTTCTTAAGTAATCTATGACTGTTTTGTTTCACTTGACTTCGCAAGTGCACAATTGTCTTTCACAATATTCTTTCTTCAGTAGATGCTGGGAGGGGTGAGGGTCTAATCAAGGTGAACATTGCTCTCACATCCTTCCTGTGCCGTCAGAGGTAGGCCTGGGGCTACCTATCATCTGTACAGACAGAGTCATCATATCAGCATGCCTTTTCTTCTTCACCGACTCAATGAAATGCTCTCTAAATGGGGCATTTGTGACCATCAGACTGATAGATGGAAGGCTTTTGACAATTTTGAGAGGCAACCTGAATTTTCAAGAGGCAACCTGAATTGTTGAGAGGCAATTTTGAGAGGAATCAAAGAGGTAAATATGAAATCGAGAGATTTAGGATCAAATTATGGAATGTTTGTCTTGCGGCCTCATGGATCTTTACAGAATGTAGTTTTTCCTGCTAGAAGTTGAACTTGGGGAAAGAAGCAGTAGATTTGGAAGCTCAAAAGTCCTGATTTGTGTTTCCTTCTGTTTCTAAGAGGCACTTTTCGGGGAGTGGGGAAGGAGCACATAGTTGAAATAAAAATACACAGACAGAATTTAAGTCGGCTGCAACCTAATCAGCTCCAGTCTGGGGCAAGCCTCTCCCATCAAAGGATGCAGAGGGCCATCGCAGTGCTAGAGGCACAGAGCACAATCAGCTTTGTGAGGTCAGTGGGAAAGGTCACATTTCCCAGGTAGTGGTTTCCATGATGCTGCTGTGCATCGCTTTAAAAAAGGAAAGATAAATATCATTGTTCACAGTTCTCGGGCCATTTCAGAATTTGAGGTTTATTGATTCTCAATTTATTTTCTTCTTGGCTATTGTGCTTTGTGCTGAATAGACTCAGCCTCTTAACAATCTTTTTCCATCGTGGTTTCTTAAGCTATTGGGCTCTGCCTCATTTAGTTTCTACTACAGCTCATGCCTCCAACACCTTCCTTTTTCTTATTGATTCCTGCCAGGCTTTGGGGCATGAAATAAATTATGATATGTAAAAGTTTTGACCCGCGGGTTTCTTTTCAGGGTTGAGCTTAGCATGCTATAACTTAAAATGAAAGTTTTCTTTGTGGAGTTTAAATCACAACCACACCAGAAATCCTGTGGAGCCGAAAGGGTCAACCTTTAAGTTCCCCTCCGTAGTCCCCACCTTTAAAAGACAAAGTTAGGCTCTTCTTCTCTTAACTTATAAAACAGGGAAGTAAATTGGGGGAAAGTTCTGTCTGGTGGTGACATTCCTTTTTCTTGTAGAATTTTTCCTTTTTGGATTGTAATTTATACCTTAATATCTAACATTTCTCTTGCTTTAATAGCAAATACTGACATTGAAAGAGTCCTAATGGTTCAATGACTAAACCCTTGGCTTCTGACTGTAAGACCTGTAGTTCCAACCCGTAACCCAACCCGTAAGGGGCTTCATGGAAGACAAGACTTGGCTACCAGCTGTTATCAAGGTCAAAGGTCTAGGAAACACTATAGTCATCCAGGGTCCTATGAGCTGGAATTGATCCTATGTCATACAACAACAACATGCAATTGTGCTCATTTAAAAAAAAGGGTGGGTGTGTCAATAAATGACTTACAAAGAATTCTAGCTGCCTTGCCTACTTAGCTACCTTCCTTTTTTTTTCTCCGCCTGCCTCCCTACTTCCTAACTCCCCTTCTTTCTTCCATTTTTCTTCCTGTTTCCCCCCCTTCCAACGTTTTTGCACTCTCTCATCCTTCTTTTGGTCTTCTTTCAGAGATACAAGTAATTGACTAATCACTCCCACTTTCCCTGCAGAATTGATTAATTATTTTATATCCCACCCGCCTTGCTGCAACAATGGGTACCAGCACAACGATGGCTGTGAGAGGACTCGGGACCAGGTCACCTGGAATTCTGCTCCACGGAGAGTCACTACGAGCTGGAGCTCACTGGATGGGACCCAACGACAACACTTCGCTCAGACCGGTCTTACCTGGGCTGCTCCTGGACCCGCGGCCCTGCTGGTCCATTTTGTACCTTTCACGTGTACTCCTGTCCACTTTCAGGTCCATCCCCAGGCTCCCTTGTCTGCTCGCTGCCAGGGTATCTGACTTATTTGCCAATAGGATGAACTGATGGAGGGAATTGAGAAACCCACGGCATTTTGCTTTATTCTCTGCTCCAGTTGTTTGTTTGTTTGTTTTCTACAGCAAATCTGTTTCCTCCTGCCTGGCCTGCAGTTGGTTCCAGTTTCTGTTAGATGCTCCCCTTTTCTTTCAGTGGTGGAATGACTCCACAGCATCACTAATCTCTGGTTTGACTTTATATGTGTGCGTGTGTGTGCGTGTGTGTATGTGTGTGTGTATATATACTAGTTTCGCATATATATAAAATTTGTCCTCATGTCTCCTGTCACCCATCTAATAATTCTCTGTGTGAGTTTCTTGCACCTTCTATGTTACTACTGACCTACTTTTTGGTTTCCTGGTAAGACTCTGACTGGTACTGAACCCCCCCTACTGAGCTGATTCCCATTTACTGTGCCCTGTATAGGACCCCTGCAGCCTTGTAAATCTGTATGGGAGCAGCCAGCCTTTTCTTTCTCCTTTGGAACCACTATTGGCTTGAATTGCCGACGTTACACTTAGCAGTCCACCACTCACCCAACAGCGCCTCCGGGGCTCTTATTTATAACTATTACATTTCATTAGACTACAAGCTTCTCGAGAGAACTTTTAACATGCATTTTTATGTCTAACATAGTTCCTGGCACATGGTGGGCAGTTCAAAACTACCAGCCACTCCATGGGAGAAAGTTGAGGCTTCCTGCTTGCATAAAGCTTTACAGCCTTAGAAACCCACAGGGGCAGTTCTACTCTGGTCGCTAGAGTCACGTGGCATGGGGATCTCCTTGCTGGCAGAGTTGTGCTTTGTTTGGTTATTAACTGCTTAGCTGGGCACAACCTATAATATTTCAAATGGACAATAGCTTACTTATAGTTGTGTCCTGTTTAATTATTAATCTTACAGTTCTTATGACCAAGAACCTGAGCAATTTTTAATACTAAGAACCTTGTTAGTGAATACAAAGTAAATAAGTTAGTAAAAGGTAAATAAGTAAATAAAAGCTAGCAGTTAACAGAGAAGAAGAAGGAAAAAGGGGAGGTGAACTTCTGTGAAATAGGAAAGCCTGGGAAACCAACCATCGTTTGATCTAGTCTAAAGAGACAACTACTGATTATGGAATATCTAAAGAAAAGTTATATTAAAAACAGCAGAGAAGAAAGTCAGACGAATTTTTTCTCTATATTTCTCTGTAGCTTCCTGGGAATTCCTACAATATTTATAGCAAATAAAGTCACTTAACAGCATTTGCAATTTTGACAGATTTATGAAGATATGCTTTTTGATGATTAAAATATTGAAATATTTAGGCAGGCATGAGAAGATGTGAACAGGAAATACAGAGGTGAGAGCAAAATGTCACTTCACGGACTTTTCTATTTTGGTGGAGGAAATTCATTTTGTAAAAACTAAACACTATCTTACTTTCATTTCATGTTTTCTCTATGTGAAAGTGCCTACACCGCTGTTTAAGTTTCAATATGTGAAAGCACAAAACGGACTGGTATTTATTGATACATAATTAAATTGTACCTTAAATGCTTGCCAGAGACTAAATTAGACGTAGCTGAAAAAAAAAAAAACCCCAAAACTCCACATTAAACCAGGCTTAAAATTTAGAAGAATAGGTAACTTGTAATCAACCATTTAGGAGTGGGCTGATTCCAAACTCCAGCATACTAATAGAATCTGCATTCGTTCTCTCTCTCAATGCCCACCCCCTCAATGGTTACCTCATTGTAAATCAGATTTATTTCTTTAGGCCAAAGACTTATTATCTGTGCAATGATGTAGTCATCTTCCATTTTGTGATCAGACAAGATTATTCTTCATTTTTGCATAAAGATCTGGTTTTTGGAACTTAATCATATCTATAAGTGCAGAGTAAGTGTACATAATGTAATTTCAAAGGTCAAACTTTTATCTTCAAACTTTTATCTTCAAATATAATAATTGTATATATGTAATTTCAGTTTATTCAACATGCATGCAATGTCTAGAATGCTGGATTCTAGGGAATGTAAAGACTATGAAAATTCCAATTAAGACATGGTTCTGTTCTCAAGAGATATAACATCTCATATGAGAAATAGATAAACATTGGTATGTATAATAAGCATTGTCCAGGAAAGTCTGATTTCTCCTAAACATGTGCCAAAAGAACCTTCCAAGAAGAACTTCACTTGAGCCAAGTTTGAAGAACCACTAGAATTTCATCAGGTAGATTAGTTATGAAACTTATTCTCACCAGGCTAAAAAGAGAAAGAGAAGGATAAGAAGAAGAGAGATACTATTTTTCACATTAATGAAATATGGTAGAAGAAACATTATGGAGTGCTTGAAAATTGCTAGAAATTTAGTGTGCACGATGTTTAAGATCTAAGAATTGTGTAAAAGGAAGTAAACCATAAAACTTGTTAAACATTAATTTATGGATTTTATCAAATAATGGGCAGTAGATCCATTGTGAAGGGAATAACAAAGAATTTTATTCTAAAAGACTATACTAGGTGGTGTAGTGATAATGCACTGGGCTGCTAACCTCAAGTTCAACAGTTTGAAACCACCAGCTGTTCTGAGGGAGAGCAATGAGGCTTTCTATTCCCCTAAGGAGTTACAGTCTCAGAAATCCATGGGGACAGTTCTTCTCTGGCCTAGAGTCACTGTGAGTTGGAATTGACTTGATGGCATGAATTTGGTTGGGTTTTTGGTGCAGGGTAATTCTTGAATTGGAAAGAAACCAGGTGATGGAAAGGGGGAAACTATTTTGAATGCTGTTTTAAGAGGAAAGGTAAGAAATAGCTAGTTTTCTGAGCTGAGAGAATAGCAGTATCTGTGAAAGAGAGAGCTGGTTTCCCAAGCACAGATAAATCCAAATTTCCCCATAGCTATAGTATTTGTGTGCATAGTACTCTTTACACTATCATGTGAATTTATGTCATTCTTTGCTCAGTGCAGATTTACTTAGGGAAAGTGAAACTTTACACCCGGAGCCAACACATGACAAAAAGTGGTGCAGAAGACTAGGGTAAACTTTTAGAACTTTTCCAATGCTGTAACTTTTCTTGGGATGCCCTAATACATTGGGATGTTGAGAATGTGCTTCAGCTATCTGAGGTGTCAACCGAGTACATATAGACGAAGCAAGCAGCCTGTGTGATCCAAGAATTGTAACTAATGAAATTCAAATCCTGAGGAGAAAATTGTATCAGCGTTTACATTCTGAACATCCAATTTGCAGTTTGGATCCATGGCTGTGGATGACAGTGGAAGCTTAAAATCCATTTGCAGAGTCCCCATGCAGATTAAGCCTCCAGTGAATCCCCTCTGACCACACTTCCGGGACGCGAATGGCCTTGCTAACAGACAGAGACTATTGTAAAGTTGACTGTGGATGATGCAGCTAGGTTAAAATCCAACACCTTATCATTTCATCTCCCTTTGGACTCACTTTACATTTGTTCCAGTTTTTCTTTCTTTTCTATTGAGGTTTTTCTGTTTTATCATAGTTTTGTTGTTGTTATTTCTTGCTGTTGTTTTGTATGTTTTTCTGTATATGAAATCCAAGACAGATACATTTATTGAGAGAGTAGCTGGATTAATAATGACCTATTATTAATTACCTGGGTTAATAATTCATTACCTGGATTAATAATTAATTAACTGGATTAATAATTACCATGGGGGAGGTTGGCAAGGGCTGTGGGTGGGGGTAGAGAGCTAATAATAATGACAAGAAAGAAGAAAATGTTCTAAAATTGATTGTAGTGATGATTGCAGAATACTACTTAATATGATTGAACTATTGAATTGCATGAAAAGTGAGTTATATGTGAATAAAACTATTAAAAATTAGACCAGGAACTTATTTGACAGTGAACTCATGTTAATAGTGAGGGACAACTCAGGAAAGGAGGTTGAGCATGGTTGCCCAACCCAAACAATATCAACAATGTCACCGAATTGTACATGTAGAAAGGGTTGAGTAGAGCATATGCTCTTATGTGTACATTCTCAGCAACAACAAAAGAAGAATATACATTATGAAAAAAGAAGTCTTCATCAAAATGTTAGGAAGATAACCAGAGTACTTGTGAGTTCTGTAGTATTAAACCATCTAATAGAAAAATATCATAGATTATATTTGGAGAGAATCTATTTGACATATAGTTTCTTCAATATGTTCTCAAATGCATTTCAAAGCTCAGAAACAATTCATATGTCACTCCAAATACTCCCTAAATCACACTACAAATATGTAGACTATTTATGACTGAACCATTCCATTATGATGTTCTTAAGACAACTTACTAACAAAGAAATAATAGAAGCAATAAAACATTTTTGTCACCAAATTATGACTGAAAAGTATTATTGTTGGATAGTCTTGTATGATAGAAGGGTTAGATGATGAAGTGTTGTGTACAATCCCAAAAGAATGATTTTCCTAACATTTCTAAAGTGACACTTGTGACTTGAACCAACGATTCTAAATCCAATGTTGTTGTTGTTAGGTGTCCTTGAATCTATTCTGACTCGTGGTGACAGAGATGTGCAATAGAAAAAAACAAAACAAAACAAAAAACATACTAAGTCCTGTACCATTGAGACAGTTTATTGTGCCAGCCTAGCTGATAAACGCAGGTGGGATTGACTGAGGGGC
>NW_022103896.1:24521283-24523912 GCF_000313985.2 Echinops telfairi
CAAAACAGATATAGTCATTCTTCTGGCAGACCATGATGTATTCAACATTTTTCTTCAATAATTCTTTGGCAACCCCGTAGTCCGATGCATCAATTCTTTTATTTTCCTTATTCCTTGTCCAGCTTTGCATGCATATGAAGCAATTGAAAAGACCATGGCTTGAATCACACATACTTTAATCCACAAAGTGACATCTTGCTCTGTTTAATATATTGAAAGTTCTTTTGCAGCAGATTTGCTGCAAATGTATCACGGTTTGATCTCTTGACCGATGCTTCCATGAATATTGACTGTGGATCTAAGTACAATGAAATCCTCGAAAATTTCAATCTCTTCTCCATTTATCATGATGCTGCTTATTGGAGGATTTTTGTTTTCTTAGCATTGAGGTGTAATCCTCACTGGAGGTTGCAGTCTTTGATCTTCATCAGCAACTCCTTCAAGCCCTCTCCCTTTTTGTATATCACAAGTTGTTAATGCGTCTTGCCATACTGCATTCTTCTTCATAGTGTCCGTTGAATCAATCCTTAGAATCAACTTCTCAGATTATTTGTGCAGCATATTGATTACTATTATTTGCTCATCTGAAAATTAAGGCCAGGAGATAAAACAATTATTGTATAGAGTTTTCATCTGTAAAACCATTCAGATTCTGCACCTCACGTTAAAACATTATAGCAGACTGGGAAACACAAATGTTTATTCACGCTACTGATCATGCATTGTGTAAAAATGGGAACCGTTAGGGTTCAGCTTGCCTCTAGCCACCATCTGTTTGTTATCACATAGCTGCATATCATCATCTTTCTTCTTGTTCAATTACTGTTATTAGTATAAAGAAGCATTTAAATAACACTGAATTTGTAAGAAAAACTGATGAAATGGGCTCCCTCGGTGTTCAGACTGTTCTGTGGGGATGTCTTTATTCCACATAGAGATTGTGTGGAGCCATGTGACCCGCGGTTAAATGACGGTACAAACAGGTGCCTCAGAGGAACAATCACTCATCTTACCCTTGGGGCTTTATCTGCTTTTGATTCAGTCTTTTTTTTCACTCACTGTATGATTTCACTTGGTACTCTTTTTTAATGGGTGCAAGGTTTAGCATGGAATTGGTCATGGTTATGAGAGTTTACACTCTAATGGAAGAAATGAAAATGTGACAAATAATGTAATGGTATTGAATTTAGAAAAACAGTAATTGATTTAGCAAATGTTGACCAATCCATTAATAGAAAGGCCTATATTCACACACATAATTTTAGAGTGTATCTTATTGCTTATCATTAATTATATACTGTATTCAATTATTATAATTAGTTAATGACTTTTATAACACATTCATATGCTTTTAAGGAGGAGTATTAGGAGTGCAAATGATTATGCTAACAGAAAGGTTTTTTACCCAAACCTACCCAGTGGCTCTGGGGGAAGACTCCCCAGAAATCAGCTTCCATAAAGATTACCACCCAGGAAACTCTATGGGGGATGCTGTCCTTTGCGGGCTGAATCAACAACCCCCAACAGCAACATGCTCTTGAGATACTTGACCGTGTTTTCAAAATAGCATCATAGAATGATCAAATGCATACCTTTTTATATCCAGAAGACAGAAAAACCCTGCATGTTATCGAGGATGGAATAATTGATATGATGAGCATCCAGGTAGACATGCACATATGTATGTACATTTTTACATAAGAGGTGTTATACTGAAATACGCCTCTCTGAGAATGCTCAACCAAATGTGGGTGAGCTGTTTGTTTTGTGTGTCTGACGTACATATGTCCATGGGCAAGGATTTGTAGGCTTGTGTGTAGGGATATTTTTGGAGTTTCCATGCTCCTGGCAAACACGCAGAGGATTGAGAAAGACTGATTCATGGGTAAGTATATCAGTCAGGGTTTTGACAGAAAACCAAAAAACATTTGTTTGAAACAGAAGGAATTTAACGTAGCAAGTTGGTTACACAGGGTTGAAAAGGCCAAGGAAATAGAAAGGGGAAATCATGCAATCAAGAGATAAATAACACCAAAAGCAGCTTAATAGGGTGAGGGAAAGAATAAAACAAGATGCCGTTACGAAAGCCAGGGCAAAACTCACTAGAGATCATGGAGAAGAAGCATCAAAGCAGACAAACACACAGAGAGAACTAGATGTTGTCCATTCACCCAAAGCAGTTCAACAGTTCAAAAGGAGCCTTTGCAAAATAGCAGTCTCAGTATTACAGAGAAGCAGAAAATGGGTTGGTATAATTGAGTAACCAATTCATAAATTGAAACAAACCTTTACTTTCCTAGACTCCTATAGAGAGGTTCTAAACCATTAATGAGGCATACAAAAAACTCAATTTCACATCTACAAACTGTAGAGATCTAAATGTTTGCAAATATGCGTGTCTTTGTGCGTATGAGAGAGGGAGAGACAGAGAAAGAAAGAGACAGCAAGCCGGAAGACAAAATTGGCTCATAATATTGTCCCCAATAGTAAATATTATCATTTAAAGGTATTATTTTTAATTATTTAAATATGTTTTGCAGTTTGTTATTTAAGAAACAATTAGCATGTTTTTCTACCTCCCATCTTTTCACTTCAGAGCAGTTTAGTATTTTGGTTACTAACATTTTTT
>NW_022103896.1:24524526-24527649 GCF_000313985.2 Echinops telfairi
CCCTCTTTTTTGTCTTCTCTCCCTCTCTTTCCTATCATACACCAATACTGGCTTCCAGGTCATTACCCTCTGCCTAGGGCAAATCATACCAAATAGCAGGGGGAACTCCAGCCTGATCTCTGTGGGGGTGCTGTACACCACATGAGGCAGCTGTGACAGCCATCCATAGTGCGCCACGCTGCTGAGGAAACCTCCCTCGGACTTCTAAGGTGATCTTGCCAACAAGGGCAATTCTGCCCAACACCACTGGGTCCCTGCATTAAAGGGGCACACCAACCTGCCATGGTGGGGCAGGGTTTAAAACCCTTTCAGGTCCCTTATTCAGGCAATCAGGGATCAGCTATCTCTTTATTCTTTCTTTCTTCCTTCTCTCTTTCTTCCCTCTTTACCATCACAGCCAATCTTAGTGAACACAGTTGAGTTTTTTTCCCCTTCTTTCTCTTTCTTCTCTCTTTCTTTCTTTCTCTCTCTCTTTCTTTCTTCTCTCCTCTCTCTCTGATTTTATGCTTCTCTACTCTCCCTCTCTTTCCTTCCACATGCCACTGCTGGTTTACAGACCCCTACCCTCTGCCTAGGGCAACTCTGCCCACCCAGTGGGGAGAGCTACAGGCTTACCCCTAACACAGTGCTGCAGACAGCACGAGACAGTGCCACACATAGCACAGCACAGGGTTCAGTTATCTCTTTATCTATTTTTTAAATTTTCTCTCCTTCGCTTTCTTTTTTTCTTTTTCTTTCTTTGTTTTTGTCCTTCTTTCACTTTTTCTTCTTTCTCCTCTTTAATCTCTTCTCTCTTTCCTGCCACAGTCTCAGCAGATTCAGTTCTCCTTTTTGTTGTTTTCTTTCTTTTGTTTATTATTTTTTACTTTTGTTCAGTCTATACATTTTATTTGTGTGTGTGAGTGGGTGTTAGTTTGCTTAGCATTGTTGCCCCAGTCTTTGTTTTACTTCTCTCTTTTTGTTCTCCACTCCCTCTCTTTCCTTTCACAAGCCACTAGCAGCCTCCAGGCCACTCCCCTCCACCTAGGGCAATTCTGAAGGCTCAACTGGGGGAGCTCCCACCCACATTTGTTGGCTTTACATGCAGCTGGGGAAATCACACAGTCCTCTTCCATACACCAAGAAGCCTGGGGTTCTCCCTTTCAAACAGTGGGGAGAAATACAGGCTAAACCCAGAGGCCCTAAAAGTGTCTGCGGGGAAACTCATGCCCACCACTTGTGGGGCTCCCCACTACTGCAGAAACATCCACCTAACCTCCAAGGTGATCTCTCTGACTGTGCCAATTCCCCCTATCAGTTACAGTGCTCTACACCAAAGAGGGTACACCCATATGCCCTCCTTGGCACTCCAGATGCAGAGGGAAACACCACAGGTCACCCGAGGTGCTCTTAGTACCATGAGGCTTACTTAGAGATCAACTAGTGAAGCAACACCCTTGTGGGCCCACAACAATACGACCAGCATCACATGAGAGGACTAGCCAACTTACATTTCAAATAACAGAATACTGGTCAGCTAGGGTAAGAGTGAAACCATAGGAAGATATAGTGATAGTGGGACTCCTCAGTACAGCAACCGGTAGGTAGTTCATAGGAGCACTCATATGCGTCCCCAAAGAGAGAGCCCCATGTTTTCTTCAACTCTGGAAGATGACTCCAGGCTCTTGTAAAACAACACATAAACAGCAACCAGTCCTAACAGCCTCATGAAAAAGTGGGAAAAACAGAAGAATGGTAGATCAGGTGAACAGCAGAATAGACAGTCATGATCACTCAATCAATTCCCAGACCTGAGCCTGTTTACAGACCCACAACCCCTTGAATGAGGGGAGGCCGGGTCCCTTTGAAAGAGGACCCTGCTACATCACCAAAGGTCTATATTGTTAGTCTTTCTTCTAGACTTCCCCAAAGGGACCTGCGGCCTTTCACAAGAGTGACTGTTCATTGGGGGAAAGCAAATAATCAAACTTTTGGGGGATTACTGGACACTGGCTCAGAACTGACACTAGTTCCAGGAGACCCAAAGTGTTTCAAAGGCCCATCAGTCAGAGTGGGGGCTTATGGAGGTCAAATTATAAATGGAGTTTTAGCTCAGGTATACCTCACTGTGGGTCCAGTGGGCCCCCGGACCCATCCTGTGGTTATTTCCCCAGTTCCAGAATGCATCAATGGAATAGACATACTTAGTAACTGGCAGAACCCCCATATGGGATCCCTGAAAGGTGGAGTAAGGGCTATCATGGTAGGAAAGGCCAAGTGGACACCATTAGAACTTCCATTGACTAGGAAAATAGTAAACCAAAAGCAGTATCTCATTCCTAGAGGGATTGCAGAGATCAGTGCTACCATCAAAGACTTGAAAGATGCAGGGGTGGTGATTCATACCACATCCCCATTTAACTCACCTATTTGGACTGTAAAAGAAGACAGATGGATCCTGCAGAATGACAGTGGATTATCGTAAACTTAACCAGGTGGTGACTCCAATTGCAGCTGCCGTTCCAGATGTGATTTCATTGCTTGAGCAAATTAATACTTCTCCTGGTACTTGGTATGCAGCTATTGATCTGGCTAATGCCTTCTCAATACCAGTCTCAAAGGACCACCAGAAGCAGTTTGCCTTCACCTGGCAGGGGCAACAATATACTTTCACAACTCTCCCCCAGGGGTACATCAACTCTTCTGCCCTGTGCCATAACTAAGTCCGAAGGGACCTCGATCACCTGTCTATTCCACAAAATGTCAAACTGGTCCATTATATTGATGACATTATGCTGATTGGACCCAGTAAGAATGATGTATCAAAGACTCTAGATTCATTGGTACATTATCTGAGTACAAGAGGTTGGGAAATTAACCCAATGAAGATTCAGGCACACTCCACATCAGTACAATTTCTAGGGGTCCAGTGGTTTGGGGCATGTTGAAATATTCCTAATAAAGTGAAGGATAAGCTAATTGCATTTGGCACCCCCAACGACTAAAAAAAGAGTCACAACACCTAGTGGGCCTCTTCGGATTTTGGAGGCAGCATATCCCTCACTTGGGTGTTCTACTTTGACCTATTTATCAAGTGACATGAAAAGCCTCCAATTTTGAGTGGGGCCCAGAACAAGAAAAGGC
>NW_022103896.1:24529404-24534704 GCF_000313985.2 Echinops telfairi
TGAAGGAAGGAATTCTCCCACCTGGAAACACAGCACGGATTCCACTGAACTGGCAGCTGAGAATGTCCCCTGGCCACTTTGGGCTTCTCATGCCTTTGGATCAACAGGTCAGGAAGGGTGTCACTGTACTAAGTGGTGTGATTGACCCTGATGACCAAGGAGAAAAAATTGGACTGGTATTACATAATGGAAGTAAAGAAAAATATGTCTGGAATCCAGGAGATCCCATAGACCGACTCTTAGTGCTACCATGCCCTGTGATTAAAATAAATGGTAAATTACAGCAACCCATTGCTTACAAGACTTATAATGACCCAGACCCCTCAGGAATGAAGGTCTGGGTCATCCCACCAGGCAAAAAACCACAGCCAGCTGAGGTGCTTGTTGAGGTCAAAGGTAATACAGAATGGGTAGTAAAAGAAGTTAGTTCTACCTATCATTTACAACCACGTGATCAATTGCAAAATCGAGGTTTGTAATTGTCAATGTATTTTCTTTTTATGTACTTACTGCATATCTTTCCTTCAAGTATGATATATCAGATACAATTAGAATCAGTGTGCTTTCATTTATATGTATGATAGATGATTGATGATAAATAT
Organism: Echinops telfairi; assembly: GCF_000313985.2. Taxonomy (NCBI): domain Eukaryota; kingdom Metazoa; phylum Chordata; class Mammalia; order Afrosoricida; family Tenrecidae; genus Echinops; species Echinops telfairi. Next base: position 24,530,007 of record NW_022103896.1, read on the forward strand.
AAGTGTGATTTCATCAATGTCCGGAAATTATATACATATATATGGCTAAAGAATTGTGTACAGGTGCCAGGTTGGCAAGGGGTGGATTAATATAGTTTATTGTGCCAGACTGGCTGATAAACACATGTGGGATTAATTGAAGGGCGGAGAGATAAATGGCTAGGCGGGCCTCGGCTTGTCTCTCGTTCTTTGATCATCGGACCAGTGTGCGGCTGCTTGGTTGCTTTGTGCCTCAATTTGCAAGCTCCACTACCTGTGGGACACCTAACCTGTGGACTGTGTCGCTGCAATTCGAGGGCCCTTTAAGACCTGCTTCGCCACACAATTGGAATTTACATCTCTTGGGCTGGGGACTGACTGTTGGTGACCTGGCTGACTGTTGGTGACCTGCCCTGCTGTTTGCTGCCTGTGTTGGAATAGCCTGAATCTCTCTACAGAGGACTCCTGGCGGCCCTCAAGACTTGAAGAACTGCCAGGGTCTCACAACTCTCATATGGGAGTGAGTTGCACTGATCCATTTGTACTGCTTTATAATTTAACTGTTCATTTTTTGAATTATATATCTATCTGTATATAATATAACTGTTTATTTCTTGTGTTATCTATCTATCTTTATAAATATATATAGAAAATTATTAACAATCTGGTTTTGTCTCTCTAGAGAACCCTGTCGAACACAAGTTCAGATTGGAGACCCAAAGCCCATCTGTAGGCAACTGGACACCCCCTTACTGAAGGGTTGTAGGGAGGAGATGAGCCAGTCAGGGTGCAGGGTAGCAACAATGAAACATAATTTTCCTCTAGTTCTTAAATGCTTCCTCCCCACCTACTATCACTTTTCTACCTTACAAATCTGGCTAGACCAGAGGATGTACACTGGTACAGATAGGAACTGGAAACACAGGAAATCCAGAATGGATGATCCCTTCAGAACCAGTGGTGAGAGTGGCCATACCTGGAGGGTGGAGGGAAGATGAGGTAGAGAGGGGGAAACAATTACATGGATCTACATATAACCTCCTCCCTAAGGGATGAACAATAGAAAAGTGGGTGAAGGGAGACGTCAGATAGTGTGAGATATGACAAAATAATAATTTCTAAATTATCAAGGGTTCATGAGGGATGGGGAAGTGGGGAGCGAGTGGGGAAAATGAGGAGCTGATTGATATCAAGGGCTCATGGAGAAAGCAAATGTTTTGAGAATGATGATGGCAACAAATATACAAATGTGCTTGACACAATGCATGCATGTATGGGTTGTGATAGAAATTGTACAAGCCCCCAATAAAATGATTAAAAAAAAGTCAAAGGGTTATTGGCAAAATTTTCAAGAGACTCACCTAGTAATGTAAACTTAAAAGCGGATCTATAGGTGTTTGGAAATAGTAATATCCTACTATTGAGACCTATATTACTAATGATACTTATATTGATATGATGTGCAGGATCCCAAAACACAACTGACTCAGGATGTAGTCAAAGCACTAAGAGTGTTTACTGTGCAATGGAGGAGCCAGGCTTAGATGAAAAATGTGCCAAATAATCACTGAGAAGAATTGAGATTAAGATGAGGCTAGTAGGTGAGAACGTTTACTTCTTTATCTAAGGCGTTCAAATTGCTTTGGTAAAGGGATTCACCTGTGTCTGTGAGGCACTATTTGGTTGGGGTTGGATAAATGTGTGCTTGCAAGATTCTTTATGTTTTCCATAACATACATCTAAAGCACAAAAATGGCAAATTTCAGCCTAACAGCTCACTTAATATTTCATTATGCATTTTAAATTATTTAGATTTTTAAAAGCACTGCCTAGTTTAATAGAGGCATGGAGGGAAATATATATATGTATATAAAATCAGTCTTTAAAAATAATTATTTGCTATCTTAATGATGATCAGTAATGTCCTGACATTTGGATAATTGTGGGCTTGCCTCTTTAAATATGGTTTAAAGGCACACCTGTCCTCTAATCTAAAAAACTGATGAGGCTGAAACGGCAGCATTCTACAGTCTCTGGGTAGACATCAACAGTTAATTAGCACCTCCTTGTGCTACAATCGGTAAGATTTCATGACCTGCAAAGGTGTGAGTGGAATAGGGCTGGTGCCGAGTAGTAGTAATACTGTACTGCTGAAGAAGTTTGAGCCTTAAAACAACCTAATCTATGATGTTGTATTTATTCTCCATAGTAACTAAAACTCAACTGGACTGTATAAGGAGTCACACAGGAAGTTAGGTTGTTGGGCTATCCATTATTGATTTCATTTAGAACAATTATGTAAAGGGTTCTGGCAATGAAGTAGTAAAAAGCTATGTGAGCTGTGTGATTGGATATTATAAAAGTTCAATTATAATTTTATTCAAAATACTTAAGGGTTGAGTTATTTTTTACAGCAGTGTCTTCATATTATTTAAGTTTTTCCTTGCTCTATTATGAGTTTTCTCAACAGAAAGTCTTAGCTTCAAATCTTAGTCTCAAATGCTGCTCCCCTTCCCTTAAATTGACTCCATGAAATCCTTCATGTCTCTGCCTATTTGTCTACCACATCTTCATACCTCCACTATTCCTATTTTGGGGGAACTTGGAACCCTATACTTGTCCTTTCTCAAAATTGTCACACATTAAAATCATAGATCCACATGGTCATTTCATTGACATCTGTCTGTTCCACAAACCTATAAAATGCTGCATGTCTGTGCTATTTATCCCTGTGTTCCAGGGACTGCACGGGTCTTAGCAAATAATAGGTGCTAAATAAATGTTGAGTGACTGACTGAATGATTGCATTGAATAAATCAGATGATCAAAAACATTTATATAGGTACGGGTTAAGCAGATTGCCATTTTTCTGAGGATCAAAAACTATCGGTTCAAATGATCCTAGTTGTGACTTTTTCTGGCTTTGCTTTGGCTCTGCTTTCTGTCACCCTCCGTGTACTAATGTGACCGTGCTCCTAGCTGAAGCCAGCTCTGTGTTGCTTCTAAACTTGCGCTGTTCCTTCCCCTAGAAGTGCCCCACCCCCCACACACCTGGCATCTTTGGATTGCTTATACTTGGAAGGCAATCCATCCTTCTTACTATTATCCGACACTCTTGCTTGTCTAACTCTGTCCCTGCCCCCTATTTCTCTGTCCCTCATTCATTTTTCTTTAGCCACATGAGTATTTTGGGGGATGTGTGTGGTACCATACGTATTTCAAGTGCTTTTTTCTTTTATCATGGGGCAGATGAACCCGCTGTTCCTTGTGCATGAGATGTGCTTCCTCCGCCCCCATCTTCTCCTTGCTGGCTTGGCTCTTTATCATCCTTCACTTCTTGGTTCAGATGACATCCTTTCAGAGTTGACCACCTGTTCTCTCATGTACCCTTAACCTCAAATCCAGTTATTCTCTGTCAATCAAGAGTCTCTATCCTTGTTTACTTTTACCTCCATCTGAATCTCTCTTGCTCATTTAGTTTATGTAGCCTCCAACTTAGCCATCACTGCCCTTAAGACATTGTCCCTGGAAACTGTTGCTGACACTTCAACTTTTAAAATAGTTCCAGATCCACAGTAGGTATTTGGTAAATATTTTTGAATGAATGGACTTATAGCATCATCAATTTCTAATAAAACTTTCCCCTTGAAGCTTGTCTGCGGCTCCTTTTGCTGAGGCTCTATTACTTTGACATCTTAACTGTTAGATGAACAATGATTGTCCTCTGCTCCTAGAGCAGTAGTTCTCAACTTCCTAAAACCATGACTCTTTAATGCAGTTCCTCATGTGATGGTGACCCCCCCCAGCCATAAAATTATTTTTGTTGCTACTTCATAACTGTAATTTTGCTACTGTTATGAATTGGGTGACTCCTGTGAAAGGGTCATTTGACCCCCAAAGGGGTTGCGACTCACAGGTTGAGAACCACTGTTCTAGAGGGTATGTTTTTGAGGGCAGAGCTCTCTTGGGTGCCTCACTGGATAATGCGCCATGCACTTGATCTGGTATTTTGTTGGTACACTGTTGGTACTTCTATTGTGCTCCCTGCTTCCTTTTGGTCCCTTTATGGTTTTGTTTTATGCTTCTGGCTCTTCTGCTTCATTTCTTTCTGAAGCCAACTTTGACAGGTAGATTGTGTCTGAATTTATGAATGAGAGAACAAAGAATTGGGCAGGAAAGGCATTATTGCTTCTACTTTAGTGTCAAGCTCTTATAAATGACTAAACTATGTTGCATTTAAGTAACGGATCTTCCAGCAAAGCATGGTTGTAATTCTGAAATGTCCATTGTGTGTAAAGTATACTCTAGACTGATGAAGTGCTAGACCTGTTAATTATAAGAATTGACTGTGAGTTGCTTTTTAATTATGCCTCATTCATTAATACAGATGCTCAGGTAGTTACCAGGTGTTTGGGGGAATGATTAACACAGAGCACTCATATTTAAAGAATTAGTTGGCGGAAATCATACTGTTAATTTGTTGATCAGAAAATTTAATCTGTGACATCATGTTACCATCTGAAACATTTAGGGGAAAGTAAACCCTAATCAAAATAGACACCCTTACTGATAGATTAGGGAGCCCCGGTTGCATCATGTTAAGCTTTTGTCTGCTAACTGGAAGCTTGGTGGTTTGAATTTACCAGCTGCCGCTCAGTAAAAAGATGTGGCTAGGGAACCAGTGGAGAGGTCTGAGGGGCCGCTCCCAATCCCAACTAC
>NW_022103896.1:24537967-24539017 GCF_000313985.2 Echinops telfairi
AGTTGATTGTATGTTGCCCTAACTAGAGCATGTTTCACTCACCCTATGTAGCTCCACTAACTTCTATGAACCCTATAAAAATCCAACTTAGCAGGGCCTCCTCTCTGGAAATGTGTCCAGACACTAAATCCCAGACAATTGAACCCTAGTTGCTGAATCACATTCACAGTTCCTTTAGAACATTTTAAACACTTTGATGAAGAAGACTGCATCTTAGCAATCTTTGTATCTCCGGACTTTAAAACAATCCTACTATGTATTCGCTATTGAATAACTGAAACTCCTCATTGCCTCTAAGTTTGTTTTCATGTTTATTCTCACTTTTTATCTGTGCACATAATGAGTTAGCATTGGGAAGAGGGCAAAAGATGGCAAAAGCAGCCAAGTGGGTTTCTCATCATACCGCCGGTTCATCCTCACTTTCTCTGGCCCTCAGCAGGCTGCTGACCCTCCTCTGATATTGAGTGGAGTCTAAGCAGGGTAATAAAAATGCTCCTATGAGCAACTTTAAAATATAACAAAGCTAAAAGTGAGCTTCAAAACAATCAATTGTTGCAATTATATCTTAACTTAGAAAAGGCTATTAATTATCATCTTTAAAAATGATTCCAGGTTTCTATTCTCAATAATAATAGTAGTTACTGTTCATGACAGCTTTCTTTATGTCAATATTGCCACTAAGCATTTTCACATAATTTATCATCTACTTTGTAAAAATCTATGAGACGGCAATTGAGGTATTTTACTTTCTAATGTTACTTAGGAAGAAACTGAGGTTTAACCAAGTTAGAAGACCAGCTTCAAAGCACACAGCTAGTAGGGGCAGGGTCAGAATTCCAACTTACATTCTTATCCAAAAGCTAGTAATTGTACTTGCTGCATGATCCTTCAGGGATTTTGCTTTAGTGTAGATGCCCAACAATTCAATACACCCACAAAGAAATTAACTATCCTAGGATCTTGTCCTTTAACTCAAGATGGTGTTGAGCTAAAGGATGGTGTTGACTTGATCAAGTCATGGGCTCTAGTTGGAAGCCATTACTTTCCAAT
>NW_022103896.1:24539613-24543988 GCF_000313985.2 Echinops telfairi
AACAGTATTTTTCTATCATAAATATGAATTCATATAGTACTTATAGGTTAATAAATCTATAAAATGTAGCAACCACATTTCAAAAAGCATAATGAAATAAGCAAAGGCATTAGGAAATTCAATGAGTGTAACCCAAATTTCTTAACTTTGTTCACTGTGGGTGGTTCATATCTTATAATCAATTGGTTGCTTCAAAGAAAATTTCAAAACTACAAAACTAATGGACAATATAGTTAGACAATTTTGTGCATGACTGCTCTACAATAATATATCCTTGATAAATTTAAATCCTGTCATTCTCAGGAATTATTAGCAAGATTTCCTTAACCATTTTTCCTTTCTCAACTACTACCAAAGGGTGAGGAATATCATGATTGTTAGTTGATTTTCTACAAAAGCATTACCTTTAGTTTTATCAACTAGTGTTTAATAAATCTTGATGACTGTTTATGATATGCTAGGCATTGTGACTGTCCTGCCTTCATGGAGTTAAGCAAATTCCAGATCCGGATAATTGCTCAGCAGTATAAATAAGTAGCATATTATAATTATTGCATTGTGTGTAGGTCAAGTGCATTGTGGGCATTCTTAGGAGGTAGCAGAGAAAAATAAGTACTTCTGCCTGATTTGGTGAAAGTCTTTCCAAAAGTAGTTATATTTAATTAGCATTTATTTCTGAAAGTAGGACCACCAGCCAACTAAGTGAAGAAATGGATTTTAGGAACATCGAACAATATTAAAAAGGGAGATGTTAGCATTTTTAATAAAGTTTAAATAACTTACAAAGACAGAGCACAGTGAATGGTACATTGATGAGACAAGGAACCATTTCTATTGGTAGGGTACTCACAGGTGATTGTGAGGTGAGCAAAAGATAAGGGAAACGATATTTTGCAGGTTTTTGACTTAGATGACTTGTAGATTATCCTGCTGTTAGCCACAAGATAGAAAATTCAGGGGGAATAGATGTAAAATTCAAGTGTAAATATTGAACAAATATTATCAAAACACAATTAATAACAATATTAATTATTTTTAATTTTATTTAATTTTTATTCATTTAATTTTAATTAATATTTTTATAAACCCCAAACCAAAGTCAGTGTCATGAGTGCAGCAATACTTCAACAGGGAACTGATAAAAATTCAAACTGGATTTAGAAGAGGGCATGGAATGTCATTGAGATGTCATTACTAATGGCAGATGAATCTTGGCTGAAATCGGAGTATGCCTGAAAATTGTTTCACTGTTTTGTTGACCATGTAGAGGCATTAAACTATGTGTATCCTAATACATTATAGATAACATTGCCGAGTAAGAAAATTCCATACCACTTTAATTTTACTATGTGTAACCTGAACATAGACCAAGAACCCATAATTTTTTACAGTAAAAGGGGATAACACACAGTTTAAAATCAGGAAAGGGTGTGTGTGATAGTGAAAAGCTGTGTGTCAACTTGGCTGGGCAAGCATATTCAGTGGTTTGGCAGTTCAGATGCAGTCATCCCCATACAGTGTTGGATGTTAGGTGCCAGTTAACAGAGAGTGATCAAAAACTCCTGCTATATGTGGAAGAGGACATGGAATTAGTGATATCATTGCTGATGGTAAATGGATCTCAGCTAAAGAAGAGGATATCTGAAAATCATTTAGCTGTTTTGTTGTTGATGTTGTTAGGTGTCTTGAAGTAGATTCTGGCTCATAGTGACCCCATGTACAGAATAGAACAAAACACTGTCAGTTCCTGTGGGATGTTCATGATGAGATCTAGCATAATGTACTCATGTTCATGATGAGATCTATAAGTAGCCAATCAACCAAAAATGGAATTTTGGCTTGCTTCCAATATATGTGGATACTCAAACAATGCTTACTTGTTTTTGGCTGGTATGGAGGTTGCATCTGGATCATCATCTACGCTCTGGTTATTTGGACTTTAGCCAATGGGCTGCTCAATTGCCTGCCAATCCTGGAGTCATGAGCAGTCTTCCATTTTGTCTGCTAAACTTTCATTCATTAGTTTTTGGAGCCAGTAATCTGTCTTTGGACATGCCAATCTTAAGATCAGACCCTGCACTTATGTGCTGCAGGGGGAGCCTGGCATCTGACCCACAGACTTTGAACTTGCCTACTTTTACAACTGTGTGGACCATTTTCCTGAGAAAAAACTCTGTACATATGCAAGCTTCACAGGTCTTGCTTTTCTAGAGAACTCAACCAAACACAATGTGTATTAGAATTGTGCGCTTTCCTTCAACTTGTGTGCTGCGCAAATAATCCGAGAAAAATGTGATATCAGAATTGGAGGAAGATTTGGTAATGACCTGCAATGGGAAGAAGACACAACTTTGCTTGCTGAAAGCAAAGAGTACTTGAAACATTTACTGATGAAGGTTAAAGAATCTTTCAGAATGAGTTATACTTAATATAAAGAAAACAAAAGTCCTTACAACTAGACCAATTAGAAACATCATGATAAATGGAAAAGATATTGTAGTTGTTGAAAATTTCATTTTGCTTGGATCCCTAATCAACATACATGAAAAGAATAATTAATTAAGTAACTTATTGCATTAAGAAATTCTGCTTCAAAAGATGTCTTCAAAGTGGATTTCATTTTGAGGCCTAAGGTGCAACTGACCCAAATCATGGTATTTTACAGTTGCCTCACATGCTTACAAAAGGCTGACAATAAATAAAGACAAGTGAAGAAGAATTGATGGCTTTGAATTTAGGGGTTGGCAAAGACATAGTAAATACAATGGCTGCCATAAGAACAAACAAATCAGTCTTTGAAGAAGTACAGTCAGAATGTTCCTGAGAAACCAAGGTGGTGAGATTTTGTCTCACATGATTTCGGCATCTTATTAGGAGAGACCAGGGCCCGGAGAAAAACATCATGCTTGGTAACTTCACGATTCAGTAAACAAGAAGGAAGACCCTCAACAAGATGGATTGTTCTTGTGATGGGCTCAAACACAGCAATGATTATAAGGAGGGTTCAGGACTGGTCAGTGTTTCATTCTGTTGTAAATAGGGTCTCTATGCTTTGTAACAGTCTTATTCATCATTTAATTGGGGCTCCTACATCTCTTATAACAATCCATATACCAATTGTATCAAGCATATCTGTACATATGTTGCCAACATTATTTTCTAAACATTTAGTTTCTATTGAGCCCTTGGTATCAGCTCCTCTATTTCCCTCCGTCCCCCATCCTTGGTAAATTATAAATTATAAATTATTATTTTCATATCTTACACTGACTATTGTCTCCCTTCCCCCATGTTTTCTATTGTCCGTCCCCCTGGAAGTTATGTATCGATCATTGTGATCAGTTCCCCTTTTCTCCCTTCCTCTCCCCACCTTTCCCCTATCCTTCTGGTATTGCTATTTCCCTTCCTGTTCCAAGATTCCATGTGTCATGAGGTCTTATCTCTTATCTGTACCTGTGCACATGCTCTGGTCTAGTCCGCAGTGAAAGGCAATACTGGAGTCATGATAGTGGGGCTGTATGTGTGAGGAAGCCTCAAGGAACTAGAGAAATATTGTGTGTTTCATCGGTGTTTAACTGTGCCCTGGTTGACTCATCCCTTCCTTGTGATGCTTCTGTGAGGGCATGTCCCATCGTCTACAGATAGATCTTGGGTCTCTGCTCCGACCCCCCTTGTTTTCAGCAATATGTTTTTTTTTAATGCTTGTTACCTGGTCCTGTCAACATCTTATAATTGCACAGGCTGGTGTGCTTCGTCCATGTGGGCTTGTTGCTTCTCTGCTAGATGACCACTTGTTTAACTTCAAGTCTTTAAGACCCCAGATGTTATATCTTTTGGTAGCCAGGCACCATCTACTTTCTTCACTAGATTTGCTTATGCACCCATTTTGTCTTCAGCAATTGTTCTGGGAGGGTGAAAATCACAGAATGCCAGTTTGTTAGAACAAAAGGTTCTTGCATTGAGGGAGGGCATGAGCAGAGGCCCAAAGTCTATCCACTACCTCAGTGTATTGCTGTATAAATATGGGTACCTAGGCCAATACCTCTATTTTTGTGAACTAATATATTTACATATGAGTACACCAATGTTTAATAACTCTAGATCCATAACTTTGCTTCCTAGATCATTCCTCTGTTTCCTTTGACCTTCCTCCTGCCCCACCCTCAAGCTTGTCCTGCTACTGCCTCTTGGTAATTGCTCTCAGCTAGATTGATGTTGTGCCAACACCCCCAGGATCTCTATGTTCTCCTTGTTGTTAATTTAATTCCCTAGTTGTTCCTCTATCTATGGGAGCAAAGCCAAGCCACAAAGTTGCTGAAGAGTCCCTAAAATAGACTTCAGGCTGCAAGGAGCAGCTCTCAGAATTCCCCCAGGA
>NW_022103896.1:24544804-24546549 GCF_000313985.2 Echinops telfairi
TTTTTTTTTGGTGTGGGATAGAAAGGCATCAATTCTTGTGATAATCCCTGATATTGACCTGAAGCTGTCAATACTCTGTTGGATTAGCCAAAACAAGGGTTGCTTTGGGAAACTCATCAGAAAAAAAACAAATGACTTGAAGGGTGGAGTCTGGTATGTGGAATGCCTCAGAGGATTGCAGTCTTTCATATTGAGCACTTTCATCTTGGTTTGCAAGTGTGATAGACTTCCATTTGGGAGGAGCTATCTCTTGCTTTGTCTTGGTCTGATTTTTCAGTTGTTGTTAAAGGTTTCCTTTGTTTCAGATTTAACCTGAAAGTCTGTCGACTCGACTTCTTGGGCAGGTAAGGCTTTTGATGTTAGAGTGGAAGCTTCTGTGTTTTAAGTTTTCAGGTCCCCCAACTTTACATCTTGGAAGTAAGTGTGAGTTGGAATTGATTCAGTGATGATGGATTGGGTTTGGTATTGGTGGATGACCCTTGGAGAAGAGGGAAGACAGGAGAGAACATGAGAACACTGTAATTTTACACAAATAACCCTCAAGTTCTGTGTTTCTGCCAACAGTACCCTCCCTCAAAGTAGTTTCATAATCACACTATACTAATGCTTTTACAGCAACATGTAAAATAATTGCATACTTTGCTTATGAAAATACCTTGGGAGAAGGGTAGTTGGCCAAAAATGTATAATGTGCACCTCATTTGTGTAAAAATAATATAAATGAATCACCTAATCTTTTCAATTGTCCTTTTTCAGTTTTAAATTGCGTCCCTGGATTTTGACAAGGGAAAATCTATCATGATCACCTCTTTGAAGTCCCAAAATATAGTCATCGACACCTTCTGAGCTGACTTCTCTGTCTGGAATTCATCTTTGAGTCTTCTCTTCCTTTTAAAAAATGTTCTATTCATTTAAAAGTTGTTGTTTTATTTGGGACAACATTCCCATTCCCTTAAACTTGTTACAAGGATTCAATGATTCAGGAAGATGCCCCTCTTGACACAAGCTGTGCCATGAAGTTGTTTCTTTCCTTTGCTAAAATCTAATCTGTTTTCTTTTCATCAAATACCCTTCACTAGAGAAAGATAGGTGTATTACTGAGAAATTGTAGAAAGCTACCTGTTGATCATGGAGACATGTTTAAACATGTTTTGTTTGGAATAATCCCATACGTGTATGAACTGGAACCTTGAAATGCTTCTGGACACACCAGCACAGACTTGTGTATTTCTATATTTCTCAAAAGAAGCATCTGCCATGACAAAGTGTCTCCTTAAGAGATTTCCAGGTTCTTTCTTCTTCCCTGAGTTTTATAAAGTCAATTACATTCTTTCCACCACGGATGATATAAGAACCTCCTTAATTCATGATTTTGGCATCTACCATAGACATTTTTTAGTGAAGTGTTTCTTCTCAGGATGAATATTTAAAGGACTTTAATTGGCTGTCTCAGGTGAGCAGAGGTCGAGCTGTGAATATTTAGGTCTCGCTTAAGATTTAAGCACATAAACCATATGGAAAATTCTTTGTGAGCTGTCTATTTTCCAATAAAAAGAGCTATTTTTATCTTGATTAAACTATAAGTAGTACTTCATAAATGATAACTCCATTTCTTTAGTTTAGGAAAATAGCATGACCAACTTAATAGGCAATTAATTCCAGACCATTTATTTTTGTTATAAATATTACTATTAGGTTTTCCAAAGGCGTTTGGTAAGCTGTTGGATAAATATGAAAATTTCAAA
>NW_022103896.1:24546649-24547797 GCF_000313985.2 Echinops telfairi
GCTCCATCTTCTCTGTTCCCATTGACCATGGTTAAACCACTGTCAGTAATTTGCTTTTTATCTTTCTGTATGGCTAATGTGCTTCCAAGGAGATCTACTGGAGCAAGGTTTACGTGCTTGGCTGCCGAGTGAAAGATGGCCAGATTGAGCCCACCAGCTAGCTGCTCTGTTCTGTGGAAGGAAAGACCTGTTGATCTTCTTGTATAGAGATTACAGCCTAGGAAACCCTATAGCACAATTCTATTGTGACCTACAGGGTCACATAATAACATAAAACATCAGTTATGTATATGCATGTTACACAATTATATTACACGAACTCATGTATATCATTTCCTATTATTATTCATCAAATCACAATTTTAAAAAAGTCTCAACTTTACATAACATGTTCTTTGGGATCACACTTTGTCCTTTTAATTGTAATAGACTAGTCAACAGAAGGTATATATCTTAATATTGGTCAGCTACTGGCATTTCGTTTGTCTCTAAATGTTATTGTACACAATGTCACCACAAAGATTCCTTTATATCCATCAAAGATCAAAAACTGCCCCCCAGTGGGCCAGATAAAGGCTGCAGATTCTTCTGATTTGGACTCCAAATTATTGGGGGTGGGGTACGGTGGATGTTATTTAAGCTTCTATAGATCAAGATAATTTAAATGGAAACCCGGAGTTTTGGCTTTGCTTAGACAATGTAAAGATTAATTGCCATGGCATTCAACTGTGACATTCCAGTAAAACTCACTGTGGTGCTGTAAAAGCTGTTGCCCAAATCAGTTCATGCTTCACTTTGCCTCCAGCCTTTCTGCCCTTCCTGCAGATGGCATTGCACCAGTTTTCCACATTGAGCAACCTCATTGCTCTCTGGGCCTTCAGATTTGTGATCCCTGAGATGTGTCACTAAACACTTAAGCTGGTATTGCTAAAGGGGGGAAATTTCAATACTGATGCCAAATAAGTGTTCAAGTTATACTACATTCCCAGTAGGTCTAAATGAACTATAAACCAAATAGGAAATCAGAACATTATCATTTCTTGGAATAGCAGAAGTGTAGTGAAATGATTTTTAGATATCAATATTTGGTGGGTTACATATTGGGCACTAGCCGGAAGGTCAGCGGTGCAAAACCACCAGTCACTCTG
>NW_022103896.1:24548603-24552454 GCF_000313985.2 Echinops telfairi
AAACAGTTCGGGTAACCCAACCCCTAAGGGTCAGAACCATTGAAGGCAAGCAGAAATAAGAGTAGAGCAGAAAGTGTAGAGAAGAAATAAAGCTAGGGTGGGTAAAAAGCAAGAAACCATTTATAAGGCTATCTGATCTCAATTGCTCTAGAAGACTTTCTTTGTGATCATTGAATTTATTTATTTTTTCTAAAAATAATATGGAATCACTGTCTTATGCTGGGCAAATGTAAGTAAAACTTATAGATGTTATTTTAGAGATACATTTATATTTTGAAAATGGTTTGAAAAGTTGTAGAAGTGGTCAAATCCAAGTCTAGACAGGTTACAAGTCTGTGGCTCAGATGTTAGGTTGGAGCACCCCTTGATTTGTGCAGCTATGCAGGTCAGTGAGCCCAAATTCTGCAGGAGGAAAATAGTCTGCTGACTGTGGAGGTGAATGAATCAATGTCAGCAGACCAGGCTTTTGGCTACACACTCAAATGAGTGCAAGGTTGGTTGGTCAAATAGTAGGCCACTGATGACTCCCAGGATCAGCAGGCAATAAAGCAAGCCTTTGGCTCAACTCCAAAGAAGTAGAGCAAATGAGCCAGATCCAGGTACAGGGTCCAGACCCAGATAAACGCAAGAGCTCTTTTCCACAGCATCCCTTTATATCTTAACGCAGCCACACCCCTGAGGAAACGTCTTTTCAATTGATTGCATCAGGTTCTGTAGCCCGAATAAGGTTGTTAGATCCCCCTCTAATTTCTTTACAAGTGCTTGACTTTTCGTAGCAGATACCATGAAAGATTACATTGTGTTAGATCACATCATGAGTGATCTCTAAGTCTTAAGTTCCAAACCACAGAGAATCGTGGCCCAGCCATGTTGACAACAACAACAAAATCTATCACAATCACCAACAGTAAAAATATTTACTTTCTGGACATTTGTTGCACAGGAATTTAAATGACTAAAGTATATGTATGAAACCCTACAAAGTGGTAACAGAATGCATCTAATTCATTTCTCAATTTTCAACATTTACCTTTTTAGAAATCCTTGTACAATTCCTTTAAGCCTTTTGACTACAGTAGCAACAGTGACAGATTTTAATGAAAACTTCCATGTGCTGGACACAAAGACATATTAGAAATGGCTTTTGCAAGGGAGAACATTTATGTGTCTAAGTACTTATGTACTTGGCTAGAAAATGGTGATAATTTCAGATAAAGAGCTTTGAAATTTAGAGAAAGAAGTTGCATTATTAATTCCTTTGACAGAACTCCATTTAAGAGGTTTGCCTGCTTTAGCAATGCCCTCCATTTCCTCTATAAAACAAATGACCGCCGTCAGCAGCAAATTCACCATCTACTCCTCAGAGTGTACGAGCACTCCTGCTCCATCCACATGTGGGCAGACAAGCAGGTCAGCTGTGAGTCTCTCCAAGTTGGATACAGTTGGTTTCACTAATTATTATGCCTATGCAAAGCAGTTAAATATTAAGTAAACTAATGATTATGATTATGGAACAATTGATTTTATAATTTGTTGAATACTTTCTAAATAAAAGAATATACATATGAATTGTTAAGAAAAAGATAGTCCTCTGAATTAGATATGAGCATAGTTAAAAATTTGGAAAATTCATAAAAAATAAATGCATGTAAAATTTATCTACAAAAATTAAAAGATGAAATATGAGTCCTGAATATTTTGTGTTTCTTATATAAAACCTTTCTTTGAGGAAATTAAAAATGGCATCAATGATATGGATTATTGATTTTTCAAATGAATAGAATGGAGGAATTCTGATCAATGAACTCCCAATCAAAGAAAAGACTTTCTTTCTCATTAAAAGATTTACAACTGAAGCATTTGTGTAAGTTTTAAAACGAAGTAACATTCAATGCATGTGCATCATTGAAAAAATAAGACTATATATTTTTTTATTAATTAAGCAATTAGAGTTTTGATGTGCTGGATTAGAAGATTTCCTCTGATTTCAGCTTCGAAGATCAGCTATACTTCCTGGAGGAAGAATATTTTTTTTTTGCTGGGTCCTGGCTAGATATCACATTGCTAGAATTATTTACTTCAGGAAACAAACTCTTTTTTAAGTGGGTAAGTCAATTACATTGAGCAAGTGTGTATTGAATTTCTATTTTGCCTTCAGGATAAAAGATACGTTACTGATCATGGCATAAAAGCATATTCAGGATCTGCTTTCTTCAGCTTCAACCCCCATTCCTCCTCATCTGACTTACATTTATGGATTAATAAGGTAATGTGCTTGGGAATCTTAAGCCCACTACTCTATGTCAACATTGTATTGCATTCTCTTCAAAGAGCCCAGGGTCTCATTCTGTCTTCATCTCAGGCATGTATGGAATGTTGTTTTATGATAAAACATATTCAGATTTTAAAAACTACACAGCTGCTATTTCCTATCAAAAAGTTTCATTTCAAAGGAGGAGAAAAATTGTATGAGGATAACTCTTCAGTGGAAATGTTTAGTATTTGTAATGCTGAAAACTAGGGAAAGCATCCTATTTGCAGACGGTCTTGTATGACGGAACATAAAAGCATAGGGCACATCCAGGAAATCATATGGGTAAAAAAATTTAATTTTATAAAAGTATTTCAAATTCACTCAGATATTTTAAAGGTGTATGTAACTATGTATACTATGGTGGATTTTTTTGGCATGTATTATCCTCCAAAAATAAAATGGAAAAATTAATTTTAAAATTGTGATTGGAAAACATTTATTAAAAAAGAGAGAGAAGAACAGAACCCTCCAGTTTCACTACTCCTGAGATCCAAACACAGATCTGTGCGGTTATAAAAGGAAAGGATGCAAAATTGGAACTGCCTTCCATTTTTTGAGCTCGTTTCAAAACTGTTTTTAAAAGGCTGATGGTAGGCACAGCATGTGGTATTGTATTAGTCCAAAGACAAAGAAAAAATGCAAAAAGAAATAATATTAAAAATGTCTAAAATTTTACCATGTATAACTCTAGGTGGTGGTATTATCTTACTGTGTACCTTGCACATTTTCAATAATGGAGATATCTTACCTTGAGAATATATAAAAAAAACCCAATCAAAAACAAAACCCAAACACAACCTTTAAACAAATCTCAATACCTTGTTCAAGTGTTATTATCACGTTTCTGATGAAGTTTCCCAGAACCAGCTCCCTTCATTTCATCATTCTCTTTTTGCATTATTTTTTTTTTACACAAAGAAATAAGCTAAGTTTATTTTGTTTGTGTTTACTTATCTATCTCCTCAGCCAGATTTTTTGAGAGAAGGGACCTGCTTCATGTATTCATTTCTTTCACACATATAATAATTGGGAGTAAGTGCAAGTTTGGAACCCAAATAACGTAGCATGACCGTGATAGCCTATAACAAACTGAGCAATATTCTCTACATTCTTGGCACAAGGACAGTGCTCTATTACTGTTTCCTATTAGCAGATTCAATGAACTCACTGCCATTGAGTTGATTCTGACTTATAGAGACCATATAGGGCAGAGTAGACTTTCTCTGTAAGGTTCCTGAGACTAAGTTTCCACAGGGGCGCACACTATCTTTCTTCTGGAGTTGATTGAAATTGCTGTCCTCTCAATTAGCAGCCCAGCATTGAATCCACTCTGCCACCAGCACTCTTGGAAAGTTTTATCTCCTTGTCTCACTTCAAAATAGTACTCAATTACAACATAAGCTGGGAAAAAGTATATCATTTTAGCACAATGTTTTCTCCGAATCTCCTTTATATTGTTGCTAGGTGCTATCATGTGGTCCCCACTTAGTGACTGGATGCACAACAGAATGAAATAGTGCTTGGACCTGTGATATCT
>NW_022103896.1:24553582-24568454 GCF_000313985.2 Echinops telfairi
TAAATCTAAGTGCTTTTGTGTAGGAGGCTAGCTTATGGAGTGGACTGCCGCTGGACCCTTCATCCAGGGAGTTGGATTTGCTGACCCATTTAGCTTGAGTCTAAGGCCTTCAAGTTGAGATTTACAGCAGAGTGGTTTGCTCCTCTGGGGATGTTATTGAGACCTGAGAGGGCCTTGTAATATGTCCAGATCAACAAGTAGCTTGAGCATTTTTCATTGTCAATACAACCTGTTAATTTTGTAATAAACCCATTAATCATGAATTTTGTCTGTGGATCTGTGTAACCATTGCAATGGACATTAGAATTTAGAGATCAAATAAAGACAAAACAAAACAAAACATACACACACACACAACAACAACCCAAACTTATTCCTATCGTTAAGGCATACTCATGGTGATCTTATAGGATGGGGAAGAAATTCTCCTGTGGGTTTCTGAGACAATAATTTTTTATAGGAGTAGAAAGTCCCATCTTTCTCCCTCAGAGAACATGGTGGTTTCAAACTACCAACCTTGTGGATCTCAGTCCGATGAGAACCACCATGCCACCAGGGCTCCGACTAGAGGGCCCGAATTAGGACAACAGAGTAAGTCGTACTGCAATTCAAGTCCTCTTCACTTTCAGCAAGCAAGGCTGTATCATCGGCATGCTAAATGTTTTTAGCGAATTTTCTCCAATCCTGATGCCATACTTTTCTTTATATAGTCCATCTTCTTAAGTTATTGGCTCATTTAAGAAAAGTTTTTTTATGTGATCTCGCCGTGCAAACCTGTATTCAGAGTATTGGATATTTGGATGGCAACAGTCTAGATGTGGTTCCAACTCTTTAGAAGTTTAGTGGGGAAAGTAGAGAATAAATTCTTGCTTTCTGTAAGCAAGGAGGACTTCAGGCACTTGCTGATGAAGAGAAAAAATTGCAGTCTTAAGTATGGATTACATCTCAATGTAAAGAAAGCAAAAAGCCTCACAAGTGGACCGTCAGGAACATCATGATAAATGGAGAAAATATTGAAGTTGTCAATGTTTTCATTTATTTGCATTCATAATCATAGAAGCAATAGTACAGAAATCAAATGCTGTATTGAATTAGGGAAATCTGCTGTACAAGATCTTTTCAAAGTGTTAAAGAGCAAAGATGTAACTTTACAGACTAAGATACACCTGCACCAAACCATGGTGTCTTCAATCATCTCTTATGCAAGCGAAACCTTCCCAGCAGCCGAGTGTCTGTATCCTTACTGTTTCTGATCCTGACTTGTGGTAACCTATTCACTTCTCTAATAAACCCTCTTACTTGTGAGTATTGTCAATGAGTTCTGTAAGGTCATTGCAATGAATTCTTAAACCCAAGGTAGATGTAGCAGGTCATGTTAGAATTCTTGGTAAATTGACGAAGCTGTGCTACTTCAGCTTCAAATACAAAAAAATCAACCCCCAAACCCAAACTCACTGCCATCAAGTTGATTCCCACTCATAGTGACCTAACAGGAAACGGTAGAACTGTCCCTGTGGGTTTTTCAGGGTGTAACTCACAAGATAGGGGCATAAGGGAGAGTGAGACTGTTAAGGACTGGGTTGCTAACGCCAAAGCCAGCAGTTGGAAACCACCAGCCCATCTGCAAGTGAAAGACTAGCCTTTCTACTCCCATAAAGAGTTACCAAGAATTCTAACAGAATTTCAAGATTGAAACAAAGGAAAGCAAAGTACATGAGGCCCCAGCATGCTGCCCCAGTGTGGCATTAAATTCATTGCGTCCAGGTTCTTCTTTTCCATTGGTCCTCTACTGTATTGGAGGGCTGGATCTGACTTCCTCTTGTTTCCCTATTACCACAGGCAGGATCCAGACAAGCTCCCATGACCTACCTTTTTTGACCTACTTTGACACCAACTGTTTCACCCATGACCCGCTACATTGGATTGACAGTGTGGCTGCAACAATATGCATCATTTCCTAAAAACAGTTTCCTTTGAATTTTTGGATGCAGTTAGCTCCCCTCTGAGAAACAATTTTCTTTCTCCTGGAAACCATATTTTGGGGGCCTATGGAGTTGGAGTGACCCATTGAGGCCATTACTCTGTGGTGACTTTTTGACCTTGAGCTATGAGCAGACTGGTTAGTTAACCTATAAGTCAAATGAAACAAGGGAATATGGTCCACAAAGTTGAGCACTTGGATCTGAAGCTCAGACAAGGTTGCTTTGAACTAGAGGTGAAATGTCCTGAAAACAGAAATGATGTGCAGTGGTTACATATTGAGCTCCAAATGTCAAGGTCAGCAGTAAGAAACTACCAACTGCTCTGCTTTGGGATAGTCATTTTACACAGGGGATGTTTTAGTCTGTCCTAAAGGGTCCCTATGATTTGCACCGCGACTAGATGACAGCAAGGTTATTTTCTGTTTTATCTTGTTTTGAGTTTTCAGTGAGGTTTGCAGACAGAAAAGAGTATGGGGTTTTGAGGTATTATGGTTGTTGTTAGGCTCCATCAAGTCGGTCCTGAACCAGAGCAACCACAGGTACAAAAGAATGGAACACTGCTTAATCCTGCACCAGCCTCACAATCGTTCCTATCTTGAGCCTATTGTTGCAGCCACACTGTCAATCCAGGTCCTTGAGGATCTTCCCCTTTTGCACTACCTCTCTCCCCAGCATGATGTCCTTCTCCAGGGACTGGTCTCTCCTGACATTATGTCCAGAGTATGTAAGATGAAGTTATACCAGCCTGACCTCTAAGGAGCACTCTGGTCATACTTGTTCCCAGACAGTTGTTAGTCCTTTTAGCAGTCCAGGGCACTTGCGATATTCTTCTGCAACGCCACAATTCAAATGCATCGATTCTTCTTTGGCCTTCCTTTTTCAAAGGCCACATTTCACATGCATATGAGGCAATGGAAATATCATGGCTTGGGTCAGGCCCACTCTTGTCTTCAAAGTAACATCCTTGCTTTTCAATCCTCAGAGAGAGGTCTTGTGTAGTAGATTCACCTAATGCAATGTATCATTTGATCTCTTGATTGCTGTTTCCATGAGCATTGATTGTGAATCTAAGACAAAATCCTTGACAACATCAATCTTTTCCTTCTTTATCATGATGCTACCTTTTAGTTCAGTTATGAGGATTTTTGTCTTTTTTGTATTGAGTTGTAATCCATGCTGAAGGCTGCAATCCTTGTTCTTCAAAAGGAGGTTCTTTAAGTGCTCTTCACCTTTAGCAAGCAAGGTTATGCCATTTTCACATTGCAGGTTATTAATAAACCTTCCCCAATCCTGATACACATTCTTCATATAATCCACCTTCTCTGAGGCATTGCCTTCTGATTGAAGGGGTAGTACTGGAAAATCATACCACTTGTCTGTCAGTCTCATTATAATAAAATGTGCAAAGGCCTGGAATAAAAAATGAAAAAGAAGAACATACTATGGGCTAATATCAGACTTGTGGACTTGATCTAGACTGGGCTGGGATGTTTTCTCTATATTCAATAGCCCTTGTATATGGTGCTCTTTCCTATATACATATGAGTGAGTGTCTCTGGATTTGTTTCTCTCGTCTACCTGGACTAACACACTTGGCTTGGGGAAGGCTGCTTCTATAAAGGGAGCCCTCACTTCCTTTGGAGCCTTGGCATAAGTTCATTTGCGGTTTTAAGTTACTTCTTCTGTGCTTGCTGACCATTAAGGCAGCAATGTGGCTATGTTTGGACAAATCCAAACACTCAGGGAGTGGTCTAATGCCCACAGTTAGAGTGTGCATAAAGACAGATTAATATGCAGCAAGATGCTCATACAAAGAACTAGGGAACCTACCTGGGTCTTTACTTAAAGTTGCTGATCAGGTACATGTTATTAAATTTAAAGTTTGAGGTCCTGGTGACTATGACTCAGGTTCATATGTAATTAGCACCTTGGAACCAATCCCATAACCTTTTTAGCCTGACATTATATCGGTATCCTCATCACGTTTCATTTCTTGTTCCTGTCGTCCCAACGGTGACAGTGATGAACTATTCTGCCATCAATCATAATCCGTGAGGATTTCTTTTGTTTTCTGAGGTATGTGATGAAAACTGTGGCTGTGAATCAGCAGATTTCATTGTTCTCTGTACTGAGGACATGCTGAAGGTTTTCCTTAACTGAGTTGATTGTCTTTGCTTTGCCATTGTCCCACTTATGACTTAATTCAAGGATGTCTATAGAGCATGTGTGAATTGGGGGTCTTTTTAACTCCTAGTACACATCTGGGCAACAAGGACTCAACACACCAATGCCCAAACCTCACCACCATGAAGTCCATTCTGCCTCCTAGTAACCCTATCGGACAGGAAGGAGCCAACGCATGTGGGTTTCTATGATTGGAACACCTTCTTAAAGAGGAACGCCTCATCTTTCTCCTAGTAACAATGGCGTTCTGAAAGAAAAAAAAAGGAAAAAAGAGAGAGAGATAAAAATAAATTGGTGCATTTGGTGATGGGCAGACAATGGGTGTGCCCTTCACAGAAAACGTGGGGCTTTTAGTGCGCACATCTGAGTGAGATGGGTGGGGAAGGAAACCTAATGGTTTGAGAGGAAGGTAACTATTTTGTGGTCATTAGTATAAAGTGTTGGATTGGAAATCTTTCCATAATACTACTTAAAAATATCTTTAGGTGCTTCTGATGTTAGTAGTCTGAAAGCAGGCATAAAGAAGGCAGGCAATTGAATAAGTCTGCTCCTTTTTTTGACCACCCAACCCCTACCCTAAGTCATGAATCCTTGATCTCCCTGTTTCTTTTATTAATTCAAGTCTACTGCTAAAGCTGCTGCCAGAAAAGTATTTAAAAATAATAACACTGATTGCCATGAAGCTCATTCTAACTGTGAAAATCCTAAGGAACTTTGCTCCGTATGATTTTCAATGTTTGATTTTGGGGAGGAGGGTCACCAGGATTTTCTTCTTAGGCTCCTCTGGGTCAACTCAAACCTTCATCCTGCCCATTGGCAGCTGAATTATGAGGGTGAAAAGCGTTTTAGCATGTAAACAGACATGGTTATAGAATACAGTAACAAAAACAGCAAATCTCTATTGAGGATAAGACTGTGTGTCACAGACTATTCTAGGTGGTTGTGTTAGGCCAGGGGGACTACAGAAACAAAGTCCGTGACAATCATATGTGTAAGAAAAAGCTGTATATCAAGAATTATAGATCTCAAAAATGTCCCAGCCCAGTCCAACTCAGGTCCTTAAGCCTGATACAAATCCATAAGTCCCTCTTAAGACGCAAGCAGACACGTGCAATGATGCAGAATGCAGGAAGACCACAGGCAGATGGTGCAAAGTCATGTGGAGCCAATGGCCGTGGCTCTGGCAGCAATCAGGAACAACCAGGAAGAAGGTAAAGGCAGAGAGAGAGAAGAGGAGATTCCCAGAGCCATGAGAAGTATGAGAAGGCCATGCCCATAAGGAGTTATCATCAGCCTGTAACCTGAGTGACAGGTTGAATACCACCCCTACACTTCTATAGCTCTTCAAATCGACATGAAATTATGTCACTACCACAGTAGTCTACCTAGGTTACTTTAGTTAATCTTCATGACAACTCATGTGATGTAAACAGTGTTGTTAACCAGTGTTGATGAGAGTCAAGGAAACTGAGACCTAAAGAAGGTAAGTGTCTTGCTGAAGGTTACACAGTTGGAGTGAGAGCTAGACTCTCACCTGAGAAAGTGGTTCTAAAGGGTTTGCCTCCGCAGTGGGGCAAACCAAGAAGGGAACATAACAGATCAGCAACAGGAGCAAAGTCAAGCCACAAAGCCCCTGAAGAGCACCCAAAATAAACTTCAGGCTAGGAGGGGCAGCTCCTGGAATTCCACCAGGACTACTGGGGAGATAGTCATAAAGGTCAGAGGACAGACCTGGAATTATGTTTTGTTTTTATATTTAAATATTTTTTTCCTTTTTGTTTGGTATCTGTTATTGTTGGTTTGCCTGCTTATAAAAGACAGGCATGGAAAACAAGTTTGAGGAGAAAGCAATGGGACCGACTTGGGGGGAAGGAGGCGGGGAAGGGGGCGGTGAGCAAACAATGCTATAGACAGGGGAACAACTAGGAACTAAAATCAACAACAAGGAGGATATAGAGATCCTGGTGGTGTTGGAGCAACAGTGATCTAGCTGAGAGCAATTACTAAGAGGCAGAAGCTGGGCGAGCATGATGGTGGTGTAGGAGGAAGTTAAAAGGAACAGGAATGATCTAGGAAGTAAAGCTATACATAGAGGTATATGCATAGATTTGTACATATGTAAATGCATTAATTCATAAAGATAGAGGCATTGGCCTAGGTACATATATGTATTTATATGGCAATACACTGAGGTAGTGGACAGGTTTTGGGCCTCCACTCTTACCTTCCCTCAATGCAGTTTATTCTAACAAACTGGCTTTCTGTGATGCTCACCTTCCCAACACAATCACTGAAGACAAGATGGATGCATAATCATATGTGGTGAAGAAAGCAGATGGTGCTTGGCTATCAAAAGATATAGCATCTGGGGTCTTACAGACTTGAAGTTAAACAAGCAGTCATCTAGCAAAAAAAAACCAAGCCCCCATGGATGAAGCACTTCAGCCTGTGCAATCAGGAGGTGTTGTTGGGACCAGGTAACAAGCATCAAAGGACCTGCAAACAAACAAACAAACAAATGCAACATATTGTTGTGAACAGTGGGGGTCAGAGCAGAAACCCAAAACCTGTACGTAGACAATGGGACATCTCCTCACAGAGGGGTCATAAGGAAGGGACGAGTTAACCAGGACTCAGCAAAGCACCAATAGTCCTCTGGTTCCTTGAGGCTTCCTCACTCCCCACTATCATGACCCGGTATTACCTTTCCCTGAAGCCTAGACGGGAAGCATGTGCACAGGTACAGGTAAGAGATAAGACCTCATGACATATGGGACCCAGGAACGGGAATGAGAGTAACAATACCAGAAGGGTAGGGGAAAGGTGGGCAGAGGAGGGGAGAAAGGGGGAACCAATCGCATAATTGACATATAACCACCCTTTGGGGTACTAACAACAGAAACCATGGGGAAAGGAAGACAGCGGTCAGTGTAAGATATGAACATAATAATAATTTATAATTTATCGAGGGGTCATGAGGGTAGTGGGGAGGGAGCAGATAAAGAGGAGCCAATACCAATGGCCCAATAGATAGTAAATGTCTAGAAAATAATGATAGCAACATATGTACAAATATGCTTGATACAATTGATGTCTGGATTGTTATAAGAGCTGTAAATAAAACAATAAAACAATCTTTTAGTAATAAATAAATAGATGTCTTGAGTTATAAAAACTAAATAAATAAAGCGTGTGCCTTGGCCTTCAGTTGCCTGGAGTCCTCCTCCGTCGCTCCGATTTTACAGCCGAGGCACAAAGTGCTGTTGAAGTTTGACCAAGATCTTACCGTGATTTGGAGAAGCAGCATTGAGGTTCAGGTATTGTCACTCTTGGTTTTGTGCTTTTCCTGCGATGGCACAATGGCCTCTCTGTCTAATTTCGTGTCTGGTGATTCCCTGTTGCCCTGAGTTTTGTTTGCACCTCCAGCCTGTGTACCTCCTGCTCAGGAATGATCTAATACTTACTGTGTGGGCTTCAGAGTTTATTTGACTTGGAGCAGGCTAAACGGCTTGTTGGCAAGAGCTAAATATGAGATTGTTAATGCAGGGGCAAGGATGTGTATTTCTGGCCAGTAAAGATCTTTCAGGTTATCGTGAAATCCTGAAAATCCTTGGGAATGATTGGTTTAATAAAATGGACTGTCCAATTCTAAATAGTTGAGGTACATATGGAAATTGATATAAAGATTTAGGGCAATGAACTTTAAATATTAATATCCTAATTTAGAAATATAGGGTTTTAGTTTGAAAGGAAAAATAATGTGTGTTCCCTAAGAGTACTGCTTCAACAATCATGCATATAGGCTATGAGTTTGCACAGCATGGGCCCTTTGCTGGGTGCACCGGGGAACTGTATTGGTTGCTACCTCCCATGTTGCCCCCAAGGCTCCGTCCAGTGTCACGACTGGGCAATGCATTTTGCTATGAAGGTTTGACTGAGGGAGAAACCACAGCATGGTGTGGCTTAAATGACTCATTCAGTCTCGTAAACGTGGTCTGTGTTAGAGCCAGAGTTAAGATTTGGATCGTCCATCTTGAATGCCATGCTTTGTGTTAAACCTCATGGTGTTCCAATATATCATCTGACCCATTTAAACCACATGGATAATTCATTTTTCAGCACTCTGGTGATATGTCATCCTTAGCTGTCGCTTCCATTAGCCGCTGACACACCTGCATGGAGCTCATGCTGGGCTCCGCCTCTGCCTTTTCTCACATCAGGGATGTTGTTATGTAAGCAATAGTGAAACAGGAATGAAAACGCCTCCACCAATAACAAAAGTGCTTTGTTGTCCTGCCCTCCTGGTGCTTTGTTTTGTTTGTGCCATTACCCGCCCCCCCCCCCATCTCATTAGTTACAGGGTTGTTGTACCATTGTGATGTTTGCAAACTTTCAGAGCCTCTCCCAAAGGAGAATAAAGCTGTGTTTGCTTAATGATGGTCTGGCTATGTCGAGAAACTTTCTACAATCAGTTTGGTGAAATAACACCCAGGAGCTCACGGTGAGATCCAAGGTACAACTCTCCTACCACCCCCAGTGAACTCAGATTGTCTATTTTCCACTTAGCTGACCCACCAGGCCATCCTAAGGCAAAGGAGAAAGATGGGATTGTAATTCCTTGAGCCCCCGCCCCATATGGCTCCATTTTAATATGCCAAGGGGAGGCAGTCATGTGATTACTGGAAAGCAAAAGAGAAGGAAATACTGAATAGCGGGGAGATTTGATCCTGGTCTGTACACGGATGCATTCAATATGTCTTATGGAGATCCTGCGTGTGACAGGCATCGTTCTATATTCTGAAGCTATAGTATGTGTTGTCATGGGGCTTATAGCCTATGAGGGGTGTGAGGAGACAAATGAGTACAACATTCAGATCATTAATAGTGATATGGAGATAACAAAAATGGGGTATTTTAGAGAGGGGAGTAGGCAGAGGAAAAGAAAATATTTTTCATGGGTGGGAAAGGTGTTCTGATACAAGAATTCTTGAGAGAAATTTTAACTTTCTAAGCTTTTCTGCAATTTTTTTTGGCCTGGGTTGTTTAAGTATTAGATTAATTGGAGAGTGTGTATGAATGCACTTTTAACAGTGGTCTCTTAAAACATCCCTGGTTCACACCCTGTCCTGTGGCTGGACACTGGCTATTGTGAACAGAGTAAAGCCATTTGAGACACTATTTGGATCCTGACAATCTGCTCCAGTGTTTATTGTGGTGAAGGGGTCAGAAAAACACGGAATTTCAAAGGAGTCACCAGAGCTGACTGAAGCAGAACTGCACTCGCTGTACAGATTGGTCTCATAAGGTTTGTAGGACATCAGGAGCCTGCTGTCCCCATGTTAACTTGGTCCAGCACTTTACAGGAGTCCACAGGCATGTGCACACTCCTTAATCCAGAACCTTCTGGATTGACTCAGAGCTAGGATATTTAACCCAAGTTTTCTCTCTCCCTCTTTAGAAAGTGATGAACAAGCACAGGCCCTTATTTTTACAGTTAGGATTGAGCATCTCTCCTTTGGAGATCGACTTTGATTTAAAGTGAAGCACATAGAGTGTATCCGGAGGGCATCAGGCTGTAATTGCTCTCCTTCAAAGTCCACTGTTGTGCCTTCATCCTTCAAATAAAGGGGAACTGCATAACACCCTGTGTTTATTTGGTTTATGATTTATTTCTTTGAAAGGATTATGTCCCGTGTTAAAGCATTCTTTACACTGGAAATAGAACTTTAAGGAAGAGAGAGGCTTTGGTCTTAGGAGGCTTCTTTCCTTCCTTTGATTCCACTTACTTCTAGAATCCTGTTATTTCTAAATGATTAACTATGCTTTACATGGTATTCATCCACTTTGAGACAGAATAAAAAATATTTTTCTTCAGTCTTCTTCTCTCACCTTTGTTATCACCAAATTTCCTGTCTTTTATGTCAAATCACGTTTAAGTGATTAAGTCAACTGAGAAAATATGCTCCTCACCCCCACCCAAACCAACCACCAACTTTGCAGCTTTGAGGATTGAGCTATGTCTCTAGAATTTAAGCTGAAGTTCTAACTTGGTATCTGTGAATGTTACCTTGTGTGGAAATAGGGGTTTGAAGATGTTCTGAGTTAGCATGAGTTAACGGAGGTGGGTGGTTCCTAACCTCATTACTAAATCAAACCAAAAAGCCAAATTCACTGCCATTGAGTTGATGCTGACTCATAGCAAGTGAGTCAACTAAGTGAGGTGTTAACTAAGTCCACATGGAAGAAGTGCACCAGCCTATGTGAGTCAAGGATTGTAATTAATATAATCCAAATCAGAAGGAGGGAATAGCATCAGAGTTTAAATTGTGAGAACTTTGTTTGTAGAAGGTTATGATTGACAGTGGAAGCCCAATCATAGATTAAGCCTTTGGTGAATCCCTGCTGACCATTTTAACACACATTATGGTAGATATAGTTAGGTTTAAATGTAATAACTTATCATTTGATATTCCTTTTAGCCCATTTAAAGCTTTTTTCAGTTACAAAATCATTAAAGGGAAATGCAGGTGGATTAAGCCTCAGGTGAATTCCCACTGCTCATAGACCAGGGATGTGAATCAATAACCTTGCTATCATGTAGAGTACAGAGGAAAGTGGGTAATTTAAGATGCATTTACATTAAAGTTTAACACTTTATCATTTGATCTCTCCTTTGATCCATTTTAAATTTGTTAAAATTTAAAATTTTTTCTTCCTTTTTTAAAATTGAGGTTTTTCTCTGTTATTGTTGTTCTTTTGTGCATTTTTATATATACAAATCTAGGACAGATAAATCTACAGAGATAGTAATTGGTTTAATGGTTTTGGGGGTTATGACAAGGGAAGTGAGGGGATTGGGAGCTAATAACAATGAGAAAAAGAAAGAAGAAAATTTACTAAAATTGATTGTGGTAATGATTGTACAGCTCTTCTTGATTTGATTGAATTATTAAATTGTATGATATGTAGATTATGTGCCAATAAAACAGCTAAAACTCATTTAATATCAAAAGAATAATATCTGAAGGCCAGGGTCTGCAGACTATATTTTGAGAACCTATATTTTGAGAACCACTGTGCCTGAGAAACTCTATAGCCTCTTCAGTTTGGATAAAAACGTATAGTTCTAAGTCCTTCTTTTATATATATATTTCATAAGGTTTTGCTGATAATCATATCCTTGGTAGTTTATCCATAGGTTTTGAGGGATGGAGCCTGTCCTAAGGGTGTGTGGGCATCTCTACTCCTGTTCATTGTTTTCCATGGACACCCATTGTCTTATACCCTCCCTTGATTCTGCTTTTTCTTTTCTCATGATTTCCTGATCTACTAGGAGCTTGCCCAGAGAGCTTTGCAAAGTGAGAAGAATTTTGGTGACACTAAAATATCACTGGCATATCCACTGTAGTAGTTTTCAGTGATATAAAAGAGCTGTGAGCTGGTGGAAAGCAAGAGGGCCATTGGAATGAGCTGGGCATGGCAATGGGGCAGCTTAAGAAGAGGATGATGATGCACAGCACACTGAGGACAGATAGGTGTGCACTTGAATGCTTGACTGTGTGCAAGTAGAAGAATCAAGATTGCTTTCCAGGGATGTAAGGGACACAGCCACATTTGTTGCTATTGAAAAGAAAAAAATGAGTTATGGCTAAGTGTAAATATTATCTGTATTTTTGGCTTTACATGCCATATGGTCTTTGCTGCAACTGTAGTGGGCAGCTGTTATACTACAAAAGCAGCAATAGATAATACATAATCAAATACTAATGGCTGTGGTCCAATAAAACTGTGTGTGTTGGCTTGTGCAAAAGAAAGGAGCCAATTACATGGGGGGAAAGATGAGGCTTTCTACTCCCATAAAGAGTCACAGTTCTGGAAAACCCAGAGGGGCTGATCACCATGTTCAATAGTGTCCCAGTGGCTTAGAATCAATTTGATGGCAGTGGGTTTGGTTTTGGTTTGCTTATCTATACAAAAAAGCCAATTGGCTTTATTCACTGGTAAAAATTCCTCTTAATTGTCTGTCTCTTTTAATAGAGTACCCCCAAACTTCTGGGCTACTAACACCTGGACTTTGATCCATGAATGATGGATTTTCAAAGCTAAGTGACTGCTCAGGATAAACCTAATGAGGCAGGTGATGGAAGTAGTAACAACATTTATCACAATTTGCTGGTAAATTGGTTCATTCACATGTCTCCATGTGTGTCAGAGTAGGACTGTACTTCATAGGGTCTTCAGGGAAGTAAATCAGAATTTGATGATCAGATCTTTCTTTAAAACTACCTCTGGGAGGATTCAAACCTCAAACTCAGGTATCCACTAAGTGGGTTAACCACTCAGGGACTACTTAACATTTTATAGTGTTTACTGTAGAATAGATATGGTTTTAAAGACGTGATTTGGCTTAATCCTCGTAGCAATTCTAAAATATGTGCTATTATTATTGGCCTCATAGTATTTCCCAGGAAACTGATCCCTGAGAAGGTTATATGACTTCCCAACCCAAGAAATGCTTCCTATGCTAAACTGTTCATTCTTATACAGTTATTAAAATATGCACATAGACACACATTTATAAGTCCAGTAAATATAAGGACTAATTGTTCTTGGAATTGGGGTCAGTTTAAAGGTAACAATGAGTAGAATGACTGTAATGGGTTATCTAATAAAATACATACACACATTTGAAAATTCTATCAAAGTTATACATTCTAGTTGTACAGAGCACACTATGGAAAAACACAATCTGGTAGAAGCAGCACTAGCACGCGCGCACGCACACACACACACACAGACACACACACACACACACACACGGGCAACCAGGCAGGGGAATATCACGACAGAGACAGAGGCAAGAGTAGTTCCCTTGTATAGCTGAGTGGCACTAAATTTCACAGAAGCACCTAGAGTTAGGCCCTCTGTCCTAAAAAAACTTTATTGCTATTTTTACATTGCTAGTGCATCAAATTCAAAACTTCCTACCATGGAGTCAATCCCAACTCATAGTGACTGAATAGGACAGAGTTTGACTACTTCGTTGGTTCTCCAAGACTGTAAATCTTTCTGGAGTAACAAACCTCATCTTGCTCCCACAGAGCAGCTGGTGGTTTTGAACTGCTGACCTTATGATTAGCGCCCAACATAAAATATACTAAGTCATGGGAGTTCCTGTTAGGTGAGTACCTCAGAGGTCGAGAACTGGTGCCATCTCATGGACTGCATTTCACCCTTGGGACATTTCCCCCAATCTTTTGCATCTGATGTCATATGGTGGAAACAGAGGATTCTGGACTGAAAGTTTCAGAAGCAGCCGTGCTCTGTGGGAATATTCCCTCTCCACATGTGCTGGGAGCTGCAGGCATTCTGACTGTAGTAGTCTTCCATTGATGGCTTCCCTCATAGGAACCTCTAGTAAAATTCACCAGTATGGCCAGTCTGCCTGAGCAGAGAAATTCTTTCTTTTGGTAAAGATAAGAACCTAATTCTGGTAAGAAAATTGGAAGATGAAATAAACTCATTGAAAGACAGTAAATGATGCATTCTCAGATTATGGCGGGTAGGGAATGTAAACGGAGTAGATTTAAACAAGCACATACACATTAAATGAATCAGTCTTCAAATGATGTATGAATGAGATATTTGCAGTGTAGCAGTTTAGTAGAAGCTGTATATGTACTTGACTAAATTGACCGGTTACCCTTGTGTTGGAAAAGAGTCTCTTTTTGTCCCTAAATCATTTTATTGGGAGCTCATATAGCTCTTATGATAATCCATATGTACATCAATTATGTCAAGCACATTTGTACATTCGTTGCCCTCATCATTCTCAAAATATTTGCTCGCTACTTAAGCCCTTGGTATCAGCTTTTCATTTCCCCCACCTCCCTCATTGCTCCCCTCTCCTTCATGAACTCTTGATAATTTATAAATTATTATTTTGTCATGTCTTACACTGTCCTACGCCTCCCTTCACACACTTTTCTGTTGTCCATACCCCAGGGAGGACCTTATATGTTAATCCTTATAATAGGTTCCCCCTTTCTACCCCACCTTCCCTCTACCCTCCAGTATCACCACTCTTACCACTGGTCCTGAAAGGATCATCTGTTCTGGATTCCCTGTGTTTCTGGTTCCTATCTGTACCAGTGTATATCCTCTGGTCTATAGGATTTGTAAGGTAGAATTGGGATCATGATAGTGGAGGGGGAGGAAGCATTTAAGAATTAGAGGAAAGTTATGTGTTTCATTGTTGCTACACTGCACGCTAACTGGCTCGTCTCCTCCCCGTGACCCTTCTGTAAGAGGGTGTCCTGTTACCTATAGATGTGATTTGGGTCACCACTCTTTACTCCTCCTCATTTACAATGATGTGATTTTTTGTTCTTAAATGCCTGATACCTGATCCTTCAACACCTCATGGTCACACAGGCTGGTGTGCTTCTTCCATGTGGGCTTTGTTCCTTCTGAGCTAGATGGCCGCTTGTTTACCTTCAAACCTTTAACACCCCAGACACTATATCTTTTGATAGCCGGACACCATCACCTTTCTTCAGCACATTTGCTTATGCACACATTTATCTTTAACGATCTTGTCGGGAAGGTGTGCATCATGGAATGCGAATTTAATAGAACAAAGTGTTCTTGTATTGAGGAAGTACTTGAGTGGAGGCCCAATGTCCATCTGCTGCCTTAATACTAAA
>NW_022103896.1:24568795-24575223 GCF_000313985.2 Echinops telfairi
CCCCGGAACCATCATCGGTCCCACTGTTTTCTCGTCCAGACTGTTCATCCAGCCTATCTTATCTAGATCTGCAGAGATTCTAATATGCACCCAAAAAACAAGGCACAGCAAGACAGAGCAGAAAAAGAGAACTTAACGATGACAACAAAAAAGGGAGCCAATGATCAAAAATAAATAAATAAATAGATAGATAAATAAATAAATAAAATAAGTTAAATAAAAAGAAAAACCTGTAAATAGATCCAGGTCTGTTTGTTGACCTCTAGGAGTGTCCTCCAGTTGAGCCATGCTCTGGCCCCAAAGTCTATCCTTTGCACTCCCTCGGGAGAACCCTGCTCTGCTCTCTCTGCTGCTCTGCTGCACACCCTTAGTGTTTTGCCTTTAGTGCGAGCCCTTAGTGGGGTCAGACTGGGCCAGTCCCAGGACTGAGACTCCAGTGTTGTCCCCCATAGGGCCATGGTTAAGTGAGGGACGTCATGTCTCATAGTGGGATCAGCCATATGGTGGTCCCCACTGTGCATTGGCTGTTAGGAGCGGGGATGTAGTCCTCCAGGCAGGATGTGCTTCACTCTCTCTCTTCCACCCCATTTATTTGCTCCTGTGTGCTCCGATCACACATGTCTCTTTCCCCGAGCTGCAACTTCAGTGCTGTCCTCTAAAGTAAATTCTTCTGCGGGGAGGGGCTGTTGTCCACGTAGCTGGGATTGGGGGCGGGCCCTCAGACCCCTCAACTGGCTCCCTGATCCATGCCGGTACACTGCATTCGCATCCCGGGCCACCAGATTTACGCCTGGTTCCTTTTTCCCTGTGGAGGTATAAACAATACCCTCCCCTTGGGAGGTTAGTGCCCTGATCCCCCGTTACACATTTCCATCCCTTTTTTCCCCCTTTCTCCCCCCGCCCCCCCGCCTCTTTTTTAGTTGGCTATCATATGAACCCCTGGATTTGGTCTGGCCTCTGCCATACTACCTGGACCTCACCCCTGGGATGTTTGTATAAAGGAGCTTTTTCCCTATGTCCCTTTTGCCTTTTTTTTTTTTTTAACTTACCTCAGCAGACTCATATTGTACTTGTCCTTTTGCGATTGGCTTACTTCACTTAGCATAATTTCCTCCAGTTTTTCACGTGCGTTGATATGCTTCATGCATTCATCACTGCTTTTTAGTGATGCATAGTATTCCATTGTATGTATGTACCACAGTTTTTTAATCCATTCATCGTTGATGGAAATTTGGGTTGTTTCCAACTCCTTGCAATTGTGAACTGTGCAGTGATGAACATTGAAACACAGATGTCTGGCCATGGTTTGTTTATTCCCTCTTCTGGGTATATGCTCAGTAGGGGCATTGCTGGGTCGCATGGTAGCTCAACTTCCATCTGTTTTAGTTATCGCCAAATCAATTTCCATAGTGGTGGTACATACCTACAGGTCCACCAGCAGTGGATGAGAATTCAAATCTCACCACAGCTCCTCCAACACTTGTTGCTTTTTGATTTTTTGAATTGGGCTATCTTTGAGGGTGTTAGGTAGTATCTCATTGTTATTTTAATGTGTATTTCTCTTATGGCTAATGATCGGGAACATTTTCCCATATGTTTATTGGCCATTCAGATTTCTGCCTCTGTGAAACTTCTGTTCAGGTCCTTTGCCCACCTCCTCAGTGGGCAGTTAGTTTTTCTCTTATTGTAAGCTTGCAAAGTATTGTAGATTTTAGTAATAAGGCCTTTGTCTGATGTGTCATTGCTAAAGATGTTTTCCCAGTCTGTGGGCTCTCTTATTACTCTTGGTGAATTCTTTTGATGTACACAGGTGACTTATCTTCAGTATATCCCACTTGTCTATTTGTGACTCCTCTGTATTTGTATCCTTCCTTATTTCTGATAGCCTATGTATGCCATGTGCCTCGGTTCTCATGTTTGTCCCAAATCCCTCATTAATGACCCAAATTGTTTGGGGTTTTACCTCAAGGTCTGTGATCCACCTTGAGTTTATTCTTGTGCAGGAAGTGAGGTAAAGGTCTTGCTTCATTTTTCTGCAGGTAGATAGATAATCATTTTTTCTAGCACCATTTATTGAAGATGGCATCTGATTCCCATTTAATATTTTCGGGGCCCTTATCACAGATCAGTTTCCTGTATGCGGATGTTTTTATTTCTGCGTATTCAGCTCTTTTCCATTGGTCTGAAGATCTGTCATTATACCAGTACCACACTGTTTTGACTACTGTGGCCATATAATACTAAAGTTGCTGAAGTTGAGCAAGCCCTCCCATTTTGTCCTTCTTCTTAAGGAGTTCTCTGCTAATTCTGGGCTTCTTCTCCCTCCATATGAAGTTGGTAATCAGTTTTTCCAATTCTTTGAAGAAGGATGGTGGTATTCGTATCAGGATAGCATTGAACTTATATAGCGCCTTGCGCAGAACTGACATCTTTACTATATTGAATCTTCCAAAGCCACGAGCATGGGATGTTCTTCCGTTTCTTGAGGTCACTCTTGGTTTCTTGTAGTAGTGTTCTATAATTTTCCTCATGCAAATCTTTCATTTTTTTAGTCAGGTATTTCCCTAGGTATTTCAATTTGTGCTTTGCTATTGTAAAGGGTACTACCTGTTTAATCGTCTGTTTTGTGATCTTGTCTGATGTGTAGAGCAGTCCAATAGACTTTTGTTTGTTGATCTTGTATCCTGCCACTCTGCCATATTCCTCTTTTGCATCCAACGGGGATCTTCGATGCATAGAATCATATCGTCTGCAAATAATTTTGCTTCTTCATTCCACAGATACCTTTGATGTCTTTTCTTTGTCTTCTGTTGTTAGCTAGGACCTCCAGTACAATGTTAAATAGGAGTGGGGACATGGGGCATCCTTGTCTGGTCCCCTTTTCCAGTGGAATTTTTTTCATTTTTTTCCATTGACTTCCACGTTGGCTGTTGGTTTTTCATATATGGCTTGTATCATACGGAGGAATTTTCCTTCTATTCCTATCTTCTTGCGTGTCTTAAACAGGAATGCATGTTGGATGTTGTCGAATGCTTTTTCTGCATCTACCGATATTATCATGTGGTTCGTATCATTTTTCCTGCCAATGTGGCAAATAATACTGATGATCTTTGGTATGTTGTACCATCCCTAGATCCCTGGTATGAATCCCACTTGGTCACAGTGAATTATTTTTTTAAATATTCTTTTGTATTCTATTGGCCAATATTTTGTTAAGGATTTTTCGATCCATGTTCATTAGGGATATTGGTCTGTAGTTCTCAATTCTGGTGGGATCTTTGCCCGTTTTAGGTATCAGAGTTATACTAGCTTCATAGAAAGAGTTTGGGAGTTTTCCATCTTTTTCTATGTTCTGGAAGTGTTTGTGTAGGATTGGTGTCAGTTCTTCCTTGAATTATTGGTAGAATTCTCCTGTGAAACCATCAGGCCTGGGGAATTTTTGGTTGGTAACCCCTTAATAACCTTGTCTATTTCTTCCATTGTTATAGGTCTGTTGAGGTTCTTGACATCCATCTGGGATAGTCTAGGAAGGGATTATGTTTCCAAATATTTGTCTATGTCTTCCAAGTTGTTGAATTCGTTAGAGTATAGGCCTTCATAGTACTGTGTAATTATCCTTTTGATTTCATTAGGGTCCGTTTTAATGTCACCTGTTTTATCCCTCATCCTTGCAATTGATGTTTGTTCCTTCCTTTCTTTGGTTAGGTTTGCCAGCGGTCTATCAATTCTGTTAATTCTTTCAAAGAACCAACTTTTATCTGCATTAATTTCCCCCCCATAGATTTCTTGTTGTCTCTCTCCTGTATCTCAGCTCTGATTTTTATTATATCCATCCTCTTGCTATTGGGATTTTTTTGACTCTGCTCCAACTGGTGTAAGTGTGTGCCAGCATATCATCCACAAGTCTCTCTTCTTTTTTAGTATGTGCATTGATTGCTATCAGCCTTCTTCTGATAAATTCCTTTGCTGTATCCCAGAGGTTTGGGAACGTCTTATTTTTGTTCTCATTGGTTTCTGGAAACTTCCTTATTTCATCTCTGATCTGGATCAATACCCACTCCTTTTGCAACAGCGAATTATTCTTCCTCCAATTGTTAGCCCTTGTGTTCTTCACTGTCCTTTGGTTAATTTCCAGCCTTATGGTACAGTGATCGGAGATGTCTGTGAAAATCCTAGTTTGACTTGTGTCCCAGCATGTGGTCTATCTTTGATTATGTGTCATGTGGGTTTGAGAACGTGAATTTTTTACATTTGGGTGGAAATCTCTGAAAAAATTTATCAAGTCAAGTTGTCCAATTGTGCTCTTTAGATCTTTAACCTCCTTGTTGAGTTTCTTTCCTAGTGATCTGTCTTTTACAGAGAGTGGTATATTTAAGTCACCGACTACAATTCTTGAGCTTGTGATTTCTTTTCTCATCTTTTGGTATGTTTGATTTACAAATTTCATTATTCTCTCATTGGGCACATATATATATATTATGCTCACTGATTCTTGGTCTACTGTTCAAAAAGGGACCTCTTTCACACCTGTTGTTTATATTTTGATTCTTGTAGAATGGATCTTCTTGAACAGTATTCTCTAAAGTGCAGTTGCTCAAGATAGCCCATCAGGGAATAGAAATAATAGGTCAGCACTTCTTCAATTTATGTCTTTATTTGATCATAGAACCATCTAGATGGGCAGTCCAACACTGGGGTGGCAATTGAATGATGTTAGAGACTCGTACATGTTGTCACGTGGCTCTGAAATCTTTAAGCTGTAGTTCTTAATTGTTTGGTTAAGGATATTTCATTATGTCCCTACTCTCCAGCCATTGGATAAATGGGATTCAAGGGAAAGGATTGTATTAGTCTGGGTACTATGGAGAAACAAATCCACAGCAACTCATGGATAAGAGAGAGTTTTATGTAAAGAAAATGTGCATCACGAAAACATCCCAACTCAATGCTGCCCAAGCCCACAAGTCCAACATTAACCCATTAACCCAACACCAGTCCACCAAGTCCTCCACCTCACAAAACAGAGGCAATGATGCCGACTGCAGGAGGAAAGCTGAGTCAGTGAACGAACAAGCATCTCAGCACTAGCAGGGGTCTCCACACGGCTGCTCCAGCACCCAGGGCTGCATCGGGGTAGGTCCATGTAGCTTCTCCTTGAGGATGTCTTGTAGGAAGTCAATCTTGCAAGCTGAAGCAGGGAACTGCTAAGGCAGCTGCACCCGGTGCAACCATCACAAAACAAGAGACCCGAAAACTAGAAAGGCGAGGCTTCACCACCCATTTATCCCTCCGCCTTTCAACCAGCCCCACATGTGATTATCGGCCAGGCTGGCACAATTAACTAACTCAGGATACAATCAGGAAGTCTCCCATTTGAATTATGATTGCATCCCATTTGTCAGAATTCATTCTCATGGGCATGTTCAATGGCAAGGGCAACAGGAATTTAAGCATGAGCTACATGCCCACCTGCCCAGTTAAAGTTTATGAATTCTATTACAGACAAAGGGGAGAATGAATATTGATAACATTTAGTTGCTCTGGCAGAGATTTTAAAGTATTAATGCATTTAAAGATTAATGAGATGTTTTTTCTTTTATCAAAGGTGAGCATCTCAAGGAGACATATCTTTCCGTGATAACAAGCCCCAGTTTACAAGGCATTACACTACCAGACAATTAGGAAAATCATTTCCTTCTTAAAGTTTCCATTCAATGTAGCGGTGAGAGTAAAAAGAAACATTTGAAAAAAACACATGTGATGGAGGGAGTACTTCAAAAAAGAGTGCTTAGAATTATACGATGTTGTCATCTGGGAAAGGACATTATAAGCAGAAAGTCGGTGAAAACTAGGAAGACTTTCAATGAGAGGAATTGACATGGTGATGACAACAAAGGATCCAAAGGCAACAATCACGAGGATGGTCCAATATGGGCAGGGCTACCTTCTGTTGTATGCAGAGTCGCTATGCGCTGAAACCAATGACGTAACCTGAGCACAATGGCATCCACACATATAGAAATCGTAAATACACTATTCTCAACTGTTCTTAAAATCTAAAATTGTTTCAAATCAATTTGTTACAAACATAAAGCACAAAATTTTGGTGTTTATGTTCATTAATATGCAAGAAGATGAAATTTTACCTTCCGAACTAAAAAGCTGCAACCTTAGAATATTGGTATGTGGAAATGGAAAATGGCTGGCAATAAAGTTCTTCCCTTGGTGTATACATATCTTTGACAGTTGTTTCTAAGGGAAAGGCAGATGTTTTAATGTTACATATGCCTATAATTAAGCTCAGATATAAACTCACTACCATTGAGTTGATTTCAGCTCACAGAGGCCTTAGAAGACTGGGTAGGCTGACCCTGTGGGTTTCTGAAACTATAACACTTTACAGGAGTAGAAAGCCTTCCTCTTTCTCC
>NW_022103896.1:24575323-24579824 GCF_000313985.2 Echinops telfairi
GTGTAGTGGCTGGTGGTTTGAATCTGCTGACCTTGCGGTTAGCAGCCCCACACTTAACTACTACACCAGCAGAGCTCCTCATAATAAGTGAGAGGATTAATTTTTATTCATGATTTCATTAATTTTGTACACTTATTTTATCACTACTACTTTTATATTAATACAGAGAAATGAGACTTTCAATTAATCTACTTAAGTTTTCTTTGATGTATATTCTTGTCCTTATTTTATAATAATATGAAATGTAGTGAACTACTTAATATGTCTCTTCTAGCCATAATTCTCCTTTTTGTGATATATTGTCAATATTAGCCTTTACAGATGTGGCTATACTTCCATTTTGGAGGGAATTCTCTGTGGTGCTGATGAGACAGGAGTATGAGGTATAATTTGAGTCCCCACCTTAATAGAGACTTAAGCCACTACCCTTTCTTCCCTTGGGGCTATGGTCCATAGAAGACAAGGTCCACACATCTACCAAAGCCATTTTTGTGACCTCCCATTCCTGAGTGAGCATGCACAGAAGCTAGAAGACTTGCTTTGATTTTTCAGGTGGTTTGCTTCTGGCTCAGGATCCTGCATCTGACTTGCTTCTGCCTTGCCACTCATACTTGGGACTTGAGTTGAAGCCTGTTATCTGATCTGATTTCACCAGCTGCAGATATATGTCTGAGCATTGGGTTTGCCTAATTGTTTAGAGCAATGGTTCTAAACCCTTTAATACAGTTCCTCATGTTGTGGTGACCCCCACCCCCCAAACCATAAAATTATTTTCGTTGCTACTTCATAACTGTCATTTTGATACTGTTATGAATCAGATGAATCCTGTGAAAGGGTAATTTGATCCCCAAAGGGGTCGCGACCCACAGGTTGAGAACCGCTGGTTTAGAGACTCAGAATCTGAGTTCCTGGAAGCAGCAAGTTTAATAAGGTCATGCCATCAGCCTATAGGAACAGTGATAAAATATTTCCCTAAGGTTTTAAATATACATGTGATTATTTCATTATCTTAGTAATTGGGAATGTTGTTCAACAAGAGGCTTTCATTGGTGCCCGTGTGTGTGTGTTTTTTAAAATTTTTATTTAGCATCAATCTAATGGTTCTTGTTTCCCTTGATTGGCCATACATAGATTATCTGTTAAAGTCATGTAGCTTGGTTTTTGTGCCACCTGAAAATAGCATGTCTTCGTAAAGTTATTTTTCCACACTTACTTTCATTTTTCTTGGCTGACTTTTGTCCCATTATAGTTCTTTATTTTTCAAACTCAGTTGATTGTACATGAAAATCATACACAGTTGAACTTGGAACCATTCTCACCTATGTCTGTCATTGTCTTTCAGTTTATAGCCAGTAGTGGTGGTTAGTTTCTGGGGGTTGCTTAAAACCCATGTCAATCTCAAATTGTTTGAGATGTGATTTATAAATATTATGGAATCTAAT
This sequence comes from Echinops telfairi, assembly GCF_000313985.2. Taxonomy (NCBI): domain Eukaryota; kingdom Metazoa; phylum Chordata; class Mammalia; order Afrosoricida; family Tenrecidae; genus Echinops; species Echinops telfairi. Next base: position 24,576,766 of record NW_022103896.1, read on the forward strand.
TCAATTAAGCTTTTATTATGTAAACTTCTACAAATTCTATTAAGGCATTTATAACTTGTTGGAAAGAAAGGTCACCCAGACAATTACAATAATTGCGATATGCTTGGACAAGTGCTTTACCAGGAGGACTATGAACTTGGAAGGAACTGATTCCTTTTAGGAGACGGAGTTTTGGCTGGATGGGTTTCAAGAAAGTAGCAGTGACAAGAATGCTGGGGGGTAAAGGTATGCAAGGGGCTGACCTCACATGAATGAATGGATGGTTTTTGAGAACTTATTGTGTGGCAGGTCTATGCTAGCCTCAGGAAATATAGAGGTGGAAAGGTGAGAAAGTGTCTCTAACCTAATGGAGCTTAGAGCCCAACTAGTAAAGAGACTTTCAGAAAAGCACTCAAAAAGTTTAATGTAAATTTTAGAAGTATTGCAAAGGGACATATAGGGTGTTGTGTGATTGTCTAATGAGTCCTAGAGCTTCATTAGAAAAAGGAGCCCCTGGCTGGCACAAATGACTAAATGCTCAACTACTAGCTAAAAGATAGGCAGGTCAAATCTGATAATGGTTATCTGCTCCACCTTCCGAACTGATTATTTTAATAGTGACAATGATAACAAGACCAACAGCTTCTATACACTGAGAACTGGGTATAGATTCTCAAACTGAACTTCCTGACATCAAGCTGATGCTGACTCAGTAACTTTACAGGACAGGATAGAACTGCCCTAGTAAGTTCATGAGATTATAACTCTCTCCTGGAGCAGAAAGCCCCATCTTTCTTCCTTGGAGTGGCTAGTGGTTTTGAACTGCTGACCTTATGGTTAGCAGCTCAATGTGTAACCACTCCACCACCAGGTACTGCTATAACCTTTATAAATACTAAGTATACTTTTCAAAACAACTGAAAAGCAGGTGTAATTTTTACCTATGGAGGAATCAACTACATCTCAAGGAGTGAAACTATGCGGAAGCACGTCACAGAATCAGACTAAATGCCCATAGCTTGAACAGAAGGTCCATGATCTTCTCTCCAGGCTTTATTGGACAGGTTGTCATGTAGGTCTTGTGTGAGTACATCTTCCTTTCCTTCTCAAGCAGACTGTTCCACTGTGGACAGGTCCTGAAACTTACCGCTATCTTACTTTTTACCTAAGGCTCATAGCCCTTGGGTTTAGTATTTCATTATTCATGACAAACTAATCATCTTCTTCTAGTCTGTCATCTTTTTTAGGCTATACCATAGTCAATATGTAGACCTTTGTCTTTTGGCTTAATAGTTTTCTCCTGTGATGGGACAAGCCTTTGCCTATGGGCTTGATTAGCTCCATTTCTGACACAACAAGTCTTTGATCCTCCTTCTCAAACTCTCCTTTGTTTTCACTAGTCTTCAAAGGAATTTGGGGGGTTTTAAGCACATTTGGACACCCACGTATCTCTATCTGTTATTAATAATCACTAGTGAAATTCCAAAAGCATGGCTAGAGTGAATCTCAGGCACCATCAAGGTTTCCAAACAATTAACACTAGTATGGGGGTGGGGAGAATCCATGCCTAAGGGGCAAAGCTATCTTCTTTAGTCTTCTGCCTTAAATTATCATCAGACACCCACAGCAGCCCTCTGTCAGTTCATAAAGTTTGCGTTATCCTTTTATCAGCCTCTTCCTCTTCTTCTGAGGAAGGCTCATTTCTAATCTAAAGGGTGGATCATATTCTAAACATGCTGCGCCATCCAGTTCCATTCTTCGCAGCCATTGTTTCCTTCCTTCACGCATTTGAAGACTTCCAGCCATTTGCGTTCTCACTTACAGAAACAAATCTCCATTTGTAAGCATCATGGTAATAACTCAGTATTGGATTTGGCTATCGAAAATAAAGAGTGGCTTTGGGTTACATTAGCAGCAGTTAGTTAAAATTGCTCTTGTGATTATTAAAGAGGATTGTCAGCTCATTTGCCATGTCAGTAGCCTCTCTGCACGTGCTTCCGTTTGCTACTATTCTTAAAATGGGACGCATAATCAAACCTGATACTCCAGATGTGACCCGATTAGATCAGCATACAATAGTATAGTTAACACCATTCTTCAAAATAAAACCTAATCAAAGTCGTTTTCTGTTAGAAGCCTTGTCTGATTTCCTTTCTTGGTTTTCCCCAATTATGCTTAATTTGTATCACTGGACTCTTTCTTCCATGATCTCCGTGTCTCTACATTCAACCAGTTTATAAACTCCTTAGACAACTTCACCATTTCTCAGTCTGTCCTTCATATGGGATATTCCCTTTTCCTGATATGTTCTTCCCTTTGTCACCTGAAAAAAAAAACCTTATTCTTAAAATATATTTTCTTCTGAGTTAGATATTTTTTGTAATTCCTTGGCAATCCTATAACTTATTACCTTCTGTTGTAATGATCTTTTAAATATGTTTAACCCTAAGCATTTTATTACTATTGAGCCTAGATACCATGTTTTATTCACTTCTGTTTTCATCAGGTTTGATTTGTGCCAAGCACATATTCAATAATTGTTCACGCAATTAACAGATCATAGGCTGCATAAACTATTGCATTGTAACACTGCTTTATTTTATTACTCTGTGAAATATTAGATGACTTGTTAGATTTATTTCTTAAAAAAGGAATTACTTGTTCTTTTACTCAACCAACCAAATCTAGCAGAAATCACTAATGATTTCTGTTTTCCAACTTAAAAAAAATTACCCCCAAAAAAGTTTTGTTTGACTTACCCAGTACTGTGCTATGACTTAGCTCTGGAAAATACCTTGAAAATAATCATTATATTCATATTTTTGAAGATATGGAATTTGAGGCTCAAAATATTTAAATGAACTCTAGAGTTATCACAGAAGTAGAGGGAGCATCAAAAATAGGGTTATGCTATTCACATCCCTGGTCTACATTCATAGAGATTCATCTGAGGCTTAATCCAGGGAGATGGAGAGCCTTGTTAGCATGCAGAGTGCATTGGAAAGTGGATTACGGTAGGTGTAACTAGGTTAAAATTTGACACCTTATCTTTTTATCTTTATCCTGACCCATTTTGTAGT
>NW_022103896.1:24581812-24583850 GCF_000313985.2 Echinops telfairi
GTCTTTCTCACACAGAGTGGCTGGTGGTTTCAAACTGCTGACCTTGGGGTTAGAAGTTGCACACATAACAACTATGCCACCAGGGCCCTTTCATTGTGAATTAGATGAATGCTTATAGAGCAGATTATTAGTTTTACATTCAACAATTTATATACATTTTGTTTGAACCTATGGATTATAATCCTCTCAGTGTATCACCACTTATTCCACTTTTTGTTTTTACTCCACGTTTTTTCCTACCTTTGGAATGTTGTCAGAAGTGGGTAAATGCTGCCCTTTTGATCTTAAATGGTTCATTTTTCTAAAACAGGGATGAGCTCGCTTCCAGAACAAGGAGTAACTAAAGACCAGAGCTATGGGTTTTCTACCAGTCTCTATCGGATCAGTACTCCTGGTCTCTTTTATGGTTCTGACCTATGTTCCACATTTTCCTCCCACTACCACCGTGACCTTTCAAAGTGATCCCTTCAGAACAGCTGCTGTGGTAGCCGGGCACCATCTAATTCTTCTAGTGTCATGGTTGTTGAGACAGATGCTTGGTGTGTCCACTTATTCATTGGACTAATCATTTCCTTATGCCTTTCAATTTTCACCAGTCTTCCTTTTCTGGCTAGGGAGAGACCACTAGTTGCATCTTAGAGGGCTGCTCATTTGCTTTTAACCCCCCAATTGAAGTGTGCCTTGGGGACTCTAAAATCTATGTACAGTGCACCTCTTCTATGTAGGCGAGAGAGAGGTGTGACAATGGAGAAATGATGGAGAAGTGGTGGCAGAAGAGGTAGCAGAACTAAGAGTATGACACTCGACTGCGCGGTGGGTTTCTAGGCTGACAGAATGAGAAAGCTGACTGGTTCACAACTAGAACCTTGATGAGTGGGTTGCTCTGAGCACTTATTGGGGTAGTCAGGCTTGCTGTCCCAAGAAGCTAGAGCTGAGAATATTTGAGCCCAGGCTTAGGGCAGAATACGATGTCCTTGGGCCATTTACCAGCATTAATTGAGCTTTATAATACTTGCCAAAAATGGGGAAGAGGCCAAGAGGGTACATGACTGAGAGGCCAAGGACCATAAAGACATGTGCCTGCAAGCAGGGCTGCATAGAGGCATTTCTGATTGAAGAACTGCTGTATCCTAGCATTTCCAATCCTGAATTGTAACCTGTTAAATTTCTTAATAAACTCCATAATCATGAGTAGTGATTGTGAGTTCTCTCCAGATATTGCAGTGAACGATGGAACACAGTAGAGAAGTAGAATGTGTGGGAGGGATGGTTGATGCTAATGTTGATGAAGGAGGTAACAAGATGGAGGCACATCTGTCCTCTGCCTCACAGGAATCAGTCTCGGGCCAGTGCTGATGGTGATTATCTTCTTAATCTCTTGTGAAACTGAAGACCGTCAGCCACTGTCTCCACACCATTTTTCCAGTTACTATTTACGTCAGTACTAGATGTGTTTGCTGTTATGATCATCACCCACTCTTCTAAGCTTTCTACTGTAGTCACTGTCACCTTATCCAAAGAAGATGGTCCACGTCTTAGATTCTCTTCTTGATACTTCTAAATACATTTTTGATTTTGGAAAAGTCTTGACTTACAGAAATGTTACTCCCACCGTAATGAGAATTACTTGCCCTTTTCATCCAGCTTCGCCTAATGTCAACATCTTAGACAACCAAACACTGAGAAGCGAGCACTTATACAATATTGTTGCCTAAGATTTTCCACGGATGCCCTATTGCTGCTCCAGGACCCAGGTCAGTATACCACATTCCACTTAGTACTCGATTTATAATGCTCCTCGTGAAATGGGACCTATGATTGGGCATGAGAGTACTTAGGCCATTCTGTCCAGACGAGCAAGGCACGAGTACCTCTTTCATGACCAGGAGGCTGTAATTCAAAGGCATCTAATCACCCCAATCTCCCGTCAGAGTCCAAAGAGAACAGTCAGAGGAGATAATTGGCTTCCCTGCTTGAAAGTTGCACTTTCAGCCGTGAGAGATAGAGCCCCGGAGAGTGAGTGGAAGGAAGCTGGGGA
>NW_022103896.1:24585120-24599163 GCF_000313985.2 Echinops telfairi
TCGGGTGACCCCTGTAAAAGGGTCGTTCAACACCCAAAGGGGTCGTGACCCACAGGTTGAGAACTGCTGTCGTAGGTGAAGATGGGTAAGCGGTCTGACAAGTAACAGCTCATCGGCTGTCTTTCAGCCCTGCTAAGTGAGCTGGAGATTGGAATTTTACATTCAGAAAGACAACTCAACAGGTCGTTTAGAGTGGGTGTATCCCTCGCTGCTCCTTCAGACCTCCTGGGACCCCATTCCCACATCTCTCAGAACAGAGTCTTGGTGGGGTGAATCTGAGATCCATGTCACATTTGCCTGTGATGTAGGAAGGAGTGTGGCAGCTGCTGTGTTTAATTTTTCTTAAGGTAGTCTGAATTTTCTCCCTCTTCAACTTTGCCATCCTCTGTGTCACCCGTATGTACACAGTAGCTGTTTTGAAAGAAACTTTGGGAGTAATTATGGTAAACACCAGTGTGACTTGCTATTTGGTTTTATAGGAGGTGGTAAGGGGGGCGACTGCCCAAGATATTGAAGGATTTGTCAGGGTCAAATGATTATTTGGTCTTTAGAAGAGGCTTATACTTTCATTGGTGAGAGAAGAATGTCTATTGTGGTAAGCACTTACATGCTTTCTACTTGGGGTTTGCCCTTGACTTTATAGGTAGAAAGGTGAAATGCTCTTCCTAAGGCACACATTTTTGCCCAGACACAGCTGTGACCTGAATCCAGATGGCCTCATTTCAAAACTAGTATTCTTTCTACCGCTCCATCAAGAAAGAGCAATAACAACAACAAAACAGATCAAGAAAGCCACTTACAATGAGATGATATATTTTAAAAGTTGGGCTGGAATCAAAGTAAAAAATATGTAAAAACTTTAAAAGCATACATAGTAGTAAATATCAACATCTTCCACTCTTTTCTTAAAAAAAAAAAAAAATTCCTTTTAGAGGTTTTCCAGCTGAAGTGCTTGCTCCCTTTGAGATCACAGAGACATTTCTATAAAAAAGTTATACGTCTATGATCCAGTCAAGCATTCTTCTGAGAAATCTGTTTCACATGTTTTCTCTTTCATGGTTATTATTTCCTTAATGATTGTAGAAATTAAAGGCCATAGAGTACAGAAGCTATGGTTTCCTAACATCAAAAAAAGTACCAGGGCAGAAATGTCTGTTTGGGTTTTCGATTAAGCAGCCAAGAACCAACAGGAGACAAATGTTGGCACAGTGGGTAGTGGACCGCCATCAATAACTCATTAACTGCAAGAGTTAACGAGGGACAAATAGGACAGAGACACATCTTGTTACTCAGTTTGTGCCCCGGGCAGTCAACCCTTTCAGAAAGATGTCTGCTATTATGGTTTTGGTACAAGCTGTGGTGGTCTCTTTCATTAGGGGGAGAAGTGATGCACCGGGCTAGGATTCTCACTGGTCATTTAGCTTACTGGAGCTTGTTTTTATGTAAGGTCTATGAAGATATATGCATATTGTATTTTATAGCTTATATGTAACATAATGTGTATGTCTGTCTCTATACACACATGTGGGGGGGGCTTCAAAAATTCATGGAAAGTGGAAGTAAAAGATAAATGAAACATTCCATGAAGTTTTTTGTTTTAAGCTTCTCATGTGCCTGTCTGTGCGTATAAATGAAAGAAGGATACAGTTGCATTCTTTTATATGTCAGCTTAGTTTTCAATAATGTTCAGGAAAAAAGAAAGTTTTTCTGATTTTTTTTCAGGGAGAAAAGAGGGCATAGACACATCCAGACTGCTAAGATGAATTTCCTACTGACTAGGACTCTGTAACATGAGAATGCATGGCTAGATTATCTCGAAGATATTTTCCAGCACATAAGCAACAAGATTTACAGCCTATAAATGGCTCTTTGCACTCCTTTTGGTGACAGAATGGATACATCTTGAAAATTTATGAGCAAAGGAGGAAATACCTGTGCACATATAGTTCTTTCTTTCATAGTCTCTCTCTCACTCGTTCTCTATATGTGTGTACATTCTGCCCCAACCACCCCCAATGCCACCACTTCTCCTGATACAGACACCACTGCACCTGGTAAGGACGTCACTTACTAACTTTGCTGGAGCTTGGACTTGATGTTCCTTTTTTCACCTTTGCAGCAATGCTAGGAAACACACACTATTATTATTCCTTCTTTTATAAAGCATTTGAGGTCCAAATAGGCTTTCAGCCATTGATAGAGGCAAGATTAAAATAACTGGCTCCAAAATCTCTGCCCTTATATGACAGTGGGAAGGGCCTGAGTAGCACGCTAGGCTAGGCATTGGGCTGCCAACTTCAAGATTGACAGTTCAAACCTACTAGCTACCTCTCAAAGGGAGAAAGATGAAGCTCTGTCCCTTTAAAGTTTTTTTAAATAATATTTTATCTTTAATTAGGTAGCGGGTTTACATTTCAGTCTGCCAGCTCTGCATTCAAGAGTATGAAGCACTCATGAACTTTTCTTAAAAATGTAGAGTCTCAGAAACTCTGTATAAGACCCTGATGAACTGGAATCTACTTGATGGCAGAGGGTTTGGTTGTGCTTTATATTATCCTGGAGAATCAAAAGAAATATGGGAAAATTAGGTAGAAGAAATCAGAGTTCAAGTCACTCTATCTGCATTCTCAAACCTGCATTTTGCTGTTCTCTATGGGCAAGTACTAAGGTGCCTGATCAGGCAATGGGTTATGTGTTGGGATGCTAGCTGCATAGTACAGGTTCAACCCCACCAGATGTTTGGTAGAAGAAAGATGAGGCTACCTGTTCCTAGAGAATTTAGTCTCAGAAACCCTGTAGATCAGTGCTACTCTTTCCTATAGGGTCACCATGAATTGGAATCAAGTCAATGGTAGTGAGCTTGGCTCCTGGGTTTATTGGCTAGTACTGGCTCTTCTTTCCAAATGCATTTAATAGGCTTTCTTAGTCTATCTTTCTGATTCCAAAAGAGGATAAGCACACTATGAATCCCATCTGTATTTTCCTTCTCCTTTGTTCTCTTAAAAGTAGATGTTGGAAAAGTAACATGATAAAGTGGAAAGAACACAAATTTTGGTTTATTGGTTTCTTGGTTTGTAACTTGAGAATGAAAAGACATCTCCAGGGATGGTTATGAAGAATCAGTTATGTAACTTATTTGCAGCATTTAGCACAGAGAGCTTGGTGTACATAGTATCAGAAAGGATAAGTTTCTTCTTACCACTTTCATGATAAAATGTGGGACGGGGACAAAGGGGTTGTTCAGCATATAGATAGCTAATGTTTCAGCGTTACTTTCTAGTAGACCAGGACCTTCATGAAGAAGGGCCTCTCTGATTGGAAAAAAGGACATCTACTTTGTGGAAAGCCTGACTGGGAGCCATGTCAGCTCTCCTGCCCATTAGTGTTACTGTCACCAAGAGGGCTCCGTATCATGTCACCGTGAGCCTGATTACATACACAACACAGATTACTTATACTATCCAATAGCTTTGCCTCAATATTGAATATTACATACTACCAAATCTCAAGCTGCCTTCAAAAGCTTCTGGGAAAGTTTGGGACTAAATAAGTACTGTGATTGGAGACTCAGAATATACCAGATATATTCCTTCCTTTATTTTTCTTTGCGATCATCCATTTTTTAAACCCAACATTTATTGAGAATTACCATGAGCCAGACACAAGATGAAATAGATGAGAGGGCTTCAAACAATTTGTAGGGGAAAATGAGATGAAAAGGAAAATAGAATGTAAACATCCCCCCCTCATATAGTAACTCAACAATGACAACAGACATTTATTGAATATTTCTTAGCCACCTTCCTTTTTTCATATTTGTGAATCATGTGACCCTTGAAACCAGCCTAGGTCATAGATGCTATTCTCATCGTTCCATTTTAGAAGTAGAAGAAGGGCGAGTTCACAGCTTGCAGGGGGTAGGGGAGGAGTCTGTGAGTCAGAAGGACATCAGCTCTGCCCTGACAAAGCATTCCTCGCAGGGAGGACATGATGGAGAATAAAGAATCGAAGAGTGAGTGACATGAAAGTTCTTATTACGTCATGACACCACCCTCTTCCACAGGAGGAAATGACTAGAGGCAGTACAACACGGTGTTCAATCTGAGCTGCATCTTGACGAATGCTACAAATAAATAACCACTCCCCCCTCAAAGAAAAGAAATTGGAGTTCCTGGATGGTACAAAGAGATCATGTGTTAAACTACCAGTGAAAAGGCTGGAGGCTCAAATCCAACCGGGCATGCCTATAAAGAGAGGTCTAAAGCTCAACTCATGAACGATTATAATCTCTGATAGCCCTTGTGGAGGAGCTCAGTTCTACTCTGACATACATGAAGCACTAATGTGGGCAGATCATGGCATTTAAGAGGCTATGGGAAATCTAGAAAAGATATAAGTAGTTCAGAATAGTTGAATTGCAGAGAGTTTGAAGTTTAAGAAATCTGAAGGGTACAGAGGCATGCAGGCCATTGGACTGCAATCCACATGACTAGCAGTTTGAAATGACAAGTCGCTCTGAGGGGGAAAGACTGGGCTTCCTGCTCTCGTAAACCGTTACAGTCTCAGAAACCCACAGGGGGATGCTCTGAGTCAACATTGACTCCATGGCAATGAATTTGAGTTTGACTGCACAGGGTGAAGGAGAATCCAGTTCCACACCAACGCAAGGCCCACTGCTGCAAGGCAGGGGCCAGACATTCCATCACTCTCATCACTTACCCTGTTGTGGCACCAATAGGTTTCTTCTACAACAGTCTACCTTTAAAAAAAATTTAAATCATTTTATTGGGAGCCCCTATATATCATAACATTCCATATTTAATCACATCAAGCAGTTTTGTACAATTGCTACCCCAATCAGTTCCAAAACATTTTCTTTCTTCTTAAACTTCTTGATATCAGCTTTCCTACATCTCCTCCATCTCCCCCTCCCTTCAGGCCCTTACTATTATTATTTTTTTTTCCTAAGCAGCCATCCAGCAGGGAACAACAACACAGCCACATGGGAGAAGCACAGCAGCCTGTGTGATCATAAGGTGACAACAGGAACAGGTATCAGTAGTTCAAAATCAAGTAACCAAATTGATGTGAAGGGGTGCGGTTGTAGTGGAGACCTCAAACCCACCTGTAAGATAATTGGACAGTCCCTCCCAGAAGGGCCACACGGAAGGGATGATACATCCAGGGTGAGGTAGAGTATTGATGAAGCACATTACTCTCCTCTAGTTCTTTACTGTTTCCTCCCCTTATTATGATGGCTTGTATTTGTTTTACCTCATTAACCATGTTAGATTTGCATATGTTCATTTGTATATCTAACATCATTTGGTACTCAAAAGCCAGAATAGATAACCCTTCAGCAATAGTTACAGGAGTAATGGTCCCCTGAGGGTACAGGAAGAGGTGGGTCGGGGGTGGGTAGGAAGCAGATAGCATTGATGACTGTATAACCCCACTGGATGGGAGTGAACAAGAGAATTGTATGTGAATAGATATATTGGATTGTATAAGATATGGGAAAAACCTCAAACTATTATAGAGACACTCTCCTTTTCTGCTGGGTTTGATAATTCATTGCAACTGTCACACAGAACTCACAGAGAGCACTCAAAATGACGGGAGCTATTAGGGCGGTTAACAGGTTACCACCGCTAGGATCATATAATACTAAGGATACAGTCATTGATTCACAGCATCGCCCTCCTCATCCAGCAGCTAATTCTCTCTCTGGTCCTCAGACTCTTAGCCACATTGTTCATTGTTCTCTCCCTGTGAAGGCCAGGGAGCTTGCCCACTGTTTGGCTATGTCTTGTCTTGGCACTGCTCTTCTGCTTTGTCTCCTCACCTTGTCTTTGGTCTCCCCTGCCTCCACCATGTGTGGTGGGATTTCAAACGTGTTCTGCTAGTGGCTTTTCTTTCTTGATGGTTCTAGGACTTCTTTCCTTTGGCTTTTGAGAGCCCTTATTCTTAGAGCTTGGGGGATAGCACACCTGACCGTCTCTGAGTTAAGAGTCCTCTACACTTTTTTTGCATGGTCCCACTGAATCATTTGGTGGGAATTATAGAGAATTGGAAGAAATATCACTTCACCACCGGTACCAATCAAGGGTTTTTAATGATCTTCATGTTTGGTTTTTGTTCTCTAGGCAATTGAAAAATGCTTTCATGGACATAGAACCAGGGAAGTTATAGGAGGCAATTTTTAATTAAAGAATTGGAAGGAGAGAGACTGAGGACAGGGAACCTCTTCGGAGAATCATGTGTTATCTAGTTAAGAGATAATTAGGAACAGGTTAGTAGTTCAATTAATAGAATTAACAGAGATGAGGGGTCAATTTAACTGATATTAGAGTTACAGTCTGCTGTATTCAATACTGAGCTACAGGGGGAAGAAAAGCAGATTGAAGAGACTTCGAGGAAAAAGCCCTGCTCTTAGTTTATGCTGTACTCTAATAGCTGTCCCTCCACTGGATTTCCACGTCTGTGTTTGGTTACCTGAATTCATGCTTGTCCATCCTAACCTAGGTCAAGTTGGCTTTTGGCATTTTACAGCGAAAGGATGTTTGACTAACACACTCAGGAACCACAGATGTTTAAGAAGAGACCATCCAATTCATGATCTGACCTCACTAAAGTGGATCATTGAGGTTGAATATTCAGCCGAAGGGATCATTCCGCTTTCAAGGCTTTACCACCTGAGACCCTGTGGGACTGGAGGTGCTGGTGCTTAATCATCGTGGAGAGGAAACGTGAGAAGAGTTTCCAGAAGAGCGTCACTTCAGCCCACCGGTATAAATGGAGGTGCTGTGATTGATGTTGCAGTGAATTCGATTAAAAGGTGGGCCACAGTGAAATATTGAAGGCATTGCAGTCATTTAACATGGAGAAAGGAAGGTGAGAGCACAGAGTTGCTGTCTTGAATGATTTGAAGTGTTCTGAAATGGAGCTCTGTGACGAATGTTGCTTTCTCTCCACTGAGGACAGAGCAAGAGGAAATGGATTCAAGTCGAAGCCGGATCTATTTAGGTGAATTATACCAGAGAGTTTCCTGACCTTGAAGGCTGTTTGGCATAGGAACGGATTGCTAAGCCAGGTCATGAAATCCTTTTCTCCAGAGAGAGCCTCAGAAGGATGAAGGGGATTTGGGAACTCGTTTAAAGAGATGAAAACTGATCTTTGAAAAAGCCAACCCCACCCCCACCCCCCAAGGAAGAACTGCCAAGATTTCCTACCAAAGTGTAGCAGTTCTCACATCATGGCTAACTCGATGTAGCTTCAAACTATTTCCTAATTTTCTCGCCCTCGCTGAAGTAGAGAGGGGTGAACTGGGATCTTTCAGGTGCTCTGAAGGTCAACATTAAATCACTGCTCACATCCTATTTTGCAGACTGAATGAGCCTTTTGCTTAGACCTTTCTTAGAAGCATGAATTCTGAATCTTTTGCCTCTGTGGTCCTCTACAAAGCCCCCGAGATTTCATGTCTGTATCTTGACGAAACAAAGGTGGCAGAATAACAAAAGTCAGGGTTCGAGGAGAAGGATGTAACGGGCCAGGTGCTTCTGAACTCTAAATCCATTTGAATCTGATCATACGATTCCACAGAACAGTCTTTACATTTTTTTTTAAACAGTGAATGTTGGCATTGAGATTTTCCATTTGTTTTACACTTTCATCTATTTTTTTCCACCCGTAATACCTAAGGTCATGCCTGGCGTATGATGAAATACCCAATAATAGTATGATGAATGATGAACCAATGTGCTAATGAGAAAATTTTTACTTAGCTATGTGCGAGTTATGGGGAGGATGCTATTAGATTATTTATGTGAGCTCTTCATACTAGAATGCATTCTTTCATGGTAAAAACAAAACCACACTTTATATGCATGTTATTGGAATATGTCCTTTCATTTTTTTACACTGTATTCACATATAATATATTTGAAATCATGCTTTCAACTGTATATATAGTAAGTGGTCACATCTGCTACCTTGTTTACTGTTATTAAAAATAATGAATCTTCATGACAAAAAAGAAAAATAAAATGTTATAGAGCAATATAAATGTATCCATTCTCCCATCCCAATCCCCAGTGGCCATCACTGCCCAGAAGCACCCCAGCAGTATTTATCTCATGGTAGAAACTCAAACTCATTGCCAATGAGTCAATGCTGACCCATAGAGAACCCCTGTGAGTTTTCCGAGACCGTAACCATTTACAAGGTAGAAAGCTCAATCTTATTCCCTCGGGGCTGATGATAGTTTTGGACTCCCACTGTGCAGCTCACAGCCCAACTCACAAACCCTACACCCCCAGGGACCCTTCTTTCAGAGCAGGGTAGTATCCATCTCCTCCGTTTGTTTTCTCCTTTCCTCTCTTGGCCTTAAAATCTATGCAGAACCCAGCGCATTCCTTTCCTCTGTTGCTAACACCTTATCCCCAGTGACTATCATGTTTTGTTTTAACCATTGAAGTAGCCTCCTAGTTTGCCTCATTGCTTCTACACACACACACACACACACACACACATCTGTGAGCACACACAAAAACACTTATCCTCCTCATAACAAACAGAATTTTATATATATATTCTGTTTGATATATATATATATATATTTTTTTTAAAAAAGAGACATTCTTCCTTTCTCTTGCTTTTTGCCCAACTTCCTCAGCCCTGAAAGTAAGCCCTCCCATTAAAGAGCCAAGAAAGTTCACCATGGTTAAGACTTCGGCTACTTTCATGGCCTTGTCTTTATAGAGCAGTGACGGGTGGAACTATTTAAAAGCCTGTGGTGATTCTCTGTTCCTCCTTCCCCTGCCTTGACAACTGGTGGGAGACTCCTTCAGTTAGGAATTCTGAGTCACAGATACAGAGAGTTAAGCCTCTCCAAATGAAAATCGTCAGGCGATTGTGTGAGTAAGAAATAATAGTTATTGCTTTAAGCCATGGAGATTTTAGAGATCGGTTCCATTTCCTTGGCTATTTATTTTTCTCCAAAGCATTTATTACCCTCTGGCACTTTTTTGTTGTTGTTTATTGTTCCTATCTCTGTCTTAGAGGCTATAAACGCTATTTTGTTCAATAGGGTATCCCAGAGCTTAAAAAAAGCATCGGGAAAGAGCAGGTTGTCAATAAATATTTGATGATTTAATAAAGGTACTCCCAAACAATCTAGACGGCCAACCTTCATTATTAGCATGTCTATTTTAAGCTCAATTGTATGGATGTATCACAGATTGCATAGAGGCTCCAAAAAGTTCCTGGAAAATCTCCATTATCTTCTATTTCCCTTAGTCTTCTTGAAGTCCCTACATACATGCAAATTACTATGTTATTGCTATGTTTTTTTTCTGGTTAAAGTATTCTGTATTACAATGTCTTACTTAACCTGTTTTGAGCCTAGCACGCAAGATTATGTCTTTATGATAAATACTAAAAGCAGGTAGTCACAATCAAGCCAAGAGTCAGTTATAATTTTAAAGCTTATTTGTGCTTTGACAAATGATCTTGAAGAGAGTGTAGCGAACTGGAGAAGATAATTGTGTGAAAATATGAGTAGAAGGTATGTGAATGAGAAGCCCGGAGAAAGAGAACACTCAAATACTTAGTCTGCTAAAGGATTTGAGACTGAACTGGAAAATCAGAGGAAAATGTTGTATACATGTTCCAGATCAGGGAGGATTTAATTACACTACAAAAATAGCACCATCATCAACCCGGGCGAACATTACTCACGCACATCTTGGATTCTCATCCTCTCTCTCTTTCTTTTCTGGCACAGGGAGAAATTAGACTTCCTTCTCACCTTGGGGTTTGGTGAGGTTGTGTGACCCAACCCAGACATGAATGTTCCTGGTTTCATTAAAACTATGTGTAGAATCTTGTTGTGACTGTGATTATGATCTGTACCTGTCAAAGATGCCCCGTTTGAACATGATTTGTGCGGCTGCTGATAAAGCCTGCAGAAAGGTCAGCTTACTCATCCTGAAAGTAGGTTATTACCCGGGTTGTGTAAAATTCAGCAATGCGTATTATACAAGTCCCTCCAAACTTGGAAGATGGAACTGTCACACTCATTCGGAAAAATAAGAACACCCGCAATAAGTAGCCTATCGTACAGTAAGTGATTTGCCTAAACCCACACAGGAAATCCCCAGGATACAGGAATAGAATCGACAGTTCCGATTCCCTTTCCTTTGCTGATGCCACTAAATCATTGGTCAAAACCCTTCAAAGTTTCTCTTTCAAAGTAAACTGAAAACTTTGTATTGATGCTTAAAGCTTCTGAGGTGCAACTTTTAAAGGAAGCCTGTGTTTTAGAGGTATTGATAGAAAACAAAGATCACAATTTAATGTGGCAAATGCTAGTCAGTTCAAGTCCCACTTTCTAACCTCTTTCTTTCCATCCTGCCCACTACGGAGGGACTGCTCAGGACCAGGAAGGGAGGAGGTCCTCAGCACGGAGGAGGAGTGTGGTCTTGGTCGGGGTTGTCTCTGCCCTCCTGCCCCAAGGGCCATGACATAGCAGGCACTTTACACTAGAAATGGAATGAGCATATGAGTAAAGGAAACAAAAGAAAAGAGCAACAGAAGATGAGGCGAGGGAGGAATGGGAGCAACGTTTCATCGTTTCATCGGACCAGATAGAACGTAGTGATGTTTGCATAACACTGTGAATGTGTTGTAAAGTTCACACATTAAATAGCTTACCATTTAAAAACTCATGTTGTCTATTTTTCTGCTGCAATAAAAAAGGTGATAGGAATTTAAATTAAACAATGATGACTGGCTTGTGATCGCTTAGCTGAGAAAGACAATTGTTATCATTATTGAGTGTTAGCTGTGATTTCAGATGAATTTGCAAGTGAAGATTTTAAAGACAATTCCATGTGTTATTCCCATTCACAAGGCTTTGTAACCTTTTACTTGCAATTAGTTTAGTCTGTTATAGAACTCAACGTAAGTGGTCTCAACATTCTTTTGTGTAAGACTTCTTTCACTTTGCATAATATTTTGGAGATTCGTTTTATACTAATACATATATATGTTAACCATTTTATTGGCGGTGCTTACAGATCTTATAACAATCCATAATTCAATTGTATCAAGCACACTTGGACATATGTTGCCATCATTATTTCCAAAACATTTTCTTTCTACTTGAACCCTTGGTATCAGTTACTCTTTTTTTCCTCCCCCCTCCCCCCTCAACCCTTGTGAATCCTTGATCAATGATATATTATTGTTATTTCATATCTTACACTATCCATTGTCTCCCTTCACCCACATTTCTGTTATCCATCCCTCTCAGAGGTGGGATGGTGTTATATATCCAACCTTGTGATCAGTTCACCCGTTTTTCCCCTTCCCCACAGCCCTCCTTCTCCCTCATGGTATTGATACTCCCACTACTATTCCTGAGGGGTTTATCTGTCCTGGATTCCATGTAGTAAGAGCTCCTATCTCTACCAATGAACATATTCCGGTCTAGCCAGATGTGTAAGGTAGAACTGGATCATGATAGTGGTGGTGCTTGGGGGTGGGGTGGGGAAGAAGCGTGCAAGAATGGAGGAAGGTTGTGTGTTTCACAGGTGCTATAGTGCACCCTGGCTGAATCGTCCCTTCCTCGTGGCCCTTCTGTGAGGAAATGTCCGATTGTCTAGAGATGGGCTTTCGGTTAAACAAAAGTGACACCAAGTTTTTCATGAGGCCTTCCTACTGCTTACAAAAATGACATGACAGTAAGACCCTGCTTCAAATGTCTGGCTTTGGGACCACTTCTACATGCCCTTCAATGTTACGTAAATGTGCCCTTGCATCGAAACAATTGAATCAGTGACCTATTAAAATAAACCTTGATCACAATCACCTTAATTTACTGCATTTGCAACTTTTAAATCATCGAAAAGACTTCAAACCTTTTCTTGAATTAAAACCAAAAATCAAACCCACTGCCATTGAGTTGACTTCAACTCAGAGACCCTGTGGGCAGAGGAGAACTTCTCTGCAGGGTTTCTAAGACGGGGTCCTCACAGCGGCAGGCGGCTTCGTCTTTTCCCTTAGCGCAGCTGGTGGTTCAGAACAGCTTACCTTGTGGGAAGCCCACCAGGGACACATTCTGCTACATGGCTCCTTTCTAGAGCGCTGCTCCACTAAACAAGATCTGTAGATACCTGTCTCACTTACCTACACATTTAATTAAAGACTCAGAAACAGATCTTGTTTGTGACATGGTGGTTCTCCATACTTATTTCTGTTAACTTAGAAATAAACCCCTAATAAAATCTAGGCCTCCTATAGAGAGACATAAAATTATTTTCAAAAGGCTGAGCATTTGAAGTCCATGCATTGGGAATAGGGTATTCAACTATTTCATCCCAAGTCCCTACTGAGAATTTGCCATTTCCACCCAGATACAATGAATCAGAATGTGCATTTTCACCTGGAATATGTAAGATCTTGTGAATAGATCGGGATTCAGTCTATCTGGGGTAGAGAGACGTATTCTCAGGAGAAAGTAGAATTGGAACGCACTGATTTGAAGTCTTGACCGGGAAATACTGCATAAAGCACGCTCACACCGTAATGTACAAATCTTGTTCCTGTTTTGTTCCGTGGCCTGTGGAATTGCATCGGGAGTTTGTTCCGGAGTCAAAGGCCTCGTGTTCCCGCTGAAGTCACGGCACGCTCCTGCCCCACCAGGCAGGGAGAGTAGGAGCCAAACCAGAGAGAAGCAGATCCTCCTGTCCGCCACACTTCCAAACTACGCATCTGGTTCCAATGATGGCACCGCATCATCTGTCTGGATGTTTTATCTTTCCTTAGCGAACGTGTGAAACATCATATAGTTTAAAAGCCACGGGATGCATTTAGCAACATCCTGCAGCCCCTTGTTTTCTAGGCGCAATTGCAATCACAGGGAGAGTTGACAAAAACGGAGTTCTGTTGCAAAGCAGTTGTAGTTCAAGTTTCAAGTGCCTCCAGTTCACTTTCAATGAATTGATGCAAACATATGATTTAGATCTTTAAGTAAGAACTACAGACGCTCTGCCAGGCTCCATTATTTAGTCTTGAAAGTACCATCATTTCCAGACCTCCCAAAGGAAGAGGCTGCCAAGAAATGGGAGGAACAGAAGGCCCTATCAAGAGGTGTCCTGCCAGGGAAATGACAAGACAAATATAATTTCAACACCATCCTAATTTGCTTCGCTGACCAGAAGGGGAAGATTCCAACTTTCTCCATCAACAAAATCTTCCACAAGTGAGAACTCTATTTTAAATCCTGTCAGCTGAATTCTCCTCCCACTCTCCACACATCCCAGCATTTTCCAGGTACAAAACACTCGTTAAATTTTGAAAATGGTTTGCACGGGACGAGGGAGGGATAAGTAAATATGTAGAACTGTAATAAGAAAGGTCTTTCAGACGTAAAGCTCAGCTTTTGTTTTGTCTCATCCCACACAGGGGTTGGTTAAAATTCATTTTAAAAAGATAATGTAGTACTATTAGAATTAGAACAAAGAAGTCTAAAGAAATCTTGAACTCTATCCTGAATATCAAAGTAACTTCATAAAGTTCCTGGGCATATTTAAAACTAGGCTAGATTTTCAGAAGTCTGATGGCAGGGTGTGGAATTAGATGATGGATTACAAAAAACGATTTTTAATACACCCATTACAATGAAGTAAATCACTTAGTTTTAAACTCAGTAATAGATAGCAAATGTGATTCATAACTTACTTTCTGGAACACTGGCCATTTCTCAAATTGTGGAAATGGGGTTGCTTTATTTTAACTTTGTTTCCTAGTTGCAGACAGTAGACAGTAGCTATGGGTTGACCTCAGAATCTCTGCTAAAGTGGGAGACTTAGGATATTTTATCTTTTAGTTTAAAAATGACCATTTGTTTCATATTTCTCTTTTTTATAATCAAGAGATTTTATTTTATTTATTTTATGTTTCATCGTTTCTTTTTTTTAATTAATTAATTTTAATCATTTTATTAGGGGCACATGCAACTCTTATCACAATCCATACATA
>NW_022103896.1:24600372-24612340 GCF_000313985.2 Echinops telfairi
GCCTCCCACACCCACCTCACCACCAATTTGGGTCACTTTTTGTTCCCTTGTCCCTGGGTTTGTTAACACCACTTTTTCCCTTTAATGAATATTTTTATCCCCACCTCATTTTATCTTTTGGAACTTAAGGTAATTTTATTAATGACATCTTGATCACTATATTTTATAGATTTTTGCACATTGTATCCTTCTGCCTCCATTTACTTATTTATTAGTGAATATTAACTGAATGCCTCCTATATGGCAGGTTCTGGAGACATAGCCATGAGACTTTCATTCTAACAGAATGATGCTTATTATTATTATCAGTTCAAGATACAAGGTAACAGTAACTGGTTACACATTAGTCAGCCAATACATGTGTAGCAGCAATACTATGCTATCCTGAGTAAATGCTTTACAAAATAGCCAAGCCCAAGTATCTATAACTCAACTAAAAGAAATAGTGGATGGGTTATGAGCCTCTTGTAGATAAGAAGATAATTATAGTGCTTACTAAGTTTTTCCCCCTAAAGGACTCCAGCAAAATCGCATCACATAGTGTGTAGTTACACACACTCGACAAGGAGATCACTTTCCACTTATTGAAAAACAAAACAAGGCAAAAAAAACAACACAAAACACAAAAACCCTTATACTGTTTAACTCTATTATATTCAATCCATTCCTCTCCTTTATCTTCAACCCATTCTCTTTACTCCCGACTGTCATGAATACTTATTTCTACTACATCTTGCTCATATCATTGCCTTGTCAAGTATATGTGATTGTTATTTTGCACTACTTCTTTTATCAACTAGGCTGTAAACTCCATATGAGATAAAGTTCTACCAGATGTGCAATAAACATTGGCTATATGAGTGCATTTCATGGGCCCTTAAAATTACTATACCTACTGCATAAATACAATTAAAATGGAAAAAAATGTAGAAAAATAACAGTCATTGTTGAATTTCCTTTCTTTTTAATTTTTTAAAATAAGATTCCCTTTTGTGTAGGTATATGCCTAGTATACCAGGGGTCTTCAATAATTCATGAAAAAAATTTTTTCCCATGAAATCTTTGAAACCCTTTCATACTGCTGTTGTTAGGTTTTGCTGAGTCGGCTCTAACTCAAAGTATAGAACAAAATGTCACCAGGCCCTAAACCTTCCTCAGAGTCACTGCTGCATCTCAGCCACTAGTTGGAGACTTCCTCTGTTTTGTTGACCCTCTACTTTCCCAAACACGTTATCCTTCTCCAAAAATTGCTCCCTTTTGGTGATGTGCTGAAAGTAATGTTCTCTAACATAAAATGACAAAGCGGTCTACAAGGTGAACCAGAGACATATTATGAAACATAGATGCATGAATGAATTCTGGGCTTGCACTTAATTCTAGCCCCAATCTAAGAACAGTTAGTTCTTATGATCTGACTCTGCTTGATGCTCGAACTCATGAAGACATCATTGAACATGTGGGTGCTATAACAGTGTGGTGAAAAACTAGATGGTGCCCGGCTATCGGAAAGTATGGCTGCTGAGGTCTTAAGGCTTGTTTTAAAACAAGCATCCATCAATGTGAGGCATCCATTAAGTTCACATGGAGGAAGCACACAGCCTGTGTGAGTCAAGTATTGTAAATAGTATAATCCAAGTCTAAAGGAGGGAATATTTACAGAGCTTAAATTATGAACACCTGGTTTGCAGAAGACTAAGGATGACAGCGGAAACCCAAAATCCTTTTGCAAGGTCCACGCTTGGATTAAGCCTCTGGGGAATCCCTTCTGATCATCAGTTATCACTGAGGAGTATGAATAACCATGTTACCAGACAAAGAGAATGGTAAAGTTGATTGTGGTAGACATAGTTAGGTTAAAAGGTATTATCTTATATAGGACTCTGATATAGTCAAAGTTTATTGTGCCAACCTGGGCGATAAACACATGTGGAGTTAATTGAAGGGCAGAGAGATAAATGGCTCAGTGAGCCTTGCCTTTCGAGTTCTCGGGTCTCTTGCTTTGTGATGGTCGGACCCGGGTGTAGGTGCCTTAGCCAATTCCCTGCTTCAGCTGGCAAGGCTCACTTCCTGCAAGACATCTCTGAGGAGAAGCCACATGGACCTACCCTGATGCTGTCCTGGGTACTCAAGCAGCCACCTGGAGACCCCTGCCAGTGCTGAGCTGCTTACATGTTTACTGATTCAGCTTTTCTCCTGCATTCAGCGTTATTGCGTGTGTTTTGTGAGTTTGGGGAGGACTTTTTAGATCGGTGTTGAACAGATGGGCCAATGTTGGACTTGTGGGCTTGGACTGGACTGGGTTGGGATGCTTTCTTAATGTACCCTTACCTTTTATATAAAACTCTCTTTTACATACATATGAGTTTCTGTGGATTTGTTTCTCTAGTCTACCCAGACTAACAAACTAGGTAAACCTATAGAAACATTAACTAGGTTAATGGTTCCTCGGGAGTATGGCCGGGGAGGTTGGTGGGAAATGGGTAGCTAATAACAATGAGTACAAGAATGAAGAAAATGTTCTAAAAGTGATTGGGGTGATGATGGTACAACTCTTCATGATGTGACTGAACTATTGAATTGTATGATATATGAGTTATACCAATAAGACTGTTGGGGAACAAAAGTCTCACCATTCTTGTTTCTCTGGTACATTTTAGCTGAATTCCTCCATGGCTGACTTATTCTTTGTCTTGACAGTTTATGATATTTTCAATATTCCTCAATTACATCACAATTCAAATGCATCCTTTCTTTTCCTTTGCCCAGTTTTCACATATGTATGAGGTAGCTGAAAATATGGTGGCTCACATTAGGCAAACCTTAGCTATTAGTGACATCTTTGTTCACTGAGATTTTAAATGGTCTTTGCCAATGATTTGCCACTGCCAAACATCATTTGATTTCTTGACTGTGGCTTTTATAGTGATGGTTGTTACAAGTAGCTAACGACTTCCATTTTTCACTATTCATCATATTGTTGATATTATTTTCACAAAAATAATGCCCTTCCATTATTTCTATAAGTACATTATACTAATATTATTTTAAATGTTGCTGACTTTTCTTTCTTTCTTTCTTTCTTTCTTTCTTTCTTTCTTTCTTTCTTTCTTTCTTTCTTTCTTTCTTTCTCTCTCTCTCTCTTTCACAGATTTAATGCTACAGCTCCATCTTGGTGCCTGTTGATGTGAAAATTTGGTTCCTAGCATTAGACTCTCACCAGCCACCTTTGAGTTTCTAAAGCAACCTCTTTCCACACAGGGCTCCTTTCCTGCTCTGAAAACTGCTTATTCTAATACAAGAAGAATCACTTTTGGTGTTCAGGCAATGACCTTTGCCAACACAGCTGTCCCAGCCCAGAACGTGTGCTGGCCTACACATCCCAGGTGGGCTAAGCTGACTTGCCACAGTAACACACAATCTGCTCTGCCCTCTGGCAGGCTTAGGTCATTTGAATTTCCCACCCGCACAGGTGCTTGTGGGGAGAGAGTGAAAGCCATGGGTGTAGAGTGGTCACCCACCCCTAGCTCGGACAAGATGTGTTTAACTTGGAGAGTGTGTCCACATTCACACCTGCACAATCCTGCAGCAGGCTTTGTGAGGGACTAGCACCCAAGGACTCTGATGTGGGAGCACTCTGACTCCCACTCACCTGGGACAAGTCCATGCTCAGACGGTTTCATGTGCAAGAAGTCCTATGCTTGACTCTCCTTCCATCTCAGGAGCACTGTATCATCGGGGTGAAAATAGACTACAAGATATGTTGGACAGTGTAAGACATGACAAAATAATAATAATTTATAAATTATCAAGGGTTCATGAGGGAGAGGGAGCGGGGAGGGAGGGGAAAATTAGGAGCTGATACCAAAGGCTCAAGTTGAAAGCAAATGTTTTGAGAATGATGAGGGAAACAAATGTACAAATGTGGATTCTGATGAGTTATATGAGCCGCCAGTAAAATTATAAAAAAAAAACAAACCCCAAACCAACTGCACATTCTCAGTCCATGCTGTGAACTGCCCCTGAGCAAAGGCATTTGTTTTCAGATTACTTGAATCCTATTCAACTTGACCCATGACTTCTTGACCGTGACATATATTTATTATGCAAGTATGCTACAAAGTAACATTTTTAGACTATTGAATGAGAATGGATAAGGCCATAATTCACTTTTGGATTTGTTATATGTGTGGTGTACATATTGCATTCCTGAACTTTTAAAACATATTTTTGGCATTTCTGCCTGTTAGATCTGTGTTCATAATAATTATATCAGTAGACCAGATTTTCTAAAATGGTAAAAATCAGTAGATTTTAAAAAATATATATTATTTATGTGAAAAATGTAAAAAAACCTATTTTTATGATCATTTTAATATTCAAGATGTCAGAAGGCTTCTCTCTCATTTTGATATTAATAGGTTGCGGTTTCCCTCTGTTATATTGCTTTGCTCATCAAAAAACCAATAAACTCAACTCTCTGTCAGGTAGTCCATGTCGACTCACAGGACTCTGAACAGAGTTTCCAAGACTGTAAATCCTTATGGGAGTAGAAAGCCTCACCTATCTCCTAGAGTGGGATGGATGGATTTGAACAGCTGACCTTGAGGTTAGCAGTACATGACCTACTCCATAGTGCCCCTAGACTTCTTTTGCTGGTGTCCTTATTTTCTGCCTATTGTTTGCCTACCGAGAGGGAGAAAGATGATGCCTTCTCCAGGTCATCTTGCCTGTCCTATCGGGATGCTGTCCATCAACTCAATGGCGGTGAGTGAGTGGGAGTGACGGATTTCTTACGGACTTTTGTTTGGGGGCAAATGCTGTCCTCTTGACCTCCTGAGGCTGCTTATTCTAAGGACTACATTTCTTAGGGTGTTATTTGTTGTGTCCTCAACCTCCAGTTAGATGAGATATGGAGGTTTGGGGAGTTGAGTTGAGAAAAATTCCCTTTTCCCAGATGGGAGAAGGTCCTTGAAATAGGGTAGTTGTAGACTTCCAAGATGGCGAAGCCTTTGGGTCTATTTCACAGTGAATCATCTTTCTTCCCCCTTTCCAGCCACCTGATGGAATCTTTCTCAAGTCTTTACTGTGAGAGCCCGGTGATCTTGGAATAAAAGCCCAAGAAGGTATGTATGAGAGCTTCTCTCTGACTGTAGTCTGCCTTTCAAAAACCAAAACAACAAAGGAAGAATAAAACCAAGCACCCAGTTGATTTCCCATGAACTCTAACTCATGCCCATTCTCTACATTACTTTACATATGATTTTTAGTGGCTTGATTTTTCTGAAGTGGATCATCAGGAATCATTTCCAGGAAAACATCTCTTATTTTTTGTATTTCTTTGAACTGAGATACAGATCTCTAAGTTTGACCTGCCTGGCACTCCCAGTTCTTTGACGGGTCCAAGAGAAGCAATTCATTTTTTGTTTGTCCACCTCTTTCTTGTAGGATAAGGGATCGTGACTTTCAAATTCTTGATATGACTGAGCAAAACGTGACGTCGCTAGGTGACATTTTGGTCTTGCTACTTTTGTGCATATGCTGTCAGCTTACTTTAGACTTAACCATTTTTCACTGCCATAAACCCACATTGAGAGATAATTCTTTGTATCTCTCAAGGATAGGATTACTTTCAGTTGAATTATATTCCACTCAGACAAGTCACAGTTTTGTTTTTCCATACAAAGAAAGAATTAGCCTTAATTAGCAACAAAAATTATCTCTGAACTTTGAGTTGGGAAAAGGCAGATGTTATTAAAAAGGCCAATCCATTCAGTGAAAAATTTAGCTTACTTCAAAGACCAATTACAAAAACCACTACCTTGTTAGGAGCCCCAAATTGTAAAGCCATCTGGGATACAGATTGATCAATGTACTGAACTTTTTCTATAAAATGTGTACATTTCATAATAAAAGGTTGTGACGCGATTCATCCTGAATTTGCGTTATTCTATTTTATAGACCTTGCCAGTTGTGATCTGTGGCTTAAGAGGAGGTGTATTAATAATTTCTGCTATGAGAAGAAGACAAGAGAAGCTCCTTTATAAAATGTACATACATTTTTCCCATGACAGCATGCTTCAGAAAACATGTGCATAATGAGATTAATGCAAAGACCTTTTTTTAGGTTCAAATGAAACAATTTGTTTAAAAAAAAACCACTTAAAACAATGCTGACAGCAGGAGATTCTGTGTACATCAGTATGAAATCAATTTTTAATTGGTTAATGTTTATGACTTGCCAGTGGAAGGACTGTAATCACAGCACACGGCTGGTCTTCAGACTGTTGTAAACTCCAGCAAGCTGCGGCTCCTTGAAACACATCAGTCTCTAAAGCCTTTCTGCATGGTTAATGGTCTCCTCTGATTCTTGTTATTGCTTATGAAATAAGGGGACTTTACAAAGATCATGAAAAAATTCATTTAAGTCCATTTTGAAGCTCCCTCATATTTTATTTTCATATGAACCCCTCCAAATGTACCAGGCGCCCTGAATCATTTTGTTTTCTTTGTTATGATGAAGGACATTGACCAAGTTGATTCATAATCCAAAGGCTGAGGTGAATTAGAGAACATTTTTGAAATATGGATAAATCAATCTGTTTATTTATCAGAAACTACAAAAAAGCACATCTTCAATACAATCTGCTGCCTTAGTCTTTTAAAACTCTTATTTGAAGCTAAATATCTTTTTAAAAAAACTGCAAACATTAAAAAGCCATAGACCTATAATCAGATATTAGTAAAATCAAGCTGGCAGAATTTCCATGAATTTAAATAATAACAAAGGGGAGACATTGAACACGAGACACGCTAGAACAATGGTGAGGAGCATGGGTGCTTCCTGAAGGATGAGTGGTTGGAAGCCATGCAGAGACAGCAGGGAAAGCCTTGAAGATCTGTTTCCAGAGAGGGTGTGTCAAAGATCACCCCCGAGGACAATTCGACTGTGTCCATGGGGTCGCTCTGAGCTCTAATTCATGTGATGACACCCAACAACAATAACACTTAATTTCACGAGTAACCCAGAAATATGGGAAGCTTGCTGATACCTGAAGTAGCACTGTTTAAAGCCTCCTCTTTCTTCATTTAAACATTTTCCCAAACATCCTTTCTTTAGCTGTATGATAATTTAGTTAAAATTCCACATAGTAAGTAAAGATACGTGTTTAAAATTGACAGAGGTAGTAGCTATTATCCAGAAAGGAGTTGATCTCTGCTCTTTTTAACTAATTATTATATAGATTTGTTTGAAGCACAATGAACCAACTTGATTTTTGTTCCCGGGTCTGAATTATGTTACAATCACATTATTGACCAGGATAGGAGAGGTATTTGCTCTGCAAGATCATTTGTGCACTCTCAGATTGATTGGGCTAACCTAATAATAACTATTATGCCCTTCAAACGAGAGGAATCATATCAGTACATTCCCCTTTCAGATGTAGCCAAACCTACCAGTTATACAAATTATGTGTCGCCTCCCTGTTTTTTTCCCCATGCACATAAATATTTATTGCAAAGGTACGCATGCTTCATACTGCATAACACAGTAGTTCACACATTGTGGAGCTTTATTACTATGTAATTACTATGAAATTAATGACCTAGTTGCACATTCTTATCAGGTTGTTACTGTTTCAATCTTTTTTTAAATCATTTTATTGGGGGCTCGTACAACTCTTATCACAATCCATCCATCCATCCATTGTGTCAAGCACATTTGTACCTTTGTTGCCATCATCATTCTCAAAACATTTGCTTTCTGCTTAGCCCTTGGTATCAGCTCCTCATTTTTCCACTCCCTTCCCACTCCTCCATCCTTCATGAACCCTTGATAATTTATAAATTATTATTTTTTTCATATCTTACACTGTTCAACTTCTTCTTTCACCCACTTTTCTGTTGTCCATCCCCCAGGGAGGAGGTTATATGTAGATACTTGTAATTGATTCCCCCTTTCAACCCCACCCTCTCTTCACCACTCTCAGCACTGGTCCTGAAGGGATCATCTGGCCTGGATTCCCTGTGTTTCCAGTTCCTATCATATCCTCTGGTCTAGCCGGATTTGTAAGGTAGCATTGGGATCATGATAGTGTGTGTGGGGGTGGGGTGGGTGGGGAGGAAGCATGTAGGAACTGGAAGAAAGTTGTATGTTTCATTGTTGCCACACTGTACCCTTACTGGCTTGTCTCCTCCCCCTAACCCTTCTGTAAGGGGATGTCCAGTCTCCCTGGTTTTTTTTTGGTTTTAAACACTATTCCAACTTATGAAATCCAAAATTGTGTTCTTTCTTTAAGGCAAAATTCAAAAGTGTTCATTGATACTTCCCCTCCCTTGGAGACGTAATACTATTTTGACAGAATACTAGTAATGTTTCAATTTTATAGTAATTTACTGAATGTTGTGGCTTTATCCCAGTATTAGCTGGGATTTGTTTTGACTGTTTATCACATAAATGCATACATAAAAAGGACTTTAAAATGCTCTTCATTTCTCTCTTACGTGGAACATGTCTGAAGCCGGCCAGTTTGTTGGTACCAGGATCTTAACTCCCGCTACTATTTTATTCTGGTATCTCTTGCATATGAGCACATTTCCCAAGAAAACACCACACAAAAATTCCAGGTGGCAGACAAAGCAGAAAGCATGAGAAACGTTGGCTACTTCTCCTCAGGCGGCAGTCCGCTTTCATCAGGTTGACTAGGATCTTATTATATCATCCCACACAGATAGGCGGGAGGTTGGGGACTGTGGTATTTTACCTAGATGGCAAATTGCCCAGCCAAAATAATACTGATGTGGTGCATTCCCAGTCTCAACAACTGTGATGGCATTAATTCAGTTTTGATGTATCAATTTAGTTAAGTTGGGCTATCACCTCCAGTTCAGCCCATTATTCGATTAAAACAACAATGTAGGTGCTTCTGGGGAGAGATTTTTGCAGATGTGATGACAGTCCTTAACAAGTTAAGTTAGGGGCAAGGGCAGGCTAACTGTTCAGAAAAGGATTTAGGTATTCTCTGAGTTTAGAGTTTCCAAATGGCCCAGAACCGTGGGATTACAAACTGCTTATGATCTCCTCTTTCTTACTTACCCTGCTATGGACTTTTGAATTGCCAGGCCAGTTGCTGGACTCACAAAGGTCCGTTGCTTATAATCAAAGGGCTTCTCTCATTGTTCTCTATATCTCCTTTTTAGTTTTTCTTTTCTTTGTCTACACACACACACATACACACACACACACACACACACACACAGAAAGAGAGTTTTACTGGTTGATCACATGGGGTAACATTTGACAATACTCATTCGTAATACTTCAGTAACATCCTCAATTTCTTCCAGTTTCTTATTTTAAGCTACACCTGCATTTTTGGTAAAAGCTAACTATCTGGACAAAAAGCACCTCTGGATAGGTTCCAAGCTTGCCTTTAATGTTATATAAATTGGCCCTCACCTTGAAAGGATTAAACCAATCCCTGCCAATTAATTGTAGTCCTCTCCCTTCTACACATAAAGTTTTTAAATCATGGAAAAGGTTTTCAGTCTTTTTAACTCTAAGCCCACAGCTATCAAGTGATTCCAACTGATATTGACCCTAAGTGACAGTGTCGGGTTTCAAAAGCATGACCTTGAGGTTATCTGCCCAACCTGAAGCCAGTGCACCACCAGGCTCCTTTTCTTGTGCTATGGTAAGACAAGGAAAGACCCGTATGTTCCAATTACTGACAAATCTGAGTTCTAGCTACCCTTCGGAGCAGAGCCCATTCATACTGCTTCTCATGCTCTGGATACTTCCGAGGCTGGGGCATGTTGCGTGTCATCCTCTATCTAGTTATTATTTCCAGAACCCCCCCAAGATTTCATTTAGGCCATTGAGGTACCAAAGAGGTTTGTTTCTCAAAAAGAAGATTTTTCAGTAACTCTGAGATCATTTTTGGGAAACAACTTACGCGGTGGGCTTGGCCACGTGCGTGAGGGAAGCCAGAGAAATCGTAGGCCCTGAGCATTAAAAGGGAGCATAGTGCTAAAGGTAGCACGCAGAAAAGAGTGGAGAGACAGTGATACCATTTACATAAACATTTATTTTTTATTGTGCACGGGGTAAAGATCTAGAGAGCAGATCACCAAGTTTTCTACTCAACAATTCATAAAAACCTTCTCCCACCTCATTCACTTCACTCCCCACATGTAATATCGCTTACCCACCCCCACCCCTCCCAAGGTTTCTGTTTTCCTTCCTCCCACATTTGTAACGCTCCTGCCCACTGTCCTTGGGTGCATGCTGCCCTCTTAATCTAAAAGGGTGGGTTATTCTAAGGTGTTCTTCACTACTGTTAACGGTTTCCCTTATAGACCCATCTATTATTTCGGTGAAAATTGAGCCAAGAGGGGAAATTCCGTTCCAGAGCAGAAGGGTTCCTAAGGACCATCACCTTATGGGCCCTGCCAGTCTCTTCCTGCCAGTAAGCTTTCTTATTTATGATTTTGAGTTTCGTTCCACAAGCACAAGATTTTTCTAAAGCTCTAACCTTGACATTCTATCTAACTAAGCATTTTTCAGCTAAGAAAGTCAATAGATTTGCTAATTGCTTAACACAGTTGGATTCAGATTTTTGTCATTTGCAATAAAACGTAATCCTAACTGATACAACTAGCAAACAATTCATTTTATGAATGACAAAAAAGAAAGAGATATCTAATTTGGGCATTGCCTTGAAGTTATATCAGAGAACTCCTATAGTATGTCAGACAGTGGCAGACTGCTGTTTCATTTGGCATGCAGACAAATTTCAATTTAGAGTTAAGTACCAAAACATAATCGTTTGTTTATAATTTTGAATATTGAATGTGAGAAATCAGTTAATTAGAAAATTTCACAGAGTGTTTTTATTTTGCTGTAAAGATCATGGTGAATTATACTGACTCCTCCAGGTTAATAGTATGTACATTCTACTTTTTATAAAAGAATTGCAAGTGGGGAGAGAGAAAAGAAGTAAGAAAAAAAGGAAACTGGATTAATGTGATTCTAAGAAATGGATTGTGCATTGAACTATTGATCCAAATAGGTCAGTGTTTTGAACCCTCCAGTGATTCCCCAGGAGAAGGATCCAGCTGTACATTGACTTTTAAAGCAGTAAAAACCACATATGTACTTATCTGATTTCTCACTTGAGTATTGAAATGTACTTAAAGATTATCAACTCATGTCATATTTCTAGAAATTTATTAATAAAAATAATAGGTAGTCTCCCTTCCCAAGTGACTTGCTTTGAAGGGCTTCCTCTATGTGGAGTGAATCTTCTTTCCTGGGAGTCTATTTTTTCTGTGATCAAAACATTAACTTTTCCCCTTCTTCAAAGGACATATTTTAAGCTTTTGTTTTGGGCTACCAAGGAAACATTCCTCAGATGCCAAAAGAGAGAGCTTGTCACTTTTAAAGGCTTTGCAATCCCCTAAGTCCAACAAACCTGATCTAATTTTTAAAAAAAACCAAAAAACATTTGTCACTAAGAGGAAGTTTTAAAAGTATAAAGCCTTCACCATTTTCTTCATTATCATATGTCAAGATTCTGAAACCTAATTCTCACCATCTATCTTGACAAGGCATTCCTGTGGGGTCCACATGAAAGTCTCTGACTTATAAAAATGTGAGCTTATTTTATTAGAAATTCCTTGATTGCTCATGTAAGGCACATGAGCCAAAGAGCTTAAGCCAAACCAGCCTTCATGTTCCTCTCCAGCAAACTCACCCTCTTTCCATCCCCTTTTCTCAGTGTATGTCCAACTGACAGCCCCTTAAATCAGGAATGGGGAATATTTTTTTTCTGCCAAGAGTCATGTATAACTTTATTCGTGGGACATACTAGTTAAATATTTAAGGAACTCGCTCCTAACGTGATGGCTGGGACTGCTTGTCTTTGGTGAGGTTCGTGATGTTAGTCGGTATTGACGATTGCATGGGCCT
>NW_022103896.1:24612732-24626381 GCF_000313985.2 Echinops telfairi
AGTGTCAATTCCATCTCAAAGCAACCCTACAGGACACAGTGGGATTGGCTGCACTGCAAGGCTCCCAAGGCTGTACTCTTTCTGGAAATGCACTATCAAATCTTTCTTAAATGCTTAACCACCGTGCCACAAGCTATGCTTTGGGGATTCTTTAGAAGCACTTAATAAAGAACCCTCCCTAGTGGCGCTACGTGCTAAGGAGTGGACTGCAAACCACGAAGTTGTCTGTTTAGATCCACCAGCTGTTGCATGGGGGAAATGAGAGTATTGGTTCCCATAAAGATGTATGACCTCAGACATCCTAAAGGGTGACTAGGAGTTGGGATGGAGTCAACAGCGGTGCATTTGGTCTGAAACCTTTCACTTTTCTATGTCTGAGCTCCACTCCATTTTAATGGCCAGTGGCAAGTCATTTATTCATTCTTGCCTCTTAGCCTGATTTGCGAGCCAGCTAGTTCATATTCGCATGACTGTCTACCTCTGTCATTTGGTTCTGAGAATTTCTTGGTTGGCATCATTGTTGCATTAAAGCTTTCAGTTACACATAACTGCAAGCATATGGCGAGCAGTCAAAGGAGTTTAAAATATGTGCTAAATCAGAAAGTGGGTTCATGGCGACTCGGCAGCTGTTGAATTAAAGATTCTTTCTGAGGAATGCTGCATAGAGCTGGGAGCTTGGGATTCATAGAAGTACCCATTGCGTCCAAGTAGGTAGACCTGCCTACCTTCTGTGCACCCGCTAACACTGCGGTTTCCTTGAGCTGACGAGAGGGACTCGTCTCATTCATCCTGGAGGTGCAAAACCAAAGCGGAAGCTCTGTGATAAGTAAAATGCTTAATAGCACGAACTAGATTCAGCGAAAATTTCTTGTAAACTTTTCAGCAAATGAACATTTTGTAGACACTGTCTCACTTGCCAGCTACATCCCCATGATATGAGATTTTTACAAGACAACTGAGGTAGCTATGACATTTTAAGTAGAAATTGGTATTAAACTTTTCCCCTTCCATCGACACACTTTTCAAGAGGACGAGGCAAGCCAGTGATGGGAGAGGCTTGTGGAACATGGAGTTACAAATCTGTACAGTTGCTAGCTACCGATATTTCCACATCTGAAGGATGACATGGACTAATTCTCAGCTTACGTTCCGGGGAGTGAATGAGTATAACTGAGCTCGGAGGCAAGGGAGGTTTCCACTCCTATCTCTGCACGAGAAAACCAGCTATAGGAATTTTGTGATTCTTAAATGTCAGAAACCTGTAGAATTATTGTATTACAATAACAAGATCACCCGTTGCCAACCAGTCAAAGTATACTCCTCTCAGTTCAATCTGTCAATGCCCTCAGCACCTCGTCATCAGTTCACCATCCTCTAACAATAGTTTTCCAGTTTTCCCTGAGGCTGTCTAAACAGTGTTCCGGAAAGGGCAGATTTCCCTTAGAACTAAGCAAGAGAATGAAAAAGTGATTCTTTCTTGAGATTTATGCCTAGATCCACTTTCCTGAACTTCAGATGGTGTTTACTTCCTAAATTAATTATGGTTGTTGGTTCCTATCGAATAGAATATTCTATTGCCTATTCACTCCTTAGTATTAGCGTGCCGTTTACTGAAGGATATTGATGGAGTGTCATCACTCGCTGAAGTGTCGGATTTCTCTGAAAATATCAACATGCAAGCCTTATAATTCCCCTTTTCATATATCATTCTTAAATGGTTCCTTTGGCTGCTTTTATGCAGCAGCACCAGGACAAATTGTGCCCTTGTGGTGGAGAACAGATATAGTGAGAGCCTTCATGCCACCTGACGTGCCTTGGCAGGCCCTGCCTCCGACACACCTCATCATGTCTTTCGTTCTGGCCACATTTTCTGTGGCCTGATTTTCTGTGGTCACCTCAAAGATTGAAAGAGAAAAGGGCTCCACTGTACTCTCGTGTCAATGTCAGTATCAGAACAGAATGCTCCACTGAGTTATTTGATAAAAGGGTGAAAATAAGGATGTGACTTCTATGGGATGTTCTTGAAGAATGGCCAGAGAAAACCTGCTAAGTCTGTGTGAAGGAGTTTATCAGAGCCTGGTGAGATATAATCCAGGTGAGAGATTTCATCCCTGGTGTTGTGTTCTTTTTTATGCTAATCAAATAATTTGAGAAACTGTATTTATAAAGCTATGACTTTGGGGTTGGATTAAGACAGTGTATCTAGTGCATACTACTAGGGGTAAGACGTATCAAAACACCAATCCAAATTTCAAAAACAGAATCATCGTAACTCAAATGCATACTTAATCAGGGACTATAGTAAATTTAGTCATATACTGATATATATAGCAAAATTAAATTATCTATACCTGCAAATTGTGAAATTTTTCACAATTTCTATAAAGTAATATGATTACTTTCAATTATTAGTTTTAAAAAATTATACAGTCTTCCAAGATCTTTTATTGATTAATTTTCAATGATCAATTTGGAAAAACCTGAGGTGATCAATCAAAACTTCACAGGTATGTTGACATAGATATGACCCTGTAATAGTGACACTTCTGTGTAATAGTGACACTGGGGAGTGGGATTTCATGATGAAGTAATTGTTCTAAGAATCTTTAGATTCATGAAAGGCTACCTACGGGCATAGTCAAAGATGAAAGTCTAGGGATGGGAGAACAAACATTGCATATGCAAAAGCAAACAAATGAAAAATCAAGAAAGACTTGAAGCCCTTGCTGATGAAGATCAAGGATTACAGCTTTGATAACAGGCTATGCCTCAGTGCGAAGAAGACCCAAATCTTCATCACTGGACCAACAGGTAGCATCCTGATAAGTGGAGGAGAGGTTGACGTCATCAGAGATTTTATGTTGTTTGGACCACAATCACTGCTCATGAAGGCAGCAGTGAAGAGATCAAAAGACATGTTGCATTGGGTAAATCTGGTGCACAATCCTCTTTTGAGTCCACTTTGCAGATTTGGCGCAGCGGATCCAAGCCACGCTCTTTTCAATCGCCTCAGATGCGTGTGAGAGTTAGGTATTGTGTAAGGAAGACTGAGGAACTGAAACATTTGAATTGTGGGGCTGGAAAAGGCCATAATTAAAGTACCACGGACTGCTACAAAGACAGCGTAATTCGTCTTGGAAGAAGTATGGCTAGACTGCTCCTTAGAGGCAAGGATGGGAAGGCTTCACTTTATATACTTTGAACATATTGTTGAGTCCCTAGAGAAGAAAATCATTCTTGGTAAAGTGGAGAGGCAGCAAGAAAGAGGAAGATCCTTCGTTAAATGGATTGACACAGTGGCTGCAACAAAGGGCTCGGGCATGGGAACAATTGTGAGGATGTCTCGGGACTGGGCAGGGTTCTACTCTGTTTTTGCTTTGGATCACTAGCCAACTACATAATGTAGTTGCAAACAATTGGCATTTTTATGAGGAAACAGATCAGAGTAGAGAAACAGATAAGACAACCATACAGATCAAAGTTGTCTTTTGGAGCAAGACTTAATCTTAAAAAACATGCTGACCATCCTTTGAGAAATAAGCAGGAGCCCTTATTTCCCGGGGCCCCTGTGGTCATGCATCGGGCAGTAGTTATGCACAGGGTCACTGTGAGTCAGAATCTGTACAATAGCAATGGGTTTGGCTTAGTTGGGAAAGGTTTTAAGAATGAGGAAGGCATGATCAGATTACATTTAGAAAGACTGACTCTGGCTTTGCAATAGAAAACGCGTTGGGCGGGAAGGAGCAGATACTTGTAAGAAGCCCAGCTCAGAGGGTACGAGGAAATCCAGCCAATAAGTATTCAGGCTATAACTATATTCTGTAGATACAACTGAATGGCAATGGGTAGAGTTAGAGTAAACAGAACCTAATATATTAATTGTAGTGAGTTGGGACAAGAGTTCGGAAAAGTATTAGCCGAGTTTTTCAGCTTATTTATGATGCAATTTTTGTGTTAAAATTAGGTGCCTCAGCTGATATTTGGGTCGGCTTATACTCGAGTATATATGATAGGTGTCTGGTTTATGACTTGGACAACAAGGTGTTGTCCATGTCCTGTTAATCTCCAGTCATATAGAAATGTAAGTGAATGAGTATTAGAGCAGTGCTAATAAATTTCTGTTGCAAGAAACTGATTTGTAGGTAAACTGTTAAGCAGATAAAATTTCCATTAAAGAGTCATGGGGTAGGAAAGTATACACAATTCTATAAGGATTGTGTCTAACCTCCTATAACTTCACAAGGGAGAGGAAACATCACCACCACTGTCATCAGCTGCTCAAGGGCAATTTCTATGAGGTTGAGGTCAGACATGCTTCCAACCACCAATCTTCCTTTCCAATTCTGATACCAGCTGTCTTTTCCTTAGCACTCTACTTCTCAGCTGGGATAGGTTATGTATTACAATGGTCACACAGAATTCACAGGCAATATTCACATTACCATGCTTATTAGAGAAGTTAATAGATAGTCATTTGGGTAAGAAGAGGACATGGAATAAGGTATATAATTATTGATGTCAGATGGCTCTTGGATGAAAGCAAAGAATGCCAGAAACATGGTTCCTTGTGTTTTATTGACCATGCCAAGGCACTTGACTGTGTGGATCATAAAAAACTATCAACAACCTTGGGAAGAATGAGAATTCCAGAACACTTCCTGGTGCTCCTGTGGAACTTGTACATGGATCAAGAGACAGTCTAATGATGAATTGGTTAAATTGGGTTGGGCTTTAAAGTGGGATTCACTTATTTGAACAGTGATTAGAATGGATGGCAGAACAAAATATAATGAGAGGGATGGAGAAAGAGATTCAATTCTATTTTATGTCTGTGTAAAATGAATCCAGAATCTTTTACTCAAAAAGTTACGATTTTGAAAGAAAACAATGATATTATTGCACTTTTTGTGGGTTTTAGATGTTTAGCACATATCCCCCTCCTTTATTTTGAACTCACATTGAATAGTACATACATTATTCATGAAGAGAAAATGTGTTAGTATGCACACTTGCATCAGCATCATATGTAGGATAGAAATAGTCTTTAGCCTTATGCTTCAGGAAACACCCTACTGAACCATACAGGGAGTAAAGCTTTTGATAGACATTTATCAATCCACCATAGGATGCCTGCTGTGACAAGCTGTCTTTCGGAGCTGAGGATTTGTGAAGATAAAATTATCCTGGGTTTGTTCTATAAAAGGAAAGTCAAATATAAATGTCCTTATTTTGTAACCTACCACTGCAGGTCTTGGACTCACTGAAAGAGTTATAAGTTTAAATTTACAGACTCTTTAGAGGTGATGTATGAAAGCTCATATCCTGGGTTTTTGTTCAGAAAGAAGTCACCACTGTTGCCAGGCGGTCACCCTCAAATCTCTCCTGAATTTATTTCAATTAGATTTCCTTTGCACTCAGCAATGAATACTGCCCTTGTTTCAACTACTAATAACTTTATTATGACGTCTCCAAAGAGTCTTCTTTCACCCTCATGCTAAAAGTCTTATCCGAAACATTTGATAGTTTGCTTCTTCCTTCTTTTCAAACACCTTCTTTATATTGCATTCAGGGTTCCACTCATTGGCTGTTCTCTACCTCCCTGATTTCGTCTTTATGTTGTTTAAACATCAGAGGTCTCAGATACCTGTACTTGGACCTCTACTGTTCTATATTTATATTTACTTTTGTGGGCCCCTGGGGTGCAGTGTGTGAAGCATTGGACCATTGGACCCTGGTGGTGCAGTGTGTGAAGCATTGGACCATTGGTTGAAAGGCTAGGGGATTGAGTCTACAAGCTACTCATCAGGAGCAAGATGAAGCAGTGCGTTTCCAGAAAGATTTTATAGCTTTGGCTGTCATCCTACGGAACAATTCTGCTCTGGCCTATGACGTCGCTATCAGTCAGAATGGGCAAAATGGCGGGGGAGCAGACTCTTCATTGGTAAGCAATCGTATTCACACTTACGGTCCTCAACATTCTACAGATGTTGTTGTTGTTAGGTGCTGTCTTCTCCACAATAAAATGAAACACTCTCTGGTTCTGTGCCATCCTTACAACCCTTGCTCTGTGTGAGCCCTTTACTGCACCTAGGGTATTAATCCATTTCTTTAAGGGTGTCTCTCTCTTTTTCCCTGACCCTCTACTTTAGCGAGCATGATCTCCTTGTCCAGAAAGTGGTCGTTCTTGGTCACATGTCCAAAGCATATGAGATGAAGTCTCGTCAGCCTGGTTTCTTTGGAGCATTCTGGATGAACTTCATCCAAGACAGACTTGTTTGTGCTTCTGACCGTCAGTGGTATATCCGGTGATTTTTAGCAGCACCATTATTAAACTACATTAATTATATTTTAGTGTTTCTCATACGTGATCTAGCTTTCACATGCGTATGAGGTGATTAAAAATACCTTGGTTTCGGCCAGGCACAGCTTAAGCAAGAGCACTGCTTTTGAACCCTTTAAAGAAGTGCCGTGCAGCACACTTGCCCATTGTGATTTCTGGATTGCTGCTCTCAGGGGTGTTGATTTATGAGTCTAAGAAAAAAAGACTCTAAAACTAATGACATCAAGTTTTAGATCCCTTGCCTAAAATGGTTGGCAGTGATCAAAACTTGTAATGCTTCTTTTTTTAAAAAAAATCATTTTATTGGGGTCACGTACAACTCTTATCACAATCCATTTATTCATCCATTGTGTCAAGCACTTTTGTACATTTGTTTCCATCATCACTCTCAAAACATTTGCTTTCTACTTGAGCCCTTGGTATCAGCTCCTCATTTCCCCCCCTCCTCCCTGCTCCCCCTCCCTCATGAACCCTTGATAATTTATACATTATTATTATTTTGTCATATTTCACACCATCTGACGTCACTCTTCACCCTCCTCACCGCTGTCCATCCCCCAAGGAAGAGGTTATATGTAGATCCTTGTCATCTGTTCCCACTTTCTCCCTGATTGGACTATTGAATTGTGTGATATATGAATTAAATGCCAATAAAACTGTTAAAACTTTTGTATCATCATCACTCCTTGGATGACTAACAAGCTTCACAAATTAACAGAGGTCCTCTCCATTTCTCTTGATTTTGTCTTCTTATCTGTTCACCTCAGAAAATGGTGAATCCATTGTTCACTTACCCATCTTGGAAATAGTGGTCACACTGCATTTTTTCTACCACACTTTATACCCAGCCTATCATCGTACCCAGTTTTGTTTTGTTCTTTGCCTTGGACACATTCACCATCCAACTCTTCCACCTTCCGTCCTTGCCTCTTTAATTCACCCAATTCACTGTCATTTTCTGGGAGGATGATTGGAATTGCTTACAAGCTTTCCTCCCTGCATCCACTCCTGCTGCCTTCCTGACAATTGGTGGCAGAGCTTCCAGGTGGATTTGTTTAGAGCAGCAGTTCTCAACCTATGGGTCGTGACCCCTTTGGGGATTGAATGACCCTTTCAAAGGGGTCACCAGATTCATCACAGTAGCAAAACGACAGAGATGAAGTAGCAACAAAAATAATTTTATGGTTGGGGGTCACCACCACATAAGGAACTGTATGAAAGGGTCATGGCATGAGGAAGGTTGAGACCCCCTGGTTTAGAGAATAAACAAGAACAAAATTTGTGATCAAAATTTGCCCATGACATTTGGTAGCAATGCAATTAGAATTGCATCTTTCTTGTGTTTCCCCACCACTCTGCACAATCTGAACCAACCCTTCCTCTCCAGTAACCTCATGATTGCATCTTTCAGTGGTCTCTTCCTCTAACCTTACCGAATTCATACCAAGTCTGCTCGTACTTCAGAACACAGGCAATTCCTACTTACCCTTCATCATCGCTGACCTTTCCTTGTCCTCAGAGGTCTGTTCAAATGTTAGTTTATCTGAGAGACTATCCCTGACTTCTCCATGGTAAATGACACCCTGTTCACAAGTCACTCATTCACTATACTTAACCACCATTTCAAAATATTCTCTGGTTCTTTTATTTTTTTAATTGTCTATCATCATGGAATAGTTACACATTTAAAAATAGGACTCTGTGCTCCTAATTAGGTCATATAAAGAGTCACTTTTGTGGAAACAAAGACCTCATAAGCAATAACTAGTGACTTACATATATGTTCTTGACGTCCTTAAGGAGTCCTGTCGTGGTTAAGCACTTACATAATCGAGTTTATCTTATTTTTCTATGACAGCAACCAACAACAGTAAAACTCTTCTCCTTGGTACCTTCCAATAATTGTTTCTATATGGTCTTATTTCTTTGTAGTTGTTCCTTGGCTAGAGCTGATAGAATTAACAGGTGCTATCAGAGCAATTCTAACTATTAGTGTTGAAGTAGAAATTCCAACTGGCAACCTAGCTACACCCGATTTTATGAGTCATGAAAATCACACAGATGACAAAAGAAGCTCCGTGTCAATTTGTGAATTTATTAAAGTGACCAGAATTCTGCTACTTATAGTACTTTCTTTCTAAGAAGTAAATTTCCATTACAATTTGTTCAATATATTTTCATTCATATTTTTTGCTTTTAGTACTTTCTTTCCAAGAGTTAAATTTTCATTACTATTTGTTTAATGTACTAAAACAAGAACCTGCTCCCCAGGGAACATCTTCTCCCAGGTTTAGATTTCTCACACTACAAGTAGAAGAAGCCAGTATTGACCGTTTAAAAACTACTTTGGCATTAGAGTGGCTAAGAGCTCAGGTGCTGGGCCGCAGTGGTGGCTTCAAATCCCGGCTCCCCCTGGATTAGTTGTGTGATTTGGTTTGAATCTTTCCCGAGTTTAGTTTCCTTGACTGTAAAGTGGGAAGCATAGTAGTGCCCACCCTATAGGACTATTGTACGGATTAATGCAGGGAAAGCACTTAGGTAAATTCTAGTTAAAGCTCCCAATGATTCGTTCCACTTGTTGTTAGTTCTCTGCTTGCTGATTTAAGTGACTATGTATTAGATGACACTGTAGGGGTCTTGGTTTTCCGGTAGATGGAAAAGCAGCCATGAATGTTCAAATGTGGCCCATTATAAAGAGAACCGAGTGTTGGTCACAGAAACGCCAAGGTCATAATGTGTTTGGGCACAATGTGTTTTCCAAGTTCTTTTTAAGTTCTAAGGTGAAGTTAAATTAGATTCTTATGGCATGTTTCCTCAAAAATGTGCAAGAATGGTTTCCCCTCCACCCATACAGAAAAAAAAAATCATTTAAGAATGATAAAAAATGAAAAAGTTGATTGAAAATGCTTTAATCACTGAGACTTGTATGTCTTTGTATTGCTATTGTATATTTATATTTTCCACCTGCACTAATGCCACAGACGCTTGCATGATGGGTGAGCATGCATGTCTGCATGAAAGTGCTAATGTTTCCTGAGTAGCATATGGGCTACTGGATCTGATACATGCAAACTGACATGTGCACAATCTACTGAGAACGATTAAACAATTTGTTACAGGAGAAACAGAATTTCTAGAGACGCAAATCAAAATACCAGCTTGAGTATTCTAATGACACTTTGTAGTTATATAGCACCTTTCTCAAAATGCTTCACACCTATTTTCACATCCAGATAGCAGCAAAGTGGCAGGTACTAAGCATCTCTTTCATGTGAAAGGAAATCTGTATCAGAATTAACCATTTGTGTCAGTTCTTGTGAGGTTTATCCTTCTTAGTTGTTCATGGTTGACTTTTATTTTAATTAAAATTTGAGAATTGATTTTTGTAGAGATAATATATAGATGCTCCTTCTTCAGATAGCCCAGCTTCTTGGGTTAGTTACTCAGCATGCAGATTGACTTAAGTATGGTAGAAAACATGCAACCCTGGTCCATGCAGGTCTTGATTTTTAAACCTTGCAGCATTACCTTATTCTGTTTGTACCACTGTATCTTGTTCAGTGTACAGGTTCTGAATGGGCACAATTCAGTGCTCTGAAAATCCCATTCTTAGCACACATTCAAATGCCTTTGCATAGTCAATAAAACACAAGTAAACATCTGTCTGGTATTCTCTGCTTTCGGCCAGAATCCCTGTGATGTCACCAAAGATATCCCGCCTTCCATGTCCCCTCTTCAGTCTGGCTCCACTAGCCAAAGGCTCCCTGTCCAAGTGCTGCTGCAGTCTTTTAAAATTATCTTCAGAAAAAGTTTACATGCATGTAATATTAGCAAATTAGATAACTCTAAATCAACCACGTGCAAAGAAAATTGTGTTTGTCAAGTAGGCTTGGACTTGCTTGAAATCTGGAAGATGGTCAGTTTCTTGTGAATCTAGGTATATGTAGATATGCAGGCATATTTGGAAAGAAATGGAACTCTGTTTGAGTACTCTGGTGTGTGTGGGCCGCAACAGAAGCTAATTACTGCCTTTCCTCTGTGGCTCCGGTTCTGAGGATTTCAAAACCAATAGCACATTATTCATTCCTGGAGGGTTTTCCCAGGACTACAGGGTGACAGCAGGTGGCTGGGGCTGCAAAGAGGGAAGTAGCAGTGGGGGAGGGAAGGGCAGAGACATGGGTAGCAACCCCCATTAATTATTTTGACCCCTGTCCTGCTGGGTGCCCGAGTCTAGAGTCATTAACTATGCATCTAGTCTAGCTCCTGGGGCCAAGTCCATTTGAATGCGAGCCTAATGTCAGAGCCTGGGGTCTGAGCACACCATGTCCAGGGCACAGCACTGTCAATTTTCCTCAGGTCCTCCCACCTCCTCTTCACAGAGTCCCCAGTTTGCAAAGTTGGTCTTTGGAATCTAACCATTTTGCTAAGTGAGGACAGATTCTTAGGCTCATTTGGATTTCTACATATTCTGAGATATATCTAAGCCAGATAAATATATTATATATATATATATATATATATATATAATCCCAGATATAACAAAGAGAAATAACCTAGTTTCAAATTTTGACACTTTTATATGGGCTTTAGGTTTGTTAAGCAACATTTATCTCCTCAAGAGAACCCCATTATGAAACTTCTGTGCTTTTGAACACCGTTATTGTTATCATTAAGCTGAAAAGATGGACATAGGCAGATGAATACAATCCCTTTTTTTTCCAAAAAAAAACCCTTTTAAAAAAACAATTTAAAATAAAAAATATTTATACTCAGAACTATTCAAATTTGCTCAGTGGAGCAAATACTTCTTGTTTCTTGAGTGAAATTTAGGGCATGTCATTACCTTGGTGATTTTCCCATACAGCACTGTCAGTAAATTCTGCACGCGCGCACACACACACACACACACACAAACCCATAATCTCATTTCTGTCAGTGCACAGACCCATCTAAAACTCAGCACCATGAACTGCTGCTAAAGTTAATTTTTACCCTCCTGGAGCTCAACATGGTTTCAGGCAGGAAGTCTGCAGTGAAATCAAGGGTCACACATGGCTTCTCCATCCCTCTCCTTTGTGTTTCTCCTCCTACCACGTCTCCAACCCATCATAGGCTACATCTGGCTCCTCTGGGGTTGAGAATAGAAGCAAAGAGATGAAGGGGGATGCCTCTTCTTACTTTACTGCCACTGCTATGATCTGGCATTTGTATTTTCTAGGCATGATAGATGTTCAAGGGTAGCATTTTTATAGAACTCTTAAATTAATTCCTTACAGAACTCCCCAGTGCGATATATTGAGCTGCATCTCTCCTGGCTCTCCACATATGCTTCTTTCGTCTCCATTTGGAGGAACAGAAGTTTACCTTCTTTGTCAGGACTGTGATAGGTTTACATTATACCATTCAACTGATTGCATCGCTAACGACAAGAAACTCTCATCGCCCTTCACCATCTTGAGCAATCCAAGTGGGGCTTCAGGAAAACACCTCTGTTTCCTGTTCTGGCATCTTAATCTCATAGCTAGAATCTTCACATTTTTATATTACTCAGATTAAATCTAAGGTATAAATCCCATGTATCTTAAATTCTAGAGAAAAACAACATTCTCTAAGTGTATTTTTGTTATTTCTTATCTATTATAATCACATTTTAAAAATGGGCAAAAACTTTCACTTGGAACAAATTTAAAGCTGCATTTTTTTACAGTAGTAAAGATACATTGCTTAAATAAAACAAAACTCCCCCTTTTTAGTCAATTAGAAATTAGTTCAGCAACTAGCACAACAATTGTTTATACATAAAAGTTGCTTCGTATGTTTAA
Source organism: Echinops telfairi (assembly GCF_000313985.2). Taxonomy (NCBI): domain Eukaryota; kingdom Metazoa; phylum Chordata; class Mammalia; order Afrosoricida; family Tenrecidae; genus Echinops; species Echinops telfairi. The sequence goes on from NW_022103896.1 coordinate 24,624,895, forward strand.
CCAGAAGGCATTGACCAAGCACTTGCAATTTGTAATTCCATGAAAATTTCAGTTTTCATGATGCGCAGTGTAGGGTTTGTCACATGTAGGCAGCTGTGAATCTGGTGGAGGTAGATCAGGCACCATTCCCGCACTGTGTCTCCAGTGTTGCCCCCCCTAGTGCTATGGGTCAGTGAGGGACATCGTGTCTTATAGTGGGGCCTGCCCTGTGGTCCTCTCTGTGCATTGGCTGCTCTAAGCAGGAATATCATCCTTGGAACTTAGTGGGCCAGGATGTGTTCCATTTTCTCTTCCTATCCCTTCATTTGCTCCTGTGTGCGCCCATCAGACATGTCCCTCTCCCTGAGATGTAACTTCAGGGCTGTCTTCTAAAGTGAATTCTTCTGCAGGGAGCAGGGGCTGTCCATGTAGTGGGAATTGGGGCTGGCCCCTCAGACCTCTCTATTGGTTCCCTGTTTTGTGCCAGTTTGGAACATTTTTAGGAACAAAAAGGACAATGGTGATAGCTAGAGTCTCCAAATTCACTTCCTGTTGGATACTTTGAAATACCCATTTGTTTGGTTTAGTTCAAAGAACAATCATCATGCATCCACTCTATGTAAACCAATGTACAAGATAATGAGGATGCAAAGATAAAGGTGTGATCTCTGCCACTGAGGAAATCAATTAACGAGTGAAGCAGAAGAGTCCATTGCAATAACTGTCCTTAACAGATTCTAAGAAAAGCTATCACAGCGAAGAGTCTGTTCTTGGAACTCTTTCAGAGCTGGTCACGATCACTGGTGTCCCCTGGAGCTGTACTGCATTGGCCTTTGGCACAGTGTATTTGTACTTGCTTTAATACATATCTCCAGATAATTGAGACAACATTTTCTCTACCATCTGATTTTTCAGTTCTAAAGATGTATTCTAAAGGAAAGTCACTTATTACAGTGGAGATATTATGTCATAATGTGTTGACTTATAGTTACATTGATTTCAGGTAAAATAATAGACTTTAACATAATACAGCTTTAAAATTCTGTAACACAATTCCATTAAAGGGGGATGGAAGACATCATATTTCCTTATCTTTCTTGCCCCCTTTAAAAAACATAATGCAGACCTGTTTTTGATGCAATTTTGTCTGAGTTTACTGTTTATGTTTTGCTCTTCTCAAATCAAATGGTCTTGTTTCCTATATGATTGGCTTAAATATATGTTCAGCAAATAGTAACTTCAAAATAATTTACTTTTATTTTTTTCCCCAAACCATTTCATTACGAGTTAATCCAGACATCATACCATTCCATAGTTCAATCATATCAAGCAGCGTTGTACATTTACAACCAAAATCCGTTTCAAAACATGTTCTTCCTTCTTGAACTCTTTGATATCAGCTCCCCCTAACACTCCCCACCCCCCCACCATACTATACTCCCTAGGAACCCTAATTCTAGTTGTTGTCACTATAAATTCACCTATCCCAGGTTTCTCATACCAAAAAA
>NW_022103896.1:24627074-24629363 GCF_000313985.2 Echinops telfairi
TTTTGTCCCGTTTTGTTTTTTATCTGCCTCTGGTTTACCTTAGAAACATCTTTGTTAATTTATGATAGAGAATCTTACCTATTGTCTTTCTGGAGCATAAGGGCCTTCTATTTATAGTGTCATTGATTAGTCCATGGTACACATTTTTTAAAACTCTATTGAGACAGAGATCAAACAAGTGTAGGCTAACTACATATCAAAATGCCGGATTATTGCTTTTCTTCTTTCTTGAAACATTTTCTTATTCACAGGAAAATGAAGGCAGAGTGAGAGGGGGAAGCCCTCAGAATCTTCATGAGAAGGCCACATCCACAAGGAGGCATCATCAGGCTGTGACCTGATTGACAGGCTAGACTCCACCCCTTCACTCTTAACATCTTCAAGTTGACATGAATTATGTAACTACCACACTATTCATTGGGCAACTTCAGAGCAATAGGTCCAAACCTACCTTAAGTCCAGCAACCATCAATTCCTCAATCTTGGCCTAGTGATCATATGGTTCTTCTTCTACGAGGGCATTTTAGCTTCTAGTTCAAGGGAGTATTTCTGTTCCTTGATTCTGTTCTATGCGAATTTTGGGTAAAGTCCAGTTCAATTAGTGGGGTTTCCAATGTGGGTTTTTTCTGATGTAGTCTATGCATGGTGTTGTGTACTTCAGAAGTACGGAATTTAGTGTCCAACTTGTCTATCACCCATTGCCTGGGTCACCAGAGTTTGTAAAATTGTCCAGATAGGTCCATATTACTGGATGCATTTTCCCTATGGGATCTCTACAAGAAAAGTTAAGCAGTCTTCCCAATGGTAAGCTGCCCTTCTTGGCCACTCAGCATCAGAAGGGCAATTTCCCCTCCAATACAGACATGACCTACCCCTCCTCTTGGTACACCTCCCAGTAAAGTTCGCCAATTACTCTTAAAGGGTTGTCTGTTAATTTTTGGGTGACCATAGAATGCTGCTACATGATGAGAATTAATTGGTCTTCTCCTTCTACACCACCAAAATGGGAAAGTGAGCCTATCTGTCGTGAGGCTGCCTCTCTTGAGGTGGTTTTTAAGATGTTCAGATGAGGTAGTCATATATAGATTATGGGAGCTACATAAGCATACTGCTTGATGCCTAGGATGACCAGATTGGAAGAATATAAGGCCTGGGAACTGGAGCCTGTCTTCCTCTTAGGCTTTATCCCTATAGTAGTGACTCTACAATGTTTGATCTTTTTATGATTGACTAACTTCACTCACTTTAATGGTTTCCAGGTCCCTATGTCATGAAGTGCTTCATCACTGTTTCTTAGGGAGACATAATATTCCACTGTGTTTATTATGTACCATAATTTCTTTATCCATCCTTCAACTGATGGACATTTGGAATATTTGCAGTTCCTTGGTATTGCTGCTAGGAACATGGGAGAGCATATGTGTGTTCGTGATCTTTCTCACATTTCTTTGGGGCATATACCCAGCAGAAGTATTGCCGGGTTGTATATTTCTATTCCCAGTTATTTCAGGAGGTGCTATAATGGGTTCTACAATGGTTGTACATATTTACAATCCCATCAGTGGTGTACGGAGAGTTCCAGTCTCTCCACACTCTCACCAGCATTTGTTTTTCATGTTTTTTTGTTTTTTGTTTTGTATTGGGCTGGCATTGTGGGAGTAAGGTGATATCTCCTTGTTGTTTTGATTTGCAACTCCCAGAGGGCTAGTGATCGTGAGCATTTTCTCATGCATTTGCTATCGATCTGTGGGTCTTCTCTGGTGAATTCTCTGTTGATGACCTTTGCTCACTTTTTAAATGGATTTGTTTTTCTTCTTGTTGAAATGTTGCAGAAGAATGTAGATTTTAGTGATTAGCCCTTTTTCCAGTCTGTTGCTGCTTAAGTTCCCCAGCCAAACTGTGGGATCTTGTTTTTTGAAGTAATTTGTTGATGTGCATTAATGTTTTATTTTTAACAACCCCCTGTCATTTACTTTGTCTTCCACTGTGTGCTTCCTTTATTAAGCTTGGTAGTCTGTATATTCCCTATAAAAGGAACCGTAAGTTTGTTCCAAGTTTCTTGTAATAAGCCCAAGGCTCTGGGGTTTACATTTAGTTCTCTAATTCATTGTGAGTTCTTTTTTGTGCATGGTATATAAGTTCCGTTTCATTCTTCTGCAGATATAGATCAAGATTTTCAACTAGTTGTTGAAGAGGGCTTCTTTTCCCCACTTAGCTTATTTTAGTCCTTTGTTGAAAATCATTTGTCTATAGGGGATGTTTTTATTTCTTAGTTTTCTATTGTGTTCC
>NW_022103896.1:24629463-24631355 GCF_000313985.2 Echinops telfairi
TACTATATTAAGTTTTCATATTGATGAATGTGGAATATTCTTCCATTTGTGTATGTATGTTTCTTGGTGTCTTATAATGATGTTCTGTAATTTTCTTTGTACAAATCTTATATTTCTTTGGTTAAATTTATTCTTAAGAATTTCATCTTTCCTGTGGCTATTGTAACTGGTATTTTTTAATGTCTTTTTCAGATTCCTTTTCATTAATATACAGGAATCCAAAAGCTTTATGTTTGTTAATTTTGTATCCTGCCACGTTTGCAAATACCTCAATTGTTTCCAGCAATCTGTTTGTACAGTCCTTGAGGTTCTTTATATTTTAAATCATGCCATCAGAAAATAATGAGTATTTCACTTTTCCTTTGCACAATTGTATTTCCTTGATGTTTTTTCTGTTATTTAATAATTTTCGCTGACTTCCAGCTTGATGTTGAATAATTGATTACTAACTTAGTTAAAACTTATTTTTTAGTATTTTTATACTTAATGTTGTTAATACTTATATCTTAAAAATAAATAATTTTATTGTTGTGCTGCAGCATATGAATTAGAGAAAGGAATTGGAAAATTGATATTTGTGAGTTTATGTTCAGTGAGTTATTGTAGATAAGAAGAAAACAATTTTAGAGGGGAGAAAAAAGAAAATGAAAAGAAATGATAAGTATATTGGTTAGGAGTTAGTTTGGCTGCAAAGTAAAGCCTATTCTAGGGCTTAAAAAAATACTGGTTTATTTTTATCAGATTACCAGAAGCCAGAAGGTCAGCTATTGTCATAAAATGAAAACTTTAGCTGTCCAGGAAAAATTTAAAAAATTTTAACTTAATTGTGTTCTTTGTTTTATTAAAGATATAATTGCTATATAACATTTATTATTATTATATTTATATAACCGAAGGCTTTATTGCTTTTCAAAAAAAAAAACCTAAGTTTTTTTCTGAAAGATTGCCATTGTTTCCCTGAAATATCCAAGAGCTATAAGGTCTTACAGTTGACTAAGGGGCACTTCTGCTTCCAGAAGGTCTTCTTAGTTTACCAGTCCTAGCTCTGTGGAGAGCATGTGATCTAATAGCTGTAGATTGACGTCATATGATTTCACGGAGAATGCTCATCCAATGATACACTGAGGCTCAAGCTGGCCTGGTCCAAACCCATTAACAATGACCTATGGCTCAAGTTCCAATATATTTTTCACATTTATTTGTTCAACAATGTCTCCAATAGCTGAAAGGAAATAAGTTAAGAAATAATAAGATAATGTTGCTGTTAGTGCTGTAGAGAAGAAGTCAAAGTTAAAGACTGTTTAGGAGGTAGAATCAATAAGGTTTGGTATTTTCTTGGGAGAACTGGGTAAGAAATATGGCATCAATATTTCGGCCTTAAAAAGCTGGGTAGATCACAGAATCTTTTATTGAGGTTGATTTCATTTCCTGCAACAGTGAACACTAGCAGACCAGGTGTAGGAAGAGATGAATTTACTTTGAAATACATTCAATTTTAATTGACAATAATTTAAACATATAGAGAGATTCTAGTTGAAACCCAGAACTATATATAATCTATATAGTCTAAAACACTAGATGTGTTAGTCTGGATAGACTAGAGAAACAAATTCATAAGCATGCATATGTATATAAGGGAGTGGTTTATATACAAGAGGATCTGAATGTTGAGAAAACATCCCAACCCAGTTCTGACCAAGTCCTGGCCTGATAAGGCCATAAGCCTGATATTAGCCCATATGTCGGATACCAATCTATAAAGTCCTCTTCAGACTCACGAAACACATGCAATGAAGCCAAATACAGGATGATCACAAGCCAGTGGGTAGAAAGTCTTTGGGTTCAGTGTTGTTGTAAGCATCTCAGTACAGGCAGGGGTCTCTCTGTGGCTT
>NW_022103896.1:24631455-24633572 GCF_000313985.2 Echinops telfairi
TGACTACCACACTAAACTAAAATAAAAGTTCAGTTCTAGACTAAAATTAATCAGCCAAATATAAATATATATAAAGGTTTACAAGAGTCGTCCCGAAGAAAAAAGTCATTAAAAAGATAGGAGAGAAGGAAAAGATTAAACTAAATGTTAGAAGAGACTCTGCAACTCACTCTTAATTGGAGGGTAGGCAGAGCAAACAGAGGAAATGATGAGCTCCGAGAGCTGACCCCCAAATTTCAAAGGGCAGCTTGAGAAGCCAAAGTCAAATGAAGTGTGTGAAGACCAGGAGTTAGAAAACCAAAAGGATAGAAGATGCTCAGTATATCTTAAACTGAAAGAACTCAAGAACAATTTCAGGCTTTGTGTTGCACCCTTGAAAGATTCTATGCCAAATATTGCACACTACTGGAAGACGGAATACAGAGAGTCACTGTACCAAAATGAACTAATCAGCAGACAACCATTTCAACAGGTAGCATCTGAGCAAGAGCTAATGGTACTGAAGGAAGAAGTCCAAAGTGCACTGAAAGCATTAGTCAAAAATAAGGCTCCAGGTTGTGATGGAATACCAAATGACATGTTTCAACAAGTCGATGAAGTACCAGAAGCACTGGTCTTGCAAAGGAATTAAGAAGACTGCTACTTGGCCATTTGAGTGTAAGAGATTCATATTTGTACCCATTCTAACGAAACGTGACCCAACAAGATGCTTAAATTATTGAACACTATCACTAACATCATAATCAATTTAATCTTTGCTGAAGACCGTGCAGCAATGGTGGCAGCAACCTGCTGAATTGGCAGAGAGCTCCCAGCAGTTCAGGCCTGATTCAAAAGAGGATTTAAAGCAACATATATCCTTGCTGGTGTCAGATAGATCCTGACTGAAAGCAGAGAACACCAGAAAGATGTTCACGTGTGTTTTTTTGACTATGCAAAAAAACAAAACAAAACAAAGCCCCAACTATGTGGATCATAACCAACTATGGATATCCTTGAGAAGAATGGGAATTTCAGAGCACTTCATGGTGCATGTGTCAAGAGGCAGTTGTTTTAATAGAAAAAGGGCTTACTGTTTGGTTAAAATCAGAAAAGCTGAGAGACTACTTCAGTATGCAGAGTGAATAATCAGAGAAGCCAGCTTATATAAAGAAGAAGGCAACATCAGGATTGAAGGAAGGCTTATAAAGGACTGCGATATGCAGGTGACGCAACCTTGCTTGCTGAAAGTGAGGAGGACTTGAAGCACTTGCAGATGAAGGTTCAGGACTGCAGCTTTCAGTATGGATTACATGTCAATTAAAGAAAACAAAATCCTTGCAACTGGACGAGTAAGTAACATCATGATGAATAAAGTTGAAGCTGTCAAGGATTTGTCTTGTTTCGATCCACCAACAATGCTTATGTAAGCAACAATCAGGAGATCAAATGATGCATTGCATTGGGTAAATCTGCTGCACAAGACTTCTTTAAAGTGTTGAAAAGCAAGGATGTTCTTTTGAGGAGTAAGGGGTGCCCGATCCAAGCCATGGTGTTTTCAATTGCCTCATTTGCCTGTTTAAATTGGACATTGATAAAGAATCTCGAGCAAGGATTGATGGGACAAGTGCTGGGGAAGAATCCTGAAAGTACCACGGACGGACTTCCAAACAGATAGAATTGTCATGGAGGAACCACAGCTACAATGTTCCTTAGAGACAAGGATGGTGAAAGGTTTTCTCACGTTCTGTGAACATGTTATCACAAGACCCTTGTCTCTGGAGACCATGTCATGCTCAGTAAAGTCCAGAGGCAGGGAAAAGAGGAAGGCCCTTGACAAGCTGTATGGACGCAGTGGTTCCAACCATGGGCTCAACCTAAGAACAATTGTGGGGACGGAGCAGGACCGGGCAGTGCTTCTTTCTGCTGTGCTTAGGGTCCGGATGAGTAGGGATGGACTCCACGGCCCGGAATAACAACAAATATCTGCATATTCCATGAGATAGCTAGGGACAACGGAACATTTGTTTTACTGTATTATTTTTTTCATGAATTCATTATTTTATTTATTTATTTATTTATTTTAAAATCATTTTATTAGGGGCTCATACAACTCATCACAATCCATACATGCATCC
>NW_022103896.1:24633672-24636532 GCF_000313985.2 Echinops telfairi
CAACGATGAAACATACAACTTTCCTCTAGTTCCTAAATGCTTCCTCCCCACACACTATCATGATCGCAATTCTACCTTACAAATCTGGCTAGACCAGGGGATGCACACTGTACAGAGAGAAACTAAACATTTATTTTAAGAGAAGAAATTCCATTAAAGCAGTAATCTTTTGTCAGTAAGGATTCCTCATAAATTCTGATCATTATTAGATAAAAAGTCTTATTGAGAACTAGATAGCTACATTTATTCAAATGTTGATAGAGAACTTTTTCTTCAAAAACTGGAATTTATGTAATTTGGGGAAAAAGATGCAACAACTTGTTCAGAGACCTTGAGAGGACCTTCTGTCCAACCATTGGAGACAAGGTTATGATTATGTGTAATATTTAATGTGACAGAAATAGATGAACAGTGAAAAGCAAGAGAGAAAGTAGAGAAGTGAAAATATTTGGGGAGGTGGGACAGACTCTTGTTTATCTTCTGAGTATACAACTTATTTTCTGTTTAGCTTTGGACTACTTATTTAATGTACACATTTTCTCATATCTAAAATGAGAGACTTGATATCACATGGTGAAAAACTATAAAATATGTAATATGCTTAGCATGGTGTCTATATTATATGTAGGATTTAATAATTATGAGTAACTACATTGTTCTGATCTGTTTGCCTTTTATGACAGATTACACAAATGAAAATTTAAAAAAATAAAATATTTGACTGAGGTTTGGCCGAAGCTCATATCAAAAGGTAGGAAATAAAAGTTTAAAAATAGATTTTAAAAATCTGCTAGTTTAAAATGAAATATGTGCATGTGGAAATCATACAAATATTTTTGCTAATTGTTTATGGTTATTTGAAACTCAAGTATTTGCAAAAAGGACAATATTCATTATTTTTATTTTTCTTCCTTATTATGATTTGCATAATGATTAAAAATTCAATTTCAGACAGCAACTGAAAGTAAAAAATAGTTGGATTGAGTTTATGGTTAAACATAAAATAATGACTATATTTCCTGAACTGGAATTAATGTCGATAGTACAGTAGTTGTCTTAAAAATAGTTCTATAACAAATTAAACCATGCACACATCGATTTTTTTTATGTTCAAAGTGCATATATTATATATCTAGTAATTTAAAGCCTGATACTAAATCATTGAAGCCGTAAATGAAGGAAATTCAATATCCTTTAGTGCAGTGTCCTCTCTGGCAAGATGTAAAAAGTAACAGTCTGACATCCTAGAAAAGCCCGCTAGACCCAAATCCTGGGGCTTCAATCCCTTTTTCTTTCACAAAACGGTGCTGCTTCTACAAACTGTCTGACAGTCTATGCCACAGCTAAGAATCTGGCATCAACCTACCGAGTGATACAGAACCTTTCTGAAATCCTAAACTTGAGCAAGCAAGCTGGGAAAAGTCATGTAATTATTCACTAAGCGCCTTTTGATCAGCCCTTGTGTCAATCTACAGTGATCCACGGCTATCCGTTTGCTAGGGCAGTGGTTACAGGACTGTCGCTTGGCTTTTCATGATTAGATCTGCTTTGTTTACTTTACATTTTCCTATGTCTGAGGCTTGTTCCTGTTAGAACTCTTCAGTGCACCTGAAATCTATTTAAATTCTCAACTGCCCATGGGGGTACAACTCAGTCTCAGCCTTGTTTTGCAATGGCCGGCTCCAACTCCCAGGAGGCCAGGCCACTGAGCTAGCTGGTGAGTAGTAGCCGATTATCTTACAGATGTTCCAGCCAGACACTTCCCAGCTTCAGGGCAGGAAGTGGTATTTCAAAATGAGATCTTACTTCCAGATACAGCTACCCTCACAGATATTTTATCTCAGATACTCAAACAAGGGCATGATCTGAAAAATATTTTCATGGGAACCATTCACACAAACAATGAAGTAGTCCAGCCATCACTGATTTTCAAAAACATGTGAAAGACCTAAATAATTGCCATCTGTAGTTCAATTACATTTTTTGGGGGTGGGTGGGGATAATCTACTTTTACTTTATGAGCTTTTTCTTATATTACTATGCATGGTCTCCAAGGTCTTGTGCTAAATTATTTTCTTCCTTTGCCCAAAGTGGTTTAAATTTTGTGGTTCTTACAACAATGATTTTTGCTTTTTGCTTATTTTACTTTTGCGGGGGTAGGTGTTTATAATCTCTCTCTCTCTCTCTCTCTCTCTCTCTCTTTCTCTCTCTCTCTGTCTCTGTCTCTCTCTCTGTTACTCACTGCCATGGAGTAAAGCTGACTCATAGCAACCCCCAGTGGGTTCCTAAGACTGTAACTGCTCATGGGAGTAGAAAGCCCAGGTTTTCTCCAGAAGAGCTGCTGGTGGTTTTGAACTGCTGACCATGTGAATGACTGGCCCATGCTTAAACACTACATTACCAGGACTTTCACCTTTCTCTAGAATATGGTAAAAACAATGGTCCCTAACTTCAGAAAAATGCCTATATTTGCACATGCATACATGTGTATCCGTTGGGGCTCATTGACTAAAACCCTTCATGTCTTTCTTTAGTGCTGCAATATGAGCACTAGAAATTAGTTAAAATGGTATTGTAATAACTTAGGGAAGACATATTCAATTACTTGACAGGAATACTAAGCAGGGAACAAATGAGTTTGGGTTATAGTTTCAATAATATTTCATCGACTCAATCATTCCCACCTTACTGAAATTCTCTTCTGATCTTAAACCTACATGTTTTTGCCTTTTAATCACCATACCTCATTTGTTATATTCTAGTATATATTTTTTGAAAATGCATCCATTTCTGTTTTATGAAACTCTGTAGTTCCCAAAAGTGAACAATACTATCCTTTGGGGGGGTCCTGGAAAAATCC
>NW_022103896.1:24638748-24652531 GCF_000313985.2 Echinops telfairi
AGGGAGGGGAAAAATGAGGACCTAATGTCGGGGGTTTAAGTGGAGAGAAAATGTTTTGAGAATGAAGTACAAATGCGCTTTACACAATTGATGTGCGTATGGATTGTGATAAGAGTTGTATGAACCCCTAATAAAATGTTAAAAAAAAAAAGAAACACGATGAGATCTACAACCAGAAAATAAAACTACACTCACTGTAATCAAGTCTATTCAAACTTGTAGCGACCCTGCGGCACAGTGTAGAACTGCCCGTGTGCGTCTGAAGCTGTGAATCTGCACAGCAGTAAAAAGTCTTCTTTCCCAAGGAGGGACTGGTCACTTTACATGCCAACCTTGTGGAAAGTGGTCCATCTTATAACCCACTCCCCTAGCAGAGCTCCTTGGGATCTTTATAAAGAAGTTTAAAGTTTCTAGTAGCCACCTTAAAAAACAAACAAACAAAAACCCTAAACACCCAGGTAGCAGATTAAAGGAACTGAAATACGCCCAAGGGCCCAAGGCCACCAGGTGAGATGAAGTGGACAACTTCTATCCCAAGGATATGGACGTGGCCATTGTACGTTGGTTCAAACCTTGCCTTGAGGGTGCCCAATAAGGGACAACTTAAGACTCCATATATGCACTATTTTTATACCCCCTTTGCTATTGTATGACATATACACATTAGGTCTTCCTTTGCGGATGAGAATTGCTGAATATTTCATCCTCTCTGACCCTCACTGTCAGTGTAACTAGTGTCCAGTCACATAAAATTTTAATCTGTACAAATAATAATCTATGTATTTTGGTCTAAAAATGTGTCCTATATATGTGTACTTCCTTTCTCTTGCCAGTGTTTTAAATCCTACACTATTGGCTAAAATCCTAGTGTAAAAATCCTACGGTATTTTAAAATCCTAGTGTTTTAAATCCTACACTATTGGCTAAAATCCTAGTGTAAAAATCCTACCTACACTATTGGCTAAATTAATGGTAACAGCAATAGAACTACCATATTCCCCATGGGGACATTTTATAATGTCCTACAACAAAATAAAAGTGATATGGTAAAAATGAACCAGAGACATATAAACCCTAGTACTCGAATGGATTTTGAGCTCCCACTGAATTGTAGCCCTAATGTACAACAGTTCTTAAGACACGGCCTTTCTCAGTATCCATGAAATGATCACTGGAGAAGCGGCTGCTGTAACAGTCTGGTGAAGGAAGCATACGGTGCCGGGCTATCAGAAAGAATAACGTCTTGGCTCTTAAAGCTTTGTCTTAAAACAAGCAGGCACCTAAGTGGAATATCAGTTAAGTCTACATGGAGAAGCACACCAGCCTGCGTGATCCAAGAATTGTAAACAGTAAAAACCAACCCTTGAGGAAGGGATGATATTAGAGCTTACATTATGAATGTCCGGTTTTCAGAAGGCTTTGGATGACAGTGAATGTCCAAATGCCATTCTGGGGGTACCCCATGTGGATTAAGCCTCTGGTGAATCCCCTCTTCTTGTGGCCCAGAGATAGGAAAGGTCTTGCATTCACACAGAATATATTGTAGGGTGATTCATACAGTTGGAGGTTGGTCAAAATGTGACACCTTGTCATTGACCTTCTTCTTGATCAAAAGTGTAATTCTCATGTTTGTAATATTTTCTGCTTTATTTTCTACTGAGTTTTCTATCTGTTTCATCATGTCACATTGTTGTTGGGCACTTTGTTTGAATTTTGTCCTGATTTTGTCTGTTTTTCTGTATCTGAAACCCAGATTCGGTAAACCTATAGAGACTACAACTGGCTGAATGAATTCAAAGGGACATGACAAGGGTGGCCAGCAGGAAATAGGGAGCTTACAACAATGAGTATCAGAAAGAAGAAATGTCCCGGGATACATTGTGGTGACGTTTGTATGACTCTTATGAATGTGATTAAACTATTGAAATGTATGATATGTAAATTGTATATTAAAAATAAACAAACTAATTAAAATAAAAAGAATCATGTGAGATTAATTTTTATAATTTTCTGTCAGTATGTCCTAAATATTATCAATTCACTATACAATTAATTTCAAAATACCAATATCGTACATTTTTTCCTATTTTGTCTTCAAAATTTGAAAAGTATTTTACACTTACAGTTCATCTCACTTAGATGCTAAATTTTGAATGTTTAATGTGAGATATAGATCTGCTTAATCAGGTTGTATTGGATGGAAAAATTGCATTTTTTCAGCTTTAATACTTAAAGTAATTGGATAAACTAAAGAACTAACTACCTCCTTAGCTGTCCTAGCCACATGTCAAGTGCTGGATAGCCAAATGCAGCTGATGACTGCCATATTAGCGCAGAGCTACAAGACGAAACTCATGCTTGGTAATTATAGAAAAAAAGTCTTTTGATCCATGCTCCTCTCTTGCTAATGTCCCTTCCCAAACCTCTAGCCATAGCAAACATTCTGCCTTTGCTCAAATGCAGTGTACTCTTTGGTGACTCCATTCCTGAAGGCCCTTGTCCCAGGTTATAGGAATGGTGTTTGTTTGGGTTGTCAAGGAGTACATGCGAGCCGTGCTGACTCTGTGTTTGCAGAGGAGCACTCTTCCAGAGGCTCTCAAGGCTGTGGTCTTTGACGAGTTGCCAGGGTTGTCTTCCGAGGCACCTCTGCGTAGATTCAAACTGCACATTTTCCAACCAGCAGCCACGCGTTTCATTACTTTCAACACATGCTCTTCCCTTTCAAATACGTGCCTTTTCTATGGAAGATTCCTAGGACAACCGCTTGGGTTCTATTGCTATTCCAGCTAAAATGTAAAACAGAGTAATCATTTCTCTATGGACCTGGAAAAGACCCCTAGTGACTAACTTCAGTGGGTGTTACCCTTTCTTAGCTGTGCTGTTACACATTGCTCTGTCAACAGAAGAGAGAACGGAAGCCCAGAGAAGTATGAGTCCATGGTCACTTATCTAGAAAGGAGGAAAGGAAAGCGAAGTCTTCAGCTAGAAATTACTATTGTTTCACCAACTGTACAAATTTATCCACATCGATCTTATTCTGTGACATCGAAGAAAACAAATGTGCAATATAATCGACTGTTTTGTTATTAAATGATAACAGTTATATTTACATTAATTTCATAAAGTGTTCTGAATAACACAACTTTTTATAATATTAAAGACTTTTCTTGTTACTTAGGAATCATTTGAGAACTAGAAGAATTTTAGGAATTGTCTGAACTCATGAGTTTTCCTTTATTGTTTTAAGTTTCAGAACATTTTGTTCAACTAGCATGGTATCAAGTTCCCAAAGCTTAAGAGATTAAAAAGAAGAGTAAATTGTCCATGATAACTGACCACAGCAGTAGCAGATCAAGGACAAAAATATAGGTATTTCAGTTTTTAGTTTACTGCTTTTTAATTTTATTTCCCAAGGTTTTGACCTATTGAAGACCAAACTTTTATTCTTGAACTTCAGTGGGTAGAAATATGTCCCCAGGAAAAAGCAGGACAAAAGTTGTGGAATTTAAAAAACTAAGTGTTTGGTTAGTTAGCTAGATACAGAATTTTCTAAAGTGTAGGAAATTTAAATTTCTGCCACCAGCAGAATATAACTATGTTTCCTGCAGGAGTAGAAGTTGTAATAATTCTTTTGAATACCACCTTCACAGTTTTATTTTCATTATTTTTCAATAATTAAGACTTGAATTTCAAGTCTAGGCAATGCCTGCGTGTTTCTCTTTATGTCTTTCTGAAAGTTCTCTAAGAAAAGAAAGTGAAAATTATTAGAGTGGTAAGTAAAACCACAATAAAGATATCAAATTTGTTAAAACAATGACAAACTATCAAAATTTAGACTTACATTTCTAAACAAAAATAAATTAGAATGGTATGATATGTGAAAGTTGAATTTTTAAGGAAATATTTCTTAAGATGTCTTAGTAGTGTCAGTGAATGAAAGAATTAGGTGCATGTCAGATGGTGAATAAATTTGTTTTCAGAACCTTCCACATTATAAATGTGAAGGTGCTACATGAGAATTCATAAGACAACAGTACCTGAGAAATCATTGGATTTTCTTGATTCTTAATGTAAAACCATATTTATTTTTGTTGTCCTTCTGGTGGCATAGTGGTCATGTATTGAGCTGCTAAACATAAGGTTAGCAGTTCAAATTAACCAGCTGCTCAGCACGAGAAAGACTCGGCTTTTTCCTCCTGTAAAGAGTTACAGTCTCTGAAAACCACAAGGGCAATTTTATGCTTTTCTATAAGGTAATTGTGAGTCAGAATTGTCTCAAAAATCAGTGAGTTTTATTTTTAATGTTCAGGGTATTTGGATCAGGAAAATGGACAGAATATTAAAAAAAAACAAAGACAGGGAAGATATTGCTTACATAGATTCCCAGCTATCATGTGAGGATTTTATTCTAAACTATCAGATCCACCTGGTTCCAAGCCTGAATTCCATAATTTGAGCAAGTGTCTGTCCTACAATATTTCTTCCAAACATTGACATATTTTTCACAGTCATTCTTGCTGTGGCTTGGATGCAAAATATTTCCCTTTTATAATCATGAAAAGCAGTGACATCACTGCATGCATGTTTTGTTCAACACAGTGAAACACGGCCTGTGTCTGCTCCATCCTCACGATCGTGGTGATGTTTGATCTCATTATTACAGCCACTGTGTCAATCCATCTTGTCAAGGATCTTCCTCTTTTTTGCCGCCCCTGTACCCCACCAAACATGATGTCCTTCCCAGGGACTGGCCTCTCTTGATAACTTGTCTAAAGTATATGAGACAATGTCTCACCATCCTTGCCTCTAAGAGGCATTCTGCATGTACACTTTTCAAGACAAATCGGGTTGTTCTTTTGCCCGTGCATGGTACTTTCAGCAGTCTTCACCAGCATATTGGGTCTTCCTTATTCAATGTCTAACTTTCGCATGTGTAGAGGCAATTAAAAATATCATGGCTTGGTTCAAGTGCACTTCAGTACTCAAAATAAACATCTTGCTTCTCAACACTGTAAAGAGGTTTTGTGCTGCGGATTTATCTAGTGCAGTGTGTCATTTGATCTCTTGACTGCTGCTTCCATGTGCATGATGGTGGGTACAAGCCAGACAAAACCCTTTGCAACTTCAATCTTTTCTCCATTTACCATGATATATACTTTTTTGTCTAGTTATGAGGATTTTTGTTCTCTTTACAGTAATCCATATCGAAGGCTGCCTTTTACTGGAAAACATAGGAGTTATGTGGAGGCATTACCATTAGAGTACATGATACTGTTTTTCCATATACATGGTTTTAGCCCTGCTCTCAATCTTTGGATATACATAACCCACCTGCACCATGAATTCACCCGGAAAGGTGCCAGATAACTGTCCTTATCTCTTGTCTTACCTGTTCTAGAATTCTGATGAAAAAGGAGTCTTCCTTCTATGCAAATCATGATCAGGACATAACCATTTATTACAGCCTTTCCTATCCCTTGTTCTCATTTTTCATGTTCCAGAAAGACTGTTCTGATTTGTTGTTAAGAAATATCTCTATACTTATTTATCTATCCATGTAGGCATCCATCCATTTATCATCTAATGGACATAAACATGCAATCATATTCCCTGATTTTCTATATCTCAGACACACATTCAAAGACTCTGAGGAATGGATATAATAAGAAAATACAATAAAGTATTTTATAAAATAATATGAAAAGACAACAAAGTCCACCTCATCTGACAATAAACAATCATATACCAAGAATCAAAGATTAGTGACAATTTCATTGTTCGATTTCATACACATTTATTTAGGGTAATCTCTGTGCTCTGTCTTGCATAGCACTGTGCCATGTGTTAATAGACAGCAAAATGAGGAAGGCCCCATTTTCTTACCTTGAAGGAGCTCATGATTTAGATAAAAGAACTATCACTGTCATTCTTCTACTTTCCCCATAACAAACCATTAGGTATAATAATTATTTCTTTAGTCTTTTATAGTACCCTATTGAGTTTTTGATAATTGTCTCTTCATGAGTGAGCCACTTCTATTGATTTATCACTATGTAAATATGTCATTCACATAGAGAAAGGGTAGAATCAGGTTATCCTCAATCGTGGGCATCAGTCTCACAAGGCCAGTGGATCAGGCCTCCTAGAAATTGTTAAGTTTCTTCATGCAGCCCTCTTGTGCTTTAGAAAAAGGATCTAGTTCTCTCTTTTCCAGGGACCTATATTGATGTGGGTCTGGGAAGGTGCTATTCAATGCACATGCTAAGATAAGTAGACCCTGAGAACCCTAGCATGTGCTCAGGTCAAGAGGCAAGGAATGTGCTGCTAGCTCGGAAGTAGTTATGAGATGTGTTTTCGGTCAAGGTGCCCCTGAAAGGAAGTTGGCTACCTTCTCATCCTGCCCAAGGAACCATGCCAACACATCTGGTCCTAAGCACTAGGTTCATTTTTAGGTCACAGGGAAAGGCTGCAGACTGTGCCGGGACCAACCACTCCCTGTTACACATACAGATGGGGAGATGGGGCTGGGAGGGGCCATGGAATTCCCCCGAGGATCCAGCAGAAGTAAAAATGCCGACTTTGATTCATTTTGGTAAATCATTTATCAACCTGATGCTATTTTCCCCAGGTAACCTCTGTCTAGCCACTCTTCTCAGAACAAATTGTCAATGGCATAGCTTCTGTGTGTTGAGACTGAGTGTCCCAGTACCCTGTCTTAGGCTTGAGTTCTCTCTTTGTTCTGTGCAGTCGAAGCTACAAGTATTGACTCATTTCAAAGGACACCAGCGCTTACAGCTGACTCGTCAGTCTTGGCTTGGCTTTGTCACACTCACGTATGTTTCTTGTCTCTACACTGTGGATGACTCTACTTTTATTATTTCACTTCTCTTCCAAGAGAGGTTGTGCCCAGAGAGACAAGCTGGATTTGTCACCAATTCATAAAACCAAAGAAAACCCAAAAAACCCCAAACTCTGCCATTGAGCCAATACAGATTCATAGCGACCCCATAGCTCACGATAGACTGTTCCTGTGAGTTTCCAAGACTGGCATAGAGAAGTCCCAACTTTTCCCATGGAATAGCTGGTGGTTTCAAACTGCTAACCTGGCAGTTAGCAGTCCTACTATTCTAAATGACTAAAATGGTTGCATTTAATTAACAAATCCTCCACTTAAATATGGTTTTAATTCTGAAATTCCATTCTTAGCCTTTCCACATTCATCCTGACTCCTCTCCAGCCAATTTCCAACATTGATACTTGAGGAAACATTTTTTCAAATGACAGATGTCTATGTTATTCACATTTTAACAAGCCTCAATAGTTTTCTACCTCTACTTCACTGATGATTCAGAATTTAGATGTACTTTCCTTCAGAAACTTGTCGAAATCTTTGTTAGTTTCTTAGCTATATTAAAAACGTATCCATATTAAAAACATCCTTGATCAAAATTAATGTACTCTTACTTAATGCATGTGCACTAGGGGTGAAGCCATTGGCTGACTAGGTTAGCCAGCAAATCTCACACTCTTGCCTTCAGGATTGTTGACGATGGGCCGATGACCCAAGCCAGTCCAATCACAAGATTTCACTCACTGCCCTCAAGTTGTTGTTGAATCATAGTGATGCTGCTATAGGGTAAAACTGCCCCTGTGAGATTCCAAAATTGTTAACTCTTTACTGGAGTCCAAAGTCAATCTTTCTCCTGAGGAGCAGCCGATGGTGTCAAATTGCTGACCTTGAGGTTAGCAGCCCAACTTGTAACCATTACATCATCATGGCTTCTTCAACTCAAAGGGCACTCTCAATTATTATTATTTAAATCTCTTTGCTGGTAGACATTGGGTCCATGAAATAGAGGATTGGTTTAGAATTTTCAGCAGTTTCCACAAAAAAAAAATAAATTCCCTGTGGCATCATGGAAATCAGAGCGAGAACTGGACAAGGCGGTCAGGGGGAAGAATCCAAGCTGAGGAACAGTGTGGCAAGCTCAGCCAGAGAGAATATTGTCAGGGGAAAGACAGGACACAAAGAGGAGAGGTAAGTGGGACCAAAGAGAAGGGTTAGGGCTAACTTGGCCAAGTCACTTTCTCAGAACCTTCTCTGCTGCCACGCTCACTTGATGCGATCCCTCCATATGAACCTCTGGGTTGCTAGAGCTTCTGTGTATGACACTGAATGGAAACTCTATCGTGAAGTGTAAAATCAAGGATTTTAGTACTGATAATGCATTCATGGACTAGTTTCTGCCTAAGAATTTGAAAGGCTTTAAAACTGAGCCATATGGTGACGACTTGAAGACAAGCCCATGAGTCAAATCACAATTTCCCAGGAAGAAGAGGGCCTGCATGATGAAAGACATTTTACGACACACGTGATCGAGTTTCACACCGACTGTTGAAACCTTCGCTGGGTTTTGGCACTTCTGTCACCCCCAGTACTTTCTGTGTTTCACATCTCTTATCTTTAAAGGGGGAAAAATTCCAACACCCGAGGTGCTTAAGAAGAAAGGAAATGATTGTCTAAAATTTTGAGTCTAGAAAAGGAGAAAGATATAAATGCCACATCTACATAAAAACATTATAAAGTGAACATTTTTCCAAAAAAGGCATGCCATATTGATTGATTTGGTGATTATCTTCATCACTTTTCAGGTAACTGAATCTATAATATTTTAATATTTATTTATTAAACATCAAATATAATATTTTCTGTACTGTTTTCTTTGGAGAGATATATCCTCTAGTTCTTAGTGTTTGATATAAATGATTATAACATTATAATTAATAACCCAAAGATAATAACATTACAGTGGTTTTCACTGAGAGTGGCAGGGTGGTGGTGGGTCAGGGGGTAGGGGGGTGGTAAGTTGTCTTGGGAGGGACAGTTGACCATTAGCCTCAAATATTCCTGCACGTCTTTTAAGAATATGTCCAACTCTCAGGCCCACTGTGCTACACACCTGGGCTATATCTGTAGTTAGTACATGCAGGCATTAGATAAGGCATGGCGATCTCAGTATGCCAAAGGCACCCACTCCAGTCTTACTGGTCTTCTTTGAATTGATTAACTGCACCAAACTCCTATGTTTTGTACTTCTTATTGTGAATTGTGTGAAGGTTTCCAGAGGGAATCGAGTTTTCCATTCAGCATTGCAGGTACATTTTTGTTCATGTCATTGACCCATCGCATTCTGACCTTCGGTTTCCCTGTTCCGCTACTGCTGCTTTTCCAACCCTTCCACCCTTCTGTTCTTGGACAAATGCTGATTTTAATTGGAAGGGTTTTGAATGGTTGATTGTTCGGGGTGTACCCATGTTATGGTATTGTTCACCATATAGTTTGGCTGAAAACTGAGTTTTGGGGTGATTTCCTTTCTAGGAGAACTAAAGGCCATACACACAGGAAGATCCACCAGTCTTAATCCTACCATAAGCTGAGTCTTCTTCTTCTTTCTATTTTGAGTTTTGATCTAGATTTTTCTCCTATTTCACCTTTGACCTTCCAATATGAACTTTTTTCGAGAACTCAGTAATTTCACCAAACTCTTTTGAGACTCAGATTATATATAGCCTCTTCCCTAGCATTCAAGATATTGATTTTTTATTCATTCTTCCAATCTCCACTCACTTTGTAATCTACTCCAAATCCTACTTGTTATTCTCAGTATAATAAATGGATCAAATCCCAAGAAAAGAGTTAATCATTTATTTTATCTTTCTTATATGGATGTAACCAATCATAGCTGTCACTTAACAAATTTATATTGAACGTATATCAACAATTCTGGATCTTGTACTTTGAACTGATGTGCATTTGATAGCCCATGTTTGTTTACAAAGTGTGTTCACTTTATAACACACTGATATTTGATTGCTTTAGTAACGGTGAAACACACATTTGTTTTTGCTTTTTTTATAGGTAGGGGAAACTCCAGGAAGTTATTACATCCACCATCTGGTAAATAGAATCTTATGTTCTCATGATAAAATGTTCCTCAGCATTAGAATTATTATGCAGTAGTAGCGAGGAGTCGGTGAATGTAACCAAAGAGTGTGGAAGAAAGAATCAAAAGTTATGTTAGACTAGTTTAGGCTTTCAAAGAAGCTTTGGACATGTTTAGATACTGCCTTTTCATCCTCCAAATTATTTCATCAGCAGAAATGTTGCTGAAATGTTCTGAAATACTCTATAAATGGAGATGAAAGTGACTTGGATCTAAATAGACGGAATACTTGCTTCAACTGTTTGTTTTTTTGGAATAGGCAAAGCTAGTTTGAGTTTCAAAATAAATCCTCTTCTAAGACATACATGAAAGATGCCAACCATCAGAGTCCAAATAAAATGAAAGGGAAATATCAGGAAGCCCTCCGTGAAAGCACAAAGAGACATATTAACAAGGTTTTAAAAGAAAAGTCTACCCGCCCTCCTTCCCGTAGCTCACGATAGACACTCAAATCAGGCTTTTAATAGGAGATAAAATGTGTTCCAAATATTTGACTTTAATTTTGATTTCTCAATGCGATTGTAGCAATGAGGAAACACTAAGAACAGCTGTGTTGAAATTTCAGATGCTTATCAGCTTGGCATTTGAGGAAATAAATACATCTCTGAAACCTAATCATTCTATGCCATGGGGTTTTGGAGAGCCCTAAGAAATTGTGGGGCCACCAGCACTTTGATTTCCATTGAAAGTGGAATGTTATCTCCTTGTAGATTCGATAACACAGGAACTCAAGTAAGTCCATTATACTTTTCTCATGCATAACTTTGCCACTTGTACATTATTATGATGTTGAATGGATACATAAATTGTAAGTAGACATTTCCATATATAGGAACCTTTTTCTGTCTCTCTTTTTTTTTAATTAGGTAACCAACTAATCCTGACTGAAATGTTCAAATAGAAAAATACATTGAGAAAGAACTCACAGTCATGAGAATTGTTGTAATGTTTGGCTGGCAATTTAGCTAATCCCCATTGGTTTTAGCAAGGAAAGTTTCTCAAGCCAGAAGCAAAAACTATTTATGAGGGGGGAAAAAAGGAAGAACACTATAGATTGAAAAGAAGAAAAATCCATCTTTTGCTCAATTGTCAAAGCGCAGAATCAATCTGATGCCCTTGTCAGCAACTAGTCGTTCAGTCAAAATTGGATGCTAGACTACAGCTGGGCATGAAGTGAAAACGGTTGCAAATTTTTTA
Source organism: Echinops telfairi (assembly GCF_000313985.2). Classification (NCBI taxonomy): domain Eukaryota; kingdom Metazoa; phylum Chordata; class Mammalia; order Afrosoricida; family Tenrecidae; genus Echinops; species Echinops telfairi. Next base: position 24,649,950 of record NW_022103896.1, read on the forward strand.
AATCTTTGAAATACTTATCTTGTCAAAAGCCAGTTATAATGAGAAAACTAGTTTAGTGTATCTTGATGTTGTGAAAATACTTGTGTAGAAAAATGCTAAAGTAAAAGTTAGAATGCACCCATAAGATGATACATGGAAAACATGTCTCTGGTATGTGTGACCCTTTTTTGGACGATTGTGACAATTTCGAATGAACCTATGAAAGCTTGTGGTTACTCCAGCAGGTACTGTATGACTCCTGAGACAGGTTGGGGAAATATTTTCTTTCATAAAAAACTAATACAAAACTCTTTCCCAAAAGGTAGAGATTAACAATACCCCACATATCCAACTCTTCAAACAGTATACCACTCTATTATCCCTGATACCCACCGTGGCTGCTCCTTTATGTCACTGGGTTCTGCAGTCCACAGCAATGGTCACACAGAACTCATGACAGGAAGGAACATGACTCATAGAGGGGTGGGTGCTGGGAAGTCCCAATTCTGGAGAGCAGATGTTCGGTCTGCAGGATCTTCTTCACCCACAAGGCTGTGGAAGCTGGTGAAATCAGGTCAGGGGATAGACCACAACTTAATTCCGAAGAACCAGAGGTCAGCCAGAGAGAAGCAAACCAGATGCAGGATTTGAAGGACACTCTCCCTTCCTGGTTCTCTCCTCTTTGGCTGGTAGTGAAATCCCACCCCCTGCTGCTGTGCTGGCTCCCTTTATACCCATCAGGATGGCAGTCACAATTCTGTTAATAATCGCTTACAGCTGAGTCATATCATCAATCAGCATCTTTCTCCATTTTCTGCTCTAGACCAAGCAAGGAAAAACCATTTAGTGACACTAATTTATGACTGGAAGAGCCATGAATAATTCCCTGCACTGCACCACATGAGTCCTAAAAGCAGCGCGGTTGCTTTCTCCCTTGAATACTTGCAAATGGAAGCCTGAGCTGCCATGTGAAAATTTGGGCTGTCCCAAGGCCACTCTGGGATGAGGAAGGCAAAGCACACGGAGAAGTCACATATATATGCTCCTGGTGACAGCCCAATTCTCTGAGCTCAAGTGTCACAAAGCTAAGCAAATAAATCTATCGTTAGATGAGTTCAGTGTCTACCCTTTAAATCATCACTCCTCCACCGCATTTCTCAGCTCTCCCATGGAGACTCTAGATAGCATACATCGGAGATAAGACATTTCAACACTTTCCTTCTAAATTCTTGCCCTTTGGATTTTGCTAGCCTAATAAATGATTATTTTGGACCGCCAAGTTTTGGACTAATTAGATGATGCAACAATAGGAACTGGAACAATTAGGAAATGGAGATGTTTTCTAGCGGTCAGAGCTATCCAATCACAAAATGGAAATTTCAAATCTGACTTATCATCTTCTTGGGAGAGAGTCCTGGGATGATGACGTCAGATGAGAGCGTGAGCTGAATGTAAAGAAACAGAGGATTACCAACTGATGGTCTTCAAGAGAAATGGAGACCAGAGGAAACAATGAGTAAAACCGAAGGTATATATCAAATGATGGAGCTACAATGATCTGGAAAGTTTTTTTTTAATAAAACTTGAATTATTAGATGATATCTTAAATTCTTCTTAATTTTGCAAGAATCATTTGATTGAAGTGTGAAATCTCGAGTAAATGCCCAAATTTCCAAAGGGCTACTGGAAAAACCCAAACCAAAAAACTCATAATTTTAACAAAATTCTAACTAGTCTGTTTCTACATAAAGTTTGACATAGGAACTGGTATGATGTGCATTTTATCTCTCAAGGCTAACTCCACAGTAACCACATCCCCTTTCCCCAGGCCATGACCAATGCCCAGATTTAGACAAGATTAGGCAGTGCACAAGAGGCAGCAAGATGACTTCATTTGTTATTGGAAAAGGTAGTGGTTACTCTTCTTTCCCATCTGAGTGCTTTAAAGGGAGCTGAATAAACCCTCTGTTTTCACATTCTGCTTCCTCCTTCATGCATTCAATTCTGGAAATGGCTACCACCATTTGTATCTATAATGCTATCAGTGAATATCAAAGTAATTGAATAATTGTGGCAACATTTGGCTAAAGCTGAGTAGATATCAAGAGCAAAGTGATTCATAGCTCACTTCCAATTAACTCACATTTTAGATAGGACAGAATCATCACTGTAACCAAAATAACTTATTTAAGAATGCATATACTTACTTTAAAACAGCTAAGTTTCCTTTTACTTTTTAGTACCTATGTGCCAGGAGGAATCTATTTTGACAAAATTCTCCCATCTGATGCTCCCATAAACATCTATTGGGTATCCAAATAAAATAGATCTTATTTCCACATCAAAAATAAAGTATTGAGTAAAAGAAGCTGAGACAGAGGAACATTTGGTTTTATTTTGGGGCTTAATAATGAGTTTATCTATAATGAGAATATTCCTTTAAGCCACATCTATATATGCCAAAGGCAAGACACAACGTTTAGAATTAGTAAACTTTGTTTAGTTCATGCCATAAAGACAGCTAATTTGACAGAAAGGCCTGCATTAAATGCAGATTTATTGTAACAAAGTAGGAGGTTAGTAAACCTCAACTACACCTTGGA
>NW_022103896.1:24653891-24686549 GCF_000313985.2 Echinops telfairi
AGACTCAATTAAATTAAACACGGCTTGAAAATCATACTTTTCCTACAAACTCTGTTTAATCTATGTACAGAGCAAGGTCCTTATCTGTACATGAAAGTGTATGTATGAGACAAAAAGTGTTTTTCTTAACATCCCTAGCCAAATGCATTTTATTGCTATTACTCTAATTCCCAATATGTACATGACGATGCAGAAGAATAGCATGTGAATAAGAACCAGGGTCACTGAAGAAAGAAGTTGAAGCTGCAGTGAAGGCTTTGGGAAAGGGGAGACTAGGAATTGAAAACGAGCCCTGGTGGGAGTGCTTATGAATTGGCAGCACTCTGCAGGGTCTGCAGTTTGCAACCACCAGCCGCTGGGAGGGAGAAAGAGGAGGTGTTCTACCACTGTCAAGACTTTACAAGCTCAGAAATGCACAGGGGCAGTTCGACCCTAGGTTGTAGGAATCGACTTGATGGGAGTAAGTTTGAGTTTTTGAGGAACTGAAAAAAAAAGCCAATGAAAAAGTTTCAACAAACTGATACAGCACTGGCGCTACTCATTTATGATGCCAAGAAATTTGAAAAGCAACCACCTGGCCAACCACCAGGAAGGAAAGTATATCTGTGCTCATTCCAAAGAAAGGTAGCCTCAGAGAAAGCAATTGATGAAGATCATTCAAATGTAGCAATATGTCCATGGTGCGTCTCTAGAAATCCAAGCTGGACTCAGAAGAGGCTGTGGAATGAATGCTACGACTGCTGGTGTCAGATGGCTCTTGACCCAAAGCAGCAAATATCAGAAAGATGTTTATTTATGTTTTATCGACTATGAAAAGAATTAGACTGCTGCTCATAAAAAATTATGGCTAATTTGCAAAGAAGGGGCATTCCAGGCCACTTAATTGTGCTCATATGGAACCTATATGAAGACCAAAAGATAGCTCTTGCAATAGAGCAAGGCGGTACCGAGTGGTTTAAACTCAGGAAAGATGTGTGCCAGAGGTGTAGCCTTGCATCGTAGTTACTCAGGATGCAGGATGCTGAGCGATTAATTTAGAAGCTGAATGATAGGAAGAAGAATGAGAGAATGAGGAAGATGGCCCACTGATAAGCTTCAATATGCCCACAAGACAGCTTTCCTTACTGAAAGTCAAAGGTAATTAGTGCTTACAGGTGAGGATCGAAGACTGTAACCTTTAGTGTAGATTACTTCTCAATGTAAAGCAAACAGAAATCTCCACACGTGGACCAATAAACATAATAATAAAAGCACTAACCTTTGAAGTTGCCAAGGATTTCATTTTATTTGCCCCCATAATTAATGCTCCTGGAAGCAGCAGTCAAGAAATCAAAGGACATATTGCATTGAGAAAATACACTGCAAAAGACCTCTTTATAATGTTTACAACGAACAAAGATTTTACTTGGAGGAATAAGTTGCACCTGACACAAGCCATGATATTACTTGCCTCACATATATGTGGAAAACAACAACAAAAACAATGAATAAAGAAGACTGGGAGAAAGATGGGCTTTCTGGTATGGTGTAAAGAGTTACAGTCTCAGAAACTCACAAGGGCAGTTCTACCTTGTCCTATACAGTTGCTACGAACCAGCATCAATTTAACGACAATTTGTTTTGTTTTGCTTAAAACAAGTGCTTGTTTAGAACAAGTGATGCATTTGAATAATGGTCTAGGAGAGGAATACTGACTATTTCACTGACTGCTGCATAAGGAATAAATCTGTCTTGGAATAGGCATAGCTAGAATGCTCGTAGAAGCAAGGATGTTGAGATTTCGTTTCATGAACTTTCCACATGCTATCAAAAAGTACCAATTTTTGAAGGCCATCATTCTTGATAAAGTAGAAGGTCAGTTAAAAAGAAGAAGACCCTCAAGGAGATGGATTGACACCAAATGTCAGCACCCAGCCACAGCAACAGCACATGACCAACATGATTTGTTCATATAAGTCCATTCTTAAAATACACTCATGGGAAATTTTAAGGTTTTAGTTTTTTATTTTATACCAGTAATAGCAGATATTAAGGTATAAGCATTGCTCTTAAAATGGATAAATTTCTTTTCTATTCAATGAAATACTACACAGTACATAGAATAAACTTTAATTCCCCTCAACAGGGATGCACCTCACAAACGTAGCACTGCCTGTGTGAAAAAAATGAGAATTCAAGATCATACCCGGCTGCAATCTGTTTATGTGTAGTTCAAAAGGGAATCTCTGGTGTTTGAAGTTATGATTACCCCTGGGATGGTAATGTGTAGAAAAGGACTTGACAGTGGCCTTCAGAGTATTGATACTATTTTTGATTTGAGTTTTGACCCCTTAAGTTTGTTCCTTACATTAAAAAAATCAAACAGTACATGTAGTATTTGTGTAATTTCTATATGACATTATACTGCAATAAAAGTTCACAAACAAAAAAGTCAGAGAAAACATGAAAACTGTTTAATCCCGACATCTTCTGCACTACTTTTTTTTTTCTAATCAAGTCATATTCACATTCCTGTCTCACCAAAATGTTCTGTTTGAGCCTTAACCCCTCTTCTTTAAACACCCCTGGTTTGAAATAGGAGTCTTCTTTGTTATACGTAGAAAGCCATCTAAGAATAGGGTGTCATCTAAGCCTAATTCCTGGAAGTGACGTTGTTAAGAGAGCAGACTAGACGCAGATGCAGGGGAAGACAGAGGTCATAGGAAGATACTTTTATCTATAAAGAGCCAAAGAGCACCAAGAAGTTCTCCGGGCTGCAGAAGAGGGAAGATTTAAATAAGGATCTTCTCCTGGAGCCCACGGAGGGAGGACGGTCGAGTGACCGAGGGACCAAGATCCGAGAAATGAATGATGACTAAGTGCATGATGTGGGATGGAAAATTGGTGGTCATGTCATTTTGAGATCAACTAAGGTAAATTATGTTGGAAAACAGATTTGTAATGAATTACTCATCTCTCTTCCCACACAGATTCAGTATGGAGGTCAATAAGACAGAGAAAGTTTTGATTTATCATTGATCTCCAGCATTGATCACATTGCCTGGTGAATAGTAGATCAGTAAATGTTTGGCAAATGAATAAAGCCATAGGTGGATAGTATAGACTATTTAACTTACTTAAAAAAACACATTGGCTACATCATTTTTGTTTTTCTAATCATGGTTCCAATTATTATTTTTCTGAGCATTACATACGAATTTGAAATATATTGCCTATCAACACTACAGGGCCCCTACTGCTAGGCCTGCGACTTAATGTCTTCTCTAAATAGCAAAAGAAGAGCCTTTCCTCTGGCTCGCAGACATCACTCGACTAGGACTAGCCAAGGGCTGGCCTATGGTGAGCCCAGCTGAGGTTCGTTTTGTTGTGTGTGTGTTTGGGGGGGCACTAGTCCCTATATGAGTCAGAACCATCTCAATGGCAGTGCGTTTGGTCTTTTGGGTTTGAGAGCAGGTTTGGGATTTTGGTAGCAGAGTGGGGGACATGTTAGGCAGCTAACCACAGGTGGTTTGAACCCTCAGCCGTGCCGTGGGAGAAGGGTTTACAGTCTAGGACACTCAAGGAATAGTTCTACTCTTTCCTTGAGTGTCACTAATAGTTGACATGGATGAGTTGAGAGAACATTTTCCATTCTCCAGTGAAAATAATATTTAAAAAATGAGAATTTTATTATAGCATCTGACTATCCTTGTAGAAGAGCTTTTTGGAGTCACGGAGACCAGGCTTGCCTAAGCACCTTCCCCAAGGTATACAGTCACGTTCAGGGTGGATGTTGGTGAGCCCGTGGCTGGCATTGGACCTCCAGAACCAATTCAGATGGCAGAGAGGTCACCGAGGGAGAGGACTGAACACGACCACAGCCAGGGACCCCACTGAACAGGGGACCTGTTCTCTTCTAACTGTTCATGCATGACTATGGGGGACCCTGTGATTTTATAGGAATGGCCTCTTTTCCTTTGCGCTGCCCTTGGAAAGGGCCTGTTTGCTCTCCAGATAAGGAAAGAAATGGTGTACTGTCGGATGTTGACTCTTTAGGAAACTCTGATCTATTTGCCTCACAGAGTCTGAACAGTCTACAAAACCTTTCCTTTCTCAGAACCCTAGGATGATAATAATGAGGAACTTACAGATATCACGGATTTGATAACACCATACTAGTAGAGAATGCTGTTCCGTACTAGACACCATGTTTCCATATACTATTTTATACTTTCATGCTTAGGCAATGGCCATAAGAAGTTACACAAGTAACAATGAAGTTTCAACTATTATGTGGCAGCTCATAGAAACCCTCTGTACAACAGAATGAAATGCTAACCAGTCCTGCGTCTTTCTCATAAGTGTCGCTATGTTAGTGCGGCCATGTGCTAATCCATTTTATTGGATTTTCCTTTTTTCTTGTCTTTCTATTTTACCAAGCATGATGTCCTTCTCCCGGGACTGATTCCTCTTGGAAATATGCTCAAAGAACACGAGATCAAGTCTCACAACTCCTTCCAGGGAGCATTCTGGCTGTACTTCTTCCAAGACAGCTGTTTTCATTCTTCTGTTAGTCCATGGTATATTCAATTTTATTTCCAATATCATAGTAAAAAGGCATCAGTCTTCTTTGTCCATTATCCAGTTTTCTCGTGCATATGAAGCAATTGAAAATGCCAATAGTAGGGTCATGCATATCTTATTCCTCATCTTTGCTTTTACCACTTTAAAGAGGTTCATTGCAACACGATTTCCCAATACAACGTGTTGTTTTATTTCTTGATCGCTGTTTCCATCAGCATTGATTGCAGACTCAAGTAACATGAAATTCTTGACAATTTCAATCTCTACTCCATTTATCATTATGTTGCTTATTGGTCTAGCTGTGGATATTTTTGGTTTGTTTTATTTATGCTGGGGTATACTCTGTACTGAAGTCTTTGATTAAATCACTTTGGTTATATCACATTAATTAAATCTGAGTATCCATTCCTTTAGGGACCTTTGGGGTGCGGTGACCAAGGAGTGAGTGGATAAATGAGCAGCTGGCAGTCTGAACCCACCAACTCTTCCCCAGGAGACAGGAGCAGCAGTCTGGTATAAGAGGAGAGCCTGGAGAAGTCTATGAGAAGCCCTTCTGTTCTTCTTGCTTGGTGCCAGGGAATTGGTTGCCATCGTCATGATCCCATGAACAACAGACGGGAACCCTGACTGGTCTTGCGCCATCCTCACAAAGGTTCCTGTGCCTGAGCCCATTGTTGCAGCCACTGCTAACCCAGCAGTGGCTGGTGGGTGGCGGATATTCCTCTACTTTACAAGCATGATGCCCTGGTTCAGTTCTTCTGACAACATGGCCAAAGGAGGTCAGATGAAGTCTAACCTTGGTTGCCTCTAAGGAGCAATCTGGCTGTACTTCTTCCAAGATGAGATTCCCTCCCAGGCAATTGTCTTTTTTTCAACGAGTGTGTGTTATGTTCTGAGTTCTTTATAGCAGTCTACCCACTTTTGTGCTGAAGCTGTCCTTTGAACATCAGAGATCTCAGGGAGCAGTGACATAGGCAATAGGCATAGGGTGTTGTTGTTGTTAACACCCTAACCCTGCCAATCTTAGCCAATAGGTGCTTCTTTAATTTACATTTATGTAAGTAAGTGCATCAACGGTACTATTTGATTCTAAACAATGACTTATTTAAGAGTGAATTAATATTGCTTTTGGCTCTAAACTAAGCCTAGAAAAAGCAAATTGTTTGCCTTGTAAGCAAAACAAAGCAAATTCCTGTCTTTCTTTTCCAGGCATCTTATAATAAATGACTATGCAAGAGTCTGTGTGAAAAAAAAAGAAGCTGTAGGTGAGAAACATGTTTTAGACTGCTATCTTGTTTGCTCCCTTCAAATTAGAACAGATCATTTATTTCCATCTTATCAGACTAATTCAACTAGTTTCTCTTAAGCAAATAGTTGCATTGGATGTATTTTTACTGGTAACCATAATTTAGAATGGAATGGATTTTAGTCCACAGTTGATTTTACTTTTTCCTCACAAGTTAGCTTAATATGCTCTGAGTGATGGATTATGAATAAATTATAAGGCTATGATTTCTGCTGGCAATTATATTTTTGAAAGTGCAAAATGGAGGAAATTAATTGAACACCTCTCTCCTCTTTTATCCTTATGCTTGTATATCTGATTTTATTTTTAGACACCAAATATCAGATTAGCTGAACATATTTTGATAGGTTTAAATGTCTTCCGTGTAAAGGAAATGACTGAGTCTTTCTAATTTGAGTAAATTTTAAAGAAAAGCTGGCTGGCATTAGACAATCTGATAAATTCCTTTCCTGTGGAGAAGCTGTAAGAAGGTCAGAGAAACAAAGCACTTAGAAAAATGTTTCCCTGAAGAGAGGAGATGGGGGTGGGGCCCAAGGAGCCCAAAGCTAGTTTGCTCAAGATGTTTCCTCCACTGGGTGTCACTGCTGCTATGAAACTGCTCCAACGGGAAAATATTCCTGTGGCAGCAAAGAAGCTTTAAGAGACAGGATGTGACTGACAGGTTTAGACACTACCACACTGACATGCTGCACAACAGAAAAGTCACTGATTGTGTCAGAATGGTTAGCAGAATGAATAGGTTAATGGTGATACCCTGTTCCCCCGAAAGTAAGACATCCCCGAAAATAAGACCTACTTACAGTTTTGCCTCTCGCTGAAATATAAGGCAGCCCCCAAAATAAGACCTCCCTGAAAATAAGCCCCCCTGAAGCTACTGTAACTCTGGAATCTGGACCGTAGCTGCGGGTGCTGCCACGCAGCTCACGGTTGGCTGCAGCACAGCTGGAACAGACAGGAAGTGTGAGGTCTCTTTTAAGAAAACAATAAACAATAAATGTGTACCGTATTCTTCTTCATGGAAAAATAAGATATCCTCTGAAAATAAGACCTAGTGCATCTTTGGGAGCAAAAATTAATATAAGACACTGTCTTATTTTGGGGGAAACACGGTAGAAAAAGCAGGGGGAAGGAATAATATAAAAATCCTCCTTGTGGCTGACAAAGCTTTTATAATAGGTTACATTGTTTAACTGGTTAAATATGCCTTTTTGATATATGCTTACTTCTTCCAGTTTAGCTAAAAGGATTTAAAAGAACAGAGGTCAACTGAGGACTTTGGCATGAAAATCTACTTAGATTTGGGGTTTGCATTTTTCCTTTTTTTTTTGTTAGGTAACGCTGAGCTGATGTCAACTCATGGTGACCTGGTAACAGAGTAGAAGTCTATAGCTCCAGAGTCTTACCTCTGAAACCCCAAAGGCGTTGGCAGGCTGTCATCTTTATTGACCCAGATCAACCAGGTCTTTCTCTTACAGAGCTGCTGCATGGACTTGAACAACTAAACTTTCAATTCACAGCTGAGTGCTTGACCTTTGGACCATTCAATTTATCAAACAGATGTCAATACTAGAACTTCTTCCCTCTTCTTAGTCAGTACAAATATACATTGAAAGTGATCTAGCTGTGGGTTAGGCTTCCTCTGAATTTAAGTGGCTTTGTTGCTGTTCTTTAAAAAAAAATTTTTAAACCACCAACTTTCTTGAAATAGAAACCTTAAAATCGGTAGAAACCGAAAAAGTTGCCCTTATGTGTTGTTCTATATCTTGTTGTGAAATAAGAATAAAGATATTGATATAAAATAATTAGGTAGACCTTTGGTGATTGGAATGGTTCAAGGGCCCATTAGAAGTTGTAAGGAGCCAGGGATGTCTTCCAGATGAAAAATATATGCGTAGATAAAAGAAATGGAAATAGGAGTTGTCGGAGGAGGAGCAGACAGGATGCATAAGGAGTAAGGCTAGAAAAACCAAGAAGAAAAGAAGAAATGGAAGGAAGGAAAAAAGGCGGAAAAGACAAAGAGACGAAAGGAAATCAATTCCTTCCTCATCCTCCTGCTTCATGGCTTTGCATGGGGTCATCCCTGGGGCTCTGTGTGAATTGGGGGGTTGCAGTTATTCATGCTCCTCATGACTTTGGGACTTAATATCCCAAAAATGAATTGGTCATTAATCATAATAGCAAATATTCTATAACAATTTAAGCTGAGGACTAGCAAGAGGAGAAGAAATTGTCTGATAAAGAAATGATAGATGATCCATGCCCAAATTTAAGATACATAATTTCAGAAAACTTAAAGATGAACACTGAGGTTGAAATCACCACCAATCTCTCATTTGTCATAGACCAATTAGTTCCTTAGACTCATAATAATATCTCTATCATAGAAGATGATATACATGATACAAGCTATATGATCACTGGTGAAAGGGACTCTATTGAATTCCATATTTTGATTTCTGGTATTTAAAATTGTTAAAGTTTTAAGTATAGTCTTGTATGGATTATAAACTCTATAAAATAGGCACCTGGCCTATGTATTCACTATTTTATTATTGGCACCCAGCACATAGTAGGCTTTCAGTTTTACATGTTTAAAAAACAGAATAATCTTGGTCTGACCAATGAAAACTATGAATACAGTTGATTTTATATTAAAATAAAATTACATTGCCTTACCCTTACCCCTATTAGCTTTTTATAATTGTATCACTACCATGGCAGGTGCTGCCAGCTACATCACCATTGGTGAAAGAGATCCTATTGAGTTTCAGAGTTTGCTTGATGTAATTTAAATATAATTATTAATTGTAATTTAATGTTGACTTAAATAATGTAGTTATGCAATTTGAACAAGTTGGAGATAAGAGAAAGGAATAGTAATAGGAAAATATGGCCTGCGCAATAGAAACAAAACTAGAGATCAGATGAGAATTTTTTGTAAGACTAACAACTCACTCATAACAAAAAAAAACATTTTTTCCACAGCACAATTTGTGATTATGCACTTGCACTCATCTATATGGAATACCCAACATTCAAATTGACTACATCTGTCGGAGAAGCAATGAAAGGCAAGACTTAATCTTACCTACTTCTGGCATGTTGTCAAGAGAGACCAGTCACTAGAGAAGGACTTCGTGTTTGGCAGAGTAAAAGAGCAGCAAACGAGAAGAAGGCCTTGAACGAGACAGATTGACACCATGGCTGCAACAATGGGCTCAAGCATAAGAACAGTTGTGAGGATGGCACCGGACCAAGCAACGTTTCATTCCATTGTGCATAGAGTTGACATGGGTCGGAGGCATTTTGATAGCACTTAACAAGAACAACACCAGAGCCGTGGTCAACTGTGCTCATATGTAAGTTCAGGATGAAGCTGAAGAAAGGTGAAAATATCCATAAGAGCTACATTTGGACCTGGAGTCTCTCTCACCTGAGTTTCCAGAACATCTCAAGAACAGATTGGACACATTGGACACTAATGACAGAAGGCCTCATGTGCTGTGAAAGACATCTTGAAAATCATTCGTGAAGAAAGCAAAACATCATTAAAAGGAAAGGGGGGGAAAAAAAGGAAAGGAAAGATCAAAGTGGATGTCAGAAGACAATCTGAAATAAGCTCTTAATTTTAGAGTGACTAAGACAAATGGAAGAAATGATAAGGTAAAAAAAAAACTACTTAGAAAATTTCCAAGGGCAGCTATAGAAGACAAAATTAAATAAATGTAATGTGCAAAGACCTAGAATTAGAAAATTAAAAAGGAAAAACACACTCAACAAATCTTAAGTAGAAGGGGAAAAAACAGAAAAATTCAACCCCTGAATTGCATTATTGAAAGATTCTATTGGCAAATATTGAATAATGCAGGAAGCATCAAAAGAAGGTAGAAAAAATACAGAGTCACTTTACCAAAGAGAATTAGTTGACATTTGAGGTACCATATAAACAAACACCAGTGATACAGGTAGAAGAAGTTCAAGCTGCCCTGAAAGCAGTAGCCGAAAACAAGACTCTAGGAATTAATAGGCTACCATTTGAAAAGTTTTAGCAAGCAGATGGGGCACTCTGGAGGAACTCACTCACCTATGGCAGGAAACATGGCCAACTTACTGGAAGACATCGTATTTGTACCCACTTAAAAGAAAGGTGACACCAGAATGCTCAAATAATAGAACAATATAATTCACATCATATGCAAGTAAATTTTTGCTTATGATCATTCAACAATGGTGGGAGTGGTACATTGACAGAGAGCAGCCAGATGTTCAGGTCAGATCCAGAAGAGGACATGGAACAAGGGATATATATCATTGTTGATGTCAGATGGATCTTGACTGAAAGTAGAGAAGACCAAGAAAGATGTTTGCTTGTGTTTTATTGACTGCCAAGGTATATGTGGATCAAAACTAAATATGGATAGCTTTGAGAAGAACAGGAATTTGAGAGCACTTAATTGTGCCCGTTCATTACCTGTACATGAATCAAGCAGCATTTGTGCAAACAGAACAAGTGAATGCTGAATGGTCCAAAATCAGGAAATGTGTGTGTGTGTGTCAGGGTTGTGTGTGCCACCGTATATATTCAGATTGTATGCTGAGCAAATAATGAGAGAAGCTGGACTATACCAAGAAGAATGCCACATGAGGATTGGAGAGAAGTTTATTAACAACCCATGATATGCAGATGACATAACCTTGTTTGCTGAAAGTGAGGAGGGCTTGAAGCACTTGCTGATGAAGATAAAAAAATTGTAGTCTTCAGTATGGATTAAAACTCAATGTAAAGAAGACCCACATCCTCAGAGCTGGACCAATAAGTAACATGATGATGAATGGGGACAAGCTTAATCCTGTCAAGGATATCATCTTGCTTGGCTCCACAATCAACACTCTTGGAAGCAGCATCAAGAGGTCAAAGGAGGCATTGCACAGAGTAAAGTCTGACGCACAAGGCCTCACTGAAGTGTTGAAATGCAAAGATGTTACTTTGAAAGCTCAGGTGCCCATGGCCCAAGTCACAGTATTTTGAGTTGCCTCCTATGCAGGTGAAAGTGGAACATTGAATAAAGAACACCGAAGAAGAAGCGATGCATTTGAATTATGGTCCTGGAGAAGAATATTGAAAATACCATGGATTTCCAAGAGAATAACTAGATCTGTCTTGAAAGAAGTCAAGCCAAAATGATCCTTAGAGGCCAGGATGGTGAGACTTTGCCTCATGTACTTTGAACATATTGTCAGGAGAGGCAGACCCTGGAGAAGGACATCATGCTTTGTAAAATAGACGGGTAGCGAAAAAGAGGAAGGTCTTCAATAAGATGGATTGACATAGTGGCTGAAACAATGGGCTTTCAAGTCAGAGCACAATTGTGAGAATGTTAAAGGACCAGCCAATATTTTATTCGGTTGGACATAATGTAGCTGTGAGGCATAACTTACCTGGTGGTACCAGACAAGAACAGTTATACAGATGGTTCAGCAAATGGACTGAAACATTCTTTGAGTTGTGAGTTTGAGTTTAGATATTTCTCTAAAATGATTTTGCTTTGTTTTGTTCTATTTATCCTGCATTGCCAAATATGCAACTTAAGAAAAAATTCCACTAGAACTGGAAGGTTGGCAGAACGTGATCACTTATTTTACTGTCAGTTTTCTTCATTGAGGCCTACAATGATCTCAACCATGCACATAAAGAGTAAGAGCATTTAGAGGGGATAACAAGTTTTCCTTCTGTATATTCCCAACCACGAGCAATGTTGCAAACTAAATTGATGATAAAAGTAACCCTGGTTGGAAACTGAATTAGAAATAACTTTGATTTGTCTTTTGACCATAAGGTGTGTGTGTGCATGTTTGTGTGTGTGTGTGTGTGTATGTACTTTGACTGATATATATATATATAATGTATGTATACATACAAGAAGCTTTAAAGAGTGTGTGGAAAAAAATTATTTACCTTCAATTGGATTTTTCCATGAACTTTTAAAATATCTCTCCTACATACACATAGTTTTTTTTTAACTCCATTAGTTTTGGACAAAATAGTATCTGAGGAATGGTCAAAAAACAGGAAAGTTGGAACTATGTGAAGGCTGTGACTAACAATGAGAAAAGCGTCTTTACCCACTGCCAGGAACTTGGACATGGGTAGTTAGGGGAAACCATCTGGTTGTACAAGTGATTGGATTATGAGATAATCTCCCAAGGGCAGAAGTATAGAATTCATCACTTGAAAAATTTACAAACTAAATTACTGAAAATATCAGTAGCAATACTACTGGAAAATCCTATATCAACTTGGCATGCATTAAACAACTTCTTGGATGTCTAGTTTTACATTTGTTTTTGGTTTATTTTTCAGTTTTAGTTTTCTCAAGCACTTTTTCCCTATAGTTGCTCAGAAATATTACCAGACACCAGTCTTTTATTTTTGTGCTTATTGTGCAATTTTTGTTAAGTGCATTCACATCATTATTATGGTGATTAAATGCGTTTCGCTAAATCAACATGATTAAAATTTAATGAAGAAAAATTTCTGAGATCTTGTTTAATAATTTAAGCCTTGATTAGATATTCTTGGTATTTCCACATAACTTGTGGAGCAAAAGGCATGTATGTGTGTGTGTGTGTGTGTGTGTGTGTGTCTGCATGGCTACACAGGCACTTCCATTGGCACAAAAATCCCTATAATTGTGAAATGAAACTGTAACTGAGGAAGTCATAGAAATTGAAGGGACCAGAATCAGGGTTGTTGTAAAAGGGTAAGAAATTTGTACTGCAAAACTACTGAATACTGAGTTCTTCTGAACACAGAGCGCTAAGTATGTATGTATATAGACCGATGCTTTCTGTAGAACACTATTTGGAACTGGTTAAGGTGCTTTCCCAAATAGCTGGGTAAGATGAAGAGTAACCCTAATATCCTGTAATGAGACTTCTTTGGCAAGAAATTGAACCTGCGTTGCTGGAATAAAACCAACACATCTTGGGCTGGAATGTATGTGCCCATGAGTCTTTATTGATATTTCATGGCAATTTAATGTGCACATAACTTGCAGTCTATAGTGCTCCCAAACATATAATTTTCATTGACTTAGTAACATTTAAACTAGACACAATTTAAATCTTTTTAAAACAGGTCAGCATAAGGGACCAGCCTTATTGCTTGTGAGTGGTTTAATGGCGAGGATAAACTTTAATTGCCTCCCTGTCGGTGAATAATTAGTACTTTTGTATATTATGTGCAAAGAAAACTATATCCACCAGTGAGACATAAATAATTACCTGTGTAAAATTTTATAACAGTTTTGTTCTTTTCTGTTTGACTTTATTAGATTATTAAATGTTAAATGCTATAGGCTCTCAAATGTATTAGGTAGATGCCTTAAAGAAAATAAGTCTTAAAAGCAGTACTGCTAGTGAATATATTATATCATCTATTCTTTTATTCATTTGGACATTCATAGTTCATAAAAGGGAACATAATCTATGCCGCTGGTTTGAATTTTTATTTTTCACAATTCAGTAAGAAGACACTATTAATGTCTTGAGTATATAATTCATTTCTCCTTTTTAAAATTTTGTTGTGTAAAGGGTTTCCTCTTGGATTTTTTTCAAAGGCTGTTTTTTTCCCTTTCTTAAATGTTATAGCTATGTCTCTCAATAATAAACAAAATGATCAACGAAAGACTCCAGAATCCACCCACTCTTCCCTTATGTTACCCTAGTTCCAAAACCAAACCTAACCAACTGTCATTGAGACAATTTCAGCTCCTAGCAACCCTATAAGAGAGTTATGAGTTATGAGGTTTTAATTCTTTACAGTTGCAGGCATCCTCATCTGTCTCCCTCTCAGTGTCTGGTAGGCTTGAACCTCTGACCTTGTGGTTAGCAGGCCAAAGTTTATTCCACTCTTACCAGGACTCCCTATTCACATGTAGACATCAATTCATCCTCTGAACTTCTCAAAAACTACTTAACAAACAGGGTATTATCGAATTCTTTAGCCTGATGATACCACTACTCTCTCCAAGAGCATTCAGAAATATTTGAGGGAGGACCTAATGTCAGGGTTAAATGGAGAGAAAATGTTTTGAGAAACGATGTACAAATGCGCTTTACACAATTGATGTGTGCATGGATTGGGATAACAGTTGTATGAGTCCCTAATAAAATGTTAAAAAAGACCAAAAAAAATAATAAAAATAAAATAAAATAGAAAGTCAATGTTTATAAAAGAATGATGGCAACATATGTACAAATAGGCTTGATACAATTGATGGATGGATTGTGATAAAAGCTGTAAGGGCTGCTAATAAAATGATCTTAAAAAAAAAAAGAAATATTTGAGGATGCTTTTGATGATCGCATATGTGAGGATTGTCCCAGATATTTTTTGAATAATGGTCAAGGGGTGTGCTTCGTATCCCACAATATGTGGAATGGCCTCGCACAATGAACGCCATTCTGACTTCGTAGGTCCATTCAATTTTTAGAGAAACACAATTAGGTTTATTCTTCAGAACCTCTTCCAGATTCCCAGCCAGGTCCTGTTAGGTGTTCCAATGAGTGTTTCCATAATACCATTTATGTCTGTCCTTCATTGTACTCTACATTAAGAGTGATGTCACTCTGTGACTATCTCCCACAGCTAACTTTGAGTCCTTGAAACAGATGACTGTTTCTTTTTGATTTTAGTAGTAGTCACTCTATGCAAAGTTTTGAATAGAATGAATTAATGGGGCATTCAGGAAAATATTTTACATATCACAATTTAAAATGCAAGAAAAGTAAGAAATGTGCCAAAGCTTACAGGACAAAGAACCAGTATTTAATAAACATGTGTGATTCAATTAAAGAGAGGATTGTTATAATTTTGTATTAAATAGTAAACATATCATAATAGGTGAATATTATTTGTACAGAACTTCAAGTTTCTCCAAGGTCCTGTGGTAGTGACTTATTGATGGTAGTTCCCTACTATCTCTCTTATCTCACTATGATAAGTCAATGGAGTCTCTGATGGATTTAAGGTCACCTGGTATGTTAGTCTGAGTTTTCTAGAAAAACGAAACCAGGTATGCTCATATATGTATAAGAAATACTTGTATATTAAAAAAGCAGCCCAACTCTAATACCAGTTCCTAGGTCAGATGTCAGCTGAAGGCTTTCTCTGGCCTCACACAGATGCTGGCTGGTGAAGAAGGAAAGTGAAGCTGGAAGTGGGGTATCACAGGCTGCTGAGTGCAGTCTCATGGATCCAAGATTGGCAGGAATATGGCTGGCCATGGGCAGCTCCCAGGGAAGGCGGACTACGTGGGCTGCTAGCCTCAAAGCCAGATGCAGAATCTAAGCATGTAAGAAAGCAGAGAGCAGAAAGAGAGAGAGGCCAATATTCCTCAGTGGCTGTCTCACAACAAAGCCGCACCCCAAAAGAGGTGCCATCAGGCGGTGACCTGATTGATAGGCTGGACTCCACCCTTCACACAGTGCCACCAAGTTGACATAAGTCCCAATCATCACAAATAGCTTCTTGCTCACATAGCACTTTATGGCAGGATAAGAACTAGAACATACTAAATGTTAATATACCAAAGGTTAGTGATTATACATCTCAACATCTAACATGGTGCTTGCTATACAACAAATGGGCAATACTATTGGTTAAATGATTCTTGCTTCCTGATTCCTAGTTCCTAATTGAATGATACCACATTGTCTCTCTGAGATGAAGTTGATAGGAGATTATTTGAGGATAAACAGATGCCCAGTGGTCTTAAAAATCAAAACAAAAACATGTTTCCTCATGGCCAAAGAGTTCTTTGGAGGCTAGGACAGTGAAACCCTGTCTTACACACTTCAGCAATATTGCCAGGAGAGACCAGGCCCTGTAGAGGGACATCATGCTTGGTAAAGTGGACGGGCAGCAGAGAAAAGGAAGGTCTTCAAGGAGATAGATGGGCACAGTGACAACAACAATGCCCTTGAGCAGAGGAGCAGTTATTAGGATTGGATGGTGCTTTGTTCTGTTGTGCATAGCAATGCTATGAGTCATAACTGACTCCATAGTGTCTAACAACAAAAAAATAGTTTGTTATAATCCATATAGTATAATTATTTTTTATTGTCAATAAAACACAAGTAAATATTAAAAAAAAACATGTTTCCTTTGTGCTGGAATAAATGATTTTTATTAATGAACACTCTCAATGGATGAAAAATCAAGCAAATGCCTGTTAGTGAATTGCCAAATAGCCAGTAATATCATCAATGTAATCCTGTGCTATGAGAATCAAAATGGTGAAGGTACACAAAATAGTTGATATGACATTTGTTTCTCGACATTCACCTGCACGCTGTGAGTGGATTCCTCAGTGTGTATTATTAGCTAAATCATACTAATCATATCCAGCAGCAATCCAATTCCTTACTGTGATGTATGTTCTCATGTTTAAAATTAGACCATACATTATTCCTTTTCTCTACTCATTTCCCCCAACAACTGATGAAAGCATTGACTGCATATCTTTACTAGCAAATGTTATAGAAGAATATCTTCTCTTTATTCATAACTTATCAAGGTATAAAGTATAGTGATATGGATAAAAAATATAAATGTGCTTACATCTTAATAAGCATATTAACCTTCTCTGATGTACTATTTAGAGCTGTCTTTCAGCAATTCTCATTTTTCATTCTAAGCTTTATTACCTGATGTGTTCTTATTTTCCCTCCTTCTAATGCCCTGAGCTCAACAGACTAATTTGGTGAGTGATATTATGCACACAGTGCTACATCAACTGGTATGAGACCAAGTTTGTCAGGATTTCTGTAGATCCAATTGCATTGCCAGAAAAGGATAGATCTTGCTAAATATTTCTGAACATTTGAGTAGTAAATCTAACTTTGTGAGGCTTTGTCTGGAAGTAAATTATATAAATGAGACCACATTATAAACTCAGCCTTATATTCATTCACTCATGTTTATTTTTTCTCCATTTGACGCTTAATGTAACAACCGTTTAAAATAAACATTAATGTTTATATTATCTATTTGATATCTGAAGGGTCACACTAAATCTTCTCAACCCACTGCTATTGAGTCGATGCCTATAGCTACCCTACAGGACAGGGTAGAACATTCCCTGTGAGTTTCTGAGACTGTAACTGTTAATGTAATAGAAAGTTCACTTAAAGCAGCTCAGTAGCTTAAAATAACAGCATGCTATTATTTCTTATAGGAACCCTGGTGGTGTGGGGGTTATGCGATGGGCTGTGATCAGCGTGGTCAACAGTTCAAACCACCAGCAGCTCTGTGAGAGAAACTGTTTACTCCTCCAGTAAACAGTTACAGTCTTGAAAACCCAGAGGGGTGTCACTAGGAGTCAGCATTGACTTGATCAAGGCAGTGGATTTAGTTTTTTGGATTATTTTTCATATTTCTATGTGTTAACTTGCCTTAACAAAGAAGCTACCACTTTGATACATTATACTATTGCTTTCACTTGGTGGCCAATGAGAGGTTCTAAAGATTCAGCTGGCATGGGCACCCATTCCCATGTCTGGTACTTCAGTTGTTCTGGCTGGAAAGTTTGGCCCTTGCCTGAGCCTCTTTCTCTCTCCAGAGGGCTGGTTGGGACTTCCTCACAGAATGGCAGTCTCTTCAGACTCTTTGGTGGCTGGATTCCATCAAAGTATATGAGTGTAACTAAAAACACTCCTGGGGTTCAGGTTTATATGAGCTTGCGTTTAGTCTAAGCAAAATGTGTTAACCAGACCTGCAGAAAATTCTCTCATGAATACACTTGTCTTCATTTTGTTAGGGGTATCTTAAGAAAAATAAGATACTTTTTTGTGTCATGGGGGAAATGACTTAAATATAGTGTCAAGAACAAGGTTTTAATAAAACAAGTGGGTATCATTTGTAGTGATTGAGGCTTTGCAACAAATTTATGGGAGTGCTGTCTCACATAAAATAACTGTTTTAAGATGGATCAAGCATTTTCAAGAAGATCTAGAAGATATCAAAAGGAGTCACGAGAGGGGACAATGTAAATTCAATGAGCGAAGAAGCTATGGCTGATGTTCAGAAGCTGGTAGAAGAAGACAGTGGAATTACCACTTGTATGATTGTCACTGATGTTGGGATCTAATGTGTTTTAGTGTGTTGTAAGTGAACACAGTTACCTCATGAAACTTTACTCTATGGGTGCTAACAACTATGCGCAGAGATCAGGTGACACAAACAGCTTATCTTTCCAACAGTCTTTTAAACAAGATTGAAGTTAATGAAAACAATACTTTGAGAAGAATAATAGCTCTAGAGGAGACAGATTTATTAATACAACACAGAGAACAAGGTTAAGTCAAAATAAAGGCTTCCAAGGAGATCTACTGGCCCAGTTAAACTCAAAGCAGAGTGGTTAGCTTAGAAGATTGTGTAGACTGTGTTTTAGGATCCTGAGGATGTAATCTTGATAGGCTTTCTTGAAGGACACAGGACAATCCCAGGCACTTACTAAGAACAAGTTGTAAGAAACAAGAAAAAAGAAAAAAAGGCAAAACTGCCTTGGTCAGAACAAGACCCAGGATTTTTGCTGAGGAATTGTTTCCTGTCACAGCAATGTATCTGTTCATTCTGTGAGAGTAGCAAAGGCTATCCTATCAGAATTTGTGTTAGAATTGATTGCCTAGAGAAACAGGGCGGTTGGTGAAAAGGCCTGTGGATCCAATGCAGTGGAAGCATCTCAGTGCTGGCTTGGGTCTCCATGTGGCTCCTCCAGCTCTCTGAATGTTGCTCCTCAACAGGAAGGCGGAGCAGAGAAAGAGAGTATGGCTCACATCCAAGGAGAAAGAGAGGTAGCTCCCAGACTCCTCATGAGAAGACCATACCCCAAAGGAGGCATCATCAGGCTGTTACCTGATTGGCAGACTAGACTCTACCCCTATATTTATTGTGGTAGTTACATTGTCTGTTGTCAATTTGAGACTTAAGAGTGAAGGGGTGGAGTTTGGCCTGTCAATCAGGTTGCAGCTTGATGACTTCATTTGGAGGCACTAAAGAGATAAATAGCACTCTGAAGGTGAGATACACATTCACTCCCTGGGAGACATTGCTGCTGACAAGATACATGGAGCTAGGCTAGTGCCCTGAGCTGGAGGAGGCATGTGGAGACCCCTGCCAGCATTGAGATGCTTACAATGCCACTGGATCCACAAGACTTCCCACCCACAGTCTGTGATTTTCTTGCATACAGTGTCATTGCATGTGTTTCATGAGTCTGAAGAGGACTTTATAGATTGGTATCAGATATATGGGCTAATATCAGACTTATGGACTTGATTTGGACTAAGCTGGAATATTTTCTTAATGTATAATTACTCTTTGTAGAAAGCTCTTTCTTATACACATGAGTCTCCTTGGATTTGTTTCTCTAGTCTACTCAGACTAACATACTTATTTATCAAGTTGACATGAAATTATGTAACTACTACAGAATTTCATTGAGAAACCTTACATTAGTCACTCTACAGTTTTTACTTTGTGCCTTCCAGCTTCCATTTCTTCCCCAAACTCAGAGAGCATTTCAAAGGACCATGATTTGAGTACCCCAGGGAGCCAACCCTGCCATTTTCTATGTAGTGTTAATAGAGCATCACATTCTTTGGAGAAGGGTTACTTTCAAACTCACTGCCATCGAGTCAGTTCTGACTAATGGAGACCGTATGGGCATCATAGAACTGTCACTGTGGGTTTCCTACCCTGTAACTCTTTACGGGAGTAGGAAGCCTCATCTTTCTCTCATGGAGTAGCCGGTGGTTTCGAACTGCTGACCTGTCAGTTAGCAGCTCAATGTGTAACCACTAAGCCATCAGGGTTCCTTGAAGGAAGATTAGAGGGATGAGAGCCCTACTACAGAAGTGTATGGACACAGATTGAGGGTATATTGAAAAATATTAGCTTCAAAGTTTGATATTTTTGTTTGATAAATAAATGTTTCTATGATTTAGTCGCAATGTTTTTTAACTTACCTTAATTAAAAAAAAATAAGGCAGAAACCTCAAGGGTTCTTGTGACCTAGGTTCACAAGCCAAGCAGTATATTCTTTGACTTCTACTCTTTAAACCAGGTTAAAAACTTGTTTCATGGAGGGAAACACGGATGGGGACTAAAAACAAACAAACATTCCCACTGTCATCAAGTCAATTCTAACTCATAGCAACCCTGGGATAGAGTAGATCTTCTCCTTTGAGTTTCTGAGATTGTCAGTCTTTTCCACTCACTGTCATCGAGCCAATGCAGATTCATAGCTACTCTATAGGACAGGATGGAATTGCCCCTGTGGGTTTCTGGGACGATAAGTATTTATGGGAATAGAAAGTCTGTCTTTCTCCCAGAGAGGGACTGGTTGTTTTGAACTGCAGACCTCGTGGATCACAGCTCAATGTATGACCACTATGCCACCAGGGATTCCCCCTGTGAATCTTTATGGGAGTAGAAATGCATACTTTGAGTACCTCTGTATTAGATAACATCATCATGACCTAGCTTAATTTTTTACTGAGTGAAGATCAAGCAAGATGTGCTATTTTGAAACAAACAGACAATTCTCAACATATCTCCAAAAAGATACCTAGCAACTGAAGACAATCCCTGGACTCAGTTCCTTCCATGAGGAAGCCCTATGGGATACACACGCTTACTGATTCAGAGTCAAGAAAGATCGAAAAAGTCAACTGGTCAAATTCAATTTTCAATATTGAAAAACCCATCAAGTGCTTCATGATAATTGATTTACATAGACAAGGATTTAGAGACAACCTAATTTCCAGAAAGGCAATAATATAATGGAAATACTATGGCATTCAAATTAGAAACCAGGATCACAGTTTGGGTTCTATCATTTACTGGCTATAATATACTCCTCTTTGGGAATATTTGTTCCTTACCTATAAAATAAAAGTAAATTTAAAATCCACCTTCTGTAAGTGGTGTGATAGTAAGACCATAAAATATGTTTGAAACACCTTTAAAAGTTATTATTCTACTATTCCAACTATTTGAGCACATTCTTGACTAAAATTGAGTCAGTGGAGCCTTGTTTCCTAGGAATTGAAATACATTGACCCCTTATTCTTTAATTCCTATAGTTAATCAGGTAACAGCAACAAATGATTGATTCATCCTTTAACTTACCTTTTAGATCTTCTTTTCTTTGCAACGCCTGACACCGTGGTCCTCAATGTCAGCATTTCGGGTCTCGCTACATGCAGTCTTCCTCCGGTGCAGTGCCCCTCATCATCCCTACGTGGAGGAAGCTGAGGCCTCAGTACATCTCCAAATCTCACAGCTTGGGGAATGGAACTGGAATGCAAATACAAGTCCATTTAATTGCATAGGCCTTGATTTTTACCATCTTTTTACTGATCTTAACTCTACTTTCAAAGAACCTAAATAAGGTAATAGCTTAATCAAATTAATCTAGGCTCTTCCAGGAAATGTTTCAAGTTCTCATTACCTCTATTGATAAAAGGCTGTCTCTTTATTGCCCTAAAAAACTAAACTCACTGCTATCAAGGAAATGCTGACTCATGGTGACCCCCTGTGAGGGTCTAAGACTGTAACTGCTTAAGGCAGTAGAAAGCCCAGTCTTCCTCTTGTAACCCTCATTAATTCACACATTCTTGCATTCTTGTATTCATTCAACAAACACATCTTGTATGCAAACAAAGATTATATATAGAGCATGGCCACTTGCCACTTGTACAGAATTCTTTCAATTTAATTTAATTTTCATAACACTAGCTGTTCAGATGAGGTTTTCATAAAGTTGAAGTCTGAGTTCTACTGTTCCATGTCTTGCATATTGCTTTTTTTTTAGAGCAGTGAGAAATGGGCTCCAGAAAGGATAAAAGGCATATTGAAATGGTATTGCATTAATGTGATAGTATTTTTCCCTTTATTATATAAATATGAAGGCTTTCTTTTGTTTATTTATATAAGTGCAAAATCTCTGAGACAGGACTTTTGAACAATATACATTTCTCTCAAATATACATGGGACATCTTCTTAGATCATATCTCAAGATGTTATGAAACATTTTTTCTACCTTATATACAATAGAAGCTGGATTTTGAATCAGGCTAGTTGACTGTAGAGCTCAGGATTATAATGATTAAATTATTTGGGCCTATATTCTCCATACCATCTATTCTCTTTTTTTCCCCACATACAATATATCTCCTCCACTTAATATTGCCAGTCTTTCAGGAACTCCTCATTACTGAATAAAATCCAATATATTTGTACAAGCTGAACATCCTTGTGGTGAAGAGAAATTTCTTAATATGATTCTTCTATCCATGGCACTGTAAACCTCTCCAAATATTGGGTGGGGCTATGCAAACAGGCCACTCTTTTTCGGTCATTTCGTCAAACTGTGGTGGCTCGTGTATTGCTATGATGCTGCAAACTGGGTCACTGGCATTTGAAATAACCAGTAGGGTCACCCAAATTGAGCAGATCTCAGCAGACTACCAACAAAGCAAAGGCTATCCTCTTCAGAGGGATTAGCCATGGAAAACTGTATGTATAACAGTAGAACTGATCACAAATCCTGCAGAACATTGTCAGATATAGTGCCAGAAGCTGAGCCCCTCAGATCAGAAGGTACTCAAAATATGACCGAGGAAGAGCTGCCTTACAAAATAGAGTCAACCATAATAAAGTGGAGGAAGTAAAGCCTTCAGCACCTTTGTTTGCTGATGGAGGATGGCGCCAAATGAGAAGAAAAGGCTGCGAGCATCTGTTAATAATTGGAATTTGGAATGTACACAGTATGATTCTAGGAAAGTAATCAGAAATGAAATCAAACACATAAAAATCGATATTAGTGAGCTGAAATGCACTGGTTGGTATTGGCCATTTTGAACCAGGGAAACAGATGGCTCACTATGCCAAGAATGAAAAATTCAAGAGGAATGGGATCACATTCATTGTCCAAAAGGCATTTCAAGACCTTTGTGGAAGTACAATGCTGTCCGTGATAGGATAATATCTATTTTCATAGAAGGAAATCCTGTCAATGCAACTATTATTCAAACTTATGCACCAACCACTAAAGCCAGCGATAACGAAAATGAAGAACTTTATCAACATCTTCATTCTGAAATTGATCAAACATATATTCAAGATGCATTGATAAGTACTGGCAATTGGAATGTGAAAGTTATAAAGTATATTGAAAGTACCATGGACTGCCAAAAGAACAAACAAAATCTGTCTTACAAGGAACACAACTAGAGTACTCCTTAAAAGCAAGGATGGAGAGATTTTTTTCTTATGTATTTTGGGCATGTTATCAGGAGAGACCAGACCCTGAAAAGAACACCATGCATGATAAAGTAGAGGGACAACGAAATAGAGAAATACCCCTGCCAAGATGGATTAACCCAGTGGCTGGAACATTGGGTTAATCTCAAAAGAAAAATTGTGAGGATGGCTTTCTGTTGTACTTAAGGTTGAGCTGACAGGATGGCATCTAACAGCAACAATAACAACCACTGTAATCACAACTTCAACAACAACATAAAAATGGGCTGTGTGAAACACGAATCGAGGGGATTGGTCAATTTTGCCATTCTCCTGGTTATAAAAATGAGGTATCCCAGACGATGGAAGAGCGAATTCCAAAGATCATCAAAGAAGAAGAGCTACTACTGGAGCAAGTTGGAGATCCCTATCGAAAGCGGCAATGGCAGAGACCACAGGCCACGCATGCCAAGGCCAGAGGACCAGCCTTGGAGACCACGAAACAGTGCTGCACTGGTGAGTCTGGGAGGCAAAGTATCAGGTGAGCTTCCTGGTCCATGATGGCAAAGGCCAAGGGACCAACTGGTTGAGAGCCTGTGGACCAGAGAGAGAGTCTTGGGTGACAGCTTATGAGAGCTATCGCCATTGACCAAAAACTGTATCCTGGATGTGTTTTGATCCTGGCTTGTGGTAAGCTGAGGCTTGGTGTCAGAATAGAGTAATGGAGCTTAGAGGCATGTTTGACATCTGCCTTGGCTGCAGGCTGGTGTGGAGTTGGATTCTCTTGTGAAGTCAGAAGAGGTCTTTGGATTCAGTACATCATTCTGCATCTACACCATTAATTTGTCATTGTATCTTGATGAATAGATAAAACATATTTTCCTTCAAACAGTCGCCAAACTACTGTGAGTCAATAGGTGATATTTTCTATTCCTTTCCTCCTATTCCTTAGCAGGGTACTCTGGGATCCTCAGTAGACACACAATGCAATTGTGAGTGATTGAAGGCAGAGAACCCACATGTTTTCTGTCTCACCTGACTTTCTAATTCTATTCTCCCTTTTTTTTTTTCTGTGTTCACCTTTACAGATGATATGCCATGAAGAAGACACAGCACACCGGAAATACGTTAAAGGGAAATGATACTATGGCATGGTGTCTGACTGTGTAGATTATGAATAAAAAAACACAGTATTCGACCATGCGTTCTAATTCTATTCTCATTGCTCTGGGTCACTATTTTAATTTTGCTCAAGTATCAATTTAAAAAAAAATCATTTTATTGGGGACTCGTACAATTCTCATCACAATCCCTACATACATCCATTGTGTCAAGCACATATGCACATTTGTTACCCTCATCATTATCAAAATATTTCCCTCCCACTCTAGCCCCTAATATCAGTTGCTCATTTTCCCCCTCCCTCCCCACTCTGCCCTCCCTCATGAACCCTTCATAGTTCATAAATTATTATAGTTTTGTCATAAGTTACCCTGTCCGCGTTTCCCTCTACCCTCTTCTCTGCTGTCCATCCCCCAGGGAGGAGGCAATACTTAGATTCTTGTAATTGGTCCCCCCTTTCTACTCCACATTCCCTTCACCCTCCAAGCATCACCCTTCTCACCACTGGTCCTGAAGGAGTCATCTACACTGGATTTCCTGTGTTTCCAGTTGCTATCTGTACCAATGTACATCCTCCGGTCCAGCCAGATTTGTAAGGTAGAATTGGGATCATGATAGTGGGGGGGGGAGGAAATTAAAGAACTAGAGGAAAGTTATATGTTTCATCGTTGCTATCTTGCACCCTGATTGGCTCGTCTCCTCCTCACAACCCCTCAGTAAGGGGGTGTTCAGTTGCCTACCGATGGGCTTTAAGTCTCCACTCTGCACTCACCCACCTTTACAATGATATGATTTTTTTGTTCTTGGATGCTTGATACCTGATCCCTTCGACAGCTCGTGGCCACACATGCTGTTGTGCTTCTTCTATGTGGGCTTTGTTGCTTCTGAGCCAGTTGACCGTTTGTTTATCTTCAAGCCTTTAAGACCCCAGAAGCTATATCTTTTGATAGCCTGGCACCATCAGCTTTCTTCACCACCTTTGCTTATGCACACGTTTGTCTTCAGTGATCATATAGGGAAGGTGGGCACCCACTGATCTGATTTTCAGTTCTTTGATGTCTGATACCTGGTCCCTTCTGCACCTCGTGGTCAGACAAGCTTAACGAAGTCCTTACAGATTCTTCCCATTGCAGTCTATGTTTCTGTGATTTCATAGCACTTATTATCATAGCACTCATTTAATTATGTGATTACAATTTTATTACAAAATGCTCTATAAATTGGGGAGAATGCCAATTAATATTGAGCATTCCTAAAAATATATTTCTTTGGATATTGCTTAAATTTCCTTATGAAATACGTGTAAGTTGATTGTAGGTGCAAGAAAAGATGTATAAGATATATAAGACAAGTCAATTAGTCAAATGCTGCATGCACAAAGTTAAAAAGTAGTCGGCTGGATAAAATACTATACCAAAGAAGCTTAATTTTATCAGATTCCTAGACTTATCAGATTCCTAATTTATCAGATTCTTTCCTAGACATGAGAAGGGTTGGTGGTTTCAATGGCATTATTTGTGAGATATAATTTTCCATATTAACTGTGTTTTCTTGATCTTTTCTCTGGTGTACTAGTCCTGCTGCTATCTTTTGAGCTTTCCCTCATTTTGTGTTTTTTTTGGAAGTAAATATTGAAGAATTAAACTCTGAAAGCTACAATGCTTGTGTGCACACTAAAAACATAGACAGATGGATATCCCAATCCATATCACTTACAAATGTAAGAAAACTACTATTGGTAAAAACAAGATATTACTATAACAGATGCCCATCTTTCTCCAACAGCTCTGACACCAGCTGTTCAGATGAGGTTTTCATAAAGCATAAAGTGTGTCCTCTGTCCTGTACATTCTTTTTATATTTCAAAACAGCAAAATATGGGCTCCAGAAAGAATATAAAACACACTATAAGAATGGTGTTGCATTCATTTGGTGTTTTCCCCTCCTCTATTTCATGTAAGTGCTAAGTCATCTAAGGAGGATTTGCGAGCAAAATTTGAGTGGGTACCAAATATTTCCTTTTTATGTATGAAATATGCAGAACCACTTCCCTTGCTCCTTGCTTGATGGTAATTCAATTTTATTGGGTTAGCAAATATTATTTCCTCTTCAAACTTCAATATCAAGAAGACTTTTCAATTTAGAAATAAATACCCTGCATCTACCAAGGGCTTTACCTTGATTAACCTTCCTAAGTAACTAGGGAGGTTGCTTGCTCTGGATGTGTTTGCATGTAAACCTCAAGCTGGTTTTGTTGACCTAAGAGGCCAGGTTAACAAGGTCCTAGCACCAAGGGAGAAGAACGGAGAAGCTATACTAATTGTGGCCATGAAGAGCATGTAAGTGTTTTCATTAAAAATCAATACTCATGTAGATTTTCAATTCACCATCTGGTCTTCTTTGCACTCATATTTGAAATGAAGGAAGTGAATTTAGTTACCATATTTATCCATCAATTTATCATATATTTATAAGCTATCTTTTTACCACTCCCAGAAAGAAGAGTGGGATGATTTCTATATTACCTCCTCTATAATTTTTAGCTATTTTAATTCCAAATGATAAAACACTGCTAAAAATAGTTTTCAGTATATTATAAAGGAAGAATCAACTTGACCATTCTCTTTCAAAGTATTTACAAATTCCAGGACTAGGGGCCCATTTGGAAGCTTTTGGTTGATATTGAACTAAATATAATATTGAACTAAATACGATATTAACCAGTAGCTTCCAAATGGTTCCTTGATACCTAGGGTAAGCATTAGACTGCTAACCTCAAGGTTAGTGGTTCTAAACCAATGGCTAATCCATGGGGAAAAGATGAGGCTATTTGTCTCAAGGACGGATGGATCACTTCTACTTTGTCCTATAGGGTCACTAGAATTGTTCTGGTGGCAGTGGATTAGCTACAAAATTGTTTGCTCCTGGAAGACAATACATTTCCTCCTTAGTTATCAGATATTAGTATGTAGTTTATAGAGTTTAGCAAATATGCTAGGACAATAATCACCTCTTGATAATACATAGTATATGTAATAATAGACTCTTTTAACAGTTGGTTTATTTATAAACACTTTACTGAGCATGTACAATCTCATACAGAAATGACATTTACCACTGTTTTAATTTATATTTGTTGTATTACTGAATCATCATTCCTATTTGAGACATCTTTACTCTCCTATGTGTTAAAAGAGGTGAATCTTAATGAATTAGAGGCTGAGGAGACTTGAGACATTTATAGAAGTGTAATTAGTCCAATAATTATTAGAAATATATGACAGACACCCTTCCAGATGCTGGGAATTCATCAATGAAATATAAGAAGTGTATCTGGTAAGTAAAACAATGACTGCTTACCTGTGTGATTAATTGATTACTCAAAGGAATTCAGCTTTGTAGGGTATAACATTTAATAAGACTAATGATAACATTGCAAAGGATGAGAATCCAAGAACACTTAATTGTACTCATGTGGATCCTGTACATCAAACTTAGGAAAATATTTTTATGTCAAGGACCAATTGGATATTTATAACATAACTCATGGGCCCTACAAAACTGTTACTTAAAGATTAGCCTGCTGTCTTTAGACAAATGTTAAATTAATTTACCTCAAATGTGGTGGCTAGAACAGCTTCTCTTCGGTGAGGTGTGATGTGAGCTGGTCCGGATGACTTTCCTGGCCTTACACGCCCCACAGACCACATGTTCCCCACTCCTGCTGCACGTCGACCAAGAGGCAGTTGTTGAAACAAAGCAAGAGGATACTGCAAAAGTTTAAAATCAAGAAAAAGTGTGGGCCAGTGTTATATCTTTCATCTTATTTTTTCAATCTGTATACTTATTGAAGAAATCTGCAAGCCGAGGGGTGACATCAGGATTGGAGGAAGACTCATTAACAACTTGTGATATATGGAAGCTATAACCTTCCTTGCTGGAAGTAAGAGGGTTTGAAACTCTTACTGATTGTCCATAAGGACAGCCACCACATGGGTTACCTCTCACCATAAAGGCAGCAAAGCAGCCTACAAATGGATGAGTGAGCAACACCATCCTAAACAGAGAAATGGATGAAGTCAAAGATTTAATTTCCCTTAAATGCACAATCAATACCCATGGAAACAGCAGTCAAGAAATAAAATGAAATATGGCACTAGGTAAGTCTGCTTTAAAAGACCTTTTAAGCTTAATAAAAAATCAAGGAGGTCACTTTGGTGCTTAAAGTGTGCCTGACACCCCAAATGGCATTTTCAATCACATCATATGCACGTGGAAACTGGACAATGAATAAGACAGACAGAAGAGGAAGTTTTACATATGAATAATCGCATTGGCTAAGAACACTGAATAGACCACAAACTTTGAGAACAATGAGCAAATCTGTTTTGGGAGAAGAACAACCAGAATGCTCCTTAGAAGGAATGACAGTGAGACCTTGTCTCTCTTTCTTTGGACATATTTACAGGAGGAACCACTGGTTGGAGAGGGACACTTTGCTTGAGAAAGTAGTGGGCTAGTGTACAGGCAGAAGAACCCTCAATGAGACAGGGAGACACAATAACTTCAAGAGTGGACTCAAAGAGCAAAGGTTGTAAGGATAGTGTAGGACCAGGTGACATTTAGTTCTCTTCTGCCTAAGGTGGTTATGATGCGGGGCCAACTGAACAGCGTCTAATAACAATAACGATATGCCCTTTACATGCAATATCTTGTCTAATAGTTATAATGAATTCATTTTACTCATTTACAAATAAGGAAACTGATGCTTGTAGAAATTAAATAGTCATCCAATTTAGCAAGTGATGAATATATACTTTGAAACCAGATCTTTCTGCTTGACTTTACTGTCTATTTTCTTCCTATAGAAATGCGTACAAGATATTTGTGGCATTAACCCCTGCTATTTGCTGTTTAGTAAGAGTCAGGAAAATGCTGTGTTTATAAATTAGAACCCACTGATAATTGCTATCACTTAGCTCATCTCATTGCCCTGTGATCTCACTCTTTTCTCTTTGTGCCTCAGTACTTGTGTTCACCGGATTGATTGCACTGGGAATTTCCAACTTAAAAAAAAAAATTACTCCTTAGGTAAACCCTACATCGTCGATCCCTTTTTAGTTCAATAAGGCATATTTATTTCTCCCACAAACATTCTGTCTTCTTCAAATGTCATTTAACTTCTGCTCTATGCCTCTCTAGGGCCGATTTTTGTCTCACCTAACTGGGTTCTACTGTATGTCTTGCTGTCTTTTGTAACTTAATATGGTCACAGCTAATTTTTACCATTTAAACAAAGAAATTATTTTTTCCTCATTTCTATAAAACAAACCAACCAGTGAACATCAGATAGAGCATGGGGTTTGTCAAAGCACTGTAGAGAAAGGATTAGTGGAGAGTGGGTATATTAGTATATTAGAAAAGTTTTATGGCTGTCAGTAAAATAGACAACAACTACATTGATTGAGGATACCAGGTTTCAGAATAAGAAATGGATTATAAAAGGTCAGGTTACCATTAAGATATCAATGTCAATGAAAGAGTATCTTCGTGTCCATAGCTGATCAGATCATCAACTGTGCGGAAAAAGCTTCAGAAGCGACCGATTCCACTGCCGAATTTGAAAATATTTTATTGACATTTCAGAGATGTCACAAGAAGTCTGTTTTCCTTAAATTTTTGAAATAATATGAAATAATCTTAAAACAAGTTATGAGCATTAGCTGTATTGACCCAATGACTAGGACACAGGATGGATGTGGATATCTGACAGAAAAGCTGAGAGAAAGCTGGTAACTGTCTTTCAGGGTGCCTCCACTCCTGTTGACAGTTTTCCCTGACTGTGGACACAAATATGCTGGCCTAGACTGGAGGATGACTCAGCAAGTTACCATGGCATTATAAAAATATTGTGTAATCCACACTTTATTCGGCATAAAGTGATTAAACTGCAATGCTCCCGTTGCCGTGGGGAGTGTTGACGCTGTTGCACAGTGAGTGCTGCGATCATTGCTCAGAAGCTGTATATGTGCCTAATTTAGTCTTGAAGCGGGAACACATTCTTCCTCGCCCACCCCCACTACCACCACCACCAGAAGGCCTTCAAAATCAATTCCTTAGGTCAGGAGAGCACATGATTGGAGCAAACAGTATTTTTCCTTGCAGACATATAAATAGAGAGATGATAGACACAACCACTCAATTTAGAGCAATAAAACCATGTGTTACATTATGATTTGAAGAGTTGCCAAAAAAAAAAAAAAGGTTTCCCAAATCCTCCATTGAACCTTTATGTAAACACAGACAAGGCTTCATAACAGGGATCTTACGAAGTGAGGTCATGATGGTTTTGCATCACAGAAGGAATATGTGAAATACAAGAACAAGATCAGACTTGACCGTTACTGTAATTGGTCTGTGAGCCATGCTGGTTCACACCTCTAGCTCCTTATCGTTAATTAGACACATGCTAGATGCTGAAAAGTCAGGGGAATGTAAACAGGCATGACCCCCACTCTCATGGAGTTTTTGGATTGATAGGAGAAGGCAGATTTGAAATAAAATCATCAGAGCAAAATAGAATTGCAAACTATTTTAAGTAGCAAGAAGAAAAGCACACGGAGGCGAAGGATAGGAGAGTTTAACAAATTGATGTAATAAAGCCAAGGACATGGAAGAGTCGTGAATTCTAGTAAGACAGTGTCATTAAGCTGAGGAGCCTAGATCTGATGGATGAATGAGCATTAAGTAGACAAATTAAGTTGCTGGCTGGGGAAAAGGCAGCAGGAGCGTAGAGAGGAAGCGTTATTAGAGAGCTTTGGACTTCGCTGTGTATGGATCGGGAGCTAACCAGTTTGACAGGAACCGAGAGTGAAAGGGAGAAAGTGCTGCAAAGGGACGCTTGGGCCAGAACCTCCAGGAGTTCGCTATGATTTGCATATTTATTTTAATGGAAAGGTGTTGAATATTTTAAGTAAGATAGTGACATTATTTTTCCTTTGAAAATATTGCCGTTATTAGTTGCCCTATGTATTGAAAATATTATCTGTTGAAAATATCAGTCTGGCCATAATGTAGGCAATGAATTAATGAATAAATCAGGACATCCCCTTACAGAAGGGTGCCGAGGAGGAGATGAGCCAGTCAGAGTGCAGGGTAGCAAAGATGAAACATGCAACTTTGCTCTAGTTCCTAAATGCCCCTCTCCCCACTATCATGATCTCAATTCTACCTTACAAATCCAGCTAGACCAGAGCATGTGCACTGGTACAGATAGCAACTGGAAACACAGGGAATCCAGGACAGATGAACCCTTCAGGACCAGTGGTGAGAGTGGTGATACCGGGAGAGTGGAGGGAGGGAGGGTGGGGTGGAAAGGGGGAACTGATTACAGGGATCTATATATAACCTCCTCCCTGGGGGACAGACAACAGAAAAGTGGGTGAAGGGAGACGTCGGACAGGGTAAGATATGACAAAATAATATTCTATAAATTATCAAGGGTTCATGAGGGAGGGGGGAATGGGGAAGGAGGGGAACAATGAGGAGCTGATGCCAGGGGGTTAGGTGTAGAGCAAATGTTTTGAGAATGATGAGGGCAATAAACGTACAAATGTGCTTTACACAATTGATGTATGTATGGATTGTGATAAGAGTTGTATGAGTCCCTATTAAAACAATTTAAAAAAAGAAAAAAATCAATAAATCAGCTGAACAGAATGAGTTAGAAAGGAATCATACAAAATAAAGACAACCCTTCCTAACTCCACCCCCACCAAGAGGAAAAACAGCCAGCCTTGCATAGACTCCTGGGTAAGACGATAAAATTTATGAACTCATTTGTACATAGACATACCAAGGAGTAGTTGGCACGTGTTCTAGTGTTGTGGAGAGGGGATGAGTTTTCTAGCACTGAAACTGGCCTGAGTCTTGGCAAGAAGTGACTAGACCTATGCTTCAAAAGTTCCTGAATATAGGTCTATGTGGGTCATGAATGATCATCATTCATGCTCTGGCGTTGGGAACTCCAGTTACAATGACAATGAGGAGTGTGATCACTTCTCTCTGGAGTTCAAGGTCATGCCAAAGGTAAAGGAGCTCAGCTGCTAACCGAAGGGCTGGAGGTTTGAGTTCACCCAGCAGTGCCTCCAGAGACATGGATGGCAATTTAAATCCGAAAAAGTAAACCTGGATAACGCTGTGGTGCACAGTTCTACTCTGACCCACAGGACAGTCACCATGAGTAGGAAGTTCCCCGACAGGACCGAGTAATCCATAATCATGGCAGATGTCACTGAACCACTGTAGGTAGTACACAGAAGGGACTTTCCCAATTGTGTACAAGAGAAAATGGAA
>NW_022103896.1:24686976-24687600 GCF_000313985.2 Echinops telfairi
TTTAATAACATTAGGAAAATAATAGTAGTAGTAATAAAAAGAATAACAATATTATCAATTTCATGAGATATCTGGGGAGAAACATACAAGTGATTGCATATAATAGTGATCACATGTAAATATTTTAATATCATCTGTAATGTAATAAATGCATGACAAACACTAGATAATCTTATGCTTATTAGCTATGTTAGAGGAGA
This sequence comes from Echinops telfairi, assembly GCF_000313985.2. NCBI lineage: Eukaryota > Metazoa > Chordata > Mammalia > Afrosoricida > Tenrecidae > Echinops > Echinops telfairi. The sequence goes on from NW_022103896.1 coordinate 24,687,177, forward strand.
ACTAGTTTGGGCTTATGTTTCAGTTTGGAGTGTTTTTGCCTCAAAATAATAATAGCTTAAGGCTTCCACAATAAATACATCAAACTATTTCACATGATAAAGCTTGGAGGTAGACAATTCATGTTTCTGTAGCTACATGAGGCTGTCTTTGAAGAAGTGGGCTTTTTCATCATATTCACTTGGGATTTATATTTTTCTTACTACAATTCCAAGTGCATAATTTTCCTTTAAGATTAGAGGAAGAAAAGGGGTAATGCCAGCACATCTTTGTGTTGCCTTGTGAAAGCAGACGTCTACCCAGAAGTACTCATTAGGGTTTACTGATCAGAGCTCCACCAAATGGCTGCTCCTGCCCTCAAGGAGACGAAGAAGTCAAGTCTGAGCATACTGCAGGCAACATCTTACCAGTTTGTATTTTCCCACT
>NW_022103896.1:24687700-24689100 GCF_000313985.2 Echinops telfairi
CATATAAATACTAAAAAAGAGAACATAATTAACAGAAAGGAAATCTTGGTGCTAAGAAGGGCATTACAGCCAGACAGTCATGTAGATGCAAAGGTAAATTTATCCTTGATTGTAATGACAAAATATCTTGAATACTTTCTTTGGAAAGCAGCCTGATGGGTCTTATAACACCAAGCAAATGTCTTCAGGATTCAGGGAATTATAAAGTGAAGCTCCATTAAAAAAAAAAAAAAACTAAAGCTTTAATTACCACTTCTGAAAAAAGTTTGAAGATTTTTTGTTCGGGTATTAAAATATAACCTTCAAAATTTGTTGTCTTGTTTTTATGTATATCATGTTGGTTACAACCCATAACAACCCTGTGTACAACAGAAAGAAATCCTGCACGACCCAATGCCATCATCGCAATTGTTTCTATGCCTGAGCCCCTTGTTGCAGCCACTGTGTCCGTCCATCTCCTTGCGAGCCTTCCTCTTTTTTATTGCTTCTCTACTCTACCAAACATGATGTCCTTTTCCAGGGACTGGATCTCCTGAAAACATGCCCAAAGTATGTAAGACAGTCTTGCCATTCTTTCCTCTAATGAACACTCGGGTCTGACTTCTGCCAACACAGATTGGTTTGTCCTTTTAGTAGTTCATGGTATTTTCAATATTCATCTCCAGCACAATTCAAACCTATCGATTCAACAGTCATCTGCAGTAGTACTTACTTGCTTGTGATATACATGCTATTGTTCTATAATTTGAGCATTCTGTTGGGTCACCTTTCTTTAGAATTGGTACAGATATGGATGTCTTCATTTGGCCAGGCAGCTGTCCTCCCAGTTTCCTAATACAGGCAAGTGAGTGCTTCAGTGGTTCAACAGTGTCTTGAAACGTTTCCATTGGCATTCCATCCATTCCTGAAGCCTTGTTCTTGACTAATGCTTTCAGTGCAGCAATATGGGTTCTTGCTCCCAGGCTACCTCCTGAAAGGGTGGAATGCTGACTAATTCTTTTGGGGACAGTGATTTTGTGTACTCTTTCCAACTTCTTTTGCTGCTCCCTTCATTATTCAATATTTTGCCTAGAGAATCTTTCAAGATTGCAACTCGAGGCTTGCCATTTTTCTTGATTCTTTCAGTTTCAGATATGCTGAGTGTTTTTCCCTTTGGGTTTTCTGACTCTAGGTCTTTGCATATTTCATTATGATATTTGGTTTTGCCCTCTTGAGATACCCTTTTGTGGGGGAGTCATCGATTTTATTTTTAATAGTTTTATTGGTACATGATCTGCATATAATACAACTCAATAGTTCCATCATAGCAATAAGAGTTGTACAATAATTACCAAAATAAATTTTAGAACATTTTCTTTATCTTGCACTTATTGTTTTCAGTTCTGGCATTCTCCCTCCCC
>NW_022103896.1:24689835-24693029 GCF_000313985.2 Echinops telfairi
TCTTTACTTTTTTAAATGACTTTTTGCTTTCTTCATGAATGATGTTCTTTATAACCTCCCACAGATCATTAGGAATGTGGTTTGTGTCAAATCTGCTCTTATGATTTTCTCAAGATTCAGGTGGGATAGACCCAAGGTCCTATTTTGACACGTATGGGCTTGTTTTCATTTTCTTCTTCTTTATCCTGAAATTACATATAAACAATTGATGGTCTGTTCTTCAGTTAGACCATGCCTTGGTTTTGATTGCTGTTATTGAGCTTCTCAGGATCTCGTCTCACAGTTGTAGTCAATTTGATTTCTGAGTTCTACTTCTAGAGTAGTCTGTGTATATAGTTGACTTTTTGAAAAAAAGGTATTTGCTACGAACGTCATTGTTCTTGCAATATTCTATCATGCTATCTCCAGCTTTGTTTCTATGACAGTCTTTCTCTTCCAGCTACCTTTCTTTCCTCTTTGTTTCCAACTTTTTCATTCCAATTGTCAATAATTATCAATGCATCTGATTGCAGGTTTGCTCAGCTTCTGACTAAAGTTGGTAGAATGCCTCAAACTCTTTATCACTACTTTAGTGGTTGGTATATAAATTTGAATAAGAGTTGTGTTGATTGACTTTCCTTGAAGGTATATAAATATAATCCAGTCACAGTCAACACTGTACTTTGTGATTGATTTGGCAATGTCCTTTTTGACAAGGGAGCCCTGGTGGCTTACTGGTTATTCACTGGGCTGTGTTCCCCAAAGTCCACAGTTTGAGACCACCAGTCAATAGGTGGGGTTTCTACTTCCATGAACAATTACGTTCTTAAAGAGTTACATGGGCATGTATACCTGTCCTACAGAGTCACTAGGAGTCAACATCAGCTCGATGGCAGTGAGTTTTTTGAAAATGAATGCTACACCATTCCTCTCGATAGTGTTTGAGCCCCTTCCTCAAGGGTTCTTTCCTCTAGCACTACAGCCGACAATGCTTTGCTTCCATTTATTTGGCCTTCATATCTGATACTATTTTGAAACTATGTGTAAGGTTTTCAGCAGCTCTTTCCTCTGACGTGTGGATTGAGTTCTTTTTCATGATCTGGTCTTAGTCTAGAAGCTCCACTGAAACCCGTTCACTTTGGGCAATTGAAATACCAGTGACACAGCTTCCAGCCTCACAGCAATACACAAGCCACCGCAGGATGACAAACTGACAGTCAACGTGGTGATACTTATCTTTAAGTTTTCCAAAATCAGTATTGAAAGTGGAGCCCTAGTGGCTTATTGGGTCAGCAGTTCGACACCACTAGTCACTCTGAGGGAAAAAGATGAGGCTTTCTGGTCCCTGAAAGATTTACAGCCTCACAAAAGCAATGGGCTGGTTCTACTCTGTTCTATAAATTCGCTATGTGTCAGAACTGACTTGATAGCAGTGGGTTTTTGGTTTTATAAAGAAAGTACCAAAAAACAATGATTACCCATAGAAAAGTAGCTCCCAATGGATGGAAGATAACAAGTTTGATTTGGATATGTAATCCAAATAAAATTTGACACACAGGTAAAGAAAAGTAGGCGACTGCAGAGTAAGAATAAACAACAACAAAACTGAAAAATTACCTCAGGCACCACTGGAAGTCCTTTACAATATGTCAATTTTATCTATGTCAACAAATAGTCACAAGAGAAAACTCCATATGTAGTTGTAACCATCGAAGTCCATCCAAACATGCAGATGGACATATTTCTCAATGATAGATTAAAGCTAATATTCAGTCCATCGAAGCCAGAAATTGAGAACAGATTGCTGCTGGATATGGTAATGATTTACAGATTCTTCAGTTTTAGCTCATATAATATTAACTGCTCAGGGATAAGAGTTATATTTCATCTGACCAGTGCAATTGACTCAGGCATTTAAAGAGTTTAAATGCCACTGTATATTGCAGAGAAATATATCCATATAGTTTGTGAAAATTCCATGGATGTCCAGTGCAAATACAGAGAACATATGTTCAGCGAAAAATGGATTCATGTAAAGCAGACTAGTCCTCTTGTGAACAATCTTATACCAAGAGATTTGAGGAAATGCAAATAAAGCATTTAGGAGAATTATTGTCACATTGCAAGTACTCGATAAATGTTAACTACCATAATAGCATTATTATTATTCTTTCCCTTCCGTTTCTCCTCTGCTTTCTCTTCCTCCACCTAGTCTCCTAGTTCTTGATTGACTCCCAGTTACCCATCTGCACAACTAGAGTCTTGATCGACTCTGCTTTGCTTGCCCTTCTCTTTTTCCAATCATCTTCCTTTACTTCAATTTCTCACCACCTTTCCATGCCCCTGGTCATGACATATTTAATATCCTCATTACCTTTCATCTAGAAAGCACTTGCTCCAGACTGAGGTTGCATTACCCAGTAAGCAGCGAAGCATATCCCCAGGGCACTGCAAGCAGGGATATCATAAAGATGAAAACAGATCAACTCTAATGAGCCTTTCCAGATTTTTTCTATCAGAAAACCTAGAAATGTATCTTGAAGTTTTACTACATGTGTTTCATTCTTAATAGCTAAGTATTGATTTTGTTTTGATCCACAGTTAGAGGTGCTAATGCTATAATCTTTTAAAAGTTAGGTCTTCTGAACATTTTTAATTTGACCTATCTCCTGACATAATCCTTTGACTTTAATACATTTTCTCATATATACTGTGTTTGCATTAATGGATGGCTTGGTTATGGAATATCACTACTCAAAATATTTAGTTAATTTATAGTGCTTAACAAATATCAAATGTGGACAGGTGAGTTTGGAGAAATTCCACAATGTTGTGGGAAATAAGTATAGAGAATAGGCTTTCTTAGGAAATCATCTAGCAAGGATCATCAAGAGACAGCATAGGACCCCTATTCTATAACTACTCAACAGAACGACTCTTCAAGAATAGGATGCTTCTTAATGTATCATGGTTTATATTTGAGGGGGGCACTGTGCAGCAGGGGAAAGAGGTGCACTCAGGTATAGGAAGTTGCTTTCAGATACAGTTCTTCCCATTGGGTTTGGAAGAGAGTTTGGGCACAGGAAACCCTTAGCAGAACAATCACCTTCAAGAGTAATTTAATAAATAGTCTTCCATGTCTCACTCCGTAACTTCCTGATTATCAGCCAAGTTTGAATTAAACTCATCTCTTTGTTCCTTATTACATGTGAAGT
>NW_022103896.1:24694213-24707364 GCF_000313985.2 Echinops telfairi
TGTTGGAAAGAGGAGTGTTTAGGATTAGATAGTCTACAAGCTAACAATTTTTTCCTGTGACCCATTCCACCTACCCCTAGCACTATTGGGACATGTGACCCTCAAAATATTTGTCCCAATCCATCATATTAAAAAAAAGTTTGGAACATTTAATAGTTCATCATGCATCCCATTAGCAAAAAACTTTATATCTGAAAAAATTTTACAAACAGAAAAATCAGTAACAAAAATTAAGTACTAGAGGTTTTTAGGATGTCAACTATTTAGAAACCATAATTATAAACTAAAGGCATCTTTGAGGTTTTGCAGACTTCTTAGTTGCTCACGGATGCCACAGTCAAGAGATCAAATGATACATTGCATTGGGTAAATCTGCTGGAAGACATCTCTCGACCATTGAAAAGTGAGGATGTTACTTTGAGGACTAAGGTGCATCTGATTCAAGGCATAGCATTTTCAATAGCCGCACTTGCTTGTGAGAGTTGGACATTGACTAGAGAAGACTGAAGGAGAATCAATGCACTTGATTTATTGAGCTAGCGAGCAATATGAAAGGTACCATGGACTTCCAAATAAATCTGGCTTGAAAGAACCAGAACACTGTTGAGATGGTGAGACTTCAGCTCAGGAAGTTTGGACAGAGAGACCAGTCCCCCGAGAAGGACATCATGCTTGGTAGAGAGGCAACAAAAAAGACAAACGTGACAAGATGAGTTGACAAGGTGGCTACAATAATGGAATCAAACATTAGAACTATTGGGAAGATGTTGCCGGACTGGGTAGTGTTTTCTGGTTGAGCATAGGGCCTCTCTGAGTCCAAAAGTACTTGATAGCACCTAACAAAAACACCAACAACAACATCAATTGGCTCACTGAAGTTTCCAAAAAATTTCAGAGAGCTAACCATAGGAATCTGAATACCGTATATACTCGAATATAAGCTGAGTTTTTCAGCACATTTTTTAATGCAAGTTTTGTGGTAAAATTAGGTGCCTTGGTGGATATCTGGGTTGGCTTATACTCCAGTATAAACAGTACCTATTTAATGTTCTATTAGGTAGCTTTTGAAGTTTGTGTTAATACAGAATATTTATATTTGTGGAAAATGTGTGCTACTAAAAGAAACACCAATTAACATATATATTTACTTTATTATCCAATGTTATCATTGGATGATGGCTCTACAAAGATCATTTATTTTTATTTTCTATTTTTGTGTACTTCCTAAAATTTGTACAATAAAACATGGGTTAGTAGATAAAAGAATTTTACTCTGCAACTCTTGTGATAAGACATGATACAACTTTTGCACTTACTTAATAAATTGGTGAATGCTTAAATTGTGTGTGCTGGGAAATTCAGTTCCACTGATTTTCTTTCAAGCAGTTTCTTCCCAAGGTTTTCTGGTTCACCTGCCTCGTAAAGTTAGAAATGAGTCCAGGGGTTCTGTCCACTTTGTCCACCGCTGATTTGGTTGTCATGGTCAAGGACTCTAGTAGAAACAGGTGGGGGACTTGAGGAACTTCATCCTGAGCCCTCCATCACATTAGAATTGGAGGCAAAAAAAAGAAGATAAAGACTTCTTTGTGATTTGGGGGGATTGAGAATTTTTAGACAGCCTTAAAGAAGTATGGACTTTTGTATATTTCTCACTGCTGTGGCTTCAGTTATTAAACCCTAATACCTGGAAAATATCCAACATGCATTATTTGAATGAAGGAATTCACTCAAAAGTAGGAGTCAAATAGTAGGCATACAAATAGAAACTGAATAACAATTACAAATAAAAGTCCGCAAATTGTTCTACTAATTTTCCTAGATTTATACTTTGTACATTCTATGTATCTGCTTATTCATCTCAGTTTGCAGCTTTTTCTTCTAATTTTGAGTCATGCCCCACCAGCAAATGAAGGTCCTGAAGGTTTTACTCCATCCACATCGTTATAGTGAACTCTCTTTAGAGGAGACAGCTCTTATCCCATTGTATATTGAGTTCCTACCTACCTGAGCGGCTCATTTTATGGTGCCATACTAGACAAGGTTTCTCTGCTATTCATAAAGTTTTCATTTTTCAGGTTCTCAGCAATGAACATTCTATTCCTACTTCACAGGTCTGTTATTTGTCAGAAAGCTACCCTTACACCGATTCACCTTGGGTAGCCCTGTTTGTATTTGAAATACTGATGACAAAGCCTCCAGCCTCACAGCAATATGCAAACCACCACAGTACACTCTATACTGACAGACAACTGGTAATTTCCATGAAACACAACAGTTGTATTATTCTGAAGTAGTAATACCTGTGGAGCAACAATGAAAATACTTGTTTACAATAGATTTAAACTTTGTTAGATAAATGAGCATGTTTGCACGTTGTAAAAATTCAGAGAAGCAAATGCAGGATGTCATGAAATCCCATGGGTGGCTCCTTAGTACAGGGTGTCTGTTGGTGTGCCAGTGTTAGTGAATCAAGCAAAGCCCTTGAAGGTATTTGTTGAGAAACCCTGGAATAAGCATTTTCTGGGATAACCAGTTTTTATGTTTCAAAAGATGAGGAAAGAGGTATTGGGAAGAAATACAGTTTTATAGGTGAGCAAGACATAGATTCTGAAGAATTTAAGGCTATTCTAAGGAATTTGGAATTTTAAAAAGAGGAGTGATAAAAATCAATCTGCAGTTCCTAAGAATCTGTCTGTTGACACTGTGAACATTGGAGACAGCCAATATTGGGTCATGGGCTTAAAGCTCTATGTAACCCTGATAATAAATGTTGAAAGTGATAAAATACTTTTAGAAACTATACATGCATGAAATATATAAATATACCCATAAAATGAATTATTACAACCACATTTTTACTACCTGAAAATGCTTTGACTAATCACTACATCCTGAAGATGATATTAGAAAACATAGAATGACATTGATAAGTGATCTTAGTCGCTCTGATCTTAGACAAAGAAACCCGAGACTCATAATCATCATAATAAAGCACCTATTACTTATTGAACAAATCTTACACGTTATAAACGTTGCCAAGGCTCTTACAGAAATGGTATGTAGTTGAATGAACAAAGAAAAACAACACACAACTAATGGAAATGCTTAATGAATATAGTATTCTAATTTTATTTAATTTTTAATATAAGGGAAATGGCATAGAAAAGTTATATAATGCCCAAGACTCCAAGGAACTAGCAGAATGAAAATACAGTGATATATTTAGGACCTCTGACTCCAGGGCCATAGGACTGTGTTAGTTCCTACTGTTGTCATAACAAAATACCTCAAACTTAGTGGTATAAAGCATTTCATATTGTTTACAGTTCTAGAAAGCAGACATTCAAAATGGAGGTTAAGGGATAAAATCAACGTGAGGCTGATTTCTAACTGGAATCTTTGAGAGAATTATCCATGTCCTCATCTTGTTCCGTTTCTAGATGTATTTATTACATCATTTCATTTTACTTTCCTTAGTCAATGAACACTGTATATAGCTTAAAGTTCTCCTTTTCTTACCACCACCACCCTTCTCTTCTCCTCTCCCTCTACTCTTAACTTCTTTTTTCTGTTTTCAAATCTCCTTCCCAGGACTACTTTCATGTTCCTAACTCTGTCTTATGTACAAGGGGTTGTCCCTCAGAAAAATGAATTTTTTTAAAGCTATGCAATTTTTTTTTTTTAACAAAACAACCATATCACCTTCAAAGTACTCTCCATTACATTTAATACTTTGGTCAAATCTGTGATTCCATGCTTGGAAACACTTTTCAAACTCATCTGTTTGGATGGCTGACAGCACCACTTTCGCTTTTATTCTACCCCTTTCCTATGTTGCCAAATAGCTGTCCTTTCGTGTTGTCCCTTTGCATTTCCAGAAACAAAAAGAAGTTGCACAGAGCAAGGTCAGGTAAGTAAGGTGCTGGGCAAGAGAGGCAAGCTGTTTTTTTGCTAAACACTGGTGCACTGAGATGACTGTGTGAGCAGGTGCATTGTCATGGTGGCAAAATCAGTCCCCCAACTGCCACATATCAGGCCTTTTTTTTTTTGTTACACACTGCTATACAGTCTTTACAGAACCTTGAAATAGAAAGTTTGATTAACAACCTGACCTGGTGGAACAAACCCCACACTAGAAGTGGGTGCTTTTGTCCATTTGGGAAGCTGATGGACATCCAGAATGAAGTTTGTCATCAATCAACATTTCACCTTTAATGAAATGAGAAAACCACATGTACACTTGAGTTTTTCCCATAGTGCTGTCCTTATTAGCTGTGTTTAAATCACAAGTTTCTGTGGCATTCTTCCCGAGCAGGAAACAAAGGTTCACAGCTGCCCGCTAGTCTCTGAAATTGGGCATCACAGAAAAATTAGGTTTGAGGGAGACTGCTTTTATGAAAAAATTCACTGTGACCAGAGAGAACCTTCCCAGGCAACACCACTGGATGCACTAACTCAGAGTGAGTTTCTAGATGCCCGCCTAGTGGGAAAAATGCAATTTTCATTTGTTTGGGAGCTACCCCCATGTGGACCCATGATGTTCCACTGAGTACTCCTGGGTAAGTCCAAATTAGTTTTCCATGGTAAAATTCTTAATTTAACCACTTGAAAAAGTCCTTTTTGCTGCATAAAATAACATATTCATAGATTTTGGAGACTAGAATGTAAGCATATTTGAGTGGGCCTGTTATATGGCTTACTATAGCCTCTCAAAAAATTCAGTGTCATTGAGTCAATTCTGACTCTTAGTGATCCTATAGGGCAGGACAGAACAGACTCTGTGGGTTTCTGAGACTAAAATTCTTTATGGTAGTAGAAAGCCTACTTTTTCTCCCCCTAAGCAGCTGGTGGTTTTGAACTGCTGACCTTATGGTTAGTGGCCCAATAATACTAATCATAGGTGTTAGATAAAATGAAATTCCTAGCAGCCAATTCTGAATTTCTATGCTATTTTTTCTCCTATTCCATTTTTACATTGATTTGCTACCTGAACTGTGTTGTATGGGCCATGTTTTGTCAGTGCTCTTTCTCAATAATGGTCAGAGAGTAATTATTTTTAGCTTTGTGGGCCATGAAGTCTCAACCAGGACGCCATTTAACTCTGAATCTGTAGTGGAAAAACAATCAGAGACAACACATATATGAAGAGTTGTGGCTATGTGTCAACAGAACTTCATTTATACAAACAGGGGGTAGCCTGAATTTGAGTCAGGCATGTAGTTTTTGAACTTCTGCTGTAAATCATCAGATACCTCAGCATGTTTTATGGCTTTAGAGTTTTATATGTTTATTCACTGTGAAATTCACACACCTAGAATTGGGCATGGTGCATACTAGCTCCATAATAAATGAATGAAGCATTTGTTGAATGAAACAACAAGTGAAAGCACACATGAAAGCATTAAAAGAGAAACCAATAATTATTAATTTATAAGAATACCTGCATTCATCCCAAAACAAATGCCAGATGTTTTTCCTTTAAGACAGAGGTTTCAAGACTATTGGCACTATTCTGTGTTTGAAAAATATCTTTGTATAATACAAGCCTGGTTCAAAAGATAATAAACATTGAGAATCTTTATAACTCATGACTGCAGAATGTGTTATCACTGTGAATAAGGTTTTAGCTTGGTAAATACTTCACACATTTGGATACATTACCTGACCACTTTATGAGGAGAGATCAGTCCAGCTACAGCACTAACACTACCATTGTCAAGTTGATTCAGAATCATACACTCTCTATAAGACTGGTGCAACCAACTAAGTACATGTGAGCTCCCAATGGAACTGGCTCCTTCTAGGCGAGATGGAAGTAGCTGTGGTGGCTCTGTGGGAGGATCATTGGACTGCTAATGGGTGGTTCAAACCCAGCAGCCAATTTGAAGAAGAGAGTTGAGGCTATCTTCCTGTGAAAAGTTACAGCCTTGGAACCCTACTGGGGGTGACTGTGAGTAGATGTGGATTTGAAGGCACTAGGTTTTGTTTAGGGTTTGGTGTTGTGTGAGATTACCTGTCAAGTTTTACCAATTTGTAGATCTCCTGTAAATCATCCTTCTTGGCTAGATTTTTTCTTACAAATGAGCAACGATGAGGAAATTTCCCAAATAATGTTTTCCTCTTGTTTAACTTCGATTTCATTCACTCTTGAAAAAAATAAAGAAACTATTTTAAAATCTGAAAACTAAATACTCATGCAATTGTAAGCATAGCAAGTTATGCTAGTGAATGGCATTGTTCTATGAACTGGTTGTTTTCGAAAACACACAAACAGCACTTCAATCTCCGTCCTCTTCTAAAGAGGAGAAAATGCCTCCACTTATAGCAAAAGACATTTAATAAGAGAGATATGATACATAAATTTTCACTTGCCAGAATGTTTTAAAATATATTTCATTACCACTATAAATGAATTCTACTATAATTTATGCTTTTAATAGTCTGAGATTATGCCTTCTTAACACCAGGTCACACAGACTGGAATGAAAAAAATGGCGCCTTAATACATTTTATTGTTTATTGCAAAATAGGCTAATGGTATTATTGTGTAGTATGTTGTACTACTCATTCTAACAGTAATTGCATTATTAAGGCCCTATCAAATCAAGGTCATATCTGGGGATCCTGGCTTTACCAGCTGGCCCATAAATGTGGTTTAGAAATGGACTAATTAAATTCCATCATTCGAATAATAATAGTAATGAAATCTCTATTTACACAGGACTTGCTCAATAGAGACTGTGGTGGTCAGTTTCCAGAGGAATGAAAGAGCCAATCAAGTGTGTATATTTTTAAAAGTATGCATGTTAATGTGAAAGCCGAGCACGTTGCAGAAGTTTCAGGATCAATGACTAAAAAAAGAGAACAAAAAGTGTGGTCCTTGGCAAAGGAGAGTTGGGAATAATTAATCATCTTAAAGTAAATGTTTAGCTCCCTGAATCTCTGCCAAGAGCCTTGATGGAGTACAGATTCCCAGAAGATTCAAACCTGCTGATGACAACGATGTTTGTTATACAGGACACAATATTACAAAAGATCCTTTCAATGTGTGAGAGCTTGCAAAGATGCCTGTATCTAAGACTTCTGATAAAGCTTGCAACTGCTATGAGTGACATTTACATTACAGCATTTAAAAGATACCCCCAAGATGGTGATATATTAAGCTTCATGACATTATATGCACCGGTTCCATCCTTCATGCAGCATTGGGGGGTTCAGTTCAACCAACTGGGGCCAATTCTGGAAGCCTTCATACCTATGATGACATGGCTTCCTTTCCAAAACCTCTTGTGTATTCTCAAATAGTCTGACTTATAGGAGAAGCCAAGACTTATAGGAGGCTCAGATAGCTTTGGAACCACACCTTGCTTCTTTAAATCAGGACAACTTGATAAAAGTGAGTGCTGTGAACTCCTTCATGCTCATATTGCCTCAATTCATAATGTGGCTGTCACATAAAATTCTCCACCTACACTTTACCAGGGAGACTCTTTGCCTTCTTCTTTATCCATTAGAAGGAAGCTGCTCCAAGTAGAACATTTTTTGGCTGCTTTCCAGGTCCCTACCTGTTTTCATCAAGAAAGTAGATGACACAGCCTTTCAAGTAATGGTTTCCATAAAGAGCCTTTTTAACTTGAAATGTTATGATTATGCTTCTTAATATTGACTCTATTAGAGACCAAAAGTGTTGCTATTAGAATTTAAAACAGAATTGGAGGATGAGTAGCTGTGTATACAGTAAGTAATGACAGAACTTCCTTTAATTTATCACGTTCCATGCCTGGAGCACAACGTAAACAAAGAAACTTATCATTTCTCTTCTTTATATTCATATGTAAATATTTGTATTTCACCTTTACAGATAACCAGGCAGAAATAAACTAAACCTGGTTTGGTATCATTCTGGACAGCATTTTTGTTATAGATAGGTATGAGAGTAAGTAAAAAAAGCCTGCTTCAAAATCATAAAACCACTTAGCGAACAAAAATACAAAAATGTGAAGATATTGCTTCTTGACATTTTGAAGGCTGTGTTTATATCTTTATAACTTTTCCCCATGAATATTTATATCTTAGGCATTTGTGAGCTGAAATGGGCTGGTATTGGACAATTTGAATCAAACGGTCCTATGGTTGACTTTGCAAGGAATGACAAATTTAAGAGGAATGGAATCATATTCATTGTCAAAAAGGACATGTAACGATCTGTCTTAGAATACGATGCTATTAGTGAGAGGCTAATATCTATTCCTGTACAAAGAAATCTTGTCAACACAACCATTATTCACATTTATGGACTAGCCACTAGAGCTCATGATGAGGAAATGGAAGAATTTTACCAATATTTTCCCTTAGAAATTGTACAAACATACAATCAGGATGCATTGATAATTATTGGTGATTTCAATGTAAAAATTTGAAACCAAGAGGAAAGAATAGTAGTTGGAAAATGTGAACATGGTAATAAAAATGGAGTGGAAAATCATATGACAGAACTCTGCAAGTCCAAGGACTTCTTCACAACTACACTTATTTGTTTCAGCAACAAAAACAGTGACTATATAGGTGGATTTTTCCAGATAAATTCACAGAAATCAAATTGACCATAGCGGTGGGCAGTGACAATGGAGAAGCTCCAAATTAATAGCTAAAACGAAGCCAGAGGCCAACTGTGAAACAGACAATCAATTGCCCATATGCAAATTCAGGTTGAAGCTGATGATAATTATAACACTGTAATGAGAGCCAAAATAAAAACCTTGCGTATAGCTAGCCTGAATTTCTAGAACATTTCTAGAACAGATTTGATACATGAACACTAATGACAGAAAAATTGATGAGCGGTGACAGGACATGATATATGAAGACAGCTAAAGGTCATTAAGAGAAAGAAAAGATTGTTGTGGATGTCTGAAGAGACTCTGAAACTTTCTCTTAATCATACAGTACACCAAAATCACTTCCCAAGTCAATTTTGACTCATGGTGACCCTATAGGCTAGATTGCAACTGTCCCTGTGGACTTCTGAGACTGTAACTGTTTGTAGGAGAAAGCCTCATCTTTCTGCTGAGGAACAGCTGGTGGTTCCAACTTGCTAAGTTTGAAGTTAATAGTCACGCCCTGCAAATACTATGCCACCATGGTAGCTAAGGCAAATAGAACGCAAAGTAAAATAGCTGAATAGAAAATTTCAAAGGACAGTTCAGAAAAGACAAAGTAAAGTATTATAATGAAATAGGCAAAGACTGAGAGAAAACCAAAAAGGAACAACACCCTCAGCGCAACTTAACCTGAAAGAACTAAAGAAAAAAACAGTCTTTGAGTTTCAATATGGAAAGTTTCTATGTGCAAAATATTGAATGATGCAGGAAGCAACAAAAGAAGATGGAAAGAATACAGAAAGTAATTTGCACCAAAAAGAATTAGTTGTTGACATACCAGAGAGACTCTGCAGAAATCAGCCCAGGAGAGTTACTAAGAGGGGAATTCAACACTGCTGGATCACGGGTGGAGAATCATAAAGATAAGTAGCCACAGATCCACAAGGTTTTTAGGGGCTGGGGTTTTTTTGCTTACCACAGTGGAGGCCGGCTTGGGCTTGATCTTAGCCCAGTCACTATCTTGGCTGGAGCCGGGACATTTTGGAACTGGCCAGGGTCTTTATCTCAACACAGCCACAGCTTGCTGCCGCCTTGGGGGCAGGGATTAAACACTTTCAACCCCACTGGCAGGGCTCAGGGTTCAGCTATATTGTTACTTTTATTTCCCTCTCTTCTCTCTATCCTCCCTCAGTCTCAGTGGGCTTAGTTTTTTTTCTTCCTCTTTATCTCTTCCCTGTTCTCTCACACTCCATTGCTGACCTCCAGACCACTCCCCTTAGCCTAGGGCATTTACATGTGCCCCACACCCAGCTAGGTAAGCTCCATCCTATGCAGCTAGCTTGAGGCTGGGGAAAGCCCAGGTGGACATCCACCAGGGGATACTCCGCCCAACTTCTTACCCGGGAATTCCTGCCTGTGTGTCTGGGGAGCTCCAATGTTTCCTCTGTTGTCCCACGTGACTGAGTGACCTTCCTCCCAGTTACCTTAGTGCCTCACACGATCTAAGGTAGCTCGGCCAACATTCACCAATGTTCCATGCTGATGCAGGAACCTCTGCCCAACTTTCACAGTGATCTACCTGGCCAAGGCAATTCCGTCCACCATTCACAGTGTTCTACACCAAAGCAGGGGACCCACCGTCTTCTGGGGCAGTCCCCTGAGGGGGAAGCCAGAGGAAGATAAAGTGGTAGGCTAATTCCATAGTGAAATTAGCTGTAGGCAGTTCGAGGAAGCATTCCTACAAGTCTCCCAGAGAAAGCCAGGGCTCTTCGACTCCCTGGAAAATGGCACCTGGCTCCTCTTAAACAATGCAAAGCAAATAGCTAGCAGGCCCAACAACCTCAATGAAAAAACAAGCGAAACAAAAGGTAATGGCAGAATATATCCTGAACCTAATGACATACATAGAAGAAGCAGACATTTAGCTGCCACCAAAAGAAATTTTCAGAATGATGCTTGGAGTCATACAGGATATGAGGGAAACAATACCAAAAAAAAGATGAAATGGTAGAGGAGATAAAGTCCATACACTAAAGGGAAATACAAAAGCTTAGGGACGAGATAAGAAAAACCAGTAGAAAACTCATGGACCTCGAGAATCAACTGGAGGAAGCAGAGAACTGCACCAGTGACTTGGAGGATAGCCAAGAAAACTTTAACAAACATGAACAAAAATCTAATAAGATCATCAGAGAAGCTGAAGAAAACCTAAGAGCTATGTCTGGTGCTATGAATAGGAATAACATGAGAATAATTGGATTACCGGAGGAAGACACAACAAGGAAGTCATCTGCAACAATATTGAGAGAATTCTTGGAGGAAAACTTCCTCAGCTTAATGAATGAAAACAAGGAAACCATTCAGGGGGCTGAAAGAACACCATCTAGACTGAATCCCAAGAAGAAGTCACCAAGCACATAATAGTTAAACAAACCAACTTTGAGGAAAAGGAGAAAATCATGAGAGCAGCTAGGGGAAAAAAAGCAATCACATATAGAGGTTCCCAAATAAGAATATGCTCAGACCTATCAGCAGAAACTATGAAGAAGAGGAGAGAGTGGAGTAACATATTCTAAAAAATTGAAGGAAAATAATGCAAACCCAAGAATACTCTACCCAGCCAAATTATCGAATAAGATAGAGTGAGAAGTCAGAGTCTTGCTAGACAAGGAAAAACTAAAAGAATACATTAGAATAAACCCAGCCAACCCAGTATGGGCAGATCCTTGCCGACCCAGTATGGGCAGAAGACCGACACTCACCAAGCATAAATAAGGGATGGCCACATAGAACAGCCACACCCAGAGGGCATCAAAGAGAAAACAGATCCTAAGATAGCATTGGCTTAAGGATGGAAAGAAATCAAGAATGATACACACACACACACATGCACAACAGACTAATAAGAAAGGAAAGTAGGAAAATACCCAATACAAAAGGTACAAGATGACACGAAACAGTCCGCAGATGGAGATAATAACCCTGAATATCAATGGTCTGAACTTAAGCATTAAAAGGCTGAGGCTAGCAGACTGGCATAGAAAACACAATCCATCAATCTGCCTACAGGGGACACATCTCCAGGCTACAGACAAAAATAGGCTGAGTATCAAAGGCTGGAGAAAGGCATACCAAGCAAACAGCAATTCAATCTCTGATAAAATAGACTGGAAAGTGCAAACCATAAAAAGAGATAAGGAGAGACACTATATAATGCTCAAGGGAACAGTAGACAAAGAACCACTAGGCATTGTAAGCATATATTTCCAAAATCAGAGACCCACTGAATACATCAACCAAACACTCCAAAATATGAAAAAAGAAATCACAGCCTAAACAATTATAGTGGGGACTTCAATACACCCTCTCTTGAAACTTCAATACACCGCTCTCTGAGACAGATAGATCACAGGGAAAGAAACTCAACAAGCAGGCTAGAGATCTAAACACGACAATTAGACAATTTGACCTGATAGATTTTTACAGAGCTTTTCATATCCCACCCCCACCCCCCAAAAAAAATTTAATCACATTCTTTTGAAGCCCGCATGGCACATATTCTAAGATAGACCACATGCTGGGGCAGAAGGTGAATCTACATAAATTTAAGCACATTAATAGTATATAGACCTCTCACTGACCACTGTGCCATAAGGGTGGAAATCAACAAAAGGAATCCGAAGAAAACAAAAGCAAACAATTAGAGGAAGAATAACCCTCTATTGCAAAAGGAGTGTGTACTGGCACAGATCAGAGATGAAATTAGGAAATTTCTAAAACCAACAAGAATGAGAACACAGTGTACCAAAACTTATTGGGGCACAAAAAATGCAGTTATCAGAGGAAGTTTCATAGCAATACATATACACCTGAAAAAGGAAGAGAGACACATGATTGATATGTTGGTACAAAATTTACAACAACTAGAGCAGAATCAGCAGAACAATACCACTAAGGCAAAAGAAAAGAAATGATAAAAATCAGGGCTGTGATTCAGGAGAGGGGAAAATAAGAAAACTATGGGGAAAAATTAATGCTGCTAAAAGTTGGTTCTTTGAAAGGATAAACAGAATCAACAGACCACTGGCAAACCTAACCAAAGAAAGGAGGGAACAAATTTCAATAGCAAGAATGAGGGATGAAAAAGGGAACATTACAACAGACCTTAATGAAATCAAAAGGATAATTACACAGTACTGTGTGTACTCCAATGAATTCAACAACTTGGAAGACACGGACAAATTCTTGGAAAAACAATCCCTCCCTAGACTATCCTCAAAGGATGTCAAGAATCTCAACAGATTCATAGCAATAGAAGAAATAGACAAGGTTATCAAGGGATTACCAACAAAAACATCCCCTGGATCAGATGGCTTGACAGGAGAATTCTACTAAGCATTTAGGGAAGAACTAACACCAATCCTACACAAACTCTTCCAGAACATAGAAAAAGATGGCAAATTCCCGAGCTCCTTCTATGAAGCTAGATCCCAAACCAGGCAAGGATCACACAAGAATCAAGAACTACAGACCAATATCCCTAATGAACAT
>NW_022103896.1:24708224-24709140 GCF_000313985.2 Echinops telfairi
CTTTCTTCAAAGAAATGAAAAAACTGATTACTAACTTCATATGGAGAGGGAAGAAGCCCAGAATTAGCAGCAAACTCCTCAAGAAGGACACAGTGGGAGGGCTTGCTTTACCTGACTTTAGCACATACTATACAATCACAGTTGTCAAAATCACATGGTATTGGTAAAATGACAGATATTCAGACCAATGGAAAAGAACTGAAAGCCCAGAAATAACATCATCAGACAACTGATCTTTGATAAGGGCCCAAAAAATATCCAATGGGAAGCAAATGCCCTCTTTAAGAAGTGGTGCTAGAAAAAATGGATATCTACATGCAGAAAAATTAATCAAAACCCTTATCTCACTCCATGCATAAGAATAAACTCAAGGCGGATCACAGACTTTGAAGTTAAACCCCAAAGTATTAGAGCCATCAATGAGGGAATTGGGACCAACTTGAGAACTTTGGCACAGGGAATACATAGACTATCAGAAATAGGGAAGGACACAAACACAGAGGAGGCACAAATTGACATATGGGATATACTGAATATAAAACGCCTGTGTACATCGAAAGAATTCACCAAGAGAGTAATAAGAGAGTCCACGGACTGGGAAAACATCTTTAGCAATGACACATCAGACAAAGGCCTTATTACTAAAATCTACAATACTCTGCCTGCTTCCACAAAGAAAAAAGCTAATTGCCCACTGAGGAGGAGGGCAAAGGCCCTGAACAGAAGCTTCACAGGGGCAGAAAGTGAATGTCTAACAAACATAGAGAAAATATTCCCGATCTTTAGCCATAAGAGAAATGCAAATTAAAACAACAATGTGGTAGCATCTAACACCCTCAAAGACAGCCCAATTGAAAAAATCAGAAAGCAACAAGTGTTGGAGGGGCTGTGGGGGAGACAGGAACTCTCATCCTTT
>NW_022103896.1:24713130-24720734 GCF_000313985.2 Echinops telfairi
AGTCCACAGTACTCTTAATATTCTTTGTCAGTATCATAATTCAAATGTATAGATTCTTCTTTGTTTTTTCTTATTCAATATCCAATTCTCACCTGCATAATATCACAATAGATACTGTCCAATCACAGACAGCACTGTACTCGGACATGGATCTTGAGATACTCCTTTTGAGAGTGAACTAATGAATGAGACACCATTCTTCTGGCAGAGGAACCTGGTGACTGAAAACGGTCAGTCAATGCCAGGCCAATTGAGCTCACTACTTTCTAGGGCCTCGATCTTTGTGTTTCATGTCCATTTTGATGATCTTTACTTTTCCAAATTCACATTTGATTCATTCATTGTGCATATTAATCATTGTATTTTAAGCTGTTCATTTTCTCATTCTGAGTTGTACCCCATCAGCAAACCAAGGTCCCCAATGTGTTACTCCATTCACATCATTATTGTCGACTCTACTTTGAGGAGCCAGCTCGTTTTGAGTCCTTCTAAACTAAGGGTCTAATCATTTGACCCTGTTAAGCTACTGTGGATACAGATTGTCAGTGTTTCATCTCACAGAAGTGGACAACTTATTTCTTCTGCATAGAATGGTCTTCGCCTGGAAGCTCAGCTGAAACTTGTTCCCCATGAGTGACCCTGCTGGCATTTGGCATACCAATGGCAAAAATTTGAGTATCACAGCAACACAAAAGTTAGCACAGTAAGACAAGCTGACAGATGAGTGGTGGCGCTTAGTCAACAATTATTAATAGTGAGGAAAGCTGCCTCTTTCATCAGATCTCATTTCAAAAGGTCTTCTTTTCCTAATATTCCTTGAGGCAAAATCTGTTGCAAATACAGTTTACTTTGGATTTTACTACGAATAAATCCACGACAATGATTATGGCTGTTAAGTACAATTGAGTCAACACATAGCAACCCCATATATCACAGAAGGAAATTAAGTCGTGTCCTGTGCTACGGTCACAATCATCGCTATGTTTGTGTCCATTGTTGAAGTCACGTGTCAGTCCACTTCATAAAGGGTCTTCCTCTTTTTGGTTGACTTTCTACTTTCCAAGCACGATGCCTTATTCCAAGGACTGATCCCTGCTGATCACCTCGTCATTCTAACAAGCATTCTGGAAGTGCTTTGCCAAGACGGATTTGTTTCTTCTGGCAGTTCATAGTATATGTAATATTCTTGCCAACATCCCGTTTTTCTTTGGTCTTCCTTATTCTTGGCCATCGTTTGTATGCGTCTGACGCATTTGACAACAGTCTGCGCTGGTTGAGGTGCCCCTTAGCTCTCAATGTGACATCTTTTCTTTGTAATTTCTTTTTAAATCTGTTCTTGGCAACAGATTTGTACAATTCAACGCACCATATGATTTCTTGACTTCTGCTTTAATGAGCATTGATTACGAATAAAAATAACATAAAACCCTTGATAACTTTAAGTTGAATCTGTTATGGTGGAAATAACTATGACTTTGAAGCCTGGCATATCTACACGCTTACTGCATTAGGTGTGATTTTAGTGTAGAAAACCATCATATGGCTATCTCTGTGCAGACTCTCATGGCTTTGGATGATCTTGTATCAGCCTCTCAAATGCAGGGAAACGTAGGTCCATTTCTTTCTTTTATTGAATGAGCAATATTTAGCCTCAATGCTAACCACTGTTATTGTTATAGCATCATCAATCATAATATCATCAACAGAAACTTCTTCAATTATAACCTTATATTTGGAAAATAGTTCCCACAGTGTAACTGAAAGAATGCATGATATATTTGGCTGTTAAATATAAATGCCTTTCACTAAATATTATGTTCAGAAGAATGTTTAGAATCCATAATCGGGTGGGTGAAAGGAGATGCCGGACAGTGTAATATAAGATACAATAATAATTTCTAAATTATCAAGGGTGCATGGCGGAGAGGGGAGGAGGAAGGGAGGGGGAGGGGGAAAAAGGAAAATGAGCTGATTCTGGGAACCCAAGAGGAAAGCGAATTTTGGGAATAATGAGGGCAACAAATGTATAGATGTGCTTTACACAATTGATCTATGTATTGTGATGAATTGTATGAGCCCCAATAAATTGATTTAAAAAAAAAAGAATCCATAATCATTCATGCAGAAGGAAATCAGTAATGATACTATGATTTGGCCTATATATTCAATTGTCTGTTTACGTCTGGTATTCTAAAGTGTATTTCAGGAGAGTGCTAAGGAAGACATTTTATTTAGGCAGGACTTTTTGGCTTCTGAAAATACATGACTTCCCAATATATGAGAATAAAAATGAAAAGAACTGACATTTACGTAGTACACTCCATAAAATAGTCTCATATTTCTTAGCTCATTCATCATGAACAAAATTTTAAGATTGTCAATGAAATTATGGAAAGCTCCATCTTTAGATAAGTGAGTAGGTATTTGAGAGATTATATGAGTTTCCCCATGTAATGTGATCTCAAAATCACATTTTCAAGAATGGTATACCTGGAAATCAAGTTTTCAGAATGGTATAGCTGGAAAATAATGATTCCAGGGCCTAGAGAAAAGCTTAATTGAGAATCTAAGACAGACAGACGGGGTCACGTGCAATAGGTACTGTCCTCTGTATTCCAAGCCTTGTGTTCTCTCTAGAGACATCCTGTCATCAAGAAACTATTAGTCTCCTCTGGAACCCAGGCTGGGTAGCAGTGGAGAGGACAACAGAGCTCTGAGAACGAAAATGAGAAGTTCACAGGCATCTTCAAGCGGTAAGTTCACGAGCAGTAAGGGTCAGAATTGAGGATGGGGATTCCATTTTTGAAACTATTAGGGAATGCAATAAGTAAGAATTGAAAAAATAATCTATAACTTATCAAGGGTTCGTGAGGGAAGGTGGGCGGGGGGTAAAGGGGGAAGAAATGGGGAGCTGATATCAGCAGCTCAAGTGGGAAGAGAATGCTTTGAACATGATGATGGAGGCCCATGTACAAATGTGCTCGACACACTGGAGGACTGTAAGGATTGTAATAAGAGATGTAAGAGCCCCCAATAAAGGTATATTTAACAAAAAAAAGAATATATTCCCTAACCCCCTGAAAAACACTAGTGTATCTCCGATACTAAGGCCAGAACGGAATATATTTTTGTCTAGCTTCAAATCTCCATCCTCTGGTCCAAGAAATAGGTATAAATACACCTGATTACAAATACATATATTAACAGGAATCCAAGGTTGGTAAAAACAACAAAGAACTGTTTTTTATGTTATAAACTGGCTATAATGTTGGCAGCTCAAATTACCCACAGGCACCTCAGAAGACGGAGTTACAATCTGCTTCCCAAAGGTCTTGAAAACGCCGTGGAGCATGTGTGCCTTGCACACACAACATTGCCATGAGTTGGAATAGCCTTGCAGCAACTAACAGCAACAAATACAGGAAGGGAAGAATGTTCTGGGAAAAAAAAGTTAAATTGATAAGGTGGGTGGTGGTGGTTGTTAAAGTGGATATGGTAATCCAAGTGAGTTTTCTTCATCCTGTCCATTGCTCTTTTTGTATTTGCTAAAATATCATGCCAACAGATGTAACTGGCTCAGTGACTATTCTCTTTGCTCATTGGTTGTTTTTATCTCGAGGGAGGAATCCTAACATCCTCCAGGATGCCGTTTCTCTAGCTGAGTGCTAAGGAGCTCCGTGTTTTGAGGAAGGCCCAGTAGATGGAGCAAGAGAGTAGGAAGCAGCATCACTTGCTTGGTGGATTTTTGAAATAAAGCAGCACTATTTTCATCAGCTCAGAGTCCGTGTGATATCTGGCAAGACATTTAGCAGAGGAGCAGAGCAGACAGTGTTATAGCTGCTGTCACTCTTCTTGGCAGAGGCAGAAGACCCTCTGGTCTATTGGACTTGAGGATCCCTTTCCTCTAGAAATATTTGATGGCAGCCAAGTGAATGCCTGTTCCAAGACCCTTGAAAAGGATTCTTCTGCGTCACTCCGATGGTCTTGTGCACTAGAGGGCCTTTCCAGCCTTGCGACTGATGGCAGACAGCTAGACTGAAATTTGTAGCACTCTGCTGTTTTTGCCAGGGAAGCTACTAGAGCATTTTCATTTTCTAAAGGCTACTAAAACAAACAAACAAACAAACAAACAAACAAACAAACAAACAAACAAACATGATTTATATCCAGACAGAGGAACCTTGTTGTGTGATTCAGAGCTATAAGTGCCAATTTTATAATGACTACATCTTACTTGGAGTTGATGCCTATTTTTTTTTCTTCATTTCATCATTTTCTGAAAAGAGGGCAACATTCTGGAGGATTCTGTACAATTAGAATTCAGAAACAATTTTTAAATGATTAGATTTGACATTCTGTCTGTTTACCAGGATGGTGATGAAATGACAATAAACTGGGCAGTTTTGTCTCCCCGAGCCTAGAAAACTCGAGGAATGTTCGGCCACTACGTTCTGTGGGACACCAGAAGCACAGGGCTGTTCAAGAGATGAACGTTCTACCTCCAGTGATACTTTATGATGGAAAAGGGGGACTGATCACTGGTTTCATCGAGCCTTGGGGAGGATAGTTATCCCTTCTCAATTGAGTAAGTTATTCCCACGCTTCCCTGCCAGCTAAGGATACTTCTTGCATAAGGCAGCTTCTTGATGTCTTTCCTCTCACTATAAACTCCCTTCTAAGAAAGGCAACTTTTGAGTAGTAACCTGTAACCTTCTGCTTATTATGACCACAAGGTCAATCAGTCAACAACAGTTGGCCTTTCGGGCCTGGAACCAGACTCACCCCACAGGGCTCAAAGTTCAGTCAAACAATAGGTTGATCTATAAGGGGAATAACAGTAATGAGATACACACACTTAGAATCATTTGGCCATTTGAGAGCCAAAGGGAAGTTTTGACCTAAGGACAAAGTTCTGAAAGTTTAGCACAGAAGAGAGAATGGAGACACACACTGTAGGGAGCAAGTGGGACCCGTGATGTCATATAGTAGGGATTACAATCAATGAGATAAATAAAACAATGGGTATGAATTGTTGAATGGAAAACTGATCTGCTCTGCAAACTTTCCCTCAATTCACAATAAAAAGTGAAAAAATTCAAAGCAATATATTCTTGTAACATGGAAAATGACACTAAATAATTCTATAGTACATAAGTACAAGTCTATCAGCTGGCATTCACCACTCTCAATACCCATCCACCTTCTACTCATATAAATGCACAAAGCATTCATCCTCCTGGGGGTCCTTTAAAACTATTCCTTCCATCAAATATCTACATGCATGCATGTACACATAAAACACTTGCTATTTCCAACAAATCAACTTCACAATATATAGATTAATATATAATGTGAGTTTTTATTCACTCACTACAGTATATGTTCATGCCCAATAATAGATTCAATATCAACTTTCTAAAGACTTTATATGAAGTCACATGCCCTAAAAATGTACAAGGTCTTATTATAGGTCCATAGCAAACATTCTGAGAAGTTGCCTATGCGATATTTTTTATCTTTTACTTTTTTTAAAACTTTGTACCTGCCTATTCTCCTATCATTGGTTGCATCCTATTTGTTATGAATTTAAGCATCTGATCATACAATTGTATATTTCTAAGAATTGTGTATTTGCTCATAAACATATGGCTGGACAAATAAGTCAATTCCATTATTTACCTGGAACTAAAGGATACAAAGAAGAAAAAAACAAGGTCGCTTCCCTCTGGAGGCTCTTGATTGATCATAGGATAAATCCATGCAAATGGATTATAGACATACAAGCACTGCTATGATCAAACCGTGAAAAAGGCACCAGGAGAGTACCGAGAGAAAGAGACTAACTGCTTGATTATATCAGGAAAAGTATTTCATATGAAGTGATATGTGAGCTGAATCTTATGGGATTATCAGGGACTCAGTAAGTAGACAAAAGAATAAATGACTTCAATAGCATGCTTTTCTGTCTTGTAAATGGCAAGTGATTTAAAAATGGTTAAAGAGAGCAACTGGCTTAATGTGAACATTTTATGAAAGTTGTTACCTAGGGAAGCTAAACTTAATTCAGCATGTCAACCAAAGTTTATGCAATGATGTAATTGTTCAATAATTATGTGACTTATTGCTGCTGTTTGCTATCCAGTCAATTCTGACTCACGGGAACCCTGTGTTGCAGAGTAGAGCTCCATAGGGTTCTTAAGGCTCCAGAGAGTTTGCAATGTGTGACTAGCAGTGACTATATGACACAACACTGTCTGTAAAATGAAGACCTTCTGAGGGCAGCTGTGGGGTAAACTTTGGGGAGTTAACTGCAAGGTCAGCTGTTCAAAACCATCAGCTATTCACTGATAGAAAAATGAGGCTGTCTGTTCCTGGAAAGATTTATAGTCTCAGAAACCATTTATAGAGAATGAGAATTGATCCAATAGTAGTGGGGTTGGTTTTGAGTTGGTGGTTTGGATGATGAGAACTGTTGAAAGGTTATAATAGAGCAAACGGATAAGTTGATTAAAAATATTTATTGCAAAAATCACACAGGTTGTAATGATTCTAGCGGCATATATTCTGCATTTAAAGTTCAAGAGCTTTCCACATTGTCACATATTAGACTTTACAAAGCACTATAAAGTTGGGTGTACAGAGAAATTTCAACTAGCCAGAAGCTAAGCTAAAAGTGGCTTTTTGTTTATTCCTCAGGTAAAGACATAGAATAAATCAGTCTCCTACATTTGAAATCCCTGGGTGGCATGATGGTTAATATTTGGTGTCGAACTGAAGGTCAGAACTATGATTCTATTCAGAGGTACTTTGGGGAAAAAAGCTGGTGATCTACTTTTGGAAACTCACTCATTGAAAACCCTGTAGAACACAACTGCTTTTGGACACAGCGATGGGTGCTATTGTATGGTGACTATTTTATTGTTATCACTGTTGGTCTGTTTTAGTTTAGCATAAATATTCAGTTCATACATAAGGCAGTTGTCATTTTAGGATCTGATTTATAGCCACCCTTTGTGTAACAGGACACAACACGGTTTGGTCCTGTGTCATCCTCACAATCATGGATATTTTTGAGTCCTTGTTGCAGCCACTGTGCCAATCCATCCTGTTGAGCATCGCATTCTTTTTCTGTGACTCTCCACTGTACCGAATATGAGCTCCTTCCCCAGGAACCGATCTTCCCTGATCACATGTCCAACACACGTGAGGTGAAGTGTCACCATCCGAAACTTACAAGGTGCATTCTGGTTGTTCTTCTTCCAAGACAAATTGGTTTGTTCTCCTGGCAGTCCATGATCTATTCAACATTCCCCATCAACATCAAGCATGCTTCAAATGCATCGATTCTTCTTTGGGGCTGTCTCCTTGGTTCTGCATATGCATGGGGCCACACCATGGTTTGGGGTCAGGGGAATTTTAAACCTCAATGTGACATCCTTGCTTTTTATCAACTTCAAGAGGATTTATGCAAAAACTTTTCCTCCTGATTTCTCCTTCCCTGAACATTCATAGCCGATCGAAGTAAGATTAAATTGTTGACAGCATCTATGTTTTTGGTTTACCATGTTGTTGCTTACTTATCCAGTAGGGAGGACTTCTTAAAA
>NW_022103896.1:24720895-24725418 GCF_000313985.2 Echinops telfairi
AGAGAGAGAGAGAGAGAGAGAGAGAGAGAGAGAGGTCATAAATCCTGGAGGCAGTAATCTTTGATTATCATAAAAATACTTCTTCACTTTCAACAAGCCAGGCTGTGGCACCGCATTTCACAGGCTTTCAGTGAATCCTGAAGCTGCGTTTTGTTCATACAGTCCAGCCCTCAGCCTGCAGAGGGATAGACATGGAGGAAGCATATATCCTGGATGCATAGGAATAGTGATACCAGAAGTGTTGGGGGAAGGTGGGGAGAGAAGGGGAGGAAGGGGGGACCTATCAGAATGATTGATACATAACCACACACACACACACCCTCCAGAAGGGATGAGCAACAGAAACCATGAGGGGAAGGGAGACAGTGGTCGGTGTAATATATGAAAATAATAATAACAATTTATCAAGGGGTCATGGGGGCAGGGGTTGGGAAAACAGAGGAGCTGATATCAAGGGCTCAATAGAAAATAAATGTCTAGGAAAGAATGATGGCAACATATGTACAATTATGCTTCATACAATTGATGTATGGATTGTTATAAGAGTTGTTAGAGCCCTCAATAAAATTATTTTCAAATTAAAATAAAAAGCAACCCAGCAGACTCTCTGGGGACAGTTCCATTCTATCATATAGAGCCAGTATGAATGGGAGTGTGCTTGACAGCATCCGACAACAAGCACGGGGACAGCACACAGTCAGGAAGTTGAGGACCCTTATTTACGAGTCCTTGAAGCACTTTCAACAGTCTCATGAAAGCCATTCTTTTAGGTTCCACACATACAAGGATTCTTGGGACTGGGCACCTGGATCAAATTGGAGACAACAAGGTACTTCTTTTAACCCTCTCACCAGGGTCGGAAGCATCACTCTCTCTTCTTCTAGTGGGAAACTCATTCAGATTCCTCAGTGGAGCTGACCTCTGGACACTGTTTTTTTTTTTAAGTTCAGCTTAGACATAACTTTATTTCAACAGTGGGAAAAGATAGATCAATCTGGTATGCCTTCCCGACTTTTGCACTCAAAGTAATAGGAGTCTGGATGAAGGGCCTGAGAGGGCTTTGTTCTTGCCTTTCTTGGATTTCTAAAGGAGATAAACTTTAGTTGAGCAGTTCTTTTGACACCCGAAGAGTTTCCTTTCATCTGCTGTGTCATTCTTCAAAGTGCCAGGGCAAAGCCACTGGGGCGCTATCAGAGCCAAAGCATTTCTGGATGTGTACTGATATGAAAAGAAATGTAAGAAAAGGTTAGTGGACCGAAAGAAATGTAAGTAGTAAATGCACATGAGAACGGGATTCGCGGCCATAGTGACTCACACCATCTTCAAATGCTCGAGACAGTTATTTCCCCTAGATTTGATGGACATGTTCAATACTCTCACCTTTCTGCGTCACAGCCACCACGTCCATTCCCACTCACAGCAATGCTACAGGATAGAGGAGAAATCCTCCTTTGGATGGCTGAGATTTTAAATCTTTATGGTGGCAGATAGCCTCATCTTTATCCGAAGGAGCAGCTGGAGGGTTTGAACCACTGATTTTGAGGTGAGTAGCTCAGTGTATGTAGTCCTCTAGGCCACCAGGACTCCCTTATAACCTTTCATGAAGTGAAATTACTTAATATTGCTCTTCTATCCACAGTCTTCATAATGTGCATCAAAGGCTGGGGGTCCGTGCAAAGAAGGTGCGTGAAATGCTAGAGAATCACTTCAGGAGCAGGTACTGAGAACCCCAAGAGCAGCAACAATGAAGAATCAGGAATGGAGACCGTCTGAAATGCCGACCTGGAGAGACAGCTGCAGAGCCTCAGGTTTCCAGAGTCACGAATGACTAAATTGAGTGCCTTGTGGCAGGAGGCTGGCCTGCAGAGTGGGATGCCCTCTGGGCATTTAGCAGTGCTAGGGAAACTCTGGTCTGTAATACTTGCTAGAGGAAGGCAGAAGCTAAGAGATGCAATGGCTAAGAGAATACAGACCAACAAAAGACAGGCCTGCTAGCATGGTTGAGCAGAGACCCCAATGGCAAAAGAACATTTTGTAACCTGTTAGCTCCCCTTATCCACCCCCTGCTCATGAGGTCTGTGAATTTTGTGTGGACATTGTAACGGATTATTGCACCCAGCGGGGAAGTTGGTAGCAGGGCAGGGTAAAGGAAATGGAGGTTCCAGGCCTCTCTGACTTCTGCCTAATTGAGATTACAGGAGCAGATACAGATTTGGAATTTCATTCTCCCTTCTACAGCAAGAGGAGAACAGAAGTGGCTTTCACCATTTCCTCGACACCTCAAAGAAGATGGGTCTTTTTATCAGCTACATGGCTATTCTGTATAGAAAAATCCACATCAAGGTCTAACATGGCAAAAGTTATGTTTATCAGCTTGATAGTTTTAATCAATTAGTTTTGAAATAAAAAAATGTGATTTAAAAAAAAGTTACTGAGCAAATAACTTATTCGAACATTGTCTCCAGGGGAATCCTCAAACACTATAATTGAAATGTGTATGTTTATCTGAAAGTCTGCAAACTGAGTTTTTGAAGAGTGCATGAAATAAACTAGTTTTGAATGAATAAAACTTTTACACACAAACTTTTTAGAAATATAAAAATTTACTTATAGTCACCAGACTTGCAGGCTTTTCTGTTTTAGAGAGAAACAGAATATACAATATAGAGAAAATAAAAATAATTAAGAAAAAAAGAATGAAATATTTGATGTCCACTGAAAGATTTGAAGTTGGCCTATGTCCTTCCCACCTCTCTTCATCGTACATGAAAACTGGATTGCAATCTACTGATTTTAATGTATAAATCATACTGAGGTTATTTTATTTTGGTTCATTTTAAACAATGCTGAAATTGAAGATTTATTAATGTTAAATTATTTTGCTTTTTGAATAATGACATCAGTTTATTCCCTTACAGGAAGTTCAAAATCTGAGATTATATGTGGTCTCATTAAATGGAAACCTGTACACCTTTGACATTATGGTTGTATTTCCCCCTTACCCCCACCTTTTTCCCCTCTATCTGTATTTTGCAGTGGTGAATAAAAAATGTTTCAACGTGGTCACTTTCAACCTGCCAACAATGATATCCAGACCCTATAGTATGGAAAAAAAGGCCCTGTTATACTTTAAGTAAAAACATACATTGGTGTCATATAACTGAAATCAAACACAGTTTTACCTATTAAAAAAAAAAAGCAAACGCCTGGCTATGTCAATTTGTGACCTTTACTGCTGGAGGTGGCAGCAGTAACACACTTTAAAGTGACCCATTCTTGTACTTATATTAATAATAATAAGTTAAAGTTCCATTATCTAGACACCCTGATGCACACTGTTAGAAATTAGATGTTTGAGAAGATGCAATTCGGTTGTGTAGCTATGTGAACTCTAGCTGTTGTTATTTATCAACTTAGAGCTGCGTTTGACTCACAGAGGCCCAGTTGGCTGCAATAGAATTGTCCCAAGGGTTCCTCGGGCTTTCCGCCTTGGGGAAGCAGATTTCTGTAGCAGAAAGTGTGGTGGGTTCAAAACTTCAACCTTGCAGTCAGCCGACCTCGACAGGGATCCTGTATCAATAGTGAACTTGCCCCGGAGCTTCCATTTTCACAGATCACATAGCATGCTTCATCTAGAGATTTCCAGGTAAGGAAGCCACTTCTGATTTATGAACAAAATTCCCTCCAGAGGGAATCTGGCTTTTGTTTAATCTTCCCTCTGCTATGGTAATGCGTTTCTGCCTGATATCTGGGCCCAATAGATCAGCACGCACAACTACCACCCCCAGACCCTTTAGTGCAGTCATGTGGCATCTATCCGCCTTGTCCCGATTCCAGGCAAACTCAGTCCAGTACCGATCCTCTCTGGTTGTTCTTTTGGCCTCCCTATGAGATGTAAGCCATTCTCCTTGTCCTGCTGGGTCCTGCTAGACTTCTAAATCTATCATTTCAGCGCATCATTAGGAATACCTCTCTCAGTCATTTCTCATCTCTCTTCTACTTGACCCTTGGTAACCTGGCACTTCTTTAATCAAATAATTTCACCAGACTTGACACTTTCCTTGAGTATTTCCTGTTCAGTAGAAATACAAATTCTTTCCTCTGGGATTTTGCCAAGTTCTTCTGGGCATTTATATCCCAGTTTCAGTTTTTTCCCCAAAATAAACCAGGTAAGACTCAAACACATGAAGTACTGAGACTTGTCAATGAGAAAGAGTGCACCTGAGCCTTAGACTGCTGCCACCCAACATCCTACATATTTCTTATCCATAAGTGTGTATGAGTGAGTGCATGTGTGACTGTAATATTGCTTTCTTATGAAGCAGGACA
Source organism: Echinops telfairi (assembly GCF_000313985.2). Classification (NCBI taxonomy): domain Eukaryota; kingdom Metazoa; phylum Chordata; class Mammalia; order Afrosoricida; family Tenrecidae; genus Echinops; species Echinops telfairi. The sequence goes on from NW_022103896.1 coordinate 24,725,225, forward strand.
GCTGCTCTGAGGTGATGATCATCAACTAGCCTTCCTATGTGCTTGCTTCAAAGGCTTTATTTAGTTCTTTAGGATCTGGTTTTAATTTTTTTCAAGAAAGCATTTTTTCCCTTAATTGCAATTAAAAAGCAAAAACAAAATCCTAAATGTTTGGGGATATATGTATATATATATTTTTGTCTTAAAGCCAAAGG
>NW_022103896.1:24725587-24752213 GCF_000313985.2 Echinops telfairi
CTTCTCAATGGAGTTTTTGTATTTTTTGTTGTTATTGTTGTTGTTATAAAACTTATTTAGTACTCCAAGACTCTTATTCCTACTGTTTTAACAAAGAAGGGAAGATTAGGATTAATAAGAATTGGGGGGAGGGGACACATTTAAGCTATAATCTCCTACACATTTATTCATCTCATTTATTTGTATACTTTCACAAAAAGTACATTAGGGAGGGAAAAAAAGAAGACCTGATGCTGGGGGCTTAAGTGGAGAGCAAATACTTTGAGAATGATGAGGGCAATGAATGTACAAATATGCTTTACACAATTGATGTATGTCTGGATTGTGATAAGAGTTGTATGAGCCCCTAATAAAACTATCAAAGAAATCAATAAATAAAATAAACTAAAAAAAGTACATTTGTGAATAATGCATAAGTTGTTCAGTCACTACACTCATCTTAAAAGTGAAGAAACTAAGAGGTTATATATTTTTCCCACTAAAATAACAAACAAACAAAAGAACCAAACAAACAACAAACAAAAAAATCAGGATTAGAATCTAGCTCCTTGGATTTCTTTTAGTATACCACACCATTTCTCTGCTTATTATTATTACTTTTTGCTATTGTTGCCTACTTCCTTTTGTTTGCAGTTGGCTTCAACCTTCAAGATGAATTTATAATTTATTTTCATGAACTTTCTGTTTTCATTGTTGCAGAACAAAGACACAGGATATGGTTGTGAGTGAAATGGATACATTGAGGTGTCAGATTTATGCACATACAGCTTAATAAATCTCCTCATATTTTATTTGTTTTTACTGTGGGATTGCTCCTCTCACCTATTATACCACCCAGATTCACATACACCATATAATTTATTGACTTTATAAATGCTAATATAATTTAAAAGTCCCTAGGTAGAACAGACAACTTTGTCTTGTCTACTAATCTAAATGTTCTTCGCCAACACCATAATTCAAATACATTAATTATTTTAAGAAGAACATTGAAAGTGCATGGTCTGCCAGAAGAACAAGTAAAACTGTTTCGGAAGGACAGCTAGAATGCTCCATAGAAAAGGGTGGCGAGACTTTCTATCTTACACTTTTGGCAGGTGTTTTGGGGATTAGTCCCTGAAAGAAGACATCATACTTGATAAAGCAGAGGGTCCGCCAAAATGATGAAAACTCCTGATGAGAGGGATTAACAAGATGACTGCAGTTGTGGGCTCAACCAAGCCAAACCTTTTAAGGATGGCTCAGGATCCATCAGTGTCTTGTTCTGCTACTCCAAGGGTCATTATGAGTCAGAGAAGACTCGAACGCTGAACAACCTGAAGATTGGTGGTGCGACATTTGAATTTCGTACGCTGATTACTGTGGCTATAGGATACATGCATACACATTCATATACACATGATGGGCAGGAAAACTCATGTATATCCACCATGCACATTTCTGTAGGAGGTGAATTTCAAGGGAAATGAAAAGCTATCTGCAATTTTATTGAGAACATTAAATTACCTGCTTTCCATTTCTTAAATGACAAATCTAAATGCTATGGGTATCTTCAGATTTGTATGTTACACTGGGGAGCGGGAGGAAGAAAAGGAAAGCAGAGAAGAGATGAAGCTGTTGTAACTGCCCAGGCAGGAGATCCTCCCATAGCAGGGGAATGGGAGTGAATCTAGGATAAAGCGACAATACAGGAGGCATTTGGAGACAGAATGAAGGGGGCTTGGGATCAGATACAGAGAAAAAAGAAAGAAAGGGTCAATAATTCACTGTAATTTCCTAATTTGACTTAACACAACTCTACTAATCTAATACAAAACTAGAAAGAAATAGACAACTCAATGGATGATAAATAGAAAATTATTAATACCACATATTTTAATAGTTCTTATTACTCAGTACCACTTCAATAAAGCATGCTGTTATTTTTTTCTTTAACGGTTGGCACTAACACAGACACTTTAGTATTATTAACACTGATATTAGTATTGTTCAAACGTCATTGGAATGGATCATTCCCTTTGTTCCTAATCCAGGAAAGACTTCTTTTGGTTGATCTTCTTGGCCTGGTGTAAAATCTGTCCTTTGAGACCAGCATTCCCCAGTGGCTCGGTGGTGAATTATTCTGTCTGGAAAGCTATCATGAGTTCCACTGTGGTTTTCGCTCAGTAGGTTTTATGTATTTTTACAAATTTCATACATACACCCAGAGGCTTTCTGGCACTGGCAACATTTTGAAATTCAAGAGAGTAAATATGAGCTATTTAATGGTGTCCAATTCTAGATTCAACATTTTAAATATATTAAAATATGTATATGAGGACATTTCAGAAATTTGGAATGGGAGTTATTTGGCAAAGATTTTACTAATATTACAAAGAAGGAGCTTTCTCTGTAGCTCATTTGATTAAATGCCCTTTAGGTCATGAGAGGTATATTTTGAATATAAGCTCTGGAACTTAGAGAAACTACAGTTAATATTCTGGATATTTGCACTGCATATCTAGTGCTGAATAAGCCAATCCTAATTGATTTACCTTATTCTGAGGAAAACTCTAAAGTTCATAGCAAACTTAAATGTAACAACATAGAGTGAAATGTATTAAGGTTTGTTTGCCAATGAAAAGAAATTCATTTTGTAAGAAAGTATAGCTGTTTCAAAAACATAAGAGAAGAGTTTGAGAATCCCTGCCCACCCCCTGCCCCCACCTTTTGGCAAATTTAACTAATGTGCTTGCTCATAAACAAAGCCAAATGGCAGAGTCAACTGAAATAAAACCATGTGAGGGATCCCTGGTAGTGCACTGGTTTAGTGCAGGGTTGTTGGCTGAAAGGTTTGTGATTCCAACCAAGAACTTGCTTTGTGGAAGAAAACTGAGGCACTCACTCTGATTCCATGAAGATTTACAGTCTTGGACATCCTAGAGGCAGTCTACTCTGCCCTACAATGTCACCGTGAGTCGGAAGGTACTTGACAGTGATGGGTATGTGCTTGGAGAAAATTGACTTGGTGGCAGGGAGTGAGATCATTCGCATACGTATAATTAGCATGCCAAATGCACTGTGAATCACTTAAGCAAATAAATATCAGCCAATAATACGTTGCTATTATTAAAGGCAAACCTAGTAAGTATTCAGCTATTTACTGTATATCTTGGAAATGGGCTCTGTATATCTTGAAATGCCAGCTTCATTGGGGATGACACACACTACACTCAGATGCGATAGCAATATTCTAATAAAGGATCATATTTTATTTAGAATTGCAGAATAGCCGTTTCATGGCAGAGGTGTTTGGAGGTTTCAAGACAGCCACAGCAGTCTGAGGAAAAGAGTTCTTGGATCCATTGTTATTTTCTGTCTCAAGATAGCCTCCTGTTGGCCACTCTTCAAAGTCTGCCGAGAGATGTCAGCGGCAGTTGTCTGCTACCGCTTCAAAACGCCGTCAGGCTTCCATTGTTTTGTTTGTGAATCTCTTGAGACTGTTGGATGAAAGGAACCATCAAGATCCACAGAGTTGGTTTTTTTAGGTAGGGCTTTCCAAAATTGGTCCCTCTGAGGGAGCCACCCACTTGGATATTGAATATCCTCCTTGTGTAATGTGGAAAAAGTGGTTGGTAAAATTTGCTTTTCTAACATCACCAACTACCCCCACACACACCTCAAAAAGAAAGAGAAACAACAGACATCTTCTTTATTGTTTAGCGAGTGAAACACACCCATTGGGGATCACTTCATCCTCTTTCTTGTAAGTGAATGAAAACATCACACATTGAACTGATGAAATGCAGGGTAAGTGCAAACGGACTACACCCTTCCTCTTTCAGTCACAAGGAACAGCGGTCTGCCAACTCACCCTCTCTGTCTGGTCCCGGGCCCTGGCTGACTCACAAACCATATCTAAGCGAAGGCGAACCAGGCCACCATTGAGTCACCAGCAGAAACCCCGCAGACTGTGTGCTGGCCTCCTCGTGGTGGAGGGCAGGGATTTGAAAGCGATTCTTTGCCCTGTCATTTTTTTCTCTTTTCATCTGAGTCATTCATTTCTTCTCCTCTTACTTTCATTTCTTCCCATTTTTAATTATCATTCCTCTGTTCACCCATCCTTTTCTAATCTCAAGAGCCGTTTTAAAAAGGATGCTTGCTCACCTGATGCAATTCTCCATGGGCTCATTTGGAAAAAAAAAAAAAAAACCCAAAACAATTTAACTTTCTGCCCCTCCAACTGCCAAAAGTCATCATGAGTCATGTTTTTGGATCAATTGACAGAAACACTTAGTATAAATACTTGGCCTTTCCTGGAGTTACTTCTTAGCTGCCATTCCATCTTGTTGATTACAGCAGACTGATAGGACACAGCATTTGACCGGAGTAGGATACCTGGTCATTATGTCCTTTGTATTTTTCTTATTTCTGCTACACCTGGCTAAAGCAATCAGATCAGGTAGGTGAAAAGCAAAATAAGTAACTGTCAGTGACTATTCTAGTGCTAAAGCATCTTGCTTGAAACATCCTTATGCAGTTATTCTCTGCAGATTGTACCCTGTTCTATATAAAAAATTAGAAGTTATGAAACCACTTTCCAAACAATAACAGTGATTTAAGACCATTTCTTACTCGTATCATTATGACAACTTGATCTCAATTATTTGGGAAACATGGAGAGGTTCTACCTCAAATAAACACAATGTTGAGCTTGTTACTGCAGTAAGTTATCAAGAGTCCAAAGGGACTATTGGTGGTCTTTATTATTAAGTATCAGTTCGTCATATTTAGTGGTTGGTATGTTGTTGTGATGCTAAAAACTGTAACTGATATTTCAACACCAGCAAGGTCACCCAAAGTGAACAAGTTTCAGCAAAGCTTCCAGAAGAAATGACAAAGAAAGAATAGGCTGTCCACTTCTGAGGAGTCAGCCACTAGAACCTGCCAGAAGAGCCATGGGCTATGTTGAGATACTGAACCCTCATGCATAGCTGCAGAAGAGTCTCAGAGATAGTTCCAGAAGATGTCTCGTGTGGGAAATTGCTTACACTATGATTGAAGAAGAACTGCCTTCTCAAGGTACAATGATTGTGGCTGGACTTTCACTTGCTGATGGGGCATGACTCAAAATGAGTAAACATAGCTGCAAACATCTACTAATGCTTGGAAGTTGGAATGTACCAAGTATGAAAAAGTTAAAGGTAAAACAATGAAATGAAATTGAATGCATAAAGGTCAATATTCTTAGCATTTGCCAGCTGAAATGGGCTGATCTTGACCATTTGTGATCAGAAAATCATATGGTTTACTATACCAAGAAGGATACATTCAAGAAGTTTGGTGACACATTCATTGTCAAGAAAGGACTTTCAGGATCTATCTTGAAGCAGAATGCTGGTTATAATAGGATAACATAGATCTACATTCAGGAAATCCAGTCACTATAACTATTATTCAAATTTTTGCAACAAGAGCTATAGCTAATGATGAAGAAATTTAAGAACATTACCAAAATCTTCAGTTAGAAAATGATCATTCAATCAAGATGCATCGATGATTATTGGCAATTGGAATGCAAAAGTTGGAAACAAAGAGGAGGAACAGTAGTAGGAAAGTATGATGTCAGTGATGGAAACAAACCTGGAAATCGCATGAAAGAATTTTTAAGGATGAACAACAACTTCAATGGTGGAGGCATAGGAGGTCCCTAACACTGGAACAGGTCCTCAAGCATGACTTTGCGATTATGGAAAATAAGACAGACAGACAGCAGACAGCAGGACACAGGGGCTCCTCGTCCCTAGGACAGGACTGAGAGAGTGAATGCATTTTTCAATGGGTATATATAATGGGGCTTACAGATCCTTCAAAGGGCATACATATCACACAGCCAACATATTAAAAAGTCAATGGGTAATATCATAAACGTGTAACATAATAAAACAGCAATGAGGTTAATCATCATCTTGACCTTGTGCTAGTTGACCTTGAATGCGCCTGAGCTCCCCAGGGGTTTGCTACATTTTAAGGTGGTTTGGCTATAGAACCTGATTGTTCTTATCTACAGATAATCTCCAAGCACAGAGAGTGCCAGACACAGGAGTATGGTAGCTCCTTTATGATAGTTCCTTCATGGAGGGTTATTGGAGGGACAGTGTCCTGTCATGAGAATGTATATTAAGATTTATTTATATCTTATGATCGTGAGAGTCTTCCCCCACCAGTCAGCTTTCCAGACCCGTCATTGTGAGCATGTATGATCTGGCTGCATTACATTCTCCTGGATTCTCAATTTAACACATTCAACAACACAAACAGCGACTATACACATGGATTTTCCAGATGGAATACACAGCATTGTTTTCTATAAAGCAAACAAACAAGCATAATGCTGTGGAGTCAATTCCAACTCCTGGTTAACCCATGTGTATAGAGAACCACTCCATTCCCTAGCGTTTCAAGACCTTCACCTTCTGGAAGCACACCCCCAGGTCTTTCTTCCACGGCACCTCCAGTTGTGTTCAGTGTCTAGCACTTTATCATTTGCCCCAGGCAGGCAGTCCTATGTTTTCTATTTAGGTATTTAAACATTTGGGGATTATGTATTACATGGTTATAACAAAATAACAACCACAAATATGTGTGGGGTGTTATTTTCACATGCATCATGATAGGGTCCAATAAGCTAGTTAAGTTGTGTTTTTAAAATATATGTACTCTGTTAAATTTTAATAGCCCTACTGTGAGATTTAAAATATTTAAGCACAACCTAGAGGAAAGATATGTGTTTTACATCGATGATGTCAGAACAACAGTGGTGTTTTATTAGACATCCTGATTTATAGCAATCATTATTGCCAATTGCCACAACTCTCCTTCCTTTTACCTTTTTCTCCCTTTCTTTTTGTTATTCTCAGCAATCAAGTCTTTAGTAGGGCTCTTGGCCCCTGGGCTCAATCTCCATCAGACAAGAAGCACAATCCTACCTAGTTCTGTACCTCAGCTGTTCCTGGCTGGAATTCAATTGTATATAAGACACAGGGCTGTTTCAAATTCAATAGGATTTTAAAAAAGGAAAAGAAAAAGAAAACTACCTTTGAGGAAACACTTGTCGATTACTAATAGGGATTTGGGGGACTTGAAACATCTGGAATTTAGGGGACTCCACTTGATAACTCTTCCTCTTCATTTGTAATTCGGTCTTTGAAAAGTTGAAATGATGAATGTGGGACATAAGTGGGATATTGTTTAATTTTTTTTCAATCATGCCTTTCAATCTCACTTTGCATTTATCTTCTCTAGGCCTTTGGTACATCTAAGAAAATGAGGCCCTTTTCTGTCCATTTTCACATATTAAATAGTGCAAACCTAGTAAGTTATTTCCCACATTCCACTAAAATAATCTTTCCCCCCATTCTTTCTATTTCTGTAGATGGGCCTAATGAACAATGTAGGTCATTCAATCTGCTCCACTCATATTACATTCTTTCCCTAAATTATTCTGTTACTCTGGGGGCGGTAAGAGAAAGAGGGGTGAACATTGGGTGTTCATGGAGGTGCTACAAATATTTTAATACTGAATTTCCTTTAGGATATATTTGTGGGCTTTTAATCATTATATGTTGACAAAGAGCAGTTATACATAGTACAGTTTCTTAGTCAGAGAATTAGACTCTATTTTAAAATCCTTCGTAAGCTGTCACCATTCCCCCTTCTGCAAACATATATACTATGGTTGCTCCTTGCTGAAGCTCCTTACTGTAGTTGGATGACTTCTTGGATCAGGTTTGTCAGGAAAATCTTGGAGCAAGCGTGTTCCCAGAGGTTGCAGTTAATAGGTGGGAGGTATGATTTTTTTTTTTAAGGTGGTTGTTGGCAGGTGCCACTGAATCTGTTCTGGATCATCAAAGCGTATGCACAACCGAATGCAACACCCCGTGGTCCTGCATCATCCTCACAACTGTTCTTATGTTGGAGCCCATTGTTGCAGCCACTCTGTCAATCCGTTTTATCAAGGGGCTTCCCTTTTTTCCTGCCCCGCTACTTCACCAAGCACGATCTTCTTTTTCAGCGACTGGTCTCTCCTGATCAGATGTCCAAAGGACGTAAGATAAAGTCTTGCCAACCTTGTCTGTACGGAGCATTCAGACTGTACTTTTTCCAGGACCGATTTGTAGTCCAAGGTCCCTTCAGTCTTCGTCGAAGCCACCACAGTGCTTTGATTCTTGTGGGGTCTTTCACAGTCAATGTCCAGCTTTCGCGTGCATAAGAGGTGATTGAAAAGACCAGGGCCAGAGCAGGCACCCCTTCTTCCTTAACTCACACTGATCTTAGCTTTCCTGGCATTTGGTATGGACATGGGACTGAGCTCTGCCCTGGAAAGCGGAATGCCAGTGTCATTTCCAGGTCTTGTCCACCAGGACCTCCTCCTGCTGCCGTCTGCCTCTTGTACGCAGATGAGCACACAGACCTGGACAGGTTCTGTTCTGGATTGAATGATGTGACCCCCAAAATATGTGCTGTACATCCTTACCCCAATACATGTGGTCATAATGCCACTTAAGAAAGGTGGTGCAATGCTAATGAGGCAGCAATCCTTTAGGTTGTATCTTGAATCATTCGCTTTTGAGATAAAAATGTACAGAATAAGCAGACAATTGGGGAAATACAAATGTCTTGACACATGAAGACTTCTATGATCCTCAAGGAATAGAATTCAAAAAGAGACAAAAAAACGTTCTCCTAGACTCCACAGAGAGAGGAACTTTGCCCTGGGATGATGCCCTGACACAGACTTCTAAATACCTGTTTGTTAAAGTTATCCATGTACAGGATTTGGGCTGTAGCTGTGCTAAATTACAAGGACTGCCTGAGAAATGGTGGGGCCACAAAGGAAATAAACCTGGAGATCTCTAGAGGAGGGATACTTGGCTTCTTTGAGCAAGGCATGCATTTCCATCTGATTGGAACCATTGTATATATTGGGGTTTGGTTGCCCTGTGCCAGAGGGAGATACCTGATTTAATACACTCGTACCTTCTCTCCAAGGTTGCCACTCTGAGCACATAAAAACGGAAAATACCTGGTTAATTTGGAATTTTATATAAAATTATTTAAATGGAAGGTAACTCTGACCCAAGCAATAATTAGAATACAAGTACACGAAAATCGTAGTTTATCTGAAACAAAAATTTTACCGGATTTCCTACATTTTATCTGGCAACCTTAATTCTAATCATATTATTTATAGACACCCACTTTTTAACACCCCAAGTGGCCACTCTTACTTTCTGTCTCCTCATTCCACCCACGTGCATGACTGCTCCAGGACCTGACCCCAACCACTCATGGCCATCCGGGTGATTCTGATGCAGAGTGACTCTAGCCCAGTGATGCTCAACCTTCCTCATGCCGCGACCCTATCCTACAGTTCCTCATGTGGTGGTGACCCCAACCATAAAATCATTTTTGTTGCTACTTCATCACTGTCATTTTGCTACTGCGATGAATCGTCATGTAAATATCTGATAGGGAGGATGTATTGTCATGGTTACAAATTGAATGTAATGAAAGCATAGTGACTAACTACAAAAACAATATGTAATTACATATTGCGAAATATTTATTTCTAATGACAAATAAATGAAATGTCTTGAAGCATGGTGGGGCATGGGTAGCAGTCTTCAGGCCAGGTACTCATATGTGGGCGTATCTGCATGTGAGTGGACCTGCCTGGAGACGGATAGAGGAGCGGTGTCTTGGTTCCTAAGACCATGGGAAATATGTATTTTCCATGGTCTTAGGCGACCCCTGTGAAAGAGTCGATCAACCCCCAAAGGGGTCACGACCCACAGGTTGAGAACCGCTGCTCTAGAGGACCAGGTTTTCCAAGATTGTCACTCTACAGGAGCCGATCCCATGGATAGCCTGGTTTTTTAACAACCCATGTGTCCCGCCAGGACTTTCTTGCCTACTCCAGCTAGAATCTTCAGGAATCTATAGAAGAGGGCCAAATTTTAGTTTCTATATTTTTAAAAAATTGCTGGAAACCAGGCCACACAAATCAGTCTTTTCCAAGAATGTTCTCCCTCAAGTCAGCCCCAACATCCTGGTGTATCCTAGGCAGGTTATGGAGGTCTCAGTAGGCTCCTCAATCTCCAGGCCTGGCTTTCTTGTAGTGTCCCAGCTTTGTCTGGGGCAGAGGGTGAGGTTATTAAGATGTTATTATTAAGAGGTTCCTGAATCACTGAATTCTGTTTTCTGAGACATTTCATCCTTTTTGGTATTCGGATGGCAGGGAGGGTGAACGTGAGTTAAGTGAGAACGTCTGGCTCAGTCTCAGTGAACTCTGTGATGATGTAGTCAGAAACCTCTTCCAAACGTGGAGAAGCTTATTCACGATAGTTCTTTGTGAAATTTTAGCAGGATTTCTGAGACAAAGAAAGCTCCATTCAATATTCAATTATTCGTTTATATATCATTCAAGATTTATAAAAATGTGTCATTTATGCTTAGTTTTATTTCAGCAAGACAGCATTACACAGCCAGATGAATATCTCTCTTTGGGCCAATGCAATAATTGTTCTAGTCATATCTTTCATAAATAAGCTTATCAGTGGCCTCACAGTTTACCAAAGTGTTGCATATTATTAGGCTTGTACTTTCCTTATGTGCCTTGTATTATTCTTTCTATTCTTTTTGTGATTAATATGATATTTAGGAATTATATAATTAAATATTAAACAGAAAGATTTTTACTTCATTAATTTAAAATAATTTCACTTATACTTCCTGCAAACCTTGATTTTGTTCCATGAAGGATATGCATTTTTCCAGATAAAAACATTAAACTATAGTACACTCCAAATTGACATTTAATATAATAATTTTTAAATGGCCAGACAAAATATCGTCTACAAAATGTTTTAAATTTATTTGAATAATGTAAGATAGTATTTAGTTTAATAATATGTTATATGAGATAAGAAATGGCAGTTGAAAACTAAAACAAAGATCCAAAGTGATTATAGGGTGTGAAACATTTTAGATCTTCAACAAACATCCATATTGATAGGCACAGTTGATATCAGCTCTTGTATCCTTAGGGAAAAAAAAATAGAAAAAGAAAAGGACTCAAATCATATAACTGCATTATATGCTATTTGTATAACACTATACTATTATCTCATATGATTTTCTGTGTTTAGTATCAGAAACATTTGGCTTAACAAAAATAACACAGCTTATTATGGAATAGACAGTTGCTAAGAGCATGTACAGAGTCTATAGTGATCTAATAGCTACTCAGTTATAATCTAAGGAAACCATTGAAAAGAAATTTAATTTGATATTTGGTATGATGTCTAACTCAATATTAAGAAATTATTTAAAAATTTTCCAAAGAACAGATAAACAAAACTGAGTTGCTTTGATTCTCAATTCTGACTAGAAAATATTAGCCTCAGAACATGAATTGGTAAACATTTTTTGCAAAAAGTCTAGATCATTCCTATTTTAGGCTTTTTGGTTCTATGGTCTCTTTAGCAGTTAACTTAATTCTGCTATTGTACTGAAAATACAGACATAGACAATGCATAAATGAATGTGTATGGCTGTGTCTCAATAAAACTTTATATGCAACTATAGGCTGTGCACTGGATTTGGACAGAGGACCAGCAGATGCTGGTCCAGACTAAGTATACATTACATTACTATGTCTCTTTAAAAGCAAGGAAGTCACAGGGTTGCCATTGATCAAATAGAGTAGGAAAACCGGTTATTATTTTATGGTTAAGGATGGAGATTATCTTCCTTCTGATTGACTCCTATCTTCTAAATAGAGTTGACTTCTCAACTGACAATTTCCAGGTCTGTTTCACAACAATGCTAACTTCTTACCATTCCAGTCCTTTCTTTGATTGGGGTATTAAATGGCCTGTTAATTTCTTCACAGCTACAGATTTCAAAAGACAGTGAGCTCTACATAAGATCTATCATATTTTTTAAGCAAATAGTGCATCCACATATACAATGTGCAAGCACATATGACATGTAGAATTGATTAAATTACATCTAAAAATTCTGGTGAAGTACACACCTGTCTTGTGGCATTTCCAGAAGTCAATTTTAGCCTCATGGTCTTTCATTTAGTAATGAAACAATGCTACTTTCGATCCTATTTTATAATGAAGCTACCCACCCCACTTGAAATTAAATGGCAGGCTAGGGCTGCAGGTGTGCGTTCATGGCCTCAGGTGTCTAGCCGGATATGTCTTGTTCACGTGAGGGATGCATGACCCTCTGTTCCAGTTTTCCTGTTCGCTCTAAAGCATCTTTGGTAGGAGGTTTAAATGGTTCAAGCCCAGTGGGCAGCCAGTCTCAAGTTGTGCCACCCTGGCCTCATCTCAGAAGTGGCCTCTCAGAGTGCATAGGATCATCCACCCAATCTGGTAAGGCGTGCTTCCAGGTTGGAAAAAAGCAACCTCCAAAGCAAGGAAGAAATCCTAGTGAGAGAGGGGCTACGAGTCGGCTGCTAAGAACCAAACCTCCATGTCAACAAACATAGGAACAAAGACTTAGCATCAACTGCCTTTGATAGGGTGTCGGGAAGAAATTGAAGCTGGAGACATTAAAAAAACATGTTATAGTGCACTTATGAAAATAACCCCAAGGGGTTGCACGGTATGCAGAATACATAAGGTATGTATATTTGCATAAAATATGCTAATGCTGTGCTGAGCTTTCAGTGGGTTTTGAACTGATGAAAATCTTAAAATAATTCTCACTTTTCCAAGTGAAACACATCTTTCTGGAGGGGATTCTTTTTCTCTAAGCTCTGGGAGTTCTTATTAACTTGGTTTCACTAGGATCCTACTAGAGAACCGCGGTGATTTTGCCTTGACCATTGAGCAGCTATGTGTTTATAATTCATTTCTGAGCAATCAGAAATAGCGTGATTAAATTTGATTCATTTGGAGGAAGCTGACTTTGAATAGCGGATCACTTCTTTGAAACAAACCTCCCGATGATCTGCTTCATGGGATGAAAAGTATTGTGTTTTCAACAAATAGCCTAGGGGTAGACATGCATCATGATCTCTAACCTCTGAATCCCAACATGCACTAATTGTTTATTAAATCATAAGCTCAGCAGATATTTTTAGAGTGTGGATTGTGCATACAACTTATTGTACTTGGGGTTAGGTAGAGATTGGATATATATAAGCTACAAATATAGACAAGATTGAGTTGCTATTCATGAAATCAATGAGGGAAAAAAGCCCTAAAAACACATAGGAAATATTTTTAATTTAATTATCTTAAACCATACCCAGTAGAGAAAATATTCTTAATATCTTAAATCATACTCAGTGAGAGAGAGAGGACTCTTTTGGAAGCTGAATGTTCTTTTGAAGTTTTCTAGTAAACTTTGTTAAAATGGAAAACTCTGGACTAGTTTCCAAAGTTAGTTTCAGAATTAGCTGCTTCGGCTTCTATTTTCTTTCCCTTTCTTCCTCCTAGGGAGAAATCCTTGTTTCATTTTTTTCTCCTCCCTCTCTGAGACAATTTTTGGTTCAGTGTTTTTTCCTTTGACTGCAACAGGAGAATTTTTTTTTGGCAAGAATTGCGTGTTTTTAACTCTCAAGACCAAAGAAAAATCGTTGCCTTCAGATGATAGTCTTGGCAAAGAATATTCCATATACCATGGGCTTCCAGAAGGAACAAATCTGTCTTGGAAGAAGTAAGCCAGAATACTCCTTGAAAGTGAAAATAATGAGACTTTATCTCACATACTTTGGACATGTTATCAGGTAGAATCCGTCATAAACAGAAAACATCAGTCATGTTTCTTTACTGAGTCTTTCGCATATTTACTTTATAAGTAATTGGGATCAAAATGGAAAGAAATCAATTATTTCTATTATTTGATTTAAATATTTTCATTCACTAAATTTGAAAGTCTTCCCACTCTCCTACTTTTCTTTTTATATTGATAAACATTATGAGATATTACTTTGCCACAGTTAATTAACAGAGAAAAATGTTAAGAAAATCTAGTAGATATATTGTTCCCTCATATACAATTTATCTTAGGCTACATTTCTTATAGGAAATCTTTAGAAATGGAATGAGGTATATTCTTAAATTACTTTGTAATATTTCCAGGTTCTGTAAATCTCTTACTCTGATCAAAATACCTTGGAAACCGATGTGTTTATCTGATATTTCAGCCCCTCTCCCACTGTTTCTTCCACCACAGCCATCACCACAAGCACTCGGTGAAGATGTGTAATTTATTGCTGCTGCCATTTTAAACCCTTAAACCCGAAAAGCATCCAGTCCTAACCCACCAGCTGCTCTGGGTGAGCGCGTGGAAGCTATTTGCTCCTGTATTTGATGGCAATGGATTCAGGCGTTGGGGTTTAGACTTTCAGATGAATACTTAGGAACTTCAGTTTTTTCTTTTCTCTGTTGATGCTCCCTAACTTCATAAAGGGACTTACAATAAAGATGATAAAGTTTGTAAACACCTCAAAACTAAAGTGTTAGCACGTAGGCTGGGGAACGTCATTGTCATTGGTAGAGTTGAGGAAGCAAACTTCTGGCGTCATTGGTGGAATCCAGAGAGAAACACACAGAAGGAGCGCAGGCAAAAAGTGGAGGGCGAACAACTGGATAGGAGAGGCCACACGGTGGGGCCACAACCAATTCACAGCGACTTTGTAGAGAGGGGGATGGAGAAGTAAGATATTTTAATGCAAGTAGTGCACATCTTATACATTTTTGTTACTGCAAAAATTTCAATCTGAGCAACCTGTGTGCTGTGTGAATGATATGTGCATGCACATTATTTCCATGAGCTTTTCATTTTGAAAAACAAAACAAAATGTACATTAAGATTCTCTTTATCTTCCATTTTATTTCTAGTCCCATAACAGAAGCTACAGGCAGGGGATCCTGTATGCTGAATATCAATCAAGCTGGCAGCCTAGGTAGGGGTGAAATGGGGTGAAAAGGGGTGCAAGGTGGATATGGAGTCCAAATTCCATATATCTTTACAAATCAACAGCAAAGTTCTTTACATACCCTGAGAAATAGTACTCATTGTAAATAGATGAAGCTGTGATATGTTTGTTTCTGAGCTGTTAAAGATTTTAAATCCACAGACAGGAATTGGGACTGAAAGAAGAAATTCCATAATCTCACTTAATAGATGAAAGATATTTCTTAGCAATGAATGACTGAGTGAAAGGTCCATGAATTATGTAAAACTATCACACAGGCATCAGATATCAATTTGACAAACAATTTTTGCTGACTCTGAGCAGAAGCTATATAACTTTCATCAATATGTGACTTAATTGATGAAAAAACTGAAACCATGAGTTTAGGTAAAGAGGAAATATTAAAACTTTCTAGTTCTCTAGCACCACAACATCACATTGCCAATGACAAAAATGAAAGGGTTGTCTGTGATCAATGTCTTCATATGTCTAAAATTTACACTTCAATCATCCTAATAAAAAGTGTATGTTAAGAAAGCATTGTGTCAAATTTTAATACATTTTTCATATTTAATAGTACATAAAATGTCACATGTTACATTGATGCCATTGGCTTCTCTGATGTTAATTCTCACATCTATTCATCAACCAAGAAAGAGACATGAAGTACATACAGAGCATTAAAATGTTTACCTTTTAGGGTTTATATTGTTTTACATATATAAGCCATTTCTGTGTTTCTATTGAACTATTTTCATAATGAGCACGTGTTCCATTCTAAGGTCTGACCCACACTAGGAATGTGGAAGGGCGTGTTCTTATAAAGGGACTGCTCATGTGTCTTGAACCACAGGTTCTGAAAGTACTGGTTAAAGAGTGAATAGACCATCAAGTTTTAGAAGCCAATACTCAGAATTTCTGATTCTCAGTCAGCGATAGACTTCTGGAACTTGTAGTTCTGACACAAAACTGAGTGTTCTGCATACAGTCTCATAGCGAGCATTTATTAAGCACTTGGCTGCTTATCATAAGGTCAGTGGTACCAATCCACTAGTGGTTTTTGGCTTCTGTAAAAATTACAACTTTAGAAACCCTCTAGGTTTCTGTTCCTTAGGGTCACTAAGAATAAGAAAAACAATAGGCTTGCTTTGTTTTCAGAGGAGTGTCTAACTCAAAACTCACTTTCAATGAGTATATTTCAAGTCATAACATTTTAGGACAGAGTAGAACAGGTCCTGGGGGCTTCTGAGACTGTAAATCTTTACTGAGTAGAAAACCTCATCTTTTTCCACCAGAGCAGTAATGGTTTTGAAATGCTGACTTTGGCGGTTAACGGCCCAAAAGAGAGAACTGTGACACCCCTGAGACTTCTTGAAAGAGTCCCCAAGGGTTACAGTTAAGTGGTCCAGTACTAGCTGTCAGTTGGGGATCATATCCACCCAGAGCCACCTCAAAAGACAGGTGTGTGGATCTTGTTTTGAAGGTACACTGAAAACCCCACGGAGCAGTTCTGTGCACACATGCTTGCAATGTTTCTGTGAATCAGAACTCACTCCCTGGTAACCAATCGAAAACACTACATAAGGAGTCCTTGGGGGTGCAAATAGTGAACATACTTGATGCGCATAAAAAATTGGAGGCTAGAGTTGGAGATTCACACAGCTGTGCCTTGGAAGAAAGGCCTCCTTGATTACTTTTAAGAATTCAGCCCTTGGAAACCTGTGATATTCGGGTGGATACATCGACACGTGATTTTCAGGATATGTTTTAAGATTTTTCAAAATAACCTGAGGTATGCTAACTTTAGTTTAAAAAATAATCACCTGCAAGAACCGCTCTTTATTATCTCCTATGCACTACCAGACATTACAAATTCAGAACTTATGAAGTGTATTTTAAAACTTTGATTTTACAGACGTATACTCCATTCTTGTTAGGTGCCGTCAAGTCAGCTCCGTCCCATAGTGACCCTGTACTCAACAGAACCGAACACTGCACGGTCCTGCGCCAGCTTCATAATCGTTCCTCTCCCCGAGCCCACTGTGTCACTCCATCTGATCGAGGACTTTCCTCTTTTTCTCTGCTCCTCTACTTTACCAAGCATGATGTCTTTCTCCATGGACGGGTCTCTGCTGATACTACATCCAAAGAATGATGAGGAAGTCTTGCCATTCTGGCTTTTAAGGGGCACTCTGACCTTACCTCTTCCAATACAGACCAGTGTGTCCTTTTAGTAGGCCATGGTATTTTCACTATTCTTCTGCAGCACCACAATTCAAATCTTCTACTGTCTTCCTTACTCAATGTCCACACTTCACATGCATCTGATGCAATGAAGAATACCATGCCTTGGTCCTCAAAGTAACATCTTTGATCTCCAGAACTCTAAAGAGGTCTTACACAACAGATCTACCTACTGCAGTACATCTTTTGATCTCTTGACTGCTGCTTCCATGAGCATTGATTATGGATCCAAGTAAGACAAAATCCTTGAAAAATTCAAACTTTTCTCCATTTTTCATGATGTTAATTTTTGGTTCTTATGTGAGGATTTGGGTCTTCCTTACATTGAGTTGTAATCCATATTGAAGGCTACAATCCTTGCTCTTCATCAGCAAGTGCTTCAAGTCTTCCTCACTTTCAGCAAGCAAGGTTGTGTCATCTGTATGTTTCAGGTTGTTATTAAGACTTCCTCCAATCTTGATGCTGCATTCTTTGTATAAACCAGCTTCTTCGATGATTTACTCAACATACAGATTGTACAAGTGCAGTGAGAGGACCTTGACCCACCTTTTCCTGATTAGGCCATGTGACATTTCATTGTTCTGTTCCCATAGCTGTTTCTTGAGCCACATACAAGTTCTTCATGAGTGCAATCAAGTGTTCTAGAATTCCTGTTCTGCTCAAGGTTATCCACAGGTTGTTATGGTCAACACAGAAAAATACCTTTGCATAGTCAATGAAATACAAGTTAACATCTTTCTGGTGTTTTGTGTTTTGAGCCAAGATCAATATGAGATTGGCAATGATATCCCTAGTTCCATGTCCTCTTCTGAACCTGGCCTGAACTCCTGGAATCTCCCTATCAATGTACTGCTGCAAGCATGATTGGATGTTTTTATGCAAAATTTTAGAGATATCAATTACCTTCTATAGTTTAAGCATTCTGTTGGGTCACCTTTCTTTGGAATAGGCATAAATATGGATCTCTTTCAGTCACTTGGTCAAGTAGCTGTCTTCCAAATTCTCTGGCATAGTTGAGTGAGTGCTTTCAGTGCTTCTTCAGCTTGCTGAAATATTTCAATGGGTATTCCATCAATTCCTGGAGACTTGGTTTTGGCTACTACATTCAGTGAAGTTGGGACTTTTCCTTTCTCACCATTGGTTCATGCTCATATGCCACCTCCTGAAAAACTGTTGACTAGTTCTTTTTAATACAGTGACTCTTTGTATTCTTTCCATCTTCTCTGGATGCATCCTGCATCTTTTACTATGTTTTCTATTGAATCTTTCAAGATTGCAACCCAAGGCTTAACATTTTTCTTGAGTTCTTGAAGTTTCAGATATACTAAGCATGTTCCCTTTTGATTTTATAATTCTAGGTCCTTGAATATTTTATTATAATATTTTACTTTGACTTCTTGAGCTGTCCTTTGAAATTTTCTATTCAGCTCCTTGATTTCATGATTTCTTACATTTGCTTGAGCTACTTTGCGATGAAGAGTGAGCTTCAGAGTCTCTCCTGGCATCCACTTTGAACTTTTCTTCCTTTCCTGTCTTTTTAATGACCTTTTTCTTTCTTCAAGAAAGATGTCCTTGATTTCCTCCTACAGACCACCAGTTCTTCTGTCATTAATATTTAGTGCATCAAATCTGTTCTTGAGATGTTCTCAAAATTTAGGTGGGATAAACTCAGCTATATTCAGCTGTATCCTGAACTTCCATACGAGCCATTGATGGTCTGTTCCACAGTCAGTCCCTGGTCTTGTTTTAGCTACTTATATTGAGCTTCTCCATCATGTCTTCCCACCGATGTAATCAATTTGATTTCTGTGTATTCTATCTGGGGAAGTCTACGTATTTAGTCACCCTTTGTGTTACTGAAAAAGGTATTTGCCATGAAGAGAGTTGTTGGTTTTGTAAAATTCTATCAAGCAAACTCCAGCTTCAATTCTAAGTATACTCATATTCTACGGGCAGTTAACAAATACATGTTTTAGTCTAATAATGAACCGGGGTATTTTTTTTTACACAAAATTCCATAGTTCGCATATTCTATTCTACCTTTCTTCAGGGTTTCTACACGTAAGGAATATTTGACTTTGTGAAATACAAGCAAAAAGAAAATTTGTAACTTTAATAGGGATTATTGATTTCCTGTTGATTTTGTCTTGTACTCCAATGTAATTAGTTAGTAGAAACTATGTGATATTCACAGGGCCCTGGACATAGAGAAAGATATTTTATTACTTCACTGTGATTTGTAATCACATATTATATTGGATGAAATTTAAACTTTAAAATCCCATTTTGATGATTCTTTACTTTGCCTAATTTTTTAAACACCATTTCTACTTCCATTATATTTTCTATGGAAGTGGTAAATGGAAGCTGTGGATGCTATCCAAGTGTATGCCAAAGGAACACAGGTGTCAGTGTGCCACAGTGTTCTCTGCTTGTTTGCGGGCAGAGGATAATAGCCGTGCTTCTCTCAAGGTGATTTTAGCAGGTAAATACACACACACGATAATAATAGCTTGTTATTTAGTAACGTCACTTGACATTACATCATTTTCAAAATGAATTGTTTACCTATTGGTTTGTATTTTTGATTGGCAAACACATTTGAAGGTTCACAAAGCTTCTCTCATTCTTTGATTGAGTAACATGATGATGCCATGAATTCCCTGGTGTGTTCTGTAACCTTACCGCATGCCACAAACGCAAAATGAATGTGACAATTTTGCACATTGGAAAACTTCAGTAAACCTGACCCACTGCTATCAGGTCCGTTCCAACACACAGTGACCCTAAAGGACAAAGTACAACTGCCCCATAGGAAAGCCAAGCCTGTAAATCTTCATAGAAGTGACTGCCAAACTTTTGACAAGCCACCAACATTTTACCCACTGTGCCACTGAGACTCTAATAATGTATGTGACACTCAACATATTATCACCTAATCTATAATTATTTAATTAAGAATGAGACTGGCAAACTAGTTTTCTTTTGGTGTTTTTATAAAGACTACACAACTTTAATTATACAACTAATAAACTCCCTAACCATAAAGTCAACTTTAACTTATATGAACCCTATATGGAGAATGAGTTGCTGAGACTAAATCTATACAGGGGCAAACTGTATCAACTTTCTTTGTGAAGAAACTTGTGGGTTTGAACCAAGGACTTTGTGAATAGCAGCCAAACACATAAACCTCTATACCACCAGAGATACTTAGGTTACAAAAGAAAACAGCTATTTATAAATGAACCTCTCCCCGCTCCAAAACAAAATTAATCCTGTGAATTTATCTCAAAGGCTCAGCAGGACTTCTAACTGTTAGCAGTTGAATGTAATCAAGCAGTTCTTTTGCTCTATCCTATCAGTGTTTTGTTCTTTTTAACTTACTCCACCCCCTCATTTCATTGTTTATAGCAGAAAATAAAAGAGACAAAGTAGACCAAATGGAAAACTTACATCCTTAGACAGTGAAGAAATTATACCATTTTGTGTTTTTGAAAGTTTATCATTCCAGATGCAAGACATGATACCAAGTACCATGGATGGAATATTATCCTATATCATGTATGGAATATTATTCTATATCATGTATGGAATAAGTATGCAGAATTACAGCCAGATATAAGGAGCCAGAGTCAGAGAGGATAAGTGACAATCAATGTTTCTGTAAATACCCTGCTCTGGAGGTAATTCCTGTCAAAAAAATGATGGACATATCTAATTTTTCATTTTTTAAATTGTCCTTTCATTCTTTCCATTCATTCTTCTTGTTGAATATAAGGAAGTCAGTTACCAAAACAGAAATAACATAAGTTAAACTTTATAAGACAGACTCTGAAGATGGGTCTTCCAATAATAGTAAATATTAATTATTCATCATTCATTTTGTACCAGGAAATAAGTATACTTTCTAGGCAAGATCATAATCCTTCTGTGCAGTAACTTGGTGAAGTAATTGAAATTCTACTGTCCTCTGACTTGGAAGTGTTAGATAATTTGAAAAAGACCACACAGATGAACTAGTATTTAAGCTCAACCATTTTGATTCCAAACTCAAGTGCTTAACCATTGTGCTATAGAGCTTTTGTCTATATTATTTTATTAAAGAGCTGTTTAAAATTATTAATATTTGTAAGTATCACAGCATTTCATTCATATCTCGCCAAATATAATGGTGCTATTTTTGTTGTCTCCCTGTGCATATTTCCTTTCCATAAGATGGTTTGGAATTTTTTCCCCATAGAATTGTAATTTCTGGAAAGTGCATTTAAGCCAAAGGAAATCATGTATCAACTGGTATTCTCAAATAAACCTTCTACATTTCAATTTAGGAGATTTTATAGTAGTGAACTAATGATATTTAAAGGCACATGTTTTTGGTATTCAGACTTAGGGTTTGGCTGCTCTATGCTTCTGTCGGTTTTTTGTTCCACTTTATATTGGTACGATCCCACAGCATTACTATAAGATAAACATTTCAGCTTTATTCATTAGGAAAGCCTCACAATTTTGTTTTTAATACATTAATCATAGTAATTGCCTTAAATTAATATTGTACACTCAAAATAATATTTTTGCCTCTGCCAGCTGGAATTCTTGTTCTCACTAGGGAATAACAAATAACTGCTATACAGAGACAAAGATAATACTATTTTAACCAGAGTATTTTAGGCTATTTTCTACTGTTGACAACGGAGGCTAGAACATTTTCCTTGTATTTTCTTTGCCTTATGCTTTACCATCAGTAAGTTGTTTTGAGGAATTTTAAATTACATTTGCCATCAAAATTTTAAAGTGGAGGGACAGACTGAAAAATGGTATAAGGAAGGAAGGAAGTGATGGACACAAGCAACTATGGAGGAAAATTGTTCAACTTGGAAGGAGGCGGAGATATCAAACAGGTTATTATTTTTTTTTTTTTTTACTTTCTAGACTGGAACATCACTAGGCAGAGCGCATGTGGGGCTACAATCATATGTTCTATTGCATATCAGAGAAACAACAAATCAATTGTCCTGAAGGAATGCTTCGTCTCAAGTAAAGTAGTCTCTCTTGCTATAAAACTTTGACCTTTTTTTTTTAGTTAAGTGCCACAATGTTGTATTTTGCCATTTTATTTCTTAAGTTTATTAGCAATAATTGCACAGTTGTGGAATGTGGACATAATAGAAAAGGAATGGCTGCTGGAGCCAGGTGGATCGTGTTACAGAGAGAGGGTTCTGAGTCCTGGTTTCTGCCTGTCACTGGACAGATGCTACTATGGAAATCAGTGTCCTCACTCCAAAGCTGAGCAAGAAAAAGAGGATCCATTTCCTGATCTTCAGAACTTGATGCTACAGTAAATAATCTGAGTTTATAAACGATTTTAGGTTTATAAAATAATCTCCATGGTGGTTACGAGTCTGTCTACGAGTTCTTCAACGCTCTGGAGTCACTCTTTTCTTTCTTTCTTTTTTCTTTCATGTATTACTTGATTTTTAGTCCTATTCTTTTGAGATACCCATATCAAAATTTCTGTGAATAATATGGGAACAGCTCACATTATCTTGAGACTCAACGCTCTTCACACTCAGCAAACTACTTTCTATGAAGTTCGCCTTGTGTTTGACATTCCACCTTTTTTATTGGACTCAAGAACTACTAAACTAAGTAGTTGTAGGCAGAAAACTTTATTAGAAATTGTCTTGGAAATTCATCCACCCAGCCCAGCATGTGACCTCAAATCTATTGCTATGCTGTTCTCTTTCCACACATCTCTCTCTTTTCTTGTACGTATCAGTCTTACTCTCCTTGAGACCACCCAGATCCACCTCATTATCATGCAGAAGAGCATGTTTCTCTTTTCTCTTTTTTAAAGAGCCATATTGGCAATGAGGAGTGTGAGTGGGTTGCACGGGGTTCTCTAGAGAAACAAATTCAGCATACTTATGAATATATATATATATACACATATCCACCAAGATACTTAAAAGTATATATAGAGATGGATAGATATATAGATAGATACAGCATGAAGGACTATAACAGCTAATTAGTCCACACAGAGGTACAAAGGGCTCAGTTCAATTCAGTTCTGTGGAATTGTTAATTGTTAATATACTGGAGGTCCTTCCAATCAAAAGGGCTGCTGGGTCCAAGGTCAAGGAAACATACAGCTGAGTCTTCTTTCAGGCAATGCAGGCAATCCCGTCAGGCAGCAAGCAGCAGGACAGGTAACCAAAGTCAGCAGCTTAGGAACTTAGTGAAGCACGCCCAGATGGGATATAGGATATGGAACTCAAGACAGGAGCCGCCAGTCTCAAGCTCAAGCAATGTATACAGCAGTGTGGTGAAGCAGGTCTCAAAGGAACCTCAAGCTTCAGCAACAAGATCCACAGTTGGCTGTCCCACAGGTAGTGTAGCTCACAAGTTGAGGCAGAGAACTAGCTAAAGCAACTCCATGCTTGTCTGATCACCAGAGAGCAAGAGAGAGAGGGGCAGGCTTTGACTAGACATTTATCTCTTTGCACTCCAATCAACCCGTGACCACATGTTCCTATTGGCCAGGTTGGCACAATAAACCTGCTTATCACAGTGAGGTTGCCTTTATCTCTCATGTCTTAGGAGTCTATCTTTTATTCAAACATATTGTATATTTTCTCCCATCACAAGAAAATAATGATCAAGATTCCAGTGTATGACATGGTATCATAAAAGAAGACAACAGCAGTAAAAAAAAACCAGTACACATGAAAGTGTAAATCTGCCCCATAGGATCAGGAATTATTTCTTCGTGGACTCCTGACTTCACCAAATCCTGAGAAGTCTCAGGGAAAAGTAAACAACTTACATATCTGATTTGCATTGAAGGGAGTTCCTCCTTATGTTATGTGATGTGGATTTTACATTAACATCTCTGGAATAGTCAGCTGTGTGCTGTCTTTTTATTTACTAAGAATTCATCAGATTGATTTAAAAGTATATGTTTTAATATTTGAATTCTGAGTCATATTATTCTTTTCCAACTCTGCATTGGTATTTATATGGTGTGGTTTGTCTGAAGACACACAAGCACACACTTCTCAGGGGAGACTTAATGGACTGGTTTTTGCCTGTTTTCTAGCTCAACGAGCTATTTCTCATGGGGAAAATCATAGTCTCACTGACCATTGCTAGAGCACTTTTCTGCTTTAAAATGCTGCCTCGGGAGTTTTAGTAGGTGTCTGTCAAGAAAAGTGACAGAGGATTTGATAGCACTGGCATTGCCCTTTTCTTTATGGATATAGTTGCTGCTCATTCCAAAAGACCTGTACGCATGATGCTGAGATGTCTCTCTTCCCAGAGGAGTTTATGTCAGGATAAATTAAGGTCATGACCCTCTACTTCTTTGATTGAACTAGTTGGTTGGTACCTGCAAGGCCCCTGTAAAGGTCTAAAACATCATGGCTGATGATTCTGCAGAACTGCTGGTTCCATGTCACGTTTCCTCTGCCATCCTGTTACCACACAAATAATCAAGGTTGAGATGCAGAACAGAGTGGCTTTCTGAGTCTCCGCGGGTCAGAAATTAGGACAGCAGTGGTGAGAACGCGTTTAAAATGCAAAGGGGATTTTGTTTTAGATGGACGACCCACAAAAACCACATTAGGTCTCAAAATTATCTCGTGACTTCTTAATATTTAAGAGTTTGTTTTGCATCTCTTCCTCTATATAACTACCATGTGCTCATATGTAGTCTTTTGGGACCAATTATATTAATAAAGGAATAATTTTGTGAAATTTACTGGTAAAATACAAAATTTAGTTCTTACTGATTGAGGTTAAGCATCATAAGATTTTCAAGAACTAAATCATTCATTTACATATTGCAAGACTGGTAATATGTTTATGTAATCACAAGATGGTTAAAATGAATTAATGCCTTTAAAATAAATTAACTACTTATGTATTTATTATATTAATAAATAGTTATAACTGAATATCTACAGGAAAGTAAACTGGAAAGGTTTACTGTTATGTGCCTATACTTCTTAAATTAATACAAGTTTAATAAAATCTTATAAAGTACCATAAGTGTTTTAATAAATTTGGTATGACTATTCCATACTACATCTGAATGAAAAAATTGAGACAGTAATGTCAGTAATTAAAAAAAAGAATTATAATAGCTACATTAGCTTTATAAAAGAAACTTATAATAATATATAATATTATTTATATAGTATTTATATAATGTTATCAATATAATGCTTTATATAGTAGTTATATAATGTTATCAATATAATGCTTTATATAGTATTTATATGTCATCTATATAACATATAATGTTATTTATACAATATATAGTTTATACTATATAATTTATAATAAATAGTCAATTAACAATAGACTGTCACCAGAATGAAAACTAATAGTCAATTAGAAAAGATAAAAATAGGAACACAATCCAAAGATGAAAATTTAAAATGTAATACTCCTAGGTTAATAGGTAAGTAGAATGATTAATAAGACATGTGATAAAGGCATTTAGAATCCCATTTAACTTCTTTTTAGTAAAATAAATGCCAAAGCACAAATCAAGTTTAATATATTAGAGGAAACTATGAACAAATAGCCAGAAGGAAATAAGAGCCTATTTGTAAACAAAGGGGAAAACTGTCTAATATAAATACAATACAAAAACTAATGAAGAAAATAGATGTTACTCTTGGTGTCACAAGACTCTTTAAGTATTCTAGCCTTTATTCTTTTTAACCACAGACTAGGAATCATTGTTTAATAATAAACATTTGAGAGTATAACTCTATATTAATTCACTTTGAATGCCAGATAGATGGTAGACAGACTTAAGAGGAATCACCAGAAATGTATCATTATTGTACCATTATCTATAAAAGAGCAGCAATTTCTTCATTGCAAATAGTTTTTTCAACAATATAAACAGCAAAAAAAAAAAAAAAAAGTGTCGGATCTCACTAGATCAAACACACAGGCATCAAACTGACTAAATCTAAGGGAAAAGATGAGATGATTGAGAAACTGAATAGTCTCAGCCAATCTAAAGCAGAATTTGATTGTGGAACCAATGCTCAATATCTACTACGCATTTTCGATTGAGCTGAAGAAAATTAGAAGTCTACACCAGCCACAATAGAACATTGAGTATATATGAAGTTAGAGATCATCCCTAGAAAAGATTCGACCACTGAACACTAGTGACTGAAGATCAGATGAGTTGCAGGATGACATTAAGAACATCAGACATCGGCACTGAATTCGCAGCTCCAGGAGAGGGACATATCTGACCGGAGCACACAGGAGCAGATGACTGGGGAGGAGGAGAGGCTAGAGCACACCCTGGCCCACCAGGCCTTGAGGACGATGACCCCAATTAGAGTAGCCAGTCCACAGAGAGGA